>NC_086285.1:68359053-69050970 GCF_963924245.1 Chroicocephalus ridibundus | reverse complement strand
CAGAGTTTTTGAGACATCATTATCTTTGTAACTTCTTTGGTATTTGTACATATTTGTCATTAAAAACAAAGATGAAATTACCTTCACTAATATTTGAGAGCAATTTTTGGATAAGGAGTTATACAGTGTAGGCTGTTTCCTCTTTTGCAATGTATCTGCATACCAGGAAAGGGAATTTCTTATGAATACAAAAATGCAACCACCAGACCATAAAACATGTATTGTCGAACTGCTTTTTGAACACAAATACCAGATAAATTGTGTAAGTCATAGTGTAAAATGAACCTAATTTTTAAGCGCACCCCAAATACTTTGTAAGCTGCTGTGTCTCCCTGGAATACAGCAACAAGTTTGAATAGAAGTGTGGTTTACCAAAGTTTCCTGTAACATTCAGTGTCTGTCCTAAGCAGAAATGAACTAAATTTTAGGAACAGAATTTAATAAGCCTACATAATGCTGAACATAAGTCATGCCATCTACAATAACCACCCACCTCAGATAACCCTGGTGAAGCTGGCAGCCACATTCCACTCCCTAACTCATTGCCCAGTCTAAGAACATAAAGATCTTGAGATATTTCCATGAATTTGGAAGGGATTTGAAACTTCAGTTTTGGCCATTGTTTCTCATGCCTTCAGGATAAAGTTTATACCTTTCTGTAAAGCTGTACAGCTTTAATATGTAATGAGACATACCTATAGTATACAAAGGCAAACAACGAGATAATTTATCGAATTATAGGTTGATACAGGCCTCCAAATCCATGGGTGTCAAAACACTTAGCCCTGTTTCTAACGCTGCCTCACTATACATTTCCAGTCTCACCTCACTCAAAATACAGCAGACACTGAGCATATTTATATGCCAAATGACTGTGCTGCTGAAGGATGGAATGGATTTTTGAAGGATGTGTACTAAGATACCCAAAAGGCTAAATAAGACCTCATAGCTGCATCCTTTTCCAGTTTGCACTCCCAAGTCACCGAGTACATTATCTGTAGCTGTTTGTTGAGCTAATTATTTACTGTGAGGTATGAACGCATTTTTGGCAAGACATCTTCCTTCTTGGGAAGTACATTAATTACCTCAGTGCCATCCAGGGTTCGGGATGTTCTCAGATGGAAGAACAGTGGGTATGAGAACCCACTACCTCAAAAACGTGCCCTTAATAAATGAAGTGATCAAAACAATCATCAGACCAAAAGCCAAGAACAAGAAGTTCGTTTTCCCCCACAGTTACAGAGCATAGCACCCAGTATATCTCTTTTTTTTTTTTTATAGGCCTGTTAAGTCAAAGATACAAAACAAACAGGTAACGTATTCTAGAGACACAAGACACCAGAAGTCTATAAAATACAATTTATCTTGGCACTAATGGATTTCTGTACAGCTTTTCCCTAATTTACCTCCTAGTTTCCAAAATCAGGATCACAGAAAAACATGCAAAAAGTATAACAGAAGAATGCCCACACATTACTAAAGCAAAGAGATACACATGACAAAGAGCAAGCTCCTTGCTGGCCTTTCTATATGAACTTTTTCCTCGTCAATAAGAGCACAGCATGAATGTAATTAACATACTAGGGGAATAAGAGTCAAAACAAACTGGATCTCAGGAGAGAAAAACATAGCAGCAGCAGATGGAGGCAGCAGTAAACATTAAAGATGCTGGCAAGATCTAGTTCACTCCTCTGGCTTTTCTGAAGAAATATTTATTCAGAGTTAAGCATATGTGCATAACGGTCAACTTACAACATAAGCATTATCTTTTGAGGGGTACCATTATCAAGTGCACAAACTCAATGTGTAAGTACATGAAATTATAGCCAAACTCACACAACAAGTGGATGAGCTTCCTTCCATCCAACACTCTCAGGGACAAAGCTTGTTCTTGAAAGTAACTTCACATTTATTTTGCAACGTGCAATTTAAACCAAGGCTTAAGAAACTGATTAGCAGCCCTTACACGCACCGAAGAATAAAGAATGGGAAAAGCTGGTACTACCTGTCTCACAGTCACCACGTCACAGGTCTACAGCCCTTCTACTGACTTTACCAAGAAGGAAGTTGAGCTTCTTGTTCCCTTATAGCCCAGGCAACACATTTGAGTGAACCTCATTATAACGTACTCCTGAAGCTGGGTTTAAATAGGGTAATAGGTTAAATACCTATTAACTGGAAGTCAAAGGGCACAAGAGTGTTAATCATGCATTCAAGAGGCCCTTAAGCCACTGTGACAGCAGGTTTTAATTGGGTTTTCTGCTGAGGCGACTCCTCCTTTGCGATTTATCATAAAGAAACAAAATAGTCTTATTTTGAAATGCTAATTCATTATCTAGCATAAACTTAATTAAAAAAAAACCAAAAACACAGAAAAACCCCAACACCACAACCACCAAAACCCTACTCTGGATAACACAAAAGGTCTGAAGAATCTACCTAACCTCTCTGCCAAAGAAAGTCTGGAAAACCTCCTCGCAGCACTTTATTTCTGTGTAGTAACTCTAAATGCTTTATGGTAACCTGCCTCAGTACAGTAGGTTTGAGAGGCATTTGAAAATGCCTCTGGACTAGGGCATGAAGGAATCTGAGACTGATGAGTGCTACAAGGCTATTATTCCACATAATTGCATTGAAATTGAAGCCAGTTATTTCTTGTGAACGGAGGCATCTTCCAAAAAGACTGCCAATCTTGATTAAGAAATAGAACAGAGCAGAATCTAGCAAACTCCTAGTCAAATTGTTAAAACAATTAGTTAGCCTTACAGTTAGAATAATGCTCCTCATTTCTAGCCTGCATTAGCACTGCATTAGTTTTGAACCCCTTTATCACAATACCTTATTTTCTCTTAGATTACAGTCATTAGCTACCAGAAATTGTCTCTAGTACAATAGCCACAGTGTTGATTACAGCAATGAAAATGCTATAAATCAACTAAAAAGCCTCCCCTATAAAAGATGTAGTCTAGTTCAATATTATTAAACAGATTATGACCAAGATGCACCTTTACAATAGTAAGACCATTTAACTGCTGGAATAAGTAACCAGGAAAGTCATTATCCGTAGTATAGCTGCAGAAATAAAGGGCTGGTTAGTTTGGTTGCAACACACAAACGTTTCTTGTGGACTGACACAAAACGAGAGGTTTCGTTTTCTGACTGTTCTGTTTCTTTGTCTCACCTTTTCTCTCTCTGTTTTGGTCCATTTATTAAACAAAACAAAATTACTATTTTAAATGGAAGAGTCAAAGGATTAAGTTTCAAAATAGAAATATTCTGACATTTCAAATGTCACTTGTAATATTTCATCTTGAATAGTGCTTTATCAAAATGTTTTTTCAAAATCTTTTTTTTCTCCTTCCATTGTTTGTTTTCTCCACTGAAGCAAATAAAAAAATATTTCCTTTTCCCAGCCCTCCAGAAACTCTTTTTTTCTCAGTGAATTTACAATCTGTCAAAATAAAATCATGTGTTCATTAATGTAATAGGTAAAAATAATTCCAAAAGTTGGAGAACAGACTTGTTGCCCTTGGTTATGAGAGATGTTGAATAGCAAAGTATAATGGTATCCTCAGCCTTGAAATTGATAACATTGCAAAGAGAATTAGAGAATTTTCTTTGAATGTCAGGTATATCAATCATGAATGGAAGATGCTAGTTTTTCCACTTCTAGCTGTAGAGCATTCAGATTGCATCCAAAACCCCTAAAGCTTGCTAACTAAAAAGGCATAGCTGGTGACCCAGTCAAAGTTCCAAGCTATGTCAGTACCCCCCAAACCATGTCAGTGACATCATGATCATCTTATCACGGAGCAAAAAATGATTGAGGCATCATTGAGACACTGGAAGAGGTTGCCCAGAGAAGTTGTGGATGCCAGATCCCTGGAAGTGTTCAAGGTCAGGCTGGATTTGAACAACCTGGTCTAGTGGGAGATGTCCCTGCCTGTGGTAGGGGGGTTGGAACTCTATGATCTTTAAGGTCCCTTCCAACTCTAACCATTCTATGATTCTATGATTAAATCACTGTAGAGCGTGAAGGGTTAAAAAAAATACACATATTAGTTTCCTCATACATATATCTTTTTAAAAAAAGCACTCAAATGTATTATTTAGGCAACTACATCTCATTGGTTTCAAAGGGCTTAGGTCTCTTCAATGACATGTCATTGCCTGAATAAGTAGATCCCAAAGCAGATGTGAAGATCTGGGCCTTAGTCTTCAATCTTTGCCACACAAAGCATCTGGAGCAAGCAGCTGTCCCAAGCATGCTATTAAACAAAGGCATAAAATGAAAAAGTGACTTACTTCCCCGTTAAAAATTCATTCTGCAGAGATAGCTGGAACGTGATTCCCTTTCACAGTGAATTAAGACCACAACCCATTGCACCAGTTATCAAAAGCGGATTCAAAAAGCAGTGAGACTCCGAAGTTCACAATGGGAGGCTCATTAACAGCTATTAAATGTGAAAAGGCACCTATGACTTCCTCCAGTCCCTAGGTCCCTATGCTGCAAGCTGTCAGAAACTAGGAGGGTAGAGAACCTGATGTGATTGGCCTGTTTTTATAATCTTTCCACATGCACCTGCAACTGGCCACCATCAGACACAGGTGGCTAGAGGGCCTCAGGACTGCCCAGTACTCTTAACTGATACCTGACTTCAAAGGAATTACTCATCTTTCAACCCTTAGGCAGCTAGCATATAATAGCATATAACACCAAGCAAGCAAACAGCAGGAAGAAGACAGTGAAACAGATTTTGTGAGAGAACACGTGTGCTATTTCCTCGTGAAGTCTGCACACAACTGTTACTCTACTCTGTTCAAATAAACGAGTTATTATTACAGTCTCTTTGTGAGCGAAACAATATTAGTCAAGATAAGTGCAAGGAATTCATCCTTGAGGAGCAACAAAAACCAATTAATTTTTTTTGATGGCAATGGAAAAAACAACTTTAGAAAAGGTCCTCTGCTGAATTAGCTCTACCAAACACAGAGCACCACACTCACAGTGAAATATGGTTATAGAAATCAAAAGGGTTTTAAAACGCTATAGGCACAAGCAGAAGATTTACATCAACCAATGTGTCCTTGTGACAGCTTCACAAAGGCAGCAGTTTTTTAAATGTCCCACATGCAAGTCTGAGGATAATGTCAAAAGGATGATATTCGCTCTGGAACCTTGCTGGTTTACAAATCAAAGAGCACACGGTTTACTCTTCTCACTCTCGGGTGTCCAGAAGAGTGGAACTGGGCTGCCTATGATTGTTGCCCATTTACTTTTGAACATCATCAATTAATTAAGATGGACAATGTCAACACAGTAATTAAATTATTTTTTAGTTCAGAAATAATAGATTGTGTTCTGCTCTCTCGAGGGTACCTGCCTGTAATCCCACTGGTCCCATGCCCTCTGAAAGGGCATCAGGGTCAAAGGTAGACAGAATTTTTACTGCATTGGCTAAAAAGAAAAGCACATTTCCCTCGTGTGTCTGTTCAAACACCTTGGACAGATTTGACACGTTTATTTTGTCATAACGTCTATAAATCATGTGTCCAACCACTGCATGCTCTCCTCAGTCTGGGTTTTTTCCTTCTACATAGAGGTTAAAAGTTCTAGAGAGCCTTGTAGCAACACAAGCGCTGTCTTTGGGTTGCAACTGGCTACAGGTTCTCTTGAAAGTAATTACGTAGTTGGTTGCAAAAGCTGAGAAGGCGTTCATCTATCCCTTCTCACCACTTTCAGAGAAGCGATTGTTTGGAGAGACCTTCATCGCTAAAATCCAGCAGTTTTCTGAACAAGAAATACAGATTAACAGGCAATCAATGACAGCCTGGCAATTGGCACTTGATACAGCAGCTAATTACATTACAAATACAGTGCAATTACACTGTTTTAGACAACAAAACCAAATAACCCTTTGAACCAGAAGATGCCTTTGCACAGAGGTTTGTACAGCATTCTCCAGACAATGCAGGTCCTGCCTGATTACAGCCACTCACAGACCCTGCCAGTATACATGGGCAATAACAACATCACAGTGTCGTCCTTCACATCTTTGGCCCTATAATTAAAATATGCCTTTTAAAACTCCGTTAACATTGATTACACTGTACTTGTGTGCTGCCTTCACTCTGCCATGTTGTTAACGTTTGGATTATACATAAAGGTATCTGAGAGACCAACCACAGAGTAATTGCATTATAAACTCACAATGACTGCTTTATAAAAGCCATCCGGTTTATCAAAAGCTGATAGGAAGCAGTATAATGACTTCTAGGATAGTGATCAGCCAGATAAAATGTTAAGACTCGAGGGTATTTTGTGAGCAGTTATTACTGTTACCCTCATGACCCTCAGCATTTACAGTAGAGGTCAAGTTTTCAGATGCTCCCATTTCCATGTGGACACCAAAACACAGCAGAACTTGTCCCATGGCATGTGGAGCTCCTTTAGCAACCTCACCTATGGGAACAGCCATAGGTGAACACACGCATGTGGCAGCCACAGCTCAGCACGCCTGGTAACTCATCCCCCGGCTGGCTGTCCCACTGGGAGCCCAGCACTCTTGAAAGTGTGCTCTTGACAGAGATGCTCAGCGCTCGAACGAACCTTACACCACAAATCCTCTCCAGAAAACTGCATTTCTTAGACTGATTCTGAATAGTTTCCCCCCACCTGCCCTTGACTTTGAATTACGCTTCCCTTGAAAAACCAAATTTTATAAATTAACCCAAGCTCCTAGGAACTGATCTTTATAGGCAGTGTATTTTAAAACAACACAGCCGTCTAGTGATAGTATTAGCTGCTGCAAATAAAATAGTCACTGCTGCACACGTTTGCTGTCCAACGCTTGACGCTTCTAGAAAATGGCGGGTTTGACATTACGCCATTTCATTTGGATCTAAACTAAGGCTTTTTGCCTACAACCCCCCAGACACGTTGTATCTGCAAAGCTTATTTGGAAACAACCAGGCCTAAGAGCAAGCAAGTTTCTTACTGAACTCCGGAAACACAAACATGATGAATGGAGGCAGCCTCTGAGTGAAGATGGGTCACTGGAATGCTTCTAATTCCTCCTGTCTATCCCTCTTTGCCCAGCATCCCCTCACAGGCAGTTGTTCTCTCCCTCATACAAACTCCCTGTTGTTGCCACGTCTTCAATCACTTGTCTACATGCATTTTGTATTAGACAGCTCCCAAATATTCCCTGGTGTATTCAAATTCATCAGCACCAACAAGAACGAAAAAGAGAACTAACAATTCCTTGCCCATATATTTTCAGGGTAAGATAGAAAAAAGCACCTAGATTTATGATTTCAATTGTCAAAAAGGCATCTTCGGTATTTCTGGCTCAAGGGACAAAGGCAAACCTGTATCCAAAGATGGTGATGGCAGAATATGACAAATTGTCACAATTAATCTTTTTTGCTAGCTAGAACATTCTGAAAAAAGCACTGGGAAATACAGCAATATTTGAAAAACAAGTAGCCAAGCACAGATTTCTAGACACTATCATCAGGCAAATAACCTCAGGTAAAACAGGAATGGAGCAGCTGGCAGTATCTGCTTAGAGCCTGAAAAAAACACCCCTTCCATTCATAAATCACCCCCTGCATCAGAAGTTTTGAAAAATAAAATACTCTCTACAATATACCCTCTCTGGCTACTTGATTCAAGCCAGTATGCAGAGCAAATGGCAATGGCTGCCTCCCCCAGAACCAGCCTGTCTCACCAGATATCTCTCCAAAAGCAGCTGAAAGAGGACAACAATGTCATTTCAGGCAGAAGAAAGGCAGGCAAAAACCCAAGATGTTCACAAAGGTATTCAGGTCCTTTAAGCTAGTATGTTGAATCTGCACTTGTGACAGCTATGGATGTGTCCTCCAGGTTCTGCTATGAGAAAGCAGTGTTATACCGGGCATCATAAGAGGAGCATCTCCTCTGAATGTCACGTGGGAGGGGATAAGAAACTGTCACTTTTACCCTCATGGCCTCGTCTAGTCATTTTGAACTGCCATAGTGGCAGCAGAAAGAGCGCCAGAAAAGCACTACAGACCTGAACTGACCTCTGCCTTTTTTCCCCTTTCCTCCCCAGTACTTCTGCCCACTTAGAGGCACCACCTGAACGGCAGCAGCAGTTCCTGGAGGGGACTCAAAGCCAGAAGCAGGGCAGATGATAGCTATTAACTCCTGCTCCTCATGGCCCCCTTCAACCATTTCTGCAATGGAAGGAGCTCTCTCACCTCTCTTCTGCTGCAGTCTGGAAGATGGGTGGGATCATCTTCAGATGCCCGGAGCTGCTCCTTGTGGTTCTGTGTCAACTGAAGGTTTTCCAGGGTGTGGGAGCATTATGGGTCTTGCTCTCCAGGTGAAGGTGAGCCTGGCACTAGGAAGGGAAGGACAGGAAACAGTGTCAATAATGTCACTACAGCAGAACTATTCAGGCCATGGCTTCCTGCAACACATGAAACAGAAGAGCCTCTGGAAGCTTGCCATCGCTGCTAAGCAAAAAAGGGACAGATATCTGCAACTTAGTGAATGTGAGTCTCATACCAATTGCTGCATTTTGCTACAAGAGAAACGTGTTTTCCAGAAGCTGTAATTCTTCCTGTTCAGCACAGGCTCCCAGACACTAACTAAGCTGGCTGATATAATCACTTCACCTCGCAGCAAGAGAGAAGCCTGTAAACTCTATGGCAACCAACACCACCATCCACAGAAGTTCTTGACAATACAGGATTTTTTCCTTTAGCACAGCAGGGGGAAGATAAGAAATGCACCAGGCTTGGGTTTCCTCGCCACAAAAAAAAATCAAGTTAACATCTGCAGCTTGAGGTAGAATATTATAGTTCCTCTCCATGCCACTCCCAGCTGAAGCCTTCAGGATAGACACAGTCTAAATTTTGTAAAAGCTAAGAACTGAGGAAAAACTTAAATTTGGAAGTTTCTGCATATAACAGCAGCTCACATCATGAGTCACACCATGACCTAAAGGTCCTGGTATTCTAAAACATCTTTGCATTGACGTTACCGATTTCAAGTCTAAACAGGACATTTCATAGAATTGCCTAGGTTGGAAGGGACCTTTCAGATCATCTAGTCCAACCATCAACCTAACTCTGACAAAAGCCATCACTAAACCATATCTCTAAGCGCTATGTCTACCTGTCTTTTAAATACCTCCAGGGATGCTGCCTCAACCACTTCCCTGGGCAGCCTGTTCCAATGCCTAATAACCCTTTAGTGTAAAATTTTTTCCTAATACCCAGTCTAAACCTCCTCTGGCACAACTTGAGGCTGTTTCCTCTTGTCCTATTGCCTGTCACTTGGGAGAAGAGACTGACCCCCACCTCTCTACAACCTCCTTTCAGGTAGTTGTAGACAGCAATCAAGTCTCCCCTCAGCCTCCTTTTCTCCAGGCTAAACAATCCCAGCTCCCTCAGCTGCTCCTCAGAAGACTTGTTCTCCAGTTTACACTTATTCTCCAGACATTTACACTCTTCTGTTTGACGCCTCCCGTAGCCAAGCTCAGATACACTTCAAGAACAGCTCTGATCTCAGACAGTTTTCCTAATGCACTAAAAGTGTGCTAAAAGCAACTCCTGAGATTATCAATGGTTAATCTGCAGGGTTATTACTTTGAAGTTCACAGATCATTTTTAGCACTACTGCAAATGTCCCCATTGCTACAATACTAATTTGTCTTGGTTCAATGAGCGTGTCGCTTCTGCGTCAGGAAACAAAATTGTACTGGGCCACCACAGGTATTTCGTATTCCTTTTATTTATTCCCTTTGTCAGTAGGTAAGTAATCAAAAGAAGCTAGTTTTGCGAACAGAGAGAGGACAGCTCAAGTAGATTAATTGCTTTTTCCATAAAAGACATCTTCCTGATCAGGGGTAAAGCAGCATTCAATCCTAACTGTGATACTACATGTAAATCTGGTGTTAGTCTTACAGGACAATCTTTTAAGACTGATACTCCATCCTGCTTTTCACTCATTTATAAATTCACCATATTTTCCTAGTTTTTCCCAAACAATTGTCAGTTTATTGCCTTGTTAGTTGCCTTGGGCTGGGCTATGCCAATGCTACTCACTGAATAGCATACTGCAGTGGCTGTTGGCATTACTCATTACTTGAAAAAGGGAAGGTGTAACACCTTTGGAAGGACAGGATGAAATCCAGTGAAACCAGCATTACTCCCTCCAAACTTAATCCCTTACTTGCTTTTTTTAATAGCTATTTTTATGATTCCCAGTTTGCAATTGCCCAAACTTACTGTTGTCATCAAATGCAGGGTTTTTTTCAAAGGAGCTTGGGCATTGCTATTAGTGAAACCACCACCAATCTCACCATCTTCTTCATGTACTATAGCAGTTTAAGCACTTCAAAAAGACCTTGTTTTTCCTTTGGCTAATACTACCCCATTTTACTTAAATGCGCTTCCATTTTTTCTGTGCGCAACAATACCCTATTTTTGTGTGTATTTCAGTACAGAGCATTGAAATGACTCTTCAGCATTCTTGCCTTTTATGTTCTCATTATTTTTTCAGAGGAACTGCATATTGCCGCTTTGTGGGATACATTTCAGCATCTCCAGCTCTTGGTGCCTTGTTACGCTCCCTGACTCTTCCCTCTTTATTCCCCAAACTTTGCTAACCTGAAGTTCTTTCCCGCTGAACCACCAACCCATCGTTAGCGGGACAGACTCAAGCCATTAGCGCTTGGCCCCCAGGCTCACTCTGTTCCTCTTCGAAGCCCAGCTGGGTCTCCTGCTGACCGGTTTCTTTCCCCAACCCCCAGATCTCGGCGCTTTGTAGCTCATTTATCACTTTTTTTGTGATGCCTATCCCATCGACCGGACAAATAACAGCGCCTTGACTCTCTGCGTTTTTCAATGTTGATTTAAAATGGGGGTGGCGATGACAGACCTGGCCCCAGGCCCCTCCTGCTCCCACCACCCAGGGAGGACACCCCAGAGGCCTTGGCAGGCCCCGGGGCAGCCGCTCCGTGCACCTGCGGGCCTGCCCGCCCCGGGGGGCGGCCCCGAGGGAGCCGCGGCCAAAGGGACCCTCCTCACCACAGCCGGGAAGGGGGAACCGCGGGCCCGGCAGCACCTTCCCTCGCCGCGTCCCTCACCGCCGCCCCGTGGACCCACCTCCGGGCGGGGGCGGCGGGGCGAGCGCGGCTCCGGCGCCCCTCGGCGCCTGGCCGCGGCGGCTCAGTGCGCAGGCACGGAGCGGGAGCGAGCGGCGCTCCGGGCCGTACATAATACGTGGTGTCTGGGGCTGGGGCGGCGCAGAGCGGAGATGGGACCGGGGCGGGAGAGCCGCAGCTAGCGCCGCCGCGGTTGCTCAGCCGGCCGAGGGGAGCGGCAGGAGGGACAGGTAAATCCTGCCGCCCCGGGGCCGCCGCTCCCGGCAAACTTGGGCTCGGCAGTTTGGCGGGGGAGGCTCCTCTGACCATCGGCGCCCTCACGGGGGGGGGGGGGGCGGACGGCGCGGAGCTTCCCGCAGGAGAGGGGGCGGCCGCCCGGCGGGGGACAGGGGGTACGGCGGGACCCTAGGCATCACCTCCCGGTCCGGGGCGGGTCGCGGCCCTCCCGGGGAAGGCAGGTGCCGCGCTGCCCCGCCGCTGCCGGGAGGGGGCTGAGGGGATGGGGCTGAGCAGGAGGCGGCCGGGCCGAGCTCTCCCCTGCCCCCGGGGCTGGTCCGGGCGGGGTGAGCGCCGCCGCCAGGTCTCCGCCGGGAGCTGCGGAGTTCTTCCGCACCGCCCGGGATAACGGGCGATGGAGAGCGCGTCCTGCCCGGCAGCCGGGGCGTCCCCCTCCGGCCTGTGCGACCGGTGGGCCGGCGGGGCCGCCACCCGGCGGCGGGGAAGCGGGCGGGCGGTCGCCGCCTTCGGGAGGCGAAGCCCGGGCCTGTGCCGCCCCCTCCCCCCCCCCCCCCCCCCCCGCAGTCCCCCGCTGGGCCTTGCCCAGTCCCCTCACACAGGAGGAGGCCCCGCTCCATCCCCCGTGGGGTGCAGGAGTCGCCCCGGAAAGCAGCCGGGCACCCCGGACGTCCTCGGCAGAGCGGCTGCCCATCCCGCTGCCCCTGCCCCGTGTGAGGGCAGGGCGCCGGGCAGGAGCCGTGGCCCCGCGGGGGCTCGCATCGATCTTGGCGGGCTGGGCCAGGCCGGGCGCCACTTGGCCCAGCCGCTGACGTGACGGGTAGCTGAGGCATCAAAAGCGCCATCTCAGAGGCTGCTGTCAAAGGCGGGTTGTTTATTCTGGTATTTGCGCTTCACAGGGGCCTCACTTTCTGTAGGTACAGGTGGGCAACGTGGTCCTCTGAGCAGAAGGGTCAAAGTGTGTCAATCTGGAGAAGGGACAGGGGGACTTCACATGCGCGAACCCAGCAGCAATTGTGGCTTGTGTTTGGTGGCTGTATGGTGTCGTGGAGCAGTGGCACATCCTTATTTGCTTTGTGCTGCCCTTCAGATCCCAATTCCTTATGCTTTTGGGGCTTTTTTTTTAAATGTGTGAAGCCCTTCAATAAGAAAGCAAAGCAGTTGGAAAATTTATTGGGTAATTTTTTTCTTGCAGCATGCTCATCTTCTAATCTGCCTGTTCACCAATTCAGTCACATCTCCCCAGATCAGTGGAGAATAGTAAAGCTCAAAGTAAACAGGACAGCTTTTGCCATGGAAACAAAAGTTGCTAGGGGATGGATTGCTACTACGCAGTGGTGTGCTCTGAAGCTGTGATCATACATCCCACGTGTTCCTAGGCACCTCAGGTTTAGGCACTGAAAAACTTTTAATGATTAAGCCACTTCCTGCGGCCTGGATGCATGTTCTGAGCTCATGCGTAATGCGGATTTGTTTAACAGTGGCTCCCTCTTTTTAGCAAAAGTTTCATAACACTTCAGCGTTTAGTTTCTCAGACATGAAGGTGAGATACGGAAATACACATCAACACTGAGGAGATCATAGCTACTGCAGTATTTATTCATCCAATGTAAATTGATGCTGTGACACACGTTTCTGTCTTATTTATAGAGAACTGTTTTCTCCCACCATACTCTGTGTCGGTTCCTCTGCCCCATCTGTAAGTAGCAAGAACAACATCATGTTTACATTGCAGCTGAGAAAAGAGACCATCTTAGGCCAAATTACTAGGCTGCTTCAATGAGTCATATAGGGCTGGGAAGCCTCCTTCCCTTTTCTCTAAGGGACAAGATATTTTGCAAAAGATATGAGATTACTTATCATAAGTGGAAGAGTCTGAGCATAAAGAAAATGTTCAGTAGGACTAATGTTATGCAGTGCTTGAAGAGAATTAATGATGCTGGCAGTCTTTTTCCTTTCATTTTAAAAGGTCATACTACTTGATGCTATCACAGCTCTTTCAAGCAAAAGATCATTCTTTGGTTTTCCGTTCCATTCCCCAGCTCTTATTTATCACTTTGCTCATATGCCTGACCGAAATCACCTATTAGTGTTTTAGATCACTCAGGAAAAAGAATCCATGTGTAATATAAGTGATTCCAGGCTGTGTGGTTCTTACAGGTAATTCTTCATCAAGCTGTTAGAAACACTACATTCTCCTTTCTCTCTCTTGATTAAACCTACAGACCTACAGTGAATGCGAGATAGTGTTTATACAGCTTTCTGTCACATTACATTGAGTTGTCTTAAATTAATTGCAATATCTACAGTTGCTGGTTCAGACTCAGCTGTGCTTCATCTGCTTGCTGAATTCTGGAGAAACCAAAGAAGCTCTAAAATTGTCTCCTGGTGACAGCTGGAGTATTGCAAGTGAACTTTGGCAAGCCACATTGTCTGGTCCTTCCCTTTGTTGGCTTTATGGAGTCACTTACACCTGGGGAAAATAACTCCCACTCATTGCGCGATGATAAATATGTTTACCTCATCACAAGTTGCAAGAGAGATACTTGCAATTACAAGATGCTGAGATCATGAAATCCCAAACTAAATACATATTAGATATACAAAATAAATAAAACCCAAGATTATTAGTTTTTATAAAGAGGTAAAAGCAAACCCCTCTTTATCCCTGAGCCAAGAACACAACCAGATTCCAAAAGGCTGGAAGATCACTGTTATACCAGTGGTGATTTCAGAGCCAGCCAAGAGCTTCATTCAGGCTGTTGGCATTCCCCATTGATACTTTATGGCTTCTGCTTAATTTGAATGCAGCAGTGTTTGTTTTTCTTGCATACATGGGTATTTCATACCCACCAAGATCACCCATTCCTGAAGGGCAGAGGGCTGTAGGGCTGCAAAATTGGGAGGTCCTAGCTGCCATGAGCATGTCAAACCTTCCCTCTAAGTAAAATTGCTGTGGCAATTAGATGAACTGCTTGAAGCTGATGTAAATTGAGCTGTGACATTCAGATGCAAGTACTGATTAACAGTTCCCTTTGGACTAAGACTTTTTGAACTTTTTTAAAGAGAAGTCAGTCAACTTAAGTAACGTTGGCCTGTTACTCAAGTCTTTTAGGGGCTGTATTACTTCAATGAATTCAGTAGCATTGCACCTGTGCAAGCAAGTTCAGGCCTGGGACCTGCATAGTTAAATACAAATTCTGTATGTTAGGAGAACTTCCATGAAGTGGAAAGAGTAGGGAGTATTGCTGGTAGCAGTTTGGAAAGTTCCTAGTGTTGCAAACTCTAGTTAACTGATAGAAGTAGCCTGGATGAGAAGCAACATGGGAGCCCTTGAGGGATGCTGGCTGTTGTTACCTGATATAGTCTGCTTTTTTCAATCTCCATGGAAACACAGTAACACGCTAGTGCAAAAGATGGGGAGCAGGCACCCTGTGGAGGGAGGGAACGTTCTGTGCAGCACCTTTAGGGTGTGCTGCACCAAGATGCTGAGTGCCTTGGGTTTGCTTGAGCTGAGTCACCACATGCAGCTCTCCCAGGCTTATTTCTTAGTTTGGAAAAAAGCAAAGGAAAGGTCTGTCTTTGCATCCCAGCAAACTGTGGAGAGTTTGTAGCCAGCTTTACTTTCCTGCCACATCGGTAACGATCTGCTTTGCATGAAACTTCTCATTGCAGGTAGGAAGGATGAGCTCCTATGCTGACATCTGCGGGTCCAAGCATGCACAGGGCAGTACTGAGGGAGGTTACCAACGCTATGGAGTTCGTTCCTACCTGCATCAGTTTTATGAGGACTGCACAGCTTCAATTTGGGAGTATGAGGATGATTTTCAGATCCAGAGATCGCCTAGCAGGTGGAGCTCTACGTTCTGGAAGGTACTGCCCGTTGCTGTTTACCGGAGAGAGAAACTCCCATTTCAGGACTTTCCCACGTAACTAATGGTTTTAGGCATTCATGCAGAAAGGCCTTCTGTTGCTCACTTTTCCCTGAGGTGACTGAATCTGTCTGAAAGCAGGGTGCTCTTACCAAAGATACATCAGCTTCCAAGGGAGTTCTGGGGTCTTTGGATCCTCTAGTTTCTCTGTCACAAGAAGCCATGTCACTGAAAGATCAAAGTCTTGTCTGGGAAGCCCCACTCATAGCTTCAAAGTGTAGTTTACCTCTGCTCTGCACCCACAATAGTCCTGCCAGGTTATTGGGAATAGGACTGGTAGGTTAACAGCATGAACTCTGGCACTGTGTGATCTAGGGATCAAGAAAACCACAAGATCGCCATTAAGGTCAGGGAGCTTGACGGAATTGCAGAAAACCAGAGGCTGGAAGGGGCCTGTGAGGCCATCTAATCCAACCCCTCTGCTTTGATGGTAGGGCCATTCTGTGTGAACCAAACTTTGCATTTACACTTGAAATGCGCTAGAAATATTCTGAGGTCTGTTCATGGCAATAGCAGCTTCCTTCTAATCCCTGCAAAGGAATGACATTTCGTGGAGTAAAAGTGAGTGGTGTATGTGACAGGCTATCACCAGGGCCTGAACTGTTGGTTCTAACTACCACCTAAAGCTAAAGAAATAGTCAGTCACAAAGCACTGGGGTTAAATGGCGATCCTCTCTGTGATATGAGGCCTTTGGACATGAATGCTCTTTAGATGTAGACATGCATATTTCATTGTTTCCAGAAATGTCAATACCGAATTATATAAATATGATTTGTAAAAAGACAGTTTCTCCATATATTCTGGTTCTAGTAGGGCCATGTATGACCTTAAAGAAAAATATCAGCCTTCTCCTAGAAGAGAGAACCACCTGCAAGACACTGTGAAAGCTAAATGCCTCCTAGGACCACTTACCAACTGAAAACTGGAAAGGCGTATTAACTGTGGCTTTTGTTTCTTTGTTTGTTTTCCAGGTCGGACTCATCTCTGGGACGGCTTTTATGCTGATAGGTTTAACGGTTCTTGTAGTGGGTTTTCTTGTGCCACCGAAAATTGAAGCTCTTGGGAAAGATGATTTTGTTGTGGTAGATACCCGCGCCGTTCAGTTTAATGGGTCCCTTGATATATGCAAGCTGGCAGGGGCAATCTTGTTTTGTGTTGGAGGGTCCACCGTGGCAGCATGTCTGTTGATGTCTGCTTTTGCTAAAAGTTACTCCAAAGAAGAAAAGTATCTTCAGCAGAGATTTAAAGAGAGAATAGCTGATATAAAAGCCCATGCAAACCCAGTCACAAAAGCGCCAGCACCGGGAGAATCAAAGATACCTGTCACTTTGTCCAAAGTTCAAAATGTCCAGCCTTTATCAGAAACCTGACCCTTCCCTTAGGTTTTGTTTCTCGCTTGTAATGGAAAATACCAGCTGTTGTTGGCATACGTGCTAGTCAATTACAACATCCAGTGCTCTGCTATACAAACACACAGCTGATGGGGAGGCTGCTCCAATACAAATTTAGGATTGGGAAAAGGGAAATTATGTGATCAGACCTGGGACCAATATATTCAGTGTATTCAAATGTTTTAATCTGTGTTGAACCAGTAAGTCCTTGCAACAACGATTAGGTGTTCAGCTTATCAGATTGCATCCCTGGAAAACATAGGGTGCGTTTATGACAGCTGTACCAGGAACATCCTACATCCCACTACTTAAAGTTTAGATGAGTTTGCTTTTTGTTTCACGTTCTTCTTGCCTTTAAAATACCATTTAGTCTTACCTCCTGGTTCTGCTGTCTGGGAAACCAAGATTCTGCCCTTGTAATTTGCACTTGCCCTCCTGTCACATGCTACAGTCTTTATCAAAGTAATACTGCACGGGTGAAACATACACGACAGTGAGTGCCCTTAATTTGATCCTGGCACGTGTGCCTTCCCAGCGATGTTACTTTATGGGAAAGGCAAGTTATAATTGATCCTGAGTTACAATTAACCTGTGCAAAACCGCCACGTTTGTCTTAGTCATTGCCATATTAACAAAAAATACAAAATACAGATAAGGAATTCATGGTGGAGGAGGAACATCATACTTCTGTATCTTTGGTTGATATTGTTTGTGTCACTATATTGTATTATGTTGGAAGCTCATACAAAATGTTTTAGTTTTGGCTGGGTATGGATTACTAAATGTGGTTTGAAATGCCCAGGCCCCATATTCTGTCAGTCCATTAATGCCATGTTAGATGACCTTAACATACTTACCTAAAGACATTTTGAAATGCTGTTTATATTTTTATAGAGGATAGAAAAAATTATGCTTAACCAGATACATATGTGTAAATGCTTACCTGAAGACTTGTCCTTTCATGGAAGACCCTTAATTATTTTCCCACCCAGGGCAATTATTTCACAGTCTTAATCTATGGATTTAAATTAAACTATATAAAGAAAGATGTGACGTTTGTACTCTCTGACAATATGTGCCACCTTATAGTTCTGTCTATTTTTTGAATGGATCGAATAAAATTCTAGGCGTGAGCCAACCATGGATTTTGTGAAAAGTCTCTTTCTAGTCAAACAGGTTTTTCTATAAATTTTAATATTTCAGTTTGAAAGGAGAAATCGGCAGTTGAAACTCATAGTCTCTTAATGCAGTCTGTGTTTTCAGCTCTCAGAGGTGAGGAAGTCGCTTTGGTGCTGAGTGAAAAAGATTCCAGCACACAAAAATAGGTACATGGTAACACCTGTGTTCTTTCCCTTGCTGATAAAACATTTTGTGGTCTGTGACTGGGTTCATACTTCTGTAACTTAAATAAACCAGAGCATATTGTGTTTGGAAGTTCCAGCTGAATCTGCGATCTTTTCCAAGGTAAAATTTTCTTCGGCAAAGAAAGCGCCTGTCTTAGCAAGGCAAGAGCAGTGTCCAAACGGTAGCGCTAAAAAGATGGACTATCAAGAGCTTGTGACGTGCGCGCAATTCCGCAGAATGAAATAAAGTAGGTTTCGTTGCGTCTGACAATTCACTGGCACCCATACGTTAGAAGTGCAAAAGCACATCGCACCCAATGCTTAAAAATAAGATTGCAGTCTTGGGGGGGAGAAGCAGATGAAGCAGTGCTGAAGAGGAAAAGATGAGAAGACTGGTAAGGTGAGGAGCTGTGTATTATTTATAAAGAAAGGAGCAAGAGCAGGGGTGATGGGTAGCGAGTCCTCACAAGGCAAGTGGCAGGACTGGGACAGCGGGACGGGCCGTCACTGCTGCCATTCCTTAGGTATTCCAGGTGGAGGGAGTCCTCAGCGCTTGCTTTTTCAGGTCAGGAGGAATTTTGTTTACTGCTATTAGCTTGGCTGTCCTTGCACAGGCAGCAGAGTGTCAAGCTGTCCTGACCTTTTCAATGGAGAGGTTTTAATTAAAAATTGTGCATGGAGGAAATGTGACATTTTACGTTTTACGAAGTTCACCGAAGGAGATGAGAGTGAGGGCTCCTGTAGCTATTACCGAGTCCCTTCTCTCCCCCTGCCTTTTGTTAACATTGCTCAGGGAGTTTGAAAATCCAGCTGGAAAAGAAAGCACAGGTTGTGCTTGTTTACCCGATGTACCTATACAGGCATACAGCTCTCCTTAAAACACCCCACGTGTAGCTGCGCCCCTGCAAGTGATGCTAAGTTTTTGTCCCGCGGGCAGCTGACCCCACAGGTAATGAATAGAGCTGATACAAGCACCAGTCGGCCGGTCACACTGCGCATCACTCCTGCGGAACTGAACATCCTTTGCCAGTACAAGAGAGGATGAGTCATGCGTGGCATTACCCAGGTGTTAGGGAAAGAAAAAGGGAAAAAAAAAAAAAAAACAAAACCAAAACCTTGAGGATCTTACTGAAGCTTGCTGGGGTAGGAAATGCAATTGGGATTTATCAGCAGCAGCGAAGCTGGTAATGCCGTCATGGCTAACGCTGCCACGCACATTTCACCTCATTAAAATCCTTGTTTTGGCTGCTTAGAGCTTTTCCAGAATTGAGACCTCTGGAGGCTGCAATCCTTCAGAGCAGAGAATCAGTGCCACACAGGGCTTTTTGTAGAAATACTGAGCAGAAAATTACTCTGCTACTATTAAGAAACCACACACTGGAAAGCTTAGGGCATGTGAGAAACATTTTCAAGATCCATTTCCTTGTAATGTTTTAACACCTTCACCCTCTGGTGCAGGAACAGAAGCATCAGCCAAGGAGCAGTGGAGATGTGCTTTTTGCTGTTCTCGTGGAAAACGCTGTGATATGGCCTCCAGCAGGGGAGCAGTGAGGGGCAGCCAAGCTCTCTGGGAACTTTCCAGGGAGGCTGAGGGCGATCTGTCCCTGCACATACCGGTCCCCTACCATATATCTTTTCCCTTTTCCCATCCCCACCAAACCACAGCACACACTCCTCTCCAGGGCTGCCTGGGACTTCCTCTCCTGCCGCTGGCTGCCATCACCGTGCCAGAGGGCACATTAATGGACTCCCTAGCACAAATAAAATATGGCTTGAGCAGCCAAGCTCTTCTTTTTCCAACCCTCTGACCTCTCCACTCAGGACGCTTCTTTCAGTTTCTTCACGTTCACCTTATTTCTTGCCCCTCTTCTAGCCTCATTTGGCTTAAAATTACAATGCAACTGTAGTCCCACACCATTTTCTCCGCAATTGTGGAGCGGCGATCACTGACTTCGGTTTTGTTAATACATGCTCTCCTGAAGGTCTGCTTCCCGTACCACACTGCGCGGAATAGGCTTCTCTTTAGCATCTGTTCCATCCTCTCCCTCTCTCCAGGCTGTCTTGACCCTTTTATCTTCCATTTGTTCCCAGCGCACAGTGAATCACAGACAAAGGCAGAGACGCAGAAACCTCCCCTCCTCCCGAGCTGACTGTAAGCAGATTTAATTTCCCGTTTCTGCTACAGCCTCTGCCTGCCGTTTCCAACTATGAGATCTTTAATCACGCGCAAGTGCAAGCAAACAGCCCTTCACCAAGGCAGGGGCAGCGGAGCATGGAGGCTGCAGCGTCCTGAGCGGTGGCCAGCAGAGAGGCAGGTTTGGCAGGGGGAGAGCAGCAGCAGCAGCAGAACCTGCATGCCGGGGAGGCTCTTCAGCCCCCAAGGACGTGAAATCCACGTGAGACAGCAAAAGACCGCAAGAACCTTAGTCGGATGCACTTTGCCAGCAGCTTTCTATCAAAGGGCTAATAGCAGAGCAACAATTTTGGTAAAATAAAGGAATTAGCGCTTTGGCTTATTCGCTGACCGGTCGTGCTGCCATCACACAGCAGGCTGCCTCTCAGCTCACTGCACCTCAGGGGCAGCGAGACAACACGATGCCCCCTGAGCGGGCTTTGGAGGCGCACACAGCCTCGCTCCTTCCTCATCCGACCACTTCCACTGCCGAGAGAAGCAGCATCGCTGTGGAGCATTATCCCGCGCCGGCCATTTGGGGCTAATGCCCCCACGCCACTTACAGAAGCGATGTTTGGGTTTTGCCAGGTCATCCCCGTGGCACAGTTTGCCCCCGAGGAACATCACTGCAAATGGGGAGACCCACGTATCCTCCTCCTATTTCCGATATTTAGAGACCACGTGTGCTCCTTCTGACCTCTGGGCAAACAATCCATCCGTGCCCTGATTTTCTTTAGCTCTTATCTGGACCCGCGGCAGACCAGACAGCGCGCGTTTCCTGCATTAGTTCACTTGATATACATTAAGCAGGGCAAAGCTCAGTTTTGCTGTCAGATAATTTACAGAGGGACTGTTAATGAAAATAATCTCTGCAATATTAACAGTAAGTCAGGCCAGTACTTCCAATGGCTCCGCAAACAGCATGCAATTAACTGGTTTTATTGTTTTGTCTAATCATTTGCAGCTGCTTTTTGCAGGCCCCCTTTCCCATTCATGGGTTTTTGCAAATAAAGACGGGAGATCATTTTTAAACACTGCTAATAAGCTACTCAATTTAGCAACGTACTAGGTACACTGCTCCAGCAATTTCAGCCTCAGGACTCACAGCTCCAGGCCGTTGCCCAGCTAAAGGCACCCCCAGTCTGAGACTGGGAGGATGCTTGTCGGGCCAGCAAGAGACCTTTCTGGAACGTCATTATTTCCCTGCGTCTACTCGCCTAATGACTTCAGCATCTGCTGCCCTTTCTTACCCTGCCTCCTTCAGGAACCTTGCACCCTGGTATTTCCTTCTTCAGCCTCAATGACTATTTTCGGCTCAGCAGCAGGGGTGAGGCAAGAGGGACCCCTGCCCCAGGCACGGGGGAGGCAGGTCTGCAGCACAGGCAAGAAGGAGGTGAAGGGCGCAGAGAGGCGAGCGGGAAGGAATCCCTGGAGGAGATCTGACAAAATGCAGCGTTTCAAGCATCAATATTGGCCATGTGTCAATGAAGGTCAGAAGAGATAGTCAGCGAATATTGAAAGCACAGGCAAAACTTGCTGCAGGCCTAACATCTGTGACCAGAACAACATAAATACGGTGGGTAAAATCTTCATGGAAGTAGAAATTTTTTTGAAAAAAACAACTTTTAACATCCGTATTCTGTTCATTACAGATGGCTAGACAAGCATGAGGACCTTATTCCTGGACAAGTGCATTGTCCCCAGCATGAGAACACATTTTTCCCTTTAATAAAGGGAAAAATATAATAAATACATATTCCATATAATAAAGAAATCTCTTCTGATAGCTCTTCCTCAGACTGGGTCCAGCTCTCACCTGAGCCCTTGCAAAGGGATTTCTCCTGAAACTGGAGCAAGTTTCTGCCAAGAAAAAAAACACTTCAAAGATTGCGAAACACTTTGCCGCTCTCTCCGCAAAGCACAGGCTGTCAGAGAATTCCCCAGTATCCAGCACACAGAGGCGGGCTGGCTCTCTGGCCCTCTGCTTTGTAAGGCCACAACCCAGTGGGCTCATCCGCATCGCCCCTTGCAGAGGTGACTCCGAGGTGACTGAGCTGGGCCGGGGCAAGGCACACCACCAATGCAAAGCGGAGCAGAGGCAGTCACTGAGACCCTGTACAGCCACTGGAGCCAGTGCCGGCCACTTTCAGCTCCACCCAGTAGCTGAGCTCTGAGGGCAGGGGCAGCTCCAGCATTTTTCCAAAACCACCATAAAAGCCACCTGAACTTCCACATGCCCTGACAGCCAAGGTCTCAGATTTCCCTGGGGGTAAGACGCCACCATCTCTTGGAGTACTTACAACATGGGCTGTGATACGAGCTTGGTCCCTTGGAGTGAACACCTGTTAAAGACAGACGATTGCAGCACACGTAACCAGCCCCTGTGTAGCTCAAAAGCACAGAAGAATGGACTGCAACTCGCTTGTGCTGACCTCCAGGCGACCGTGTAACAGTGGAAAGCGATAGGTTGAGTGACTTGGCTTAAACGTTGTGTTTAACCGTATGTCTACATGAGCTGCCATCAAATCTTTGCCCTGACACAGAGCATTCTCTGGGTCCTCTGCCCTACTACCATCCCCTCCAGCAGCAGAGACTGCCCTCTGCGGCGTGCCCCATCATTGCCCTCTGAACCAAACTGCTCTTTCTGCAGACACCAGAAACCCCACACCTTTTAAGTAAAAAAAACCTCTGCTTCAGTTTGCCCACAGAAACTCATAGTTGAGAAGGCACTGACGGGGAAAGGCTCTAATCCCCATGAGCGGACGCGATGCTGCTGCAGCAGACAGCCACCTCCCTTTGCACACACGGGCCCATCTGCAAGCATCAGGTGTGCTTGAGGATGAGGTCCCCAGCCAGAAGCACCCAAGAGGTTTAGCCACCCTGCCTTCCTTCTCCTGGGATAAGCCATTTATAACCACACGGTCAGGATGCTCTGAATGATGAACCCTTTGGTCATCTTGAACTAGGCCTTGTGTTGCATGAAAAGGAGAAATAGCCTTCATCCACTTCCCTTTCTCTGCAGAGAGAGACTACTTGTAAGCAGTGGATGCAAATCCTAGTTCTTGGCTTACCAAGTTAGTTCCCGTTCGGTGCTAACTCTGGGGCAGTGGGAGCAATGAGAGAATGGCAAGGGAACGTGTAAAGCTCAGGCTTCTCTGAGGGTGCCAGCTTTGCACCAACTGTCTCTAACTGAGAAATAATGTGGAGCACGGGTACTATTTTTAGAAATACCATTTCTCACAACCAAGCTGGAAGAAGCAAATGCATCAGAGAAGCAGAAGGATGCAGAGATGGTACGCAGTAATGAAACCATGACCTGTGGCAGTAGGGGAAACAAGGACAACTTCTGCATGAGATACCAAGGTGGGTATCCAAAACGTGGCAGCAGCATGAGTGCTCATCTCTGACACCACCACTTCATCACTGAGGCAGAGGAGTCAAATCCCTAGTCAAATCAGAAGTCCTTCCCAAGCAGAAAAAAATCTACACATCACCGAGGTCTGAAGGTATTTTCTTCCCTCGAGCAGGAGAACCCACCCACCCATGTGAGCACAAAGACAAAGGGATGGTACCCATCCTCTAAGCACTCACAAATAAAACAGCCATTCCCTTCTACCTCAAGCATTGACTTTGTGGTCTCCTAATTCCCAGCTCCTTGCTTCTGTGACATCCAACTCGTTCTTCCCTAAAACTGCTTCAGCTGAAGGCTGGGGTACTTATGGGCTGTTCCCAGACTCTCAAGCGGGAGTCCCAAGGACTCCCACCAGCTTATCTCCTCCCAAGCAGCTGCAGTTTCCCCGGGGTTGCAGCTGTGAGGAAAAGGTGGGGGGCTGAGCCTCGCTCACGCAATTCCCCTGTGCTGGAAAAGTGAGCCAAGGCCAGGAGTAAAGTAAGGGGCACAGTGAGTCACCCAGCACAGCTCCGCAACAGGTACGTCTACGGCAGGGTTGAAGTCTGCAGGGTGAAGGAGCCTGCGAAGGGAAGGGGGGCAGACAGCCGCCAGCCGTACCTGCCACACTGCCAGAGCCAATTCTGGCCCCACGCCCCTGACAGCCGGAGTCGCCCTCTCAAAAGTTTCACCTGGAAGCAGCTGGATCAGCCACCAGCGTGCAGCCGGCGTACTCACAGCGTGGGCAAGTCTTACTCAGCTACAGGAGAAAAGGGGAGTTGGGAGCAGTTTTCTTAATGACTAATTTCAGTAAGATTACCTTTTTTTAAAAAAAAAAAAAAATCTTGCTTAAAAATAAATGATGTAATCTTAGTGTTTTTCAGCATCTTGACAGGATCTATCCTACCAGATAATGCACTGGATTTGCAGCATGAGCTTCTAGCAATGCTTTTTCATTTTGTGGAGTCAAACAGTTTTATAAGGAGGAGGGAACTCAAACTTTTTCATATTTGAAAGCTGACAAGTTTTTTTTAGATAGTAAGAGAAAGGAGAAGAAATGTCCCTAAAAAGATTTGAAAGCAATGCAGTGACTCTTAAGAAATGTAGTTTCCCCTAGACTCTTCTATGAAAACCTTTTATTGAATGCCTCAACACAGTCTCCCAGTATGGGGAAAATGTGATTTTTCTCCGAATGGTGAGGCTTGAAGTGTTTTAGACTTAGGGGCAAAAGTCGCTCTTACTGTCAGTTTACAACGCAAGCACGAATTTGATCTGTAACACCCATGTTGACCCTTGCCTCCCTCCCTGCGTGCAGCCAGCCAGAGGATGCTCCTCGTACCACTCGACTACAGCCTCCGGCTGCCCCAACACCCGAAGGCCGATCCACTGACGGCAGAAAAGTTTGGGTTGGTGGTGCTAGGACCCTCCACTCTGTTTTGGCACCTTCCTCTTTATTTGAGCTGACCCAATCCAATCGCCTCCCAGTCACTTTCTAACTTTTCCCCAAGGCTGAAGGAGAAGAAAACCTCAAACCACAAGTAGCACAGTGAAAAAACAGGACACAACTCTCTTTATAGATACATGTCTTTTGTTAACAAAAGCATCCTGCCACTTTACAGTACATTAGATTTTGATTCACATGCCACCTCTGCAAGCTATATTTTATTTCACGCTCGTTTAAAAAAAATAAGTGCCTAACTTTGTGGCAAGGGCAGCTGCAGAATAACTCAGTGTTCCTTTTCTTCCTCTCTGAACAGACAGGAGTAAATCAGACCGTACTGAAGAGGGAACGACAATTTGGACATGGCCGACCATTCATCCAGCACCAATGGAAGTTGTTACAGGGTCAACAGTGCTTTGGTATTATGTTGTTTATGCTTTATTGCATGCTATTCTTACCTTTTGCAAGCACCAGCCAAAGTTTCTCCTTCCTGTGAAACTCAGCTACTTCAAAGTAGAAGAGGAAGCGGAAGGATTTTTGAAGTGGATCCCAAGCAGACATTATCCTTCCACATTATCCAATTTTAAGCTAATTCTTAAACTGCCTCTTCCATTAAGGCTGACTCACCCAGGATTTCAGATATTTTTGTATCATCCTCCGGAGGCCGGTTTTTCTCCAGTCACAGCCTGGAGAACCAAGAGGACTGGAGCCAGTATAACCACTGAGGCCAAATGCATTCAGTGCAGTGGTTTGAAGCATCAACTGGGGTTTTTTTGGCACACCTGGAAGCCTGGAACAGGGCAGGATCACTCTCCTGGAAATCACCAGCGCTAAGGCTGTAACTTGGCTTTTCAGGAGAGGAATTGAGCCTTGCACAAAACTTTTTCATGTTTTATTTTGGAGTATGGAAAAAGTAAATGCCTCCAAAAATGATTCTACAGAGGGAGCTTGGATTAGGAGCTTGACTTCACCTGCTGCCCAGGCGTATCAGTGCCGGCTCAAAGGCTGGGGTGCAGAATATGAGAGTGAGCATCCAGGCAAACAGTTCTTACAGAAGAGAGACCTGACATTGATTCTCACATTGAAATGCACGGACACTAATCAGAGAGTCCACAGTATAAATAATATGCACAGAACGCGTGCCTTTGAAAAATCTATTAACCAGAATCATGAATCTACATGTCCTTGACGTATAAAACTGCAAATCATTTTATAGAGAAATAGATTCCTTCTAGTTTATACCAAACAAGAGATCTTGAACCTCTTTTAGGATTAGAGAGTAGAAGCCTTCAACTAATAAAACCTGTATTTTGAATTAAATTTTGGTCCCACTGAGGACAAGGGAAAAGTAGAATTGAATTAGGGATTCATTTATAAAACTGCAAATATTAGAGCTAAGTATCATCATCACAGCTGTAGGTGACTGCAAGAAAAATATGAAAATTTAAAGGCATTCCTAGTAAGCACATAGGTTATTGGAAGTCTGCCTACTGTTTCATAATATCCCTTTGTTTAAATCAGGTGTTCCCTGCACTGTAGCTAGTACTAAAGACCTTTGAAAGTGTTGGTATCACTTGTTGTAATAAAGGCTTTTCCAAATCCTGTCCACTTCCTTATGACTCACGTAGCTCCCAGGAAGTTTTAGGCTGCTATTTCCACTTTGCTTCAGGGCTTCAAGGATTCTGAGCTTGGCTCAGGAAAGCACCAAAGTATACACATAATTTTTAAAGTTATGTCACTCTTTTTATGAGGTTAGTTATTACTAGATGTAGATACATTTTCTTTTATAATTATAGCAATTTTCAGCTACAGTCAATAATATCTTTCCCATCACTAACAATACGCAATTAGATTGTTATATATGCACATTATTTATGTGTTGAACACACAGACAATGCATTCAGTTACAGTGTTCACACACGCGCCGTTCACACACACACCCATCACTTGGAACACACAAGTTAATGCACACAAAAATGCACACGCACAACAATCTAAAGTTAGCAGACGGCTTCACTGTCTATTGCCATGTCTAAAGCACTTCTTTGGATTAAAACTTAGATTGAAGGCTATCAGCCACCCAAAACAATACATCCTTGAGCTGCATCCCATTAAAGCATTCTGATTGCTACTACTTAATAAATACACCCCTCCTCGAGATGCTTCATTTTGTACTTACATTTACTATCTAACAGTTATTTTAACGTACCTTTGGGATAATCAGTCAAAATACCCAAGCAACAATCCTTCCCCCATATTTTCAAGGAATCAGAATACTTACGCTTAAACTTTTCTTCTTCTGCATACAGGTTTATTTCGCTTTAATTTCAGTGAGACTGCGCAGGGATTATATTTTTCTTATTTTCACCCATTTCTTTCTGGAAACTAATTTTATTTTGTCTCTGACATGTCAAAGCACCAAAGCATTAGATAAAGTTTAATGAAAACTGCAGTCCTATGCGATTTAAGCATATGCTTTAACACTTTGCTGAAATTAGGAACTTCAGCAGCGAGATATCTAGAAGTTTTGGTAGTTTTCTTAAGCATTACAAGTGAACAGATAAAATCATGTTATTTGTTGAGTGTTAGCTGAACAATATATACATATTGATAATGCAGTCCTAACCTGAACGATGACATTAAAAAGCAGTGGCCAGTTTAACTGCGCTGTTATTCTTACATTTGTAACTTACATTTATAACTATGTAACAGCTAAATTGTCAGCATATTTTCTTTTTCTTTTTTTTTCTTTTTTTTTTTTTCCCTTTCACAGCTGCAATGTGAAGACTAGCAAACCTGATTTTTATTTTTTAAAGTTCTAATTATGGGAGAATCTTATCAGCTGCAAAATCACCAGGTTTATAAAGTCAGTCACCCAAAGACAGACTTAGCATCAGAGGCGTTGATATGAAACAAAACACATGAATATCCGTACGCTAGTTCTCTTTAATAGCAAATTATTTTTAAAAATAAAACCAAGAAAACAAGTCTTAAAAAAACCTCAGAACTATTGCATAAAAGCTTAGTAAAATAACATTATATAAGCTTAACAAAAGCTTATGTAAAGCTTACTCATGTAAAACTGAGTTAAGCCATCAGACACAGCAAACCCAGACAGAAAAGCTATTAGCAAGACCACCTGTATGTTTATTGTTTAATTTCAACTTCAACATCAGAAAAAAATTTTATGCATAAACTAATTTCTCTATATAAAAGAACCTGATGCAAAAATCATGTTGTCAGTGTTGTAAGGTGAATGATAAAATGGTTATATCTCTATTTCCAAAATGTCTGATTTTCTATTCTGAAGAAATATATTCTGTCTTTCTTACCAGAAAACAGAGGGGGAAACATTTTAAAAACTGAATAACACCCATAGGGATTTCATGTTCCCATGAAATAAAATGGTCATATTACACTTCCCTAGACTTTAGTTTAAGCTTTTAAATTACTCTTATTGGTATCTGTAAGTCTTTTAAGCAAAGAAGACACTGAATATTTGGGGAAAAAGGAAGAAAGGAAGAAACTGTTGGCAGACAGAAGCTATAAACAGAAACCAAAAGGAGAAAAGTATCACCATATAAATCCCTCAATTTCTTCTATATGTTATTTCTAGGTACAACATTTTGAGGCAAACGTTCTCCAAATTAAGTACCTCCATCAGATATTTTTGGGTGTCAATTTGACTTCAAACTTTTGAGGACGAAGAAGATCTCAGAGGCTGTTCAAGTCTTAATCTGCAATAAAATGACAACGAGTAGAGGCCTGTATTTGGTACACCATTAACTTCTAGCCAAGAGCCCATTCGTACAACGTCAATACAGGATTACTGTCATTTGTCTGGATTCAGCAACACGCTTAAGCCCGTGCTTACCGGTAAGCGTATGAGCTATTTAGCTCTAAGGGAGCAAAGACGCAGCATTAGCCATTTCCCTTGGTCAGCTTTGCACGGAAGGTTCAGCGGGTAAATTCCCCTAAGCTCCCCGAGGAGACAGAGCTGCCTTCTCTGGCTGGTTAAGTGTTGTTTGGGGCTTATAATGCTACTGCATATATTATTCCAATGCAGGATTAACTGTAAAGGTACCTAGAGGATTTCTGTGTGTCATTTTTCCTCACTAGCACATACTGTTATTTTATTCATTCTACTGGGGGGGGAGGGAGGGGGTTGTTTTATTTTTACTTCTGCTTAACTTTAAACGTCTTCTTAAATCCCAGTGAAATCAAAGACATTTGAGCACAAGCTTAATTGCTTTATGAAATAAAAGAAGCATACATACTTGCTTAAGAGCTTGGCTAAATTAAGAGCTTATTTTGAACTGATCACAAATGTAATATTCCCTCAGATCTTTGTCAGACGGTTCAACAAAGGACACGCGAATCACAGACAATTCAGAGATGCTGCATGCAGGGCAAACTGTTCTAACCCTGTTCCTATGGTTTTTAACGTTATGTTTTTTATACTTACATTGCCAATACTCAGAAACATGCTGAAGGATCTCTATGTATTTCTACTCCATTGGAAAAATATATTTAATAGTTAGTAGAAAAAGTGAAGATGTTTGTATGAGTTTCAGTCATGACAAGTGGTTCTTCACATTCCTCAAACAGCGCTTCAAGTTCAATTTGTTCATAAATGTAATTTTTGTCTTAACGGCATGAAATCAACAAAAATTACATTTTGTTTCTCACAGTAATAATTTACCAGCATTAACAATAAGGAAACCCACTATTTCTTTTGTATAATTAATGAAATTATTCTCTGTGCTGTATTTCTACGAACTACAAATTATTCCCATTACTAACAGGGAAACAATAGGAGCAATTGAATCGGTGTCATTAAGAGAACTAATACTGTGGATCAATTCTTTATTTACTACTGCAAATTAAGCCACAGCCTACCAGGAGCCAGCTTGCCCAAGAAGATGATGATACACTTCCAACCATTAAGGCTATGGAAAGGATTCAAAAATGCAGCAATTGTTGCCGACTTCTACAGAAAACTTACAGGCTCACCCTAACACGTTTCGTATTACAGTGGCTCCATTGACAGCATGGTTTCAGGGCAATTTCAGTCTGAATCCAGGCCTACTCATTTTTTTTTTCATTAATAAATTAAATTTCACCTAGACTGAATTACAAATCCACCCAAACTCAACTTTTGAAACTCATTTGCTACATACTCTTCCTTTACTTTTTTTTTTCCTACTATGATAACAATTCACTGTTTAGTGAATTGGTGTAGGACAATCAACAAAACTTCTTGCTGTAAATGGGAAAGAGCTGCAGTACTGTAGGCTATCTACATACATTCATAGTGCTAAATAAGTGCTATTTATGAATGTAAAAACTAATGATTCTAATAAATGTACTGAAAATCCACAATTTAGTAACATTAGGACTGACACCTCATTACAGTACACCATTTTTTGTGGGCATAAGTTCATTAACTGAGGAATGTATTCTAATTATATCCTAATGCTATGCCTGGAAAGCATTTATATCGTGGAATTTTAAAGGAAAAACTATGTATGTCCTCATTAAAAGTCAGAAACTGTTTCTCTTTTCTGAAAAAATCTGCAAAGTAGTTTTGGCATTGAATTTGTGTGGGTTCTGTTTTCTTTTTTTCTGGTACAGTGTCATTTTTGTGATTATTCAATTACTGCTAACCATCTTATACCACAGAATGGTTCATTTATTTCTAATACTACTACACAGTACTCTTGTATTTCCCCCCTTAAATTCTATCGGAAAATATCACCTTGTAAAAATAATTCTATGTTCTTCTAGTAGCTATTAATGTTTGTTTCCTATATCAGTCCATACGGCATTATCATCTCAAGACTCATTATGTGGGTACTCAACCTATCTTCCCATTATAAGTTATCAATCGCAAAAAATAACATGCTTTATATTTAGAGTATTATAATCTTCCATTTTCTGCTTGTTACATTTTTTCTGTCTATGCAACTGCAGCATAGTCATTGCTCTGGTCATTTTTTTTTTCACTTTCCTGTGGGCTGGTGATTGTCACCCTTGGATTTGTGGATGTTTTTTCAAGATGGGAATCAACCTAGAGAAAAAGGACAGGCACTGTTAACTTCATCAGGTAACAAAGATTTCACTTCATTTCAATACAGTGTTAGCACTTCATACTAAAATTTCCACAAGGTATTCTTAATGTGAAAAGATGGTTTCCTGAGAGCGTTCGCATTAACATTTTTATTTACCTTATACTTATATACCTTCCAAAGGAGAAAGTACTCAAATTAGAGGTTCCCCCCCAGCTCTTTCATCAAACATCCAGTTACCCACATATCCATTTAAAGTGAATGCTCACTCACTTTCCCCACTTCCATAAATAACTTTAGCTTTTCTAAAAAACAAACAACAGACATCAATACAACAAGCATAGAATAAATTCAGGGCCCAAGAAAATAACCCGTTACTCAGCTGTCTTAATTGAAAAATGCTTTTGTATGTCATACAGAAAGAGAAGAAAGCCCAGTTGCAAGGTGCAACAGTGTCATAAGAAGCAGAAGACTGTTTTTCATCAGCCTACAGGTAGGGAACATGCAGCAAGTTGTTCTGCTTCTGACGCTCCAGAATCCCACTCTTAGCAGATCTGGATTCTCCCCACCAAACAAAACACTTCATTTCCCACATTCTGTTTGCTGGTCAGTTCATCTGACTGTCAGCGTAGTCCACTTTGTTCTTCTGGGCTGCATGCCTCCATCTAAGCCAACAGCATGTTAGTGTGTCTCCTAAATTAATGTCACGGTTGCTTTTAAACTGACTAAAGTCCCTTGCTTTGAGGATCTTGTTCATCTCCACTGTCTTTTCCAATTTCTAAGAAAAGGAGATGAAACTTCCACAAAGTAATGGCAAGAGCCTTTTATAAAATGCAACTTCTGTGAAAGCCAATTCATCAAAATAATGAGGCACTGTGGTTTCGTGAACACACCCTTCTGCTCTGTCCTAAAGGACAATTTCGTGTGGAAATATATAATTATTATGCTTTTCTAGAAATTGCAATAATTTTTTTTATTACTTTTCTTCAAAATTCAGCATACTCAGGAAAGCAGGAGATGCAGATTCATTAAATAGCAACAAACATCTGCTTTCTCAGTTGGGGGGCATATAATGTAATTACTGATGTAACTGATCTATGCAGATGGAAAACAGCTTTTCCCACAAACTGAAGTTCTCATAAATGCTCTCGGGACATTATCAGGATTGAGCTACTTAGAGACTAGCTGAGAAGCCTAAGGCTGAGATGAATGAGGAACAGTAACTTAAGAACAACAAACTGAAAGAATAAACACTCGCCTGTTTCTGACTGTCAGAATCCTCCTCTTTTATTTCTTCTTCAGGCTGAAGATCAGCTTGGTAGTTCAAATGCTCCATTCCCTCACCATTTTCTTCATCTTTCTTGCCATTTAAATGGATAAGTTCCTCTTCTGCTTGGTCAACATTCTCTGTTTCTTCTGCTTCATCTTCATCATTCTCATTTAATTTCTTCTTGTTTTCTTCCACTACACTTCTTTCTTTAACAGTTTCACCACTTTCCTCTCCATTCACTTCTGGATATTCTTCCTCTCCCCTGTCATTTTCCTCTTCTACATTTTCTTCTTCATCTACAGTTTCAGCTGGCCTCTGGTGAAAGGAAAAGCAGCAGCATTATGAGGCATCTTTAATCAGAATGCTCCACGTAATTCTGAAACGTGAGAGTCATCAAAATCGCACTTACATCATTACTGGGGAGTAAGTATGCTAATTTGAGGTTTGTCTACATGGACAGAAAATTATGCTGCTGTAGTAAAATAATGCACTTTTATTCTACATAAAAAATGTGTTAGTGAAATTTAAATGTATTACACCAGGTTAATCCATTTGACCATACTCAAAACAACTGGAATGAGCTAGACTTAATTAATACAGCAACAGCTATTTTGTTCCAGCTGTTCCAGGTTCTCTGACATTCCAGCATTTAGTACATACTTGTTTATAAAATTCTGTCACAATAAAATATCACACATCACTAGCCCACAAACTGTTCCCCAAGAAGCATTTTACCTATGGATCAGGCCATGCCATGCCAGTCGGTCCTTTTGTGCAGCCTGTCTTCTTTGCATCCTCAGAAAAGCAGCAAGAGAGAGATGAGGTAGACCTACCGGTCCCTTCCATAAAATCATTCCCCTTCCCAAAAACGCCTGTGTAGGGTGGCATGGTTAGGATTTATTTGACATTTAGCAATTGTTTTTTCCTACACAGAGTTGGACCAGCAGACAGGAGGAACAGGATCTCGACCCATACTGGAGAACAGTAAGCAGCATCATTTCATGACAACCTGGAAGACCGATGCACATACTATCTAGTTTTTGTCATTTGTCTTCCAGTTTCAGCTTTGAAGATTCACCTGACTATTCAGTGAACCAATGCCCCTGCTGCCAAGATGACTTATGTACTTGTGCTAAGGTTTGAATGAAAAGAAAAAGAAAAAAATCCCACAGAAGTGACAGGGTGTCTGCCCCACACACAGCCTCATCAGACTCTAAATCTAAAGCAAACAAGCTAAGAGCAAGAGATTATCTCTTAATCAAAAGTGTTTGGAATTTTACTATCATTAGCAGCTCCTTTATGCAGGCAGCTATCTGCTACAGACCTACAAGTTATTTACGTCTTCTAAAAATCTCTTTCCCTCACTAATACGAACATTTCAAAAGAATTCTGTCATCACCTTCGACATATTAGTAAAAGTCAGTTCAGCAATACCAATAACTGATTGAAGCCTCTTGATGAAACACCTTGCTTTTGCTTTGATATCTAAGTAGCAACATAAAACAACTTTATTATTCCAGTGCACAATACTGCATTGACAAAGCTTCAAAAAGGACAAGTTATTGTGTTGTGAATTACTAGAAATATTACATGGTTATCTGACCAGATCAATAATGGCTCCATAAGTTTTGAAGTACAGTAGTTTCTGTGTGTTTTTTTATTCGAGCCTTCCTGGTTCACTTTCATCTGGTAACATCAAACTGGCCTTATTACCACTAAAATAAAAATTAAACAAGTCAAGTCTGTAAAGACACCTTCAAAGAAGGCACCATCCAAAGCAAACTTGAGCCAACTTTGGTAACCTCCAGCACATAGAGATAGCAAAGAACCTGTAGATCCACAAATTCTCAGAAATTACCTGCTAGTCTTACACGTGCAACCTACTAATTTGTTCTCAGTCTGCTAAGGAAATTAGCAGCTCTGGATTCTGACCAGAAACAGGGTCAGACCCATTAGCTAGACTCATTAGACCTTATCTGTCTAAAATAAGTGTGGATGCAAATTTTTTTTTAAGAGTTAAAACTGAGTAACATAGAAAATAAACACAGCATCATTGAACTTTAGCCACAAACTCACTGGAAGCTCATAGGGAACTGGCATGACATAACATTCAAATTTCAACTAATCTAACTTGACCAGTCAACCTAAATTGCCTGAAAAAATAACAGTACAAAACAAGATCAGTGAAACAAATTCCATCAGTGCAAGTATAATGTTTTTATGGTAACTGAAAATTTCAAGATAGCTGAGTGTATTACTACAAGTTATTACTACTACAGACAAAAATAAAAAGCCATGTTTACAGCTAATAATTGGAAAGCAAAACATGTTCTTCATTTAATCTCCTTTCAAGCTGCACTACATTAGAATGGACATTTCAAACAAGTTAAAATCAGTATCGATCCTGAGGAATCCTTCTGCAAGGTAATCTAAAATGCAGTATGGTTCCCGCTGCATGCACAGTCACAGGTAGGCTTTGAAATGTCAATATGACCACAGACCATGCATTTCAGAATGCACAGCTGACCTAAGACAGGACTGTAGAGAAGGAACTGAAGGCCAAAATCACTCACCAAATCATACATTGCTCTTTACATAAAAAGTGTGATACTTTCTACTGAGATCTTGTTGATCTACTAGCTATGCATAAATTAGCATTATTTGTTTTAAGTACATCTTCTTCACTGTCACTGAGAAAGAGATATCCTTAGCAAAAGTTAGATTTTTCATATTTAGGGAGAGAGGATATTTATATGCATATACACATGTAGTGAGGAAAACAGAAAAAAGGAGAAAAACAGATTTTTTTTATGGTCCAAAGCCTGTAAATGTTGTACATGCTTAACTCTACCTTCTGGAACAGTTCTTGTGATTTCAGTGAACCTGAAATAGTGAGCTAAAGCCTACATTAAAGTGCTTGCTGGGTCAGGATATAATTCCTAGTCCCCTCGAGTCCATGAGAACCTTTTCATTGGATTTGATACACTCCAGCCATCCCTCAACCTACAAGTGTACAAAACGCCTATTATGTGTTCATCAAAGTTACTGCAAACTGTGTTCTCTCAGTCAGAATACATCAGGATGGGTGTACTGAGAGCAAAACAGGTATGCCAGTTCTGATCTACATGTCCTTGCAGAAATTATCAGACTCATTTCTCTTAAGTCAGCAATGTTCTTGTATATTTAAGAAAAAGCAATGACGTTTCACATCTTAGTTTTTAGCTTTACATCTGTTATCTTCTAAATAACCAGAATACTGCCAGTAACAGCTTCCTATACAGAACGCATTGGATGGATAAGCAAGGCAGATGTGGGACTCGGCTGCTCCTCTTTGCACCCAAGAAGGCAGAGTCCACCTTTCAGCCAGTGTCGTCTCACAGGAAGTTGTGTGAGTACATTTCATTTGGGATTCCGGTAAAAGCTCAGGGCATCTCAAATCCAGAGAACCAACTATATCTCCAGGCCTGACTGACTGAGGTCTCTCACTACTTTGTAACACAACTAAATGAACACAAGCATCAAATACTAATATCACCATGTCAACACGAGAGATTTCAGGATCATAACAGAGAACATGAGGCGCTTCAAAAACTCATGTTGGAAGCACCCAGCCAGTTGTACCCCAGGGTAACTAAAGATGTATATGGTAACTAACTACAGAATAAGTGTTCCTGTGTCACTTTAATTGCATGACCACATCACAAAAAACAGCACCACAACTTGAACCTGAGAGCACTAAATTCCGGACTGGAGAAGCACGAGGTGATTACATTCTTATTCCTTGAGGTAATTTTCACAGGCAAGTAAGCAACTTCTAGGACAGGGAACTTTTCCAGTGACTGTGATGGATTATCCTCATTCCTCCTGTAGTCAGAACTATTCATGGTAAGGTTTGCAATTTTGCCTTTTGTACGGTTGCAAGAAAATAGGAAGAAACCTTCTTTCTCATATTGCTGACTGCACCTTTTAAGTGAAGATGATGCTTTTACAGTTTCCCAGTTGAAAATATGATAGTTAAAATAACTAGTTCTCAAACCATACCTTCATGAAAGCAAGCATAATTCTTTGCTTGTCATGGACTAGCAATAAAAAGACTCACTGACAAAAGACTTGTATATGTATATTGAAAGGTATATTCAACCAAAGGCATGTAGAATATTCGAAGTCATTCTCAACTTCATGCTAGAAACATGGACCCAGCCTGCCTTCTGGAAACCTCCTGACTTACTACCAGCTTGATGAGGAACAGAGTGAATTTCATTTTGCATCCAAAAAGTATGATTGCTTGATGGTATTTTAAATCTCAGCAAAATCAGAGTGTTTAAAAAAGAAAGATGTATTCTAATTACACTCATCATGCTATCATTCATTAAGAGCTACATTACCAAATGCCATCATCATTCAAAAGCAATAAGTCAGGAAATCTTCAGACATTGAAGCATTTGGCTTCTTTTCCTCTAGGGATGCTAATGTAACCTCTCAGAAGGTTTGCACATGACTGGTATCAGAATATTGAAAACTGCAGTATCACAAATCATTTAAGGCAGAAATTATTTCGCACCATTAATGTAAAACATAATTTTGCTTTATTGAAGCCATTTGGAAATGTTTACTAGGCTAATGGTCACAACAGACAAACAATGAGGTAGACAACAAAAACCTTAATGGTCACAAATACCAGCATGAATACATCTCACAAATGCAGCATCAGAAACACTTAACTTTGATTGCACCAAACCTCTCCAGAACAGAGCTGCCCCTGCTCCTACCCAGCCAGGAATGCTTTGCAGCAGCACTGCACAGATTCCAACAGCAAAACATTTTGTTCTCGAACCAGATAGGGTTGCTAAGTGACAGCAGCCCTCTTCCACATCATTTACAAAACCCAGGCTCTTAAAAACAAGCAAATGAATAGTTAAGGGTTCATCAGTCTTACACTTCTCACACAGTAAATGTGCCGTTGTTCATGAAGGCAAAAAAAAAAGTCTTTATCCCCTCAACATTTAAACTCCAACCTTTTTATGAGTTTGGATGCTTTTTTTTTTTTTTTTTAATCACAGATGCAACATCTGAGTCCACAAAGTCTAATTTTTCCATAAGATCATAGCACCCAGAAGTCTAAGTGGAATGAATGGAAACTATGAATGATAACTTGACTGGTATAATAACTATGAATGGTAACTTGAAGTATAGAAAAAACAGCTTTTCAATCTCCATTCCTCAGTTTCATTGTGTGGTAACTGGAAGCATGCATTAATTCCTTACCCACAAGACAGCCGCGGCGGACAAGAAAACATCTGATCAGATCCTTAGTTTTCTAAGATGTACCTAAGTCAACAATATTTTTCTCCATCTATTTCACTGACAATCACGTCTAGTTTTTCCATAATGCTTTCCATGTGTACAGTAAAATTTGCCTAAACTTCGCCCCCTATAATACAGTATGATCCGTCGAGCATACCTGTAGACAATGGCAAGATTGATAAGCATTGAGAAGCCCTACTGAGGCTGCAAAAATACAGTTTTGGGTATTCTGGTTTTTTTTTTTTTTCAGAAACAGACTCTCCTACAGTGAATGAAAAATGCCCTAAGAGTTAAGCAATTTGAAAACTATCTGTTTTAAGATTGCTAGATTTTTTCAAGACAGGACCACACAGAGGAAACTTTTTTTCAAAGTGGTATCAACACTAGTTTTACAACAGAACTGCGTTTCTAGGCTTTACTTGGAAGAAGTGAAAGCCCTCCAACAGCTGACTACACAGGCCTTTAAAGAAGAGATCAGACCTTGCTGCTCTAGCTTCAGAAATCACAGTCATCCAACGCAGAAACTGACAGAAGATCTCTCTAATTCTGAGGTGCAAGGAACCAACCAGAGTAAGTTTCCCCATCTCGCACAAACAACAAAAAAATTAAGTGTAAATCAGTGGAGCTGAAAGAAGAACATGCAGGGAAAAATCTTATCTGCTGGCTTGTCAGCACTCAAAATCCAGAAAGCTTAAATTACAGCTGCGTCATTTGTAGTGAAATTTGTGCATAAAAAGTTCTGCATGTATTCTTTCCAAATGCCATTTTGAAATCCTTACTGGTGTAATGCAAAATGTTTACTCATGAAAAGTTCTAGCCTTTTTAATCAGGGAATGTTTCTTCAAGCAGTCAGCCTGTTTTAATGTAGAATCAATGTAAGCTTTAACATTTTGCCTTCAGCAACAGAGAAGATAAACATTTTATTCTGTTCACTGAGGTGAATCTTGGGTCTCTATAGCAAATTGTACACAACATAATGAAAACTGCAAACGAAAGGTGCTGATTTTCTGCTACTGATGATACACTTCAGCTGCAGAAAGAGTACCTAGGGGAGCCACACAACCTCACATCACATCACTGCCCAGGAAATGGGGAATAATGAGTGGCATCAGGACTGCATTAATCAGCAGACACGTCTCTAATAATGGAAAGTAAATGGCCAGTGAAAGAACTAAGAGTGTGAACATCTACAAAAAGACCCAGATCAGTGCCTGTTAGACAAATTTATCATCATTTTTACAACTAAGCACAGAAACAGAGGAGGAGATGGGGATACTGAATCTGGAGGGAGAAGGGGGGAAAACAACAAAAAAAACCCAAAACCAAACAACCAACAAACAGATTCATTCTACATAATTTACATCTTAACAGCCAGTATGATATACCTCACAGTAAAGCAGGCTGGCGCATCATGCGTCTGGCATCATGCACTGGACAACTTCACATCTCATAACTCTCATGCTCATCCCACCTCCCAAGGGCTCAGCATAGGAGAACGACCATGCTTATGCAAATGGATAAACCAATGCAAACTTGCAGTGTTGTTTCAATACTATTACTACCAACCGTTGCTTTTGTATTTCACAGCTTACAGAAAATAAAAGAAAAAGTAGTATTTTGTTCTGAAAGCTTTACAAGTTCGAAAATTTTCTATCTCAGAAAGAGTTACTTGTAATACATTTATATTATTATCAGCAAACTCAAAGTAACACACTTAATTACCATCTCAAATGAGAAACTTGCATTGTTTTGCTGCTTCCCTACCAAGAACTGCAATAAAACCATCTTGTTGCCTCGCTATTTGCACAATTGATTTCATAGTCTGCCATCAGCTCCTACGGATGTTGACACAATGATGTAAACAACCAAATTGGAGTAAGCCTGCATGTCACAAGAAGAAACTATCCAATTGGTATTTGGAAGCTGAAGTCTTGGTACAGAATATAGAACAGAAGGGTCTGGTTTGGTTTTAGGCAAAATACTGATTTTTTCCTCCTTGATGTTCAATTACAACTGTCAGCTACTCTGGTCGAAAGCAAATCCTGTTCTTTTAATGCATTCTCAGCTGGCAGACGGCATCTTACAGAATAGGACATCAGCAAGTGTCTAGCCAGTATTACACTAAGTTTAGTTAATGGCTAATCTGGCATTTGTTCAACTGTGTACTTCAAATGGCAAGACAGAGAAGGTGCATAAAAAGAAAAAAGATTAAGCTCTATCTTCAACACCTCATTTATGTGGCTGATGGAAACGATAGCATATCAGAAGTGTCAGCATTCTAGTGAAAGCTGGCATGTAAATATTTATGTATTATGCAAGATAGTCAAGCCCTGGCTGGCTGTCCTTTTCCATATTTCTAGCAATAACAAAAACTGCAGTTCAGATAAGAAAAAGCTATAAAGCTTTACATCACAGAATTTAAAATTATTTTAAATGGTCATTAATAAGAACCTGAACATGTAAAATGATAAATGCTTCCAAGGTCTGAGTAATGTCTGTTATTCGGGAATAAGAAGTAGTCAGTGCTACTCAGAGGACCTGGCTTATTCCCAGATTACCTAGGAAACTATACATGAAGTTTTAAAACGAGAAATAAACCATGGCTTGAGTTGCAATAAATTTTGGTACTTTGCTTGGCTTTTCTGAAAATACGAAGATTATTAATAGTGTGCATGACTAATATTTTAAAATTTTTTTCCCCCTCAAACACACCTGTTTCCAGTTTCTTGTCCATGCAGCAACTGAAAAATATTTCCATCTGAGGACAACGCATGGGTCTTGGTACATGAGCTTAGAGGTAACAAGCAAGTTCCTGGAGTTGCAAGCTTGCCAGCACATCCCATGTTGACTGGCAACTGTATCAACAACTGCCGCTACTGCGGCCAAGTACAGAAGCAGTAGTGGAGAGTTAACTATTCTCCCCACCACTAGTGATGGTCACCATCCTTTGGATGAGGCGAAGAGGTGAGACACATGGCAGAATGGGCAGAGCTGTTGCTTGCACTGTAGGATCTCCATGGACAAGTAAGGCAGCCGCCTTCAGGGCTCTTGGATTTCATATGAATTGCAGTCAGCCTAAAAACTAGACCTGACAACCCAATTTACGCTGTCAAGTGCTTTACACTACCCAGAGGAATTCTTTACACACCTTCAGAGGCCAATAAACAGGCTAATAATTTCTCAATTTGATTATTACACTGTCAAGACCAGGGCAGGATATACTTCAGGATGTCATAAGAAACAAAGATTAAGATGAGAGGAAGCATGTTCTTGCCCAATGTCGGTACTATCAGTACAACCCAACACATCCTAATTATCACAACACCTCACAAGGACAACTGCAATTAACAGGGCTGATGAGCCGAATGGTGTTTAGCACATGAGTCTCTGAGGCCAGGGCAGGTATTCGCTGTGAAAAGGCACAGCTGTAGCATTCCTTACATCAGGGACCAGAACAGTCATACTCTTGCCTCTTTCAATCACGTGATTCACGCATCTTCAAGATCAATGTCGATAAAACAGCTGAGCAACACTCCTTCCCACTAAAGTTAATAAATCACTGAGAATGTTCCTTCTTAGAAACAGCAGCCTAAAATAAAATTTAGAGATCCAGATTTTTTTTCAGATGCTATGGTGCTATTCTTCAAAATGGCTACAGCAGCAACTTCATACGTGGCTTTTGTTAACGTACAGATTAGTAATGCAGGCAGAAATTGATACACAAAATATAAGGTCATAAAACTCCTATTTTCCCCTCAGGCATTTTTTAAAAGCAGAACACAACCAAAATGTATATACATGTATATTTATTTTTCAAATAAATTGAAAAAAAATCAGCCAACTAAATAGTACGCAGAAAAAAACAAAGCTTACTAAAAAAAAGTTGATTATAGGACTGAAATAATCAAAGATGAACCAATACAGAATCACAGAAAAGTTACGGTAGAAGAGACCTCTAGGGCAGTGGTCTGCAAACCGTTTTGGTCGCACACCCCTATTGGTAAAAACTTTTTGAGCACGAATCCCCAGTATATGTATATTTATTTATTTATAAATTATATACACATACTACTGAAGTTCTAACATTTTCTTCTCGCACCCCAGTGGATTGTCTTCCACAGTCCTTGGGCTGTGCACACTCCACTTTCAATACCACTGCACTAGAGACCATCTAGGTCAGCGCCCCGCTTCAAAGTAAAAATAAGTTGTTTGAGGCCCTGTCTGGTTTGGTTTTAAATATCACCAAACACAAAGATTCCCCACCCACTCTGGACAGGAAAGCGCTTGCAGTTCTCAATGTTGAAAACATTTTTCTTATGTCCAATTAGAATTTTTATTGCTGCAACTTTTGACCATTGCGTCATCCTTTTGCTGTGCAACACAGAGAAAAGCCTGGCTCCGTCTTTGTTACTCCATCTGCAGCTGAAGACAGCAGTTTGATCTGCCTTCTCCTTCTCTTAGCCTTTATGGTGAAACCAGCCCAGTACCCTAAGCTTCTCCTTGTGTCATAAGCCCTAGCTCCATAAAGTTTTTAGTGTGTTGCTGACTCTCTCCCATTGGTAATATCTCTTTTGTATGGGGAAGGACTCAAAACTGGACAAAATATTCTAGACGCAACCTCCGAGATGCCAAGTCAAGGAAGATGACATTCCCTTGATGTGCTGCCTGTGCTTTTACTAGCCCAGCTTGTACAGTCAGCCTCGTCACTAAAAGGGAGCACTGCTGACTCATCAATTTGCTAGCCACAGGAGCTGCATGGTCCTTTCTGTCGTTGCTTCTTAGCCTACCTGTGCCCAGACTGTACCAAGACAGTTACTGCATTCCAGGTGCCCAACTTCATATTTCTCTTTGTTGAACTTCACGGGGCTTGAGTCAGCCCATTCCTTCAAGCTGTTGAGATTGTTCTGAAAGGCAGCCCTGCATATCCCCTGACAATGACAGTTTGGCTTTACTACCAGGCCCAGATAAGGCTGCATCCTATGCCATCATCCATGTTACCAATGAACATACTAGAAAGTATCAGATCCAGTATCAAACCCTGAGAACCACCATCCGTAAATAGGTGCCAGTTAAATTTCAACAAATTGACCTTTTAAGTCCCACCAAATGAGCCAGTTTTTCATCCACTTTGTAGCCCGTAAATCCAGTCCCTACCTTCCCTAAGGGTATCTTCCTCCTCATATATACCACACTTCTTCCAATTTCTCCTGCAAATATGGAAGCCTATGCTGAAAGCAAGAGAAATGGCAATAACTGCTCTCCCTTCATTCACAGAGCCAGGTCTTTCATCACTGAGGCAAAGAGGTAGGTTAAGTATGATTCGCCCATAGTAAATCCACGTTGGTTATTCCCAATCACATGCATCAATTTCCATTTCTCGACAAGCTTTGGCTTTCCCAGTTCCATCCCTGCATTTTCAGGCAATGTCTCTATACTGTTCCTTAGCAGTTCATCCCTTCTTCTACCTACCACACTCTGCCTCTTTTAGTATGAGGTCAGGAGTGCTCTGTTCAAATCGGCCTCCTGCTATGCCCGCTTCTTTTCTTGCACATGGCTTTGAGGCAGATGCCCTTGGAGATCAACCAGATCTTCTGTGTTCCTCTTCACTTTAGGGCAGCCTTGCACAAGATCCTGCCTGCCAGTTTCCCAAACTAGCCAAAGTCCACTCTCCTGAATGCCAGGATTTTTATTCTCTTATTTGCCATCTCTACTTTCTTAAACCCTATCATCTCACGGCCACCGCAACTAAGACTGCCGTTATCACATCCCCAACCAGTTCCTCTTTATTCATGAGTAGCAAATCCAGCAGAATGCCTCTCCTAATTGTGTATCCCGCTACCTACACCAAAAAATTGTCTCCAACACACTCCAGAAATCTCCCAGATTGTGCTCTATCATGTTGTCCTGCGTAATCAAAGTGTATTTACAAAAAAACTATTTTTATCTCCCTCCCATTTGTTTACAATCTCACATTGAGGTCACTGAGCTGACCACCAGGAACTCAGAAAAATGCCCAAGAATCCCTTACGTTGATGAGATGATTTTTTGCCTGAGAAATCTATTGGGTAAACGGTGATCCCTTACACTGCAGCATGGATCAGAAATATTATCTTCTGGCCTAGGTGGCTGGTGCCAAGCCAGTATCAACAGACACCAGAATCACAATGCAACACCTTGTGGACTGGCCACAAATTCCTACAAACACGTAAGACGAAAAAAAGGACTGTCTTGTGAGCAATTGACTATTTATTGCACGTAAGTCTTACAATTAAAAAGTTGGCCAACTAAGTACTGTGTTTTTCCAAGAGAAGAAAGTGCTGGCAGCTTTAATAAAAAACAGATAAACCCATGCCTGTTTGTGGTTCAGGACTGCAGGAATTCTGACCTGGATTCTGTGCCGTAGTCCCTTTACATTGCTCCACCAGTATAAAGGAACTGCAATCCAGGTGGATCTATTTGGTAGGTTGTGACAGCAGGGAGTCCTGATTCTTATCTAATGGCCTATAAGGGCTCTCAGAGCAGTTCTGAAGCTGATGAAAAGGTAACTGATATTTGACACATTAACAGAGAGAGGAAGATTTGCTAAAGCTCCCATAAAAGAACCCATTTCTTTGAGTTGTTACAATCATCCCCAAAGAATTATGCTGTACACTTGAAAGAACTTGGGGAAAGAAAGCAACGCACACAACCTGTGATCCTAAAAAAAAAAAAAGCTATTGATTGAAAGCTCGACCAATACCTGGTCCAGTGGAACTTCTACACGAGTATCTTCATCTTCCTGCACTTCAGCTGCCCCCCACATTTCAGACGCCTCTTCTCTGTCTTTGTAAATATCTTCACCTGCAATGGGAAAGATACAGAGTGGAAGTGAAGCCCAATTGTGACACTGTGTGGTGTAACTACAGAACTGCATTCAATTTTGTTTCTGACAGCAGGTTTCTGAGCTGACCCACCATTGCCTATACAGTTCTTATAATGAAGTTTTCAATCTCCCATTATTGTAAACTTGTTTTCCTTTCCTTTTTAATAACAAATACTTACATGCTACGCCATTTGGGGAAGGGGAAAAAGAAAAAGAGACTGAACAAAGCCCTGGATCTTAAGTTCCTTCACTTCTGGCAAAGGTCAGGAGTGAATCTGAACTTAATACATTACAATAACGACATATTACTTCTATTTCTATAGTCAATGATTGTACTTTCTAGTAAATAGCATTATAACACGCATCTAGCAAAAAATCTCAGGCTCTGAATCAACAATAAACATGATGAACAAGGACAGGAGTAAAAGAAACAGAAACAGTTGGGATAATGCTACTCCCCACCCTTGGGCACGTGCAAGTAGAATTATAGCTGAAACTCCACATTCACATTAAAAAAGCACATAGTCCTAGCTAACAAGGTTAATGGTTACAATGATATTCGATTTTGCAAAGATTTTACACCATTTAGTTTGAGTAAATTTTTTCCCCCAAGTGTAAGTAATAACTAGGGATCTTCAAAGTTTCTAATACAGATCTTTCATTATTAGCTAACTAGGAAAGTAAAGACAGGTACATACGGAAAACAAACAATTTCCAAGTGACACACATTCCTCTCTCCCTTCCCCCCAAACTGAAAACAGCCCAGAAATTAAAAGCATAGGTTACTCTAAACCATCTCCTCCTCTCTCTCTCCATCTATCTAGGAAAGGCAGATGGTTCTATGCCGATGTGTTCATATCCAAAATAATAAGTAACTACAATAAGAAAGAGGAAAAAATATTTGGGCTGTTTTGGACTGCTTCTTAGTTCTTCATAAAAGGATAATAAAGGAACTTGATAATATCAACTGACCAAGCAGCCCTAGTGTAGCACTGAACCATTCACAGCACCACTGAGAACGAGGAAAAATAATGGATAAAAACCCAAGACATAAAAAATACAGAGTCCACCTGCATTGACTACTCTGGAAGTTAGTTTTCCAGTTACTTTCCCATCACTACGAGAGCCAAGGAAAGAGTTTACCCTGAGGACAAAATTCTGAAGCATACCATACCACTGCAAATGGCTAACTGGAGGGGAGGTGGCAGCTCATCCAGATGGCCTTAGACGTCTACTGGCAGGCCACTGACCAGAGCACCAGAAATGGAAGCCTTCTCATAGTTTGAAATGACGAAGCAGAAATGGGGAACCCTATGGAACACCACAATGATATTCCAGAGTGGTACTGCTGACTGCATCTTAGGAGAGAGATTTTCTGATGGGCATAGCAGCTTGAATACTTGAGCATCAGTCCCGCTGGAACCTCCCCATTCTGCCAAAATATCTATACTACTCACCCTTGGAAAATACCAGTGTTGGAAATACCACAGGGTTCTTAGCATCATTGCCTTGATTCTTACTCTAAACATCTCACACATCTTGAAAAAGGTCTCATCTTCATACTTAGCATGGAAATAATAATTTTCTTTTCTTAATTTTTTTTTGTGGATTAATAAATATAATATATCTGTTGTAGTATGTTCCATTGAAACCAACTAAGGACTACCCAATATTTGCTGGCAATATGGTAAATCTTGGACAATCTACATGTACATATCTCATTACAGACCCCCTTTGATGAGACAGGGTTTTTTTGACAAATTCAGCAATAAAACCATGGAGTGGTGGAGCACAGGGAGACAGATGTGCAGTATTTTCAAAAACCTTAATCATGAAACCATGAGGGAGTGAGGGAGAGGGAAGATGACAATAATTTTCTACCTGGATCGTGCAACCAACTTTCACATTCAAAGCAGCGTATCCAAAAAGCTAGAAACAGCGGGATTCCAATAAGCAAAAACTGAATTCCCCATGGCATTTACTCCAAGCACTTTTAAAGAGGTGCCTGCTCAGAAAACTGGTCATAAGTGAAAAGAGATTAGTTGAAAAGAGCTCCGCACAACCTTCCAGCATCTCTCAAGGATACCACCGTTCATTGTCTTGCACAGAAAGCACTCTAAAGTGAAAACAGCATCCCTGCTCTTCCACAGAGTGAAAGATGACAAAACTAGGTGGCAGGCTGCAAGGGGAAAGAATAGTGACCACAGAAGTCACCAAAAAACCTCCAGGGACAGCGTTTTCAGTCAAATGGGAAATTATCCCATTTTCAGAACAACTATATTCTTTGAAGAAAACCAGTAGCTAAAGAATAGCATATTTCAAATGCATACAACACAATAGATCGTTAGTTGGTTTCTGCAAGGATGGCAGAAAGTATTTGTTGTCAGAAAAGGAAAAGAAAAAATTCTTTAAGGGAATAAAAAATTGACATGAAAAAAGGGAAATGAATTATTTTGTTCTGCACAAACATGAGAATATGGAAGACAAATGTCCAAAACACATATACCATTAGTAGTCAGGGAAGAAAGAAAAACACTTAGTTCTGAAATGTGCCAAAACAGGTGAAGAAAAAAAATGATACTAACTGAAAAATGGGAAAGTTGTAACACTTGACCAAATAAAAAAGGCCAATGAAAATGGCAAGGAACTAAATTAATCTTACATTAGGACACAAACTGCTGTATTTTGGTACCAAAAGAGAAAAAAAATGCAAAAATTGTAAAATAATTTACAAAAAATTAACTTGATTAAATGGAGCATTAATAGCTTAAAATGTAAACATTGCTGGTGATGCTACCCTACTTCAGCCAGAAGTACTTACACTTTGTGTATGTGAATTTACAAATATCTGGAAGAAGGCAGATGAGTGAAAGGCCAAGGTATTACTTGTTTATGTGATTCTGTGTCAAGATCTCGTCAGCAGGAGTTTGTAGACCACATTAATCACTGTTATCAGTGCTGTGACTTACTCAGCACCTCCCAAGGAAATGTGTTAGGCTAGGTAATTTTGCTTCATATTTTATAGGTAGTATTTCAGAAATGCTTTTTGGTTCAGAGAAAAAAGCACCTAAAAAAAAAAAAATCTTATTGATGCAATATTTCACATCTCTGTCTCAGAATCATTAGTCAGTTTCTACACACATCTCTAAGGGAGGAAAAAACAAGAAGGCCTTTTAGAAAATGCTACAAATTACACGAAAAAACATTTTTGCAAGTCTTCATTCTATATTGTTATGGGCTTACATTGCAATCTGTACTGAAGTTAGAAATAAGTAGTGTATTTTACTGAAAGGAGAATTCCCAGCACTTCCATTAGGTGGAACATTTATGCCTACCCCAAATGGTCCATAAAATACTGTAGATTAAACGTGCTCCTCATACAAGAGCTAGTTCTGACTTTCTATACCTCAAACTAATTGAGAACTGGACACAGTCAGGTCATGGCAACATTGGAGAAGAGTTCTAAAAGGAGGTAAGAAAGGAAGGTAGGTCCAAGCCTTACAGTCAAACTGTGGCATGCTCTACCCATTTGCTCCAACTTGAGTAGAATAAGATGGCAGAAAGATTCAAGGGCACTTGGAGCTCCAAAATGTCTCCCTACAGCTTTGCTGACAAGTTTAAATCCACGGATTTATTTCAGTTAGGTTCTCAGTTCTCTACACCACCGTAAGTGCTGCTTCTGTCACCAGACCAAGCAAAATACTACTGAGACTCTCCTGATCATCTGCAAGAGTATTTTTCCATGGTGTCCAGACAACCAGAAGAGACTAGAAATTTTTCAGGTTGTGACAGTCACTGTGTGAAAACAGACTGTCTTGAGCTAAAAATTGCCACTATTTTCTATACCCTGTACAAAGAGAAGTGAGGTAATCTAAACAAACGTTTCTCATAATTTCTGATTATTTTAAAGCAGAGTCATGTTCAGTAATTCAGGCAAGAAGGTGAAAGAAGAACCCGCAGAAGGGCAAAGAACAGATCACAAGAGGGAAAAGGCATTCAAGAGGAGGAGACAACTGGAGAGAGAGGATATGCAGAGGCTGGAGGATATGGACATGGAGATGACGAGGCAACAGTAATGTTAAAAGGAATGTGTGGAACGAGGAACGGTGCAAGAGCAAATAGAACGATGAGGAAACACGGGTGGAAATTAGGGAAAGAAATGGGGTCCAGCACACTGGCAGACAGGCAGAAAGAATGTGTTACCTGCAGTGGAAGAGCTGAAGCTTGAAAGAATGAAAGGGGAGAAAAGAACAAGCTAGCAGGTACCCATGCCAATTTAAGCTTCTTAAAGTAATCCTCCTTCAGGAAACCCTGAGAAGAGGAATGTTGTTTTACCAATACCCATCTGCAATTGAATTTCTTTGTTCAGATGCTCCCACACGTATTCATTTGTGACAATGGTGCAGCAAAAAGCAACAATGAAAAAATGCTCATTGTTGTCAGGCAAGTATTTTTCTTGATTTCTTATTGTTATTTATTCCTACAACAAACAATATTTAGTAAGACTCTAGGTAGCGGCTCTACAGTCTGGGAAAAGAATTCTTATTGCATTTTTTGGCTTTAGTCTGAAGGAATGAATGAAAACTGCAACCACAAGTGGTTTCCTATGGAGCTTTTTCAAGAGTTATGCTCTGTCTCACCTCTTCTCCATCTCTGTAATCCCACAGAGAGAAAGATTGATGAAATCTTAATAGGATCTAGACTGCTTCAAGCTCTGAATTCCCCAAAGTCTTGTGAGGGTTACCAGGAAAGGGAACACTTAGAGCCTGATAACAGCTCAGCTGAAGAGAGGTAGCTAGTTGTCTCAAAAAAGCAGTGAACCAACTCAACCTGCCCTAAACAAAGCCAAATGATACAGCTGTTGAAACACTGGCACCTACGTTATGGCTAGCCTCTACAGCTAGCAGCAATGGAACCACAAAAACAGCACGAACAAGAGAACATTTTCAGCAGAAAAAAGTGGTGAAATCGCATGAGGGAGGATGTTCTCACAAGGCTTAGTTAGCTCTTTGGAAATCAGGTCCTGAGGCTATGAGTAGGAGAAAGGCAGAGTGCTCAGGTCTAGATCAGAACCTTATAAAGGATGATGACTGATAAATAGGGTGTGGGGTTTCTGATTTCGTACTTGCCCAATGTCTATTTCAAAAGTAAGTGGCTTGGTCCTCAGCTGGTTTCACTAAACATAAGAGAATGTGGTACTGTATTCCTACAGTACTTTTTCACCTCTGTGACTTTGTTGCAAATGGACAAATAAAACAAATACAAATTAAGACAACATTAAGATGGCTGTAAATTATGCTTCTTGCATAATGGCTCTTAATAGCCAAGGATCTTCATCTTCAGAGTTACCTACTCTGTCCTGTCCCGTCCCGTCCCCTTACCCATGCCAGCTATGCTGGCTTTGCAGCCCCTGAGAATTCATTTGTGTGAAAGGGATTCCACTGACCATTCAGGGGAATTTTCTATATGTTTTATACTTCTGGCTAATCTCCAAGTAGGTACAGAACAGAATAATTATCAGCAACAGCAAATGCATAAATGCCCACACCATTTCGACTAACAACACTTCACCTGATACGTATTACCAGTTGTCTCAATACACAGATGTTCAGTGTACTGTGCACTCAGTCAGTTCAGTATGTACAGAAAGATGCAATGAATTGATGCACGTACAACTGAGCAAACCTTGGCTAAAGTGCAAAGGTCGTTTTCTGTCTGATGCCATTCAGTATTTCAGCTGGAATCCTTTCGTACACTTTGATAAACAAGAAAGTTATATGACTTTATTAAACAGTAATTGAGTTACACATTGAATTAACTCATAAGAATTATATATATTTTAAATAATTAAGCATAGCAATTAATGGCTCTTGTATAAGCTCCTTTCCTAACCAGCATTAACTGTAAAACATTTATTGCAGCACAAATTCACAAATTACAACATTATACAGTCATTAATGCATTTCAAATTTTAAACTGATTGAAGTTTAGCAGTAGGGATAAAAAAAATCATTGTAATAATAGCCTGCCCTGAATATTTTATGGAAATCAGAGGCATTTACTAACTGCAAGCTCTGTATGTAAGCAAGGAAGTTACTGTGACTATAAAAAAAAAATATTAATGTGACTTACCACAGAGGCTGCCTCATAAAAACATTAAGTCAAATTAAAAACAAAATGTAAAAAATCTGTGGCTCATTAAATTGAATAGATTGCTACAAGGAATAGGGAGGACATGTGCATTTATGCCTATCTACAACACAATTTTCTTTTCTCTTTTTTTTGGTTGTTTGTTGTTTTTTTTTTTTAATTTCAAGGGGTTTTTAATTGTACAAGGCCCATTTCCAACAAAAAGCCACTGCCGTGGCATGCCTGTGCCTTCTGTCATCAAAAAGTAATGGAATTAAAAAGAAACTGGTAGCAATATATATATATGAAACTGTTGGGAATATTAAAAAAATACACTTTTTTCTTCACCTGATACTATTGCAGCCTCAGGCTTCTAGGCAATTAGTTCCTCTCTTCAGGAAATATTGAATTTCTAATAAGATTTCACACCATTACAGATTCCTGTCATCTGACTACCTCAACAGAAACTGCAAAAGGTGCTTCTAGATGTTGACCTTGTATGCAGCAGTCTCTTTTACTGGTAGGAAATGTGGTAATGCTAGAGCAAAGGAAAAGCTGCCTTAGTCAGCTGCAATAGCTCAGTCATCTTTATACATAAACAGCTACAAAAATAAAGGACTGCACGTCGTGATACAAAGTTTTTTCTTCCTTTTCCTTGCTTCGGTCATTCACCTCATTTATTCTCTGTGTTTCGAAGCATCTATTTTATTCATTTATATATTTAAATGACAGATCATTAAGACCATTTGCATTTTGAAATTAATAAAGCAGCTTCCATTCAGCCACATCTTTTTTTAATTCCATGCCTGTTCCAAAACTCAGCCTTCTCTTGGGTACAGCTGGGTCCTAAGGGCTAAACTGTCACAAAGCAAATGCAAAAGCCCTGAAACATTTGTCCTGGTCCAGTGTGAGGGATGCGCTCGATCCCCTAACCAAACTAGCACTAGTTTGGTACAGGGTCCAAAGGAGGTAAAGGCCTGAGTCGTAGCCAGGCCACAAACTCCTCTAGTTTCAATCTGTTCCCTGAAAACCCACAAAGGAGCAGAGTGACACAGACAGCATCGATGCATATGAGCTTGGATCACTGATCATGCAATTAACACATGAATAGCGGATGGCTTTTTCAAGACTCATTTATGAAGGAACAAAGTTGTGGGTACAAGGAATCTCATGCATACCTTTTCCATCGCATATAATTCAACTATGAGGCAACCACTATCCCATAATTATGACAGACTAAGCGAGCCTTCTTTGAGCTCTCCCTGCTAGGCAGCCTGGCTGCGTGGCAATGATCTCCCCTTGAGCTGGAATGCCTCTCAAGGTTGTTCATCAAGGCTGAGAGACCTTTCACCAACGGCAGATCTTTGCTAAGTGACCGATATCGCTCATAACCCTGTAGTATGGTAACTTTGATTTTTGTCTTGGTAACTTTGATTGCATGCTGAATTGATGCTAATGAAACATTACATAAACTTTGCATATATAATCCTTTATACATAAACTGTTGACCAAGTCTGGGACTAAGGCTGGATCCAGCCGCACCTAGACTCTTCTCTGAGAAGGAGTTTAGAAAGCAAGGGGGTCCTTTCTGAACCTCGTAACTCAACAGTAGGGCTTCCCTTACTGTTTGCGTCCTCGGTCTCTCCATGAATCATTCTAACTCGAGTGTAACTCTATTTTCCTTTGTATGCTTTTTCCATGCAGTAATTAATAGAGTGAATTTTGCCATCAAACTTTGTTAAGTAGCACTTTTACAACATCATATTAAAACCGCTTTTGCTAACACCTTTGACAGTGGTTCTTTAAGCTATCTAAATCGCCCATTTGCAACATCCAGTCATTCCAAACTGAGCATCAGTATACCTACACTCCATCCTGCAGCAAGCTAAGCAACGTGGCTTTCCTGCTGCCAAGTACTATTTGCCCATTTTATGCTCTGCAATGCATTCATTTTGCTAAAAGCAAACCCAAAGAAACTCATCATGTGCTCAAAGAAAGAGGCTGCAAGGTTTACCATCATCTTAGTTCCCCCCTGGCATTGGTATATTCTGGCTACCACGATTCAGCACTGTAACAATACAGACCAACAGCAACAAGCGTTCTCATTTCTTGCTATAGATTGCGATTTTATCTCATATTATGTGAGGAATAAACCTACAGGTCCTGTAAAATCTCTGCAAATAAGAAACAAGATGGTCTCTATTCATCCCAGTTTTTGCCTTCTTTGACAACACAGCACTGGTATGATCTATGTATCTATGTTTTAACTACAGAGAGTATGTTAATCCTAAAAGTTGTCAGCAGGAAAACATGGACAACAACAGTTTTAGCTCACAATGCACAGCTGGTATTCAGCAATCCATTTATACTCTTTGGCAAGTTCGTAATTTTATTCAAAGCAATTGAGAGCATGATAGCAGGAGTGGCTGCCATACCTGATGTTCTGTACAGCTTTCGCTTTAATTAAGGGTTGGCCTTTTTCTTCCTTTTTTTAACCAATAGCAAACCCAGGAAACTGAAATGATTGCTAAAATGATTGACATGAACTGAAATGATTGAAAAACTGTGGAGTGGCTAAGCCCATTTCCAGTATAGTACTTTTCCAAATCATAACGGCAACTGAAACTTCATATTCTATTATCTCTAGAGCTTGTTTTATAGTTTGGGGGGGTGAGGTAGTAGTGTACTTTGGAAGCTGTGCAATCACAATTAAACTACTGTATTTGAATGGAACAGGCTCTAAAGTGAGGGTGCTCCCTTACAAGAATATTCCACTACGCTTCTGAACTTGCTACTTTCTTGTTCGCTGCCCTACAGTGTACTCTTTACAGAATGTGGTGCAAACAAGAAATAAGTAGGTTTGGTTTTCGTGTTGTGTTCTGGGTTTTTTTTTAAATCTTAAACCAAGATGCTGATAAATAAATGTGCCTTTGGTGTCACTTTCATTAGCCCAAATTGTGCTGAACCAGCCGCACTAGTCTGAGCTTTAAACCTCACATTTCCAGTTGCAATTACTGTAACATATAATATATTCAATATTATTTAGGTTTCTACCAGTGCAATGACAGTCCAATCATAATATTAATAGCATGCCTTATAGCTTACAAAAACCAAAGCACCAGCTCACAGTCTACTGGATTTGCTCTAAGAAGTGGCGAATTTAAATCTTGCACAAAGAGCTCTCAACACTAAGACATTCTTTAATCATCTTGATTTGAGAGGATTATGACATGGATCAGTTGTAATACGAATGGCATGCTGGTGAAATTCTCAGTGTATTAAAAAAAAAACAGTGAAAGTAAATACACAGCTAGCCCAACTAAACTGTGTTGGAAAACAGATTAGGTTAAGCTTCAAATAAGCTATGAGCATAATTCTTCAGATGTTAAGTCCCAGGAAACAATCACTTTAAAACAGTCTGGCACTCAAAAACAGAAGATTCCACATAACAGCTAAATTGGCAGGGAAAAGGACAGCAAAGAATATGGGATACATTTTCTACTATGAATATTTTCTTTTTATCTATTTCCATACCCTCCAAAATGTGCCTGTGTAAACTCACTGTACAGTTTATTGGTTTCAGATTAAAATAAATTAATCCCACGTCAGTGACAGCCAAATGCAGCCAACTAAAACACTAGGAGTCTTTTTCACTGTGCATCAAGAAAAATAAAATTAAAACTGTACGATGGTGATAAGTGCTTCCTTTACCCAATCCAAAGCCTTTGAATTTGAAGGAATTTTTTGGAATAAAACTGCAAAGCCAGCTGAGGAACTCCAATGAGCCTTCAGAGTAGACAGTGGAGCTATACTGATCAAAACAGTACCTGGGAGCAATCATTATCACTGTGTTCCTGCAGTTGGCTTCTAGCTCTCCACCAAAAATACATCTCCATTTCAGAATAAGACTCCTCACTCTAAAACAACACTGAAAGTGCCATAATTCAAGGTAGGAATTACATACATGATACATCCAATACTTCAGCATCTGGTCTAAGCTAGATTTCTAATTTCACTATCAACTGAGAGAATGGGCATCTCCAGGGACACTTGTCTCTCCTTGACAGGTGCAACCTGGAAGCCCAGCTTGAATGAATCCTCTAACCCTCATACAGTGGAAGGTAGGCAAGATGCATCTTGCCCTCAACAAGTTTCTGGGAGCAGCTGGGATCTGAAAGTCTACCACAGTCAAGAAACCTTTAGGATTTGCTGCATCTTTCTTGTTGCCATGAGGAAACAGATTGAAACAAACAGCCTCTCCAAATGAACAGCCTTTTCTCAACTTCTGTTCATGCCTTCTGAATGGACAAGGCAAAGGTGAGGCTAAGTACACTACAGCTGGAGTCTTTGCAAATAATCCTCTTCTAGTTTTTGCTATGCAGATTTTGAATGCTATTAGCCTGACCAGCACTTTGTCTGACAGCCAGTAATGCAGACAGACAACGGACGTGCTGAGGAGTCTGGCGTGCTCGTGCCTGCTCTTACTTTCCCTCTTCACCCCACAAGGGCAGAGCTTACAGCTTGGCATTTATGGGCAAAGGTAGGAAGAGAATGAAAGCACCATTCCATACTTCCCTCCCAATTTCTGTTTCTCAAATGTATGTTTGAAGCAGTTTTCAAAAGACATAAGCAAACTGGGAAGAAAGCCGAAATACTCCTTTCCACTAACTGAATCTACCTGAAATACGACAGCTAATTGACTATATGGTACCAGTTGCCTGCCTAAGAGGGAAGCTGCATCTCATACAGTCATCTCCAGGTGAAACAGAAGGGCCTTAATACAGAATAAACCACCCCCATTACCAGCTTTTAAGGCACTTTCACCACCCACATCAGTCCCACTAGTCACACAACCGCTGCAGGAGTCCGTCTCACCCAGAGACAAGGTGACAAACCAGGACAGAGTGAGGGAGAGATCCTATTGACAGGGAGAAATTTCAGAGCACTAAAAGCATGCACATTAGGAGAAGGGGAAGAGCTTCCACTAATACACAGAGCAACAGCCTATATTCTGCCCTTTCAAATTGGACTGGACGTTAACACAGGTCTTCCGTATGTGAAGAAGTTCTGAAAACAACAGGTGAAGAAAAACAGCACCCTTAGAGAAGGGCATGTACCCTTCATCTGCCCTCTGGATCCCAACACTGTCCCAGCAGTATAAGCTCCTTTCACACCCAAATGGGAGCACAATGGCTCCTCAGCATGCATGTAAATGAAGTGTATAAGCACAGGCTAAGTAAAAATACGCACACAGCATGTCTGGGTGCCAGTGTAAGCCATGGTCACTTATTTGTATTCTGAAGCCCAGAGGCTCAGTATCTTTAAACATTAATTTCAATGAAGCTTTTTGGTTAAAAATTAAACAACGGTTCTCTAGTTTAAAAAAAAAAAAAAATGGCCAGAGTTTGCCTGTTGGTTTTCTCTCCTTTTAACTGAATTAAATATTCTTGTTCCACAGTTGTAGCACGGCGGTCACATTAACTTGTAATGAATACTTAAAATGCAAAAAACCAATATTCTTTGCTCTGTTGAGTTTTTGTCACACTTCCATTATTTTAATACAAAGTAACCTACAATTGCACAGAAAACTACTTTTGTTTTAAAAAGTCATAGCCCATAAATCAGCCATCAAGAGTACACACAAGAACTTTTTAAAGAGCATCAGGACATACATTTAATGGATACAACCAAAAGAATAACTTTGTCTTAGTCAGAAAAAAAGTTGTATTTCACACTCACATAATGACTTGGAGCTATAAAGCACACCAAAAGAAAGCTACAAAGCTATGAATTATGACTTGAATAAAGTCTAAAGAAAACCTTTCAAGCTATGAAGTTACTTTAGAGAGATGCCTGTTATACAGCTGATGCAACCTCTCGACAAGTCTACTCTTCAAAACCACAGCACGTGTCACCACCTGTTGCAAAGCTACACAGGGATGAGTACAAAAGTAGGAGAAAAATAGTCAAAACGAGAATGGCACATCCTCTCTGCTCCCAAGCTGATTAAAGGAAAAAGCTTGTGATAACTAGATGGAGAGGGAAGCTAGAAGAGCTTCTGTCTTCCCATTCACCACCTCTAACCCTTTACAGCCACTCCACAATAGCCTTGGCAAACCAAGCATTTCCACCGCTGCTCTCTGAGATACCCTTGAGCCACATGGAGGAAGTTTCAGAGAGGTGGGAACAGCTTAGGAGGGCTGAACTGCCTCCTGTTACACACACTTCTCTCCATGTAGATGCTTCACTGACTTCAGAATGTATCTAGGCCCAAGCAATTGCCCAATGTCAAACAGGAAAACTGAGACAGAAAAATGGGTTGAACCCAAACCGTCAGATCCTGGTGAATCAGTGCCAGACAGAAAGGATTACTTGAGGAAAGACCAACAAATGGCACGGAAAGAAAACAGATGAAATCAGATAAAATGAATGAAGTGCCATGGGGATGCAAGGAAAAGCATCAGAGAATGGGATGGTATGGCAGGCGTCCCTGACCACAGCAGGGGGGTTGGAACTAGATGATCTTTAAGTTCCCTTCCAACATAAACCATTCTATGATTCTATAACTGGAAAAGAAAGTAGTGTAAAGAGCAGAGGGAAGAACAGTGAAAGGTGGGGAGCGATGGGAGGGGAAGAGGAAGGGAGCAAAGCAAAGGAGGTAGAGACCGTGCAGGGAGGCCAGACTGACAAGCAGTGAAAGCGTTGTTAGGGTAAGCTCACCACAGCTATCATAGGTGCCACAGGAAAAATTAAAACAAACAGAAACAAACTTTCACAGACACAGCTGTATATTATGGAAGCTTTCTTCCATAATGGTATCAGGAACAGAGAAAACTGCAGGTATGAAAAGCCTCTGTCACAAACTTGGGGTCACCTGACAATTTTGCTGCACTCAGAAAATACTGATAGTCCCATTAAGGACTAAATTGAACTATACTAGCTTGGTTACATTCCTTACGTTAATTATAGAAGTATGCTACACTAATGCACATTATATGTTTTTCCTTTTTCTAGAAAAAACAGGATCCTGGCTCTGGCCTAATCCGATCCTCTCCATCAAGTCTGATTCAGCCTGAGAGTCTTCAAACATTAGCAAGAAACTATTTAAATGCCAACATTTTAACCAGAAGTCCTTCAAAAATATTTCCATCAAAAGAAAAAAATAAATGCCATAGCCTCCTACTGAACCAACGGAACACTTACACCAGCCTATTAAAAGGACAGGATATTCAAATATCTCTGCAGCCATTTCATTTGAGCTGTGTGCACCTTTTATATTGTAAACTGCAGTTTATGACTGACAGAAGCATCCTTAACAACACTGTTACTTGCTAAATGCAGAGGAGAATAAAACACAAAGGTGCAAGGGCACATGTTTAGACTTGACCACTGTAGAGACCAGAGGCTTTTATACGGCTTGTCTTATATATTATTTTTAAAATCTGTTTTATCAATATCACTGACATTAATAGGTTTTTTGCATTTAATATACTAATGCAGATAAATTCATATGATCACATATATGCTGAATATTTTTTTTGGTCTGGAATATGTCTCTGTGAAAGATATATCAGCCACTAGTAATTCATATAGTTAGGAATTATATACTTGGTCTGAGGTTTTATCATTATCTTTTAGCTCTATTCTTGCAACAGAGGCTATAAATTGTTTCATATGAAAAACGAACTGGTTTATTCACATTGTTCAGTGACGATACTGAGAACACCATGTTTGTGAAAATTCCATTAAATATTAAATAACAGCAATCCCATGTTTTCCCAATGATTTGTGTGGTGATCTATATATTTTAGGTTTAGGATAATAGCTCCTTCTTCAGAGTAAATATGCGTAAAGCCTTGAGTGTCCAAATCCCCACGTGCCTGCTTAAATTTAAGCGCATAACCAAGCCTAACAAAAACACAGGTAAGTGAGCACGTGACTGACCTGTTGGGTCTCTTCAGGAACACACTCTTTTAAGCAAGCAGGTCCCAGAGTCTCAGTAAAAGAAGTGAAACCTAGACTGTATGCTTAAAAAGGTTAAGCATGCATGTTAGCATGACTTGGTGGAAAAAATACATAAAAAAACGCTTAAGCGCATTGTGAAATTTGGCTGTTGTGATAGTGGTTCATCTTGACTTCAGACTCCATGTCATCTCCTGCTGAATTCCAGACGTCTTCTTGCAAGTACCTTTCATACGGAGCACACTTTACCACTGAGATCTCAAAATTCAGATCTCACGATAGTTACAAAACCTTTCTCTGAGCCATGAGTTAACAGAAAAAAGCCATGCTGTGGGACTCGGGGATTAACTCAAAACACAAGCCAAATAAAGTGAAGACAAACAGAGGAATAGAGATCTTAATGCACTGACTCATGTCACAGTATCATCCACCTCTCTAAATAAACTCGCAGAAGAAATTTACTCAACTTATTTGGGAATTTAGGCAGCTATGTGTCTTATGATGTAAGTAAATATATTCACATTTGTGCCCAGATTAAACAAAATTTATAAAACAATCTCATTAACATATTCAGACAGAAGCATATTTAGACTCCAGCAGCAAAAATTATAGAGACTAACACTATTTAAATAATTGACCTGAAACAAATCAAGAGGGTAAGAGAAAGCCTATTTCCTACTTCACATCTCTACCCTGCCTTAAAAAGCCTACCGATTTACCAGTATTCTTCATTACTAAATGCATGGTACACTTAATGTCAGTCATCCTAATTTACTGTCAGAATTCCTTAAATCACTTTCCTATGATTTTACCCTTCGTTAAGAACACTTACCAGCTACCGTAAGGATAAAATAACATCAGAGATCTTAAAGGGCACTAAGAAAATCTTTCTGTGGGAAACCAGACTACCACTGCATTTATATGGAAACACAAAGTTGTTATATGGCAGACACTAAAAGCCTCATTTCAGAGAGCTAGAAGGATGCGGGGGAAAGGAAGAAAAGACAACTCATTCCCGTCTGTGCCATGTGCAAACTGTCACACTGTTTGTACAAAAATAAAAATTAATGGTCTAACCATTATGTGTTTTTAGCCAGTTTTAAGCCTCCACCTACAACTATTTAAAAGAAAGGTCTGATTTTCTAAGAAACAGAACGTAGTGCTGTAGAAACTGTTGTACCAGATCAGATCTATGGTTCACCCACATCAGTACCCTGTGTCTGACAATGCCAGCACAGGATGCTTTAGGAGACAAAAAAAAAAAAAAAAGGTGGAGGAAAGGAGGAGGGAAAAAAAAAAAAAAAAAGAAGAGGAACAGTAGTCAGATGATGGCTAACCTATGCTCTGATTTGAAATAGTCTTTTTAATTAAAAACTGGTTTAGATCTTGATATCTGGATTTTTACATAGATTTTTTTAGGAACATCTATCATAATGCTGGGTATTATTCTTACCCACCATAGTATTTTTAAATAAAAAGACGTCCTTTTTGATGCAATAAAAAATCTGACGTTCTTTTGTTTCACGTATATTTTTTCAGATCCCTAACCATTTTTTTTCTCTCCATGAGGTTTTCCTAAAACTACAATGCCCCTTTCTGAGATGTGATTTCAAAGAATCACAGATAAGCTCAAACAATTGACTTTATATACCATGGGATAGTCACTATTCTTTATCTCTACATATCACACATCTTACCGACTTTTTAATGACCTCTGCTGTAGCATCAGAAGACATTTTCACAAACTGGCTTCATCAGTGTTTTTTAAACCTTTATCACTAAAGTAGCAGCCTATAAAGTACTTCATTTCACCACTTACCTAGCATTCTGCATTGCTTTTGCTTTAACAACATTAATTAGATACTACACCATCTAGATGGTCACTTAGCCTTTTGCATAGAAACATAGAAACTTTGAGTTTGTTTTTTTTTTTTTTTTTTTTTTTACACAAACTATGAATACACTTCTTCAGTAAATCTGGCAACCCCACTGAGCACCTGTCCCCTCGTGTTTAATGGGACCTACAATAACAAGAGAATCTGAAAGGCTCCAAATCAGATTATTCACTATGAATTTTCTTTAAAAAATGTATACATACACTATTAACAGCTTCATTTTCACAGATGACAGCAATGACACAGGCATGAAAGTGTCACAGCAGCCTACAATATAAACTAAAAAGCTGCTGAAGGTCACCTGGTTCAGTCATCAGCAAGATGTAAACCTCTCCCCCTACGCACCATCTCAACAGCGTGGAAAGCATAGCAGGCAGCAGTGACTCCCTACAAGATGTCCCCTTGGAACAAGTACAAATGGAGTTGGGAACTTTCCTGTAAATAATTTTCTCTACTAGGAGTCCTCCATGGGCTTAATCAGAAGAAACGTTGTCAAAGACAGTGTGGTTTAGGTGAGAAAGCTTTCCCTGCAGCAAAACCATGCCCGCTGCAGGACACAGGTACAAGAAGTGGGCTTAGTTTACAGATTGGCTTGAAGACCTGCCCACTCAGGATACTGATTTCTGCAAAGGGCAGAAATGAAGTTTATAACACTCTGCTGAAATCCAACTTCAGTAGCAGCTATGTTTGGTAAGTACATTCAGATGTACTCCATGGGAACAAGAGATGGGCAAGCAGGTTAAACCCACACAGCCTACTGAGCCACGAACAACAAGCTGCAGGATACAGATACATTAGGTCATCTGGCTATAAAAATATTTTCAGTTTGCATATTTCTAACATTTCTTTCTTTCCTGCTTTATTGATATGCTAAATGTCACCATAGTAGATCAGAAGAAGCAGACAGAGAAGCCACCCACAACCTGGTCTGCTTGAAAGAGGCAAACTAGTTTGTTTCTTTTGTTAGCAAGGAAACATGGTAATGAGACTTCCCCACCATGAGCGTTTTTTTCTGGTTAAGAAGGGGCTGCACAGGTCAAAACTGAGCCAGGCAACTCTCCTATGATGCACCATAAAAACAATGCCAGTGCTGATGAGGGCAGAATGTTTCAGGCTTTGCTTACTTCAACACATCTACTTCTTTCTCAGATCCCCCATTGACAGAGTTGTAGTCAGCGGGCTCATAAAGCTGATTTGACTGATGAGCTTCTCTAGGGAAAGCTTTCAAAGGGAACTACTCTACCGCCTACCTCAGTTCCAAAATGTACATCAACCAGCTAAGAACTTCCACTTACCACCTGCAGATAGATAATTTGGTGGAAATACTTAATCAAGCTCCTGTGCTATATTTAACTCAACAGACAGTCCCACGGGTGAAAAACATTCAGCTAATGAGAAAGAAAGAAACAAACTTGATTGATAGCAAAACAGACTATCAAGTCACAAAATAATATGCCTTTGGCAGTAAGTTTAACAGCATCACAAATCACGCAGCAGTTCAGTCCCTTCAAACAATAAAGGACAGAAATATGGTGTAATGCTGACCTCTGCAACCCCATATTTTTACAGTACAACTGGCTTTCTGTCAAAAACAGTCTTTGACACGGGGGGTTGTCTGGGCAGGAGGATACTGAAGTTGCAGCACTCCACACTAACAGCTCACAGCTCCTACAGCCTGCCTGGCCTGTGCTTCAGATCACTCCATCTTGAGGTGTCACCGAAAAAACCACTCAGAAGACAACAACTTTGTAGAAGATGACACTTTGGGATCAGTATAGTACATTTTCCTTGAACTACTTTACTACAAGCTACCTAAGTTCTGACTACGGTGGAGTTCCCACACAGGGTTAGACCTGAGTAAAAAGACCTTTGCTCAGATTTTTCAAGAGTTCCTTCCCCAAAATTTGCCTGCAAGTGTCGCAGTCTCTCACAGGCAGAAAAACATGGGCAAAAAAGTGCAAGAGCAATTTAAGAATCCTTCACATCCACGTGGAGTTATTTACTTCCTAGGGCTTTTGACTCTCCAGAGGGAAGCCTGCTGTTAATTTGCATGGGAAAGAACAATGAAAAGGAACATGCAGTGACAGACTTTGGTTACCAAACATGGCATGGTGTGTTGGCTCCTCTTTTACATTTGTAGGATTCAAGAGAAAACAAATAAAATAAAATATCTGCCTGCCCGTGTAAAACCTAGAAAAGTTATTATCTGAGTTACACAAAACCTACTATTAGTATATTGCTCACGAATAGTTCCAGCTGTAAAACTACCATCACACTAATAATTTCAAAAAAATATTTTAGAAAAGAAATGCTGTCTCCAGAGATTCTCAAAGATAAGGGTAAATTTAAACAATTGTAGCTATCAATCTAGACATTTCCTATCTCTCTGAAAGACTTTATTGCATCCCAGGGAAATGCATACTAAGTATATCAAAGCACTCAGTTTCAAAGTAATTGAATGGTGTTAGGTACCACTAACAATATTATAGGTGCATTTTAGTGCTTAATGTTAATAATGAAATACATGAAATTTTTCCTGGCATATTAGTTATTTCAGTATGAAATAATTTCCTATATTTTTGTGCCACATTGACAGCAATAGCACATTAAAAAGTTGTTGTATACAATCATCACTGGATTAAACATTGTGAATGTTTAGATTTTGACACCCTATGGGTAAGTTACCCAATTCACCATGCTTCAGAACAAAGCAAAAAGAAACTGCACTCAGTGTAAAGTCTTCATGTTTGGCTGGGTTAACAGGGTGATTATGAAAAAGCTTTGCCTGCTTCCTGCAGTAGAAGCAGCAACAGATATTGGCACCCTTCCTTAGTCCTGCTCAGCCTCCTCTCCAACAGTGCACCACAAATGCCATCTACTTCCAGAAGGACATTTCTGCTTCTCTTTAAATGGCGACATGCGCCACTTGCTTCAGTAAGTCAAAAGAAACCTCAGATGTTTTGCCAACAGCATCAGCTCTTGTCAAAAGGTTGGGGACCTCTACCAGTCTGTTAGACCTCAGTCAATTCAGAAAATAAACTGTGTACAGAGACTCTCTTACAGTGAGACACACCTCTCTCAGAACATGGTTCAGATATATTGCTTGGCTGCTGTGACAAAAACTATTGCAGCAAGCACAGCTGTACCTCTTCCAGAGAGGGGAAAAAATCCAAAAACAAACAAAAAAAACTTTGTGGATTTTAAGGGACCTGAAGCACTTCCTTACAAATTTCTAGGCAAAATGACTAAAGGGAAAGAAAAGGGACAAGTGGGATCTCTCTTCAGTGCTCCATGCACCCTTCAAAATATTTTCCATGCAATGAAAAATGACTTATTTAGAAAAACGCAGTAGCAAAAAAGTGTTCCACTAAAAGCTGTCAGAACAACTGCATATCGTTTCTCACATGAAATGGTAAATATAGGGTATTAGGTGCTATTATTGAGGGCTTGCAAAGCAAAATGCAGGAAATGGGACATCCTAATTTTGCTCTTAGTAACAGAAAAAAAAAATTCATACTTACTGCAAAGTACCAGAAAAAAAGTGGAGCCAGAAAGGGAAGGAGTAAATAAATAAATAAATAAAACATAATTAAATTTTTTTTTGAAAATGTGACAAAGAAATACATTTAAATTGAACTAGAATAATGTAATAATAAGAATGCATCTCTTGTTAAAATACAAGCAGGGCTGAAAACCACTTTGAATAGTAGCCTTGTGATGAGAAGCTTAAGGCCACTGCCTCCTGAAATATTTTACGCTTGATCTGGCTGAACAAATATTAGGGAATTTAACTGGGGAAAGGTAAGTCTGTAGATGTCCACAAGTCTGCAGCTGTCACTATGATTGGCCTAAAGACTTACAGCATGTTTGCTTTTTGTGCTTGGCAAAAGAAAACAGTTCTCACTTGCTTATTATACATCTCCTCAGGAACGGAGACCCACTGAGAATAAGGATTGCACCCCACCAGAAATCCATTACGTGGCTCTGGAGTTCTTATCCCATACTGTTGTCTGAATTTAATCTAGAGACTTCATCTCCCTCAGCAACTGCCTGCATGACCAGCTAGGTCTATCTAGACTTGCAGAACAGCACACACATCAAACCACCCATTCCCACATCTGCTGGCAGGTCTTCATGCATGGAGAATAAACAGAGGAGCACAGAAAGAACAGAGAGCTTCTCCCAACACACACTTTTGCTCAAACCAGAGAACTGGCTGCCTTGAACAGCTTCTCCTAGTTACGCAAGACTCACACAGTATAGAAAAGCTGAAGTGAGAAGCAAGGAGTCACTTCTTCAGTAACCTTAGTGGATTTCCAATCACTACTGTCAGCAGGTGGAAAAGCAATAGCGCTAAATATGGAGAGGTAAATATCTCCCAAACAAAGATTTGTCTCTTAGTGCCTGATGAAAGGACAGAGAAACTACTGCTCTTCCCTCCACCGGGAAATGAAGGCAAGCAATCAGAAACCTTCGATAACCTAATGCAAGGCCAACAAAGGCAAAGAACAAATTTCTCTCACCTTGGCAAGAGGGGTTTGTTTGCTTCCAGGAAACACCTGTGGAAACTTTACTTACAAAAAACCTCAGGCCAGAAAAAATAGCATATAGAAAGTCACCATAATGGCACTCTACCTATCAGAAAAAGCTATGCGGCTTGGCTGCTCTTAATGTAAGAGGTCTGACTGAGATCTGTATAGTCATAAGTAGAGGTTCAGAGCAGTTCAGTACTCCGAACAAGAGAATAGATCAGAATATGTGGATTTTGAGCTCTGTATAGAGAATTCTGTACCGGCATTTCCAAACAGAAGTCAACGCATCTGTTTCCAAAAAAAGGAAAACATATCAATGACTGGAGATGCCCAGGGTGGACAACAGCCTAAATGTAAAATCCTTTCCCTGCATTCTTTGCATCATAAGGATTCTGAGCCTTTAGAAATGGTAAGCCAGGCATGCAAGGCCCCTTCTGAGAGGTCAGCTCTGGTAGTCTCTCCCTCATGTTTTTAATATGCACCGCTCAATCTGTAAAAAGTGAGGACACACCATGATAATTTCAAGGAGAAGAATATATTGTCATTGTATCAGTTATAAAGGACAAATGTTTCCAGTCACTTTCACTATAATATAATTGTCATTCTTCATTAAGAAAAAAAACTTGACTGAAAAAAAGAGTTGGCTAGAATTATGTCCACCTACCAGCAAAAGGATACAATGGTATTTGAATCCAGACTAAATAAACCTGAAATTCAACAAGCTAACTCTTGAAAAGACAATTGTATTACAAAATATTATATTTCATTGATGTTTTAAAACTCAAATTGACAAACCTGCTCCTGACTCAAAGTAAATTTACAACTCATGATTGTAGATGTACAAAACTGGATGACATGTACTGAAGTTTTAGACCACAATTTGTTATTGCACACTTAATTATTAGCACTTAAACAGCACATGCTGAGGAAACGTCACATGCTATGAAAAGTATAATTTATTTCTCCTGGTAGATATTAATTGGCCTGTATTAATGACTTTTGTAACTATTAATAATGAGGCAAAATAGCCACCCCAGCATGGCAGCAATACCTGTAGTGAGGGGACAGCCTTCTAGCCGTTAAAAAAAAATGGGGGGGAGGGGAATATCACACCACAGGATAAGAAAAACAGTTTCTCAAAGAGGATGTTTATGACTAAATTTCTAAATTGCTGCCACAGCATACATGAGGGAGAAAGTCTGAAAGTGCTTCCAGCAGCGTGGCTGTATGATTAGTCTCAGCAGCTATCGGCTAACTGGAGTTGTGTTTGTGTTATTCCCCCAGGGCCTACTCATTTTTTATACAGAACTAGGCAGCTAACCAGGGATCATCAGGGACAGCAAGGTGTCCTTTGAGCAGAACCGCTCCTTTTCTTCACTTATTTGCAGGGCAGAACAGTGGGGAAATGGTCAAAATATGTCTTCTATTACGCTTTTATCAAAAAGCATAAAGATATGACCGTATTAATTTAACTTCCAAGGTATACTAAAAATTATATACAGCCTTCTGTGGTATGTAAATAAAGGCAGGAACGCAGCAGTTATGCATAGGTACATTTCCTAAGCAGAAAGAACGTTTGTAAATGTAGTTAGCCAGAGTAAACGGACAATTCAAGAACTATACAACTATATTATTCCACTGTTTTAACCAAAGATCAAAAACCACTATGCTACAATAGCGTTTATCTCAGTACTGACCATTATCTTGAAGGACTCCTGTGGACGCTGTTACTCTTACTGTCTGTTTCACACTTGTAGAGTTGTTAGAAAAGTGTCGTCTGGACACAGAATCCTCTGGATTCTGGCTTTTTTTGTCTTTCCCTTTGGGAAGCTGAGGTGAAGAACTGTTTTCCCCTGGGTCACTGGATGCAATGGTAGATTTAGATTGCCGATCATTTCCCTGAAAAGGAGTGTACACAATTATCACTGACGAAAATGACAAAATTTGTTTTTTTAATTTCAATATCATTTTTAATACTAAAGATCGGTATCAGGTGTTAAAGAAGCATATTAATTTAAAATCAGTACAGTTAAGTGATATCTTAAACTATCTAGAAAACTGTAACTAACTATCTCATCAACTTACTATAGAATCTGACTGATTAAATGATCCTTAACAAGTCCCAGAAAAAATTAACACATTTATCATAAGAAAATAATGTGAAAAGAATGGCTAGGTCAATCTATACATACACGCATATGATATACAGCTGTATCTCATCTGTACATATGTGTGGAAAGTCATAAGACTTAACACATATAACTTATGAATAATTCATTGCCTGTGTAAATGAGACATGGGCATTAATCTAAGTGTCAAAAGCAGCTGGAAGAGAACGACAGTCTTCATGTGTCAGTAACGCCGTGACTGCCAAGTGGACAGTAAGAAAGGGGTCTGCCCACACATCACCTCCAAGGACATCAGCCACTTCCTCTCATTGCTCTGTGGTGTATCTAGAAAAAACCTGGTCCTTATTTTTACAGCTTTGATTTATGTATGATCCTGGGTGTACCAGCCAGAGATTTTATTATTTATACACATTTTTTTTCAGTCTAAATCTGTTCACAATCAACATTGTAAAAATCTGAACTGTATGTAGCACCCTTTAGGGTGCTGTTTATATCACTCTAGGCTGCATAAAGACTTTACCAACTGAACACGCTCATCGTTGCCTCTCAGCAGAGGCTGTCAGCCTCGTACTTTTGCCAGTCTAACAGTTTCTTCTTAATACAGTTCCGTCAAAACACTCCATATAACAACAAAACACCCTAGCAGATAGGGCAGAAAACCTTATCAGTGTCTGGAACTGTTCACCCTATCACGGTCTTAGCTGAAACACAGAAGATGAATGTATTCTACTTCTTTGTTTTGCTTACTGTAGCTGCATGAACAACTCATGCCATTTTAGAACTTGCCCACCACCAGAAAGGCCTTTCATTGTACAATAGTTATGGATAATTCTCTTGACCTCACTGCTAAAGTTAAAAGGTAATACTATATAAAATTAAAATCTTTCAGAAAAATAAGTCCTGAACAAAATCCTGCATCTCTTTAAGAAAAACTCACATGCGTTATTATATTTTTATATGATTCTTCTAGTTTTCACATAACCGGAAGAAATCAGTTCTGTTTAAAACATCTTACTTAAATACCATCTAGCTTTTACCATCTAATTGATCATTTATCTACCAATAGCCTCAAATCTACCATTTATCCTTTGTCTAGAAAGAGAAATGAGGGCATGGCAATATTTCAGGTTTTTCTTATTCAAACTGGAGACACTTACTCCCAAGCAATAATGGTAAAAAAGTGTAGATATCAAATTGAAGCAAACAATAGCATGATTTATACCAGTTCAAGTGTTGCAACAGATATTTAAGAGCAGTAGTACATATTCCTGCCTCCTTAAGTTTTGACACTTGTTATCAGTGTGTTACAATCCCAATGGGATAAAAAGTGAACCTCAAATAATTTTCTGTACATGTTGTTAAGTAATAGTAGAAGAGGCAAGAAGTTAAAACTGTTCATGAGTTATTTTTACAAATGACAGAATTGCAAAGTTCATGTTTTAAAAAATAAACACCACTTGAAAGTATGTTCTTTACTGAGGTTTTATCTTCCACTAAATTTCAACAGAATGGAACAGACTTGTATGTTTCATTGCTTACTTTGTTTAGTGGCTTCAGGGTTTTTTGCTTTGTTAACAGTGAATGGACATGATCAACTACCACAATTACAATGACAGACTGAGTCTGACTCTCCACTGTACTTGTACAGTAAACTGCACTTGTACAGAATCAGTGCAAACAGACACTTATAATCTGATTTGACACTGTTTTAAATCCACAGTGGACTCATTTTGTACACATATAAATAGCTATACAGGATACAAAGCAGTGAAGGCTCAAGCTCTGTATTTAATTGTTAGCTAGGACAAAACACACCAGATAGGAAACTCTTTTAGGGCCTTATTCAGACTCAGCATGCAGAAACACCATTTTCTGAAAGACATTTTGTAAAAAGTTCTGCATTTTTCCTTTAGGTGTAGAATTTGAATAAATAAATAAACAAATACACAAAGATAGCTGACAAAGTTTATGCAAAAGACCTCAAGGCAGCAGTTGATCTTTGCTATGGAAGATTTTATAAAAAATAAAGCAGCCATTATTGCAATAATATTTTCTCGGATTTCTTTTGTCTAATTGACACTGCAAATAGCTACAGATTCATCAAGCTTTAATAAGCACACCACCAGGTGGCTGTGTATTTTTTCTCTTCTGATTTAATTAAAACCCAAAGGACAGAGACTTTCCATCTACCGGAATTAAACAAAATTAGAAACAAACTTTATTATGGCATTGGATACTTACACTGCCTTTAGACTTTCGAGATCCCACAATTGGAGGTAGTACAGAGGCTTTGGAACTGCAGAAATAGGGCATATCTTAGAATAGTGTACACGTTCACTATCATAGACACTATATATTTATAACCAAGTCATGTAACAACAAGTCGGCTACGGCAACAGAGTTAATTGTTTTATTCATTGCACATTTTTACTAAGAATCACACATTTCTGTTCACTAGACTATATTTAAAGGCATAATCATTAACTTATTTGAACAAATGCATTACACTTCCCCACAATGCATACTTTATACACAGAAAATTAGCCGAGCAGTATTCAGTGAATTAGCATGAAAGATCCTTACAACTATTATAATGAAAAGTTCCAGCAATTTCAATAGAACTTGGTTTACATCGATTGATCAACACAGCTTTTCACTGTCCTTTAATTAATTTGTTGCAAATGCTATTTCCCAAAATACTTTCAAGTTATTCACATTGTCTACAGTTGCTCATTAAAAAATAAAATATATATACATATAAATTACACCTCACTTTATATGCAGAATATGGGGAAAATTCTCTAAATTACACCAATTTGTGGTACAAATTTCCATTTCTTCCAGTTTATTTCAATGAAATGGCTGTCAATTTTTATGTTTTCCAAAGATACAAGAAGCCCAAGCTTCTCCTTATGGACACCCAGTTTAGGACTCTTATTATGTGATAATTCAAGCCTATAAAAAATAGACCCCAACATAAAGCATTCTTAAGGGACTACATATTCCACAAAACATTACCAAGCAAGAGCAGATCTAGACTGGTGTGGCTGCACCTTATCTCATTCAGTTGTACACATTTGTATCCCAGGAAAAAAAAAACAAATTAAGCCAAGTCAAAATAATGCTTTTTCTGACCGTAATTTTGTGATACATGATCAATGGCATGTTTATGAGGTGAAACAGTCTGCTGAATTTCCATTTTCTCTTTTGTTTTTGTTACCTCAGCTTTCTCAGATGTTGTCAACAAAGTATTGCATCCATACTAACCCATCCATTCCTTGTTCTTGGAATGATGATTTTGTACTTTACTGGTGGTACTTTGTAAGTAAATTGTCACACACGCACCCGTGAGAAGTAAATCACACACCTATAGAACTTACCCCTGAGGCCTTCTCGTTGTAGATTTACTAAACAGCAGATCACCATACGGCAGCTTCTTAAACTTTTCTCTACCCACTGCAACATAAATTTGCCCATTCTCCAAGTCTGACCCATTCTGAACAAGTTTTCCATCTAAAGTGTAAAGTCTGAAAAATATGAAAACGTTTAATATTATAAACCTTAACATTCAGTTAAGTGTATTAAATGTTGAAAGCTATGTTAATCTATACCTACTAAATCATGTTGAATTTCCATATATGAAACCCAACAAAGTACAGCGCATGCCATGCAATGATCAGTCACTACATAAAAAACAAAAGACAAGGAAAGACAGAGCAAAACAATGACCTAAATCACAGCTTTATATAAACTTTATATAAGCTAACGAAGTACGAAGCACTATGACAGATGAAATACTCTCATAAGTTCTAAAATGAAATAAATTGGTTTGTACTTAGAAGGTCTTTAATGTCTTTCCCCTGATGCTTTTGAAGGGATCTATTCCCTCAGTTCCTGATCCCTCTCATACCAAGTTCCGCCTCCCACTTGTGCTCTTGGCACTATGCAATAACCTGGGAAGAACAGGGCATTCAGGGCCCCACGACTGAAAACCCAGAACCTGTCCACCTAATGCAGACCAAGTTGATCACATTGCACTTATATTGTTATATTGTGTAGATCAGAAGGTTGGAACATGGCTGTACTTGATGGGGTAAGGCTGGAAGTAGCAGGAAATACAGTAATACATTATAACAAGAAGCTGTGTATCTCAGGCACCTACAATACCAATAATGAATATGTCTATTACACCAGGTAGATTTTTACCACAATAACTTCTGTTTGTACACTTTACCAAGAAGGCAGAAATCCAACAGGGACTGAGGGCAGCGAAGGGTGCAGGGGCAGTCCACAAATTATTTCTATGCTATCCCAATTATTTCATTGTCAAGTTTCTGATTTTATTTAAGGATGGTCAAAACAAGGAAGGAGGAGGAAATATCCAATATTAAATAATCTCTTTCCCATTGAGCATATTCCAAAACAACAATATTTATATTTAATTAAAAAGTCAACATTAACAGTTTTGCATTTAAGTCTTAAATGCAGGAATGTTGAATGGCCATCTTAATTGCCTCTCTAGAAGCCTTCTACGGGAGCTACTACATGTGTTATTCATAAATTTCAGCACAATGCAAGAAGATATAAATTGGTTATACAGCTATACAATCAACCTTTTAGGAAGAATATCAAGAGCCTGCCTTGAGAACATCCCTCACTTATAAAGTGCAAAATTTTTCATTTTAATAGACACAAAGTTGCTTTTAAGTTCATACACATGGTCACAGAGCCTTGAATAAACACAGAAAAAAAGAAGATGCAGTGTACAGAAGCAGGAATCACAGAATAGCTGAGGTTGGACATGATCTTTGGAGACCACCTAGTCCAACCACCCCGTGCAGATCAAAAGCAACAACAGTAGGTTGCTTGGGGCTGTGTCCAGCTACGTTTTGAATAACTGCAAGGATGGAGACTCCACAGCCTCTCTGGGCAACTTGTTCCAGTGCTTGATGATCCTTACAGTAAATTTTCTTTTTCTTTCTGTTCAAGTGGAATTTCCGTGTATTTCAGTTTCTGCCCATTGCCTCTTGTCCTATCACTGGTCATCACTGGGAAAAGTCTGGCTCCAACTTCTTCACTCCTTCGCACCAGGTATTTATACACATTAATAAGATCCCCTGAATTTCTCTTCCCCAGGCTGCAGAGTTCCAGCTCTCTCAGCCCTCCCCACATGACAGGTATCTTCAGGCTCTTCATCTTCATGGCCTTTTGCTGTGCTTGCTCCAGTGTGTCCATGTCTTTCTTATATTCCCCTTGATTTTCTAGGTGCCTCCTGCCATAGTGAAGCACCTTGGTTTTCTAAGTGCAAAGACCGAACATTCTCAAAGATGAAATTTTAGCTTTTTAAAATTTTGATCACATTGCTGCTTCCTTGCAAAGACGTATGCTAACTCTGAAGCCCCCTCTCTTTACTTCTCGTATTTACTTTTTAGTGCAAACATTTCACAGGCATAGTAGAAATGTGAAATTTCACAGCCTGCAGAAATGTGAAATTCAAAGAGCAATTTATGTTTTGCTACCACAAAGATGACATCAGTTACACACAAACAATGAAAATAAAACAAGCAATCTAAAAATCAGCAAGAAGCCTATTTCGGAGTTAATCTCGCTGTGTTTTGCTAGATTACATTTTGCTTTGTGGAACTTGAGGGAAAAAACAGCAAATCAGTGTACCACAGTTTAAGAACTGTTTATATATTCGTATGGTGCTGCAGGTATATAAGGGTACATACAAACATGACTGCGGGTTTTTTGCTCCCAGTCTTTCACTTTGCTTGTGTTTTAATATTATACGTAATGCACAAAAGTTGTTTGCTTAATATAACACCCAAAAATGTTATGGACAAATATCTGGCAGTCCCTAGTTGTATTTTTCACCTTGAAAATAATAACCGTAATAACTGAATCAAACATAATCAGTCACTGAAGATGAAAGTGAAATTAAAAATTCATGTAAAAAAATTTGAACTTAAAGCAAATAAATAACTATTGACTTAACAAGCATCACACAAGTTTTGTGACACTTACTTCTGAAGCCTTCTACCCACCCACCTGGCCACAACCATTCAAAGACCTGCTGGGTTCTCTCTGGCTAGTATCATGCAACAAAGATGTCCTTGTGGTCTCTTCTTCTGGTCACTGGGGGATGACCTAAGGCTTGTCCTGTGGAATGTCAGTGGACTCCCATTTTCCCTCCTGAATCCAAGCCAAAAAGTGGCACCCAAAACAAAGCCAGTAGACAGGCTGACAAAGGAGACAGCAAAGACGCAACTTGTGGGACCAACATCTCTAAATTCCCAGTTGCCGATACACCAGGTACATGCCCATCAGGTTACTGTACCCCATCTCCATGTACAATCTGGCAAGCAGAAAAGCTTCTTTCTCATTGTCTCCTCTCTTATATTTCTTACTTAATTCCTATTGTGATGGGGATGATCAATAACTGTTTTTCAAAAAGCCACATGCAAAACTGCTTAACACTTGGCAGCTTTGTAAGTCTTTTAATAACATGGAAAAAAAACCCTGCCATATACATAATGCAGGTTCTCGTAATTCCACTTAACCTTCTTTAATGAGAAATTATATGTTCCCAGCATCAGTGGTCTTATAGGACCTCCCCTAATGCTAACATACTTTCAGTAAACCTCAGCAATTAATGTGTAACTTATTAAAGAACAACGATCACTTTACCAACGGATTTAATATGTATTCCTAGCATTTTAAGGAAAAGAAAATGAAAACTGGGTTAATAGAAAACCAGAAAAAGGAAAACATTAAATAATTCAAAATGTCATGTACATTATGGTTTTTTTAAGGGATTAAAACTGAGCACTGGAGGGAACTTCTCAAAAGCAATCCTAGCTATGTACGGAATGATTTATGCTTTCATACGTGGAAGCATCATTCAGTTTCACCAAGGAATGACACCAAGTAACGAGAATAAAACGTGAAAGGTATTTAAATCACTAAACAACCTGAGATCAGAAAGAATTGGTATGTTGTAAACAGCTGTTACTTCGCTCACTTCCGAGTTATACTAGCTGAGAATCATATCCAGAAAGCTGCAACAAGTGTGTAGGTTTACTTTACTGCAAGTAGAAGTGCTAAGTAGACAGATAATAGGAGCGAAGAAACACAAGGCTGAGAGGAAAAATTAGATGAGAGCTATAGTCAACACATTTACCTTAATCTTTTATCGTCTGAATCAGCTCTGGGAAAGTGATCAGAAGAACTGAAAGACTATTTTATCTTCACTGATTAGAGAAAGATTTTGCAAGCTTAGTCTGAGACAGTGCATAAGCTGTGAAGAATGATTTTCCACAAAAGGCTCTTTCCCATCTGAGGAACATATTTCTGTAACGTGCTCTGCATGGGGCAACACTGGAATGTCAGTAATTTGCCAGTACACACCTTTGCAGCCCACTTACACTGCAATGTTTCTCATGGAAACTGCACAGATCATTTTGCTCTAAAACTTGCAACAACTACCAAATCCTATTTTAGAGAGCTTATTTTACATTGTAAAAGCCTTAAGGAACTGAAATTTACCTATCCAAAAGGTCACCTCCTGTTCCTACACCACAACAACTCAAGACCAGCTGAGATACTGGATTTGGCCTTGGCTCTTATTAGGAGGCTGAGCATAAAGTACATCTTAGCCATAGCACAGGTCTTCAAAAACCCAGGAATCTATAATATTTTCCTTGAAATTGTTTACCCCAATGAATTTACAGAACTAACAAGATTAAAAGATAATGTGGATCACATCTATTATTGCACATTCCAAACATCTTCACCAACTTTACCAGGCTCATTTATTTTATTGACATGTAGCTTAATTATTAATACTAAATATACTGCATTATTATTGTATTATTACGTGCCTGCTAACTAAATATTTAATCAAGAAATGACACCTGAAACAAATTGAGACTTTTCTTTTTCTAAAAAACAGTTGAAATGAAACCTGAAGGTTACTTGGACTCAACATATTTCCATTTTGTGGCTCTTTGATGTATTTTAATTTTCTTACAGTGGAATGATCTATTATATCTACCTATGGAGTTTTAAAAACCTATCTACATGTATCAAATGTATCTTGCAAACATTCAGCTTCCTGATACCTGTGAACAGCTCCACTTCTGAGGGTAACTTTTCCTGTAACCATTTCAAGAACATGATCCCAGTGATTCAGTGTTCTCCTGGGAATGAGGAGGCGCGTTACAGGGCTAATAAGGTCTCCATTAGCAATCAAGCTGAAATAAAGCAAAGTAAAATAATTTGAAGGTGCATTTTAAACAAAACTCATCTGAAGTTAAGACACCACCCCTCCCACCCCCAAATGGCAGTTCACTACCTGAAAATTCTACTTACAAAATAGTGTAGGGCTCCTGGAGTGGTTTTCGAAACCGTGCTGACACTGTGATTCTACTGTGAGTAACTGGCTTGACCTGCAAGGACAAAAAGAATTAAAAACTACTCATTCTTCACATTGGGAAAGAGTTTGTCCTGACCACCACCAGTAAGGGGGGCAGCGTATTCGCGGAAAGAAGTTCCTAGTTTTAAAACATGCATTTTAGCCCATTTCAGCTTCTCCTTCTACAGAGCATACATAATTACTGCTGCAAGTTTACATACACATTGAATAACAACCAGAGCATAGTATACCACAGCACAGCACAGCACAATGTATGGTTTCCACTGAGAGGTCAGAATTGTAAGGAGCTTAGAGACCCAAATTGCAAGGTCCTGGACACCTAAAGCAACACTCCCAAATGCTGTTCTTGTTTTCTTAGTCTTTACTGCTCATAACCACGGCCCAAGCAATTAAACCATCCTCTCTTTTTAACAAAAAATGCCATTTCTAGGTCTTTCTGTTATTATGCAATAAGTACTTTTGCTCTTGTACAGGTCTTTACATCCAAACCCATCAGCGATTCATAAAGGGTGCTGAATGCTGTACTCATTTTAGGGCAGTGACTCATAAGTGAGGTGAACTGCAGATTTTTAGGTCTCAGAAAAGGTAGGCTACTTAACTCCCAGCATTATTCCGTGCACTCTTTTGAACAGACACTGCATGGAGATCAATCAGGTGGCTCAACATTAATGCCATTATACTGAACAGAAAGTTACTCAATACTGCCTAACTAGGATTCCCTAGTGCATTTATAAACACACTTTCAAATTAAAAAAAAAAAGAAGAAAAAAAAGGAATAAACCCAACCTCCAAAACCATTAGAAAGATTTTTTTAATTCTCCACAATTAGCAAATCAAAATAAGGTATCAAACCCAAACAAACATTCAAAAGTCACAGTACACACATTAGCAAGTTGGCTGCATTTCTAAAAAAAAGACTGTAAAAGCGTAAAGGATTAAACAGCTGTCATACACAGAGACATGCTTTCAAATAGATGTACAAAGTTATTTAAACTGGCAATGTTCCAGTCACTAAAAAAAAAGCAAGAGAGGTGCTCAAGCTACTAGATATTCCAAAATGGCTAAAACTTAGTATTAAAATAATCAAATCTGACTCCCCACCTAACCCAAAGAACTGCACACAGCAAATTCTGCACCAGACACATAAATTGTGGAGCTAAGATAGGTCTCTTAGGGGAAAAAGCAACCAACAAAACAAAACCAAAACTGGCAATCCTTGATGTACAATCACTTCAAGTGAAAGACAGCAATAGGTAAATCTGTTGAACAAAATCTGTTCTCAATGTCTGTTAAAAAAGAAGCATATCTATCTGTTCTGAATTCAACTCACTTCAGCTTCTCACCTTTCTCAAAGGCCCTCATGAGCAGCGTTGCCCTCCCAATCTTGTCCTCTGAGAGACTCAGAGGACATGAAAGCCTACGCTGGTCATGGACAGAGGAAGGCAGAATTAGACTTTGCACAGCAAAGTGACTAAACAGAAGCAACTAGCAGCAGCAGAGGCATGGTGATCTGAAGCTCAGTGCAAAGGGATATTCTGGTGAGAGACTTCTACAAGAGGAAAGACGGCAAGAAAGATGCTACTGCCGCATTGTGCCAGCAATGCTTGTGGACCAGACTGGGAAGCAGGCCCCTGGAATGGCTGGGGACCTTCCCTTTACACAAGCAATCTACTAGGCATTGTATTTACTCCTAAAGATCTATTTCATAGATACATGTTTGTCTTGGCCTCATACAATGAGAAATTTTGTAGTAGACTGTACATAAACTATCCCTTAATGCCTAAGGTAATTGAAATTCACAGACTTGCTGTTAATTCCAGTGTGTTCTGAATCAGGTAGAAGATTCACTACTACTACAGGCTTAGCAAGAGAGTACGAGGTTGTTATCATACTGCGCATTAGGAGAGGCAAAGAAATTTTTGGAGACTGCCAAATAATTTAGGAGCTCAGCCATTCTTGCAGAAACATTGAAAGCACGTTTTTCAGGGCTTAACCGGTCATCTATGTCACTAAAATTTGAGATGAAAATTTATTGAGTCTCTAGGCAGAAAAAGAAAACACACCTTAAACTACAACATCTGAAAAAATTTCTATTGCTGCTGTCAGACACTAAGAGTTATTTGCCCAACGTAACCAGTCTAATAGAGAGTACAGAAAAAATAAAGTAACTTTCTAAAGAGTATGCTACTGAAGGCTGAGGCAATACTGACTTCCTTCCATAGCAACAGGTCCTAATATTTAGGCTTCAAACACAGGTTGCATCCAAAACGGGAACAACTTAACTTTGCCCTTACACCTTGCTGCATAGCTGCTAGGTTGCCAGGCCAATCCCCTATAAAGTATTCAATATATAACTAGTAAAGCCTTATATCGCTTTTTCTAAAAGTTGATTCCTCATCCATTCCCGATGCTTACTTATGCTGTTGATACCTATGCTCAAGCTCTCACACGCTCCAAACAGTCCATCAAAATAAGTTCTCTGACCCACTCTGCAACACGCAGGTTTCGATGATCCACATTTTACTGGAACCAGATAGAAAGAATTCGCTAAGCATAAAGGAGCCCTTTAGGACAGTCCCAGGTGTGCCCAATTATTTAGTTGTTCTTGCAAGCTGATGAAACCATTAATTTTGACATAGGCTCCTCAGAAGGCCATTATGTTATTGCATGCAACCCAATCACCAGGCCCCTGAGAAAACAAGCAACCTGACAGATGTTAAGAGCTCATTTATTATTGGAAGGATTGTATTTCTGCCAATAATAGATACCGTGGCATCAGCTTGCAAGTCTGTCTTTTGGGTTACTCTCTCAAAGAGTCATTAATATTTCTGGCAGCCTTCTGTGGCCTAATAAGTCAGCCCTGTTCTTAAACAAGCAAACTGCAGGGGACTGTAACATGGGACCAGCATTGGCAGAAACTTAATATCTGTCTTTTCTACCTAAACATGACCTAAACCAGAACAAAATACAATCTCGTGTTCTGTGGCTAAGCATGTTTAAATCAAATGTACCTCCTATACTAAAAGGCGAGAAGAATACCTTAGTGCAATATTACATTTGCTAATGTAACACCACAAAAATCAGTGCATGGAAACACCAAGATGACGATTACACTATTAAAACAGCCACAAGTATTTAGCATGGTGCATAGAATAAGACCTCTGTTTCTTGGAGCATGGAACAGAGTAGCCCAGACTGAATTGAACAGACGCTGGACCACGGTGGCACAGAACTCTGCAGAGTCTTTTGCCACACCCGACATGAACAGTGGGGGCACACATACTGCATCATGTCTTGGGGTCCACATGCTCTTCTGCAGATGTTTAGGCTATCACTGTTTGTCTGGAAGAGGCGGGATAAGTAATGTCTTTAGGACTAGGCTGAGGGACTTGGGTCTTTTTAGTCTGGAAAAAAGAGGACTGAGGGGGGATCTTTTCAATGCTTCTAAATACTTGAAGGGCGGGTGGTCAGGAGGATGGGACCTGTCTCTTTTGAGTGGTGCCCAGTGAGAGGACAAGGGGTAACGGGCAGAGACTTGAGCACAGGAAGTTCCATCTAAACATGAGGAGGAACTTCTTTACTTTGAGGGTGTCAGAGCACTGGAAGAGGCTGCCCAGGGAGGTGGTGGAGCCTCCTTGTCTGGAGACATTCCAAACCCGCTTGGACGTGTTCCTGTGCAACCTGCTCTGGGTGACCCTGCTTTGGCAGCGGGGTTGGACTAGCTGATCTCCAGCGGTCCCTTCCAACCACTGTCATTCAGTGATTCTGTGACTGCTTGCCTCCTGAAGGCATGTTTTACACCTCATCTGCTTCAGGGGACAAAAAGAAAGATAAACTCCTTATATTCATGCAGGACACAGGGCAACTGATGCTGAAAATGACAGAAAAGGAGAAAATAAATCCATAAATTATAAGAAAATTTAAAAAAACAAACAGAGGGAAGTGACTGCACAGGCGTGCTGCAAATGAGCTGTGTACATTACCTTTAATTTTGAAGCTGGCAAACATGTAGACATGCAAGCAACTACAATACAGTATAATATAGCATTACACAATGCACAAGAGAACTCCTACAGATACCTAACATATGTTGTGGCTACAGCATAGTGTATCAGGCTCTCCAAGTGCAACAGCGCAAAAACTCAGCACAAGCAACCCTAGCCTGCTCTGAAGCCACCTTTCTAAAAAACATTTTGGCTAGATCTACATTGCACTGTGATTTAAAAAAAAAAAACAAACACCAAAAAAAAACCCACACGACCAAAAGAATCCCACCCTATACATTGTTCTTCTAATTAACCTGACTGTGCTCTTCTCTTTTTTTCTTTTTTTAGAATAACTGCTGTCTGACCAATGTTAAACTATTTATGCTTATGAAAAGCAAGCTACATAATTTCAATACACAGAAGTATACATTAATAAAAGACCCAAATGCTCAGACACGGTAAATCAATCTAGTTCCTTTGAAGTATATGCGGTTATGCCAAACCACCCCAGCGGAAGACCTGATCCAGGATTTAATTAAAGAATACATGGTTCCGCTCTTACTTTGTTTGTAGGAGGTAGCACAGTGCCACAGTGTCTGGAATAGCCTGACCCCCCTGGCACTGCAGAGTTACATATTAACAACAATTAATATGTCTTGGGTGAAAGTTTGTGTTTACATTAAGAGACCAGCATCACTAGCCCCCTAAACTCTTTATTTTCTTTTAATTTCACCAGCCACATTCTCAGCTGATGTAAATCAACTGTCCCATTTACGTCAGCAATTGTAAGTAGATTTACGTTAATCAATGGTCTGGCCCCATTATGATTTTATCTTTAAATTTCGTACATTTTCAGTTTGTTTGAAAAGACCCATTCAAGGGCAGCTTCCATATCCTACTCACATATGTTGCCAACATTTCATAATTCATGATGAGATACTCATCTGAGATATTACATGACAACATACAGCAGCAACACAAAGTATTAGGGGAGGAAAAAGGAAGCATTACATCAATTGAAACTCAGACAGAACTTTAAGTAAGCTGGAGGCAATCAATTAAATGAGAATTTGCAAAGCAACAAGAGCTAAACACAGTTGGAAATACACCAGGGGATCACAGACACTCAAAACCACCATAATTTTTACAAATCTCTTCTACAAAGAATTTGTTATTTCCCACAGTGCCTCTTACACCAACAGCAGCGTGGTTATTTCTTGCTTTAGAACGGAGTTAGCACCTGCGAAATAACTTTGCAAAGCACCTTGCAGAGTCTGGGAAAAACAAAGCAGCTAAAAACACAGGCTAGGTTCTGGGAGTGGGGATCAATCTGCAGTGTTTGAGATCTCTGTAAACACTCAGATTTCAGAATACATTCTACACAGTGTCTCTTAAAGCCCAGCTTTCATCTTCAGTTATAATTCACTGTGGTGGCATTTGCATCGCTGAACGTTAGCTGCAGCTGAGTGCCTCCTAATAGCCCTTTGAAAATACTAAGCCAAGATCAGCATCTAACTGAAACATGGTAAAAAAATCCACATCCTCACAGCTGCTTTATAACAACATTCTATACATTTTTCTCTTACACTAAAATTATGCTAAATATTCACAAAATTTAACAAACACACACAGCCAAAACACTTAGCAAACACATACAACACATTGCACAATCTACTTTAGGTACTTACATCTTCCACTGTTGACTGTTGGCAAAAAACAAAACAAAACAAAACGATCAGCAGCCAAACCATTACCTCAGGTATATTGTCATTCGTACATATATGAAAATTTGGTTTTGTAAGAAAACCATTTTGAATTAGTGTGTGCATATCCACATGTGTATACATGTATATGATGTGTGTACGCATACATACATACACCAATTTAATATAATTTTCATACAAAAATTTCTATTATGTTTATGTTCAGCTGGCCACATGAAAGACTGAAGATCAGCTGAAAACATGTTAACTCCATTTAAGAACACAATGGATGCGCTTGATCATGCAAGGCTTCTAACTCAAAAGAAATGTGACAGTGGGAAGAGAATGTTACATATATGGCATTACAAGGAAATCATCATTGAGAATGGTTATTTGTGTAAGGACTCTGAGCAACCCACACATTGGTTTGAAATACACAGATAAAAAAGAATGGTTTTCACTTCTTTCTTCAGAAATACGTTAACCGGTAAAAGGTGAAAAACTTAACCCTTAAAATGGAGATGTAGCAAAATTTTCTGTATTTGTTTTGGTAGGTGTGAACCTATTTGCTGGTCCCCATGCATAAACTTTTCACTTCTATGAATTATACTTTTCACACCTATTATTCAAATATAGACTGGAAAGTGGGACAGACCCAGCAAACCACCCAAGCTCCTCTTGGTTAATTGGGACTTGCAAGAGGCATATGACACTTCAGAGAATCAATCCCTGTATATCAGAAAAGTACACAGTTTGTTAAAAATTATTTTAAATGCCCTCTGAATATACCATGCTGCATGTTTAGTTTCTAAAAAGGTGACTTTTATACACTTGAGAATAGTTTCAAATAGAAATGTGCCATTCTTAGCCTTTCTTTTCCCTACAGTGTACATTAAATAATTAGAGACATGCTAAATTCAGAGGTCTGGCAGCACTTTCACAGGCTGCCATAAAGACACAGGGTAGTTATCCATAGCTAAGAAATGGTATGACTATCTGATTTATTTCCTTTTCTTACCACAAATGCCCCCCATCAAAGGGGGCAACTGAACAACTGCAAGATTTACAGGTTTACACATATTTATAAAGCCATACTAGACAGAAGCGAAACAACAGTCAAAATAAGCAACCTGCCTGAACCAGATCCTCTCTGCTGGTTTGATTTATACAGGTTTAAGAGCTGGCCTTTCTTACTGCTGTATTAATATAGTCTTGGCCACTATGAACATCTCACTCATTACTCACGTCACTTTATAACTAACCTCTTGCAGTTTTAAATATTTCAACACAATGTCACATTCCAAATTTATCAGCTCATGCAATGAGCCATGAGTTTGCCAGTTTGTTACAATGGCCTGTTTGTTAATCAATGTGCCCAGGAAAATTGAGAACAAATATTTGTATTCCCCTAGGGTAGAACTGGGGTCAAAAGAACCAAAACCCCATTTATACACACCATCACCACCCTCTGATGTGAAAGAAAGGAATGTTCAAGGTTCAGTGATCAAAAGCAAATTAGAACGATAAGTTTTCTAAAGCTATTACAGCACAGGAAACATCTTATCTTATCTATTTCACAGAAACATGACTTTTTTTAAATGGGCATTTTTATACACTTTGACTAAAAGATGCAGAGTCAAACTCACTGAGGTGTTCGGTCAGTACAAAACCCTTTCAGTTATCCTACGCAGTAATTAACCTGGATAATCCACGCTTCCCTGGCTACTTTGCATTGCTAGATGGTACACTGGATAGTACAAAACAGCCTTGAGCAACAGACTACTAACCTTTCTCCTGGTGTGGATACAAAGCATCACTTAAACTGCTACTAACTGAGCATATTTCCAAGCTTACACAAATAGGTCACAACACCATGGCAGTACATGAACTTCTCAGGCCACACAAAGCACAGATCAGGTGGAAACGAACTATGCCAGAACGGTCATGGACTGATTCAGCGAGCCTTCTAGACCACAAAGCTGCTACAAAATTCCCAAAGTATTTGAAGCCACTCTGTTCACACCCAAGGTAAATCACCCTCCTTTTCAGCCATTGCCAGTGAAATGGAGGTCATATCGCCTGTGCATCTGGGGGTAAACCTCATCTCATCTAGCTAAACTCTGGAAAGAAAAATGTTTCGCTTGGGATCTGTCGTAGTTTTGGGGCACTGGATTAGGGGCCAGATCTTCAGCTGGGATAAATCAGACAAGGGCATGGCTTTATCGGCCCAGGCACATAGACTGCGCAGAGCTCCAAAATAGACCACACCTGTATTGCTTCTGGATGGCTCCTATTTCTCCACCAAGTTGCATGATGCTATACTCTACACTGCTTACAACACACACAATAGGATCAACAATGTAGATTTTATTCAAGCAAAATAGATTCTGATGCTCATTTCTGTTACTGACATAATACTGCCAATTCTGACCATTTTTGCCTCTCAAAATTCATGTATTTTTCCCAAACTCCTTAGACTCATTTAAACCAAAAGGAAGACTCTGGCCTTCATGGATGATCAGAAGGGCATGAACCTGTGAACAGTGACAGCTGAAGAACAGAAAGCAACCCCCCAAAAAAAATTTTTTTTTTTTTCATCATTTTTAATCAAAGGTAAAAAGTTGTTAATGTTTCCAGTAAGTCAATTTGGTATGCAGCAACAAGTATTTAATGAGGCTAACATGCTTCATTAAAAGCTTCAGTACTGGCATTTCTTCCCTTCCTCCCAGCCTCCCCACAGAGCAGAAAGAGCAGTTACCCTACAGAACAAGGCAGGCATCTTAATCAAGGAAGAGACCAACTTTCAAGTTTCATATCAAACTCAATACAGACCACGAAATCCCCAGGGGCACAAACCAAAGCCTCTGCAAGACTTTGGTTCTTGCAGAGTCTTCTTCTTGGACTTTTGCAAGATTTTGTTGCTCCAAAATCCATTAAATCTATCTGTAAGCAAGCCGTTAATTAAAATACTCAGCATTACACAATTCAGGTATACAGAACTATATAAAGAGAAATTTTATTAACTCACAGGCCCAGCTAGAAAAAAGGACACGCTTATGTTTTAACTGGATGTCTGATCAGTTCTTCTCTGATTCCTCCTGGTATTACATTATAAACACTCAGGAAGGGCTTCTGTTTTGTATGTCTTGTTGTGCTAATTATGTTACCAGGATACTAAATACCAAACAATGACAGATAAAATTTAACTATTAAAGATGTTGCTCAGATTAAAGATATATATCACATTTTTTAATCTTTGCATTTTGACAGTCTTATTCTCTAAACTACACTTACAATAGAATTCCTAATTAATTCAGCATCAGAAAATGAGAAATTCCTTACTCATTCCGTGACACCAGCAGTAGAAGAAAACAAACTGGTCAGATTTGGCGTAGCAAGAGGGTTTAGCTTTGCATATTGGCACAGGAATATGAAGTGGACCTTTACACACAATTCATTTCCAGACATACAAATATTTTGTGTACAGTAACTTTGGGTTTCACAAATCACTTTTTTTTCTTTCTAATTCTTAAAAAAGAATTAGGAAATAATATCCTATGAAGATAGATTGTTTTGACATCAAATGGCTGTAATTTGCACATGCAGGGATCATTTCTGATATCTATTCAAACACTCTCTCAAAACTATGTCCTGTACAGAGGAAAACATCAATGAACCATTTCTAATTGACAGTTAAAAGTTAAAGAGAATCAAGAGTCCACTCATTGAAAAATGACAAGGTTTTTTTATGATTAGACATACATGTTATTTGTCAGACATGACAAACGCTTGGTTTGAAATAAGCAATAATTATAAATACTGGGATTTTTCATAAGAAAGTACTTGGAAAAAATATGCAAGTATGTTAGGGACAAGATATATCCAGCATAAATATAGCAAAATAATTTGTGAAATGAAGACAACATTGTAACCTTCCAAAATTAAATTTTTACTGATTAATCCAATCATACCACCGCCAAGAGATGAGTGGCGACTCCGCTGTCTAGCAACAAAGGTGCTCTTAAAGGATGCAGAAGAAACAATTGCCATAAATGATACTAAAAGAACTGAATTTTAAAATATGGAGGAACAGAGGGAAACAGAGAAATGGCATGTCCTCAAAATACTTTTATAGCAACATCTCAGGTGCTTTTTTTTTTTTTTTGAAAATTATGATGGTATGTTCAGATCTCCCAAGTCTCAAACATTGTATTTTCCACCTCACATTCCCCTGCCATGGTGCCTGTCTCTTCTGTCAGCACTGGACAACTAGGGAACCCTTCCTGGCCCAGGATCTCACCAAGAATGCAATGGCCAACTGGCCTAAGCTGTGATCTGCCAATTAACCATGTCTGCCCCACAAGACCCCACAGAAGGAGTGTTACTGAGCTGATGTGCTGCAGCTAGAGACCACCTGTAGAAGGCACATTCTACCAGACACAGTTTCATTCTGTAGTCAAGCTTCATCACGGGAACAGACACACTCTGTGAAGTTCCCTAGCAAGCAAACGTGCTCTACTCCATGTCCTAGCACATGTCTGTGTCACCCAGTGTGTGACCAATGTGAGGGCTGACAGGCACTAGATCAGAAAAAGAAATTTAAAAGTTTCAAAATGCTCAAACACTTATTCAAATCCTTGTAATTATCACGTGTTTTCACTAGAGAGATATGTTCTGGGATTGCATGCTGATACAAATATTCAGGTCATACATGTATGAAAGCTTTGAGGAATCTTTACTAATCCTCCAAAGAATCATTAGTAAAAATATTGATTATTCCATTCTTCAAATACTTGTCCAAATATGACCACATCTAAACCACCTGATAAAAGAAGCAGCTGCAATTGAAATGGAGTTATGGAACGATGAAATATATTTATGTAAAACAGTGAAAAAAAAGTGATGAATCACTGGAAAAATGTGACAAGGACACAATGACTACATGTGAGGCAACAGACCTGCAGAAGGGTACCCAGGCTGAACATGGGAAGAACCTGAAGCTGGAAAGGTAGGACAAGACCCAGTAGGTGGTGGGCAGAGAGTCCCTAGTGCATCCCTCACACCAGGACCCCTGACATGCATCATGAAATCTGACAGTCCAAGAGCCACACACAGCCACTTCTAATGCTCCATGACAGCACCCCAGAATGAACGCACCACTCAAAGAATTGGGTAAAGTGACCCTTCCTCAGCCAGCCACACACTTGGCCTACAACCAACCAGCTCTTACAACATCCCTGGTCATACTTAGTGCCCTACAGCAGTTCCCAGTCAATGGGTAGAAATGTTATAAACACACTGTAAGTAGGCAAATGTTATAAAATTGTGGACCAGGATGTTTTCATCGCTTAAACATCGTAGAAAACAGTGGTGAACCTAAGGAAAGGCATCTATATCATTCTTATCTCACTACAGTATAGACCTAACTCTTGATGTGCCTTATGTAGAGTAAAACATATAAGTGGAGTTTTCTTAAATAACTTACAAATGCTTTTCTAGAATATGTCAGTAAAAAAAAAAAACCAAGTGGAACACAAATGACAATCTTGAGCAGCACAAAAAATACTTGTGTCAGAGCTTGCCACACAATCACCATGTCCTAGAGGCCCAGCAGAAAATGTGAAGTGCTGACAAAAAACCTCAATGTTTTTACTACCTAAGGAAATCTGTCTGCTATCAACCAAGGGCAAATTTATGTATATGGTCAGTAAAGCAGTTTAATGCAGGCCTACTATGAACTTTTGATAATAGATGCTGTTTCATACAGACACTATCACCTTCCTTTTTTCTTTCAGTTGCTAGAGACTCGTTCTTCAATATCAAAATACATCTGCTTTTCTTAGGTGCCTGCAATTCTTTCCTTTTACAGTAACACACTGCAAAGTCTGTTTACTTCAGTGTGTTCAAAAAACTGTTGGCCATAAGAAGTCAAAGAAGAAAAGAGGTTTCAGCTGAACGGATTTTTGTAAAACAAAGATTTTTAAACAAACAGTTGTCTACAGGATTTGCAAATCCAAAAGCTCAGTTAATTATTCAGCACCTTACCCAGCCCCAACGACAAGTAAAATTAATCTTTTTGAGTGCACAGGGAGAGACCATATAGATCAGAGATAGTGCTTAGAGAAATATACATGTCCATACTTTACACATTATTATTAGAAAATAACATTCAGTACCTTTTACAAACAATTAAGCTTATAATAAACAAATGGTAACTCTGCTGGTCCATACCTCCTCAAGAGATTAATTGTTAGATTCCTCAAGCACATAATTTAAAATGTATTTGTACTTGCAGATCACCTTCAGTACAAAAGGGATCTCTCTTGCAAAACAAGAAGCTCAGTTGCCAAAAGAAGTGATGGATGGAAACATACCCGAGGAATAGTTTGTATCAAAGATTTAGCTTGGGTCAGGATTAAATCTTTTTACTACTTTCCCTACTGGTAACATAACTGTAAAAAGTTTTGAGACACATCATTATGGTGTGAGGGCTCTGCCAGAGGATTTAAAACCGCTAAAAGCCTGGCTGCCATCTGCTGAGACTGACACACAATTTTCCCATGCTTCTAGGACAAGTGTCTTCTTTCACCCTTACAGCTGTCCCTGGTTGAAAGAGGGAGAAGGCAGAAATCTGAACTTACTCTCTACCCCCGCTCTCTCCCCAAAAAATCTAAACTAAGATGGGATGTGACAATTCTAGGGGAATAGCTTGTTGCAGAGGCCATCAAATGGGAATTGAAAAATCACTTTTCCTAGGAAACTTGCTCCAGTCTTCCATGCAGAACAACTACCATAATGCTACAGTGCAAGAGGCGTCATCACTTATCTGCTGGGATAAACAGCAGAACAGAGGGAAAGAGTATTGCTGTGTCAGCAAAACGCTTGAGCCAGATGCAAATTTGCTCATATAGCAAACGCTCACTGCCTTTAGCTCTGATTTGAACTTTTCTTTCTCCCCCCTTCACAACCCACAGCTCACCCTTCTGACCATCATGCACACTCCTAGTCAAATGAGTTTGTGGCACTGTGAAAATCAGCTGAGTGGCACGCCGATCTGCTGTTACAGCAGTATGAGAACTAAGGAGCTTTTCCTAAGCTGCTGCGCTGCTGCTATTGCTAAGGAGAGCAAAGTAAAAACAAGCAAGGAAGTGCCAAATACACATAACAGCAGACGAAGTGAGAAGAGACAGAGATGTGGCTTTAAAATCCCACCAGCTCTAGCCGCATGCAGCGGGGGATAACTTGTGAGGATGAGCTTGACAATTGCTCTAATGTTACTACATCAAGAAAATCTCTGCATCTCAGAAAGCAGGGAACTGAGATTGGATGTTAATGTGAAACAAAACAAATTGCAGACTCATGTTCTGAAGTGAAAAAGATCTTGCAGACCTCTCCCATTATAAACTTCCTTTCTTCTGCACAGTTATCAATTTAATCTTAAATTATTCCCTTCATCACATGCAGATGTACGACAGTCTGAGGAAGATTTCCAAAAGCAAAGATGGTATCAAGGCATCTAACTATCCTCAAAATACAGTGACTGTTAAAGTACCACAACTACCACTGGTGTTTTTGCATTACCAACAGTATCCCATCTCCTTCCTGGCCCTGGGCAAAGCTCAAAGTCTACTGAAGTCAATGGCCACTGAACTACAGGCATCATATGAACTGACACTACTGGAACTCCTGCTGCTTTGAAACATTTAATAAATGTTCAGTATCATTTTCATGCACTGCTATCATAAATTATATCATCCTGCACTAAGACATCAGAGTGACCCTCCCTCGTTTATCATCCTATACTGATACAATACTTCACCCAGAAGAACAGGGCTATAAGTTCAAGTCCATATCTGGGGTAGACTGGTGAAAAAAAAATAGCTGTTTTCCAAGAGTTTGGCCCATTTATTTAAGTTGGTTGTTTGGAGGCCTTAGACTGGTAAACAGATAGCTAGATTTTAAGAAACCAGACACTCGATTAAAGAAATCTATCACTGATATCAGAAATCTTAATAGATAATGAGATTATTTCATTGAAGAACACCTTGAAACCTGATTTGTATCAGTAGTAGAATGACTAGACTATGGGCTTTTTATGCAATATTTTTTTAAAAGACCCAACTCTGATTGATGGTTGGACCTCACAGACCAAGACTATAGCTACTTTGCAAGATTTTAAAAGCAGTATTATTACCCTCACACTTAACTATTTTTAAAACAATGCTTATTTTTAAAAGAAAAGCCCTCAAAATTAAACTGCTATGTGCAGTTGCTACACTCAAGCTTTCTTGTGTTGCTCTGCTTATGTATGATGACACTACTGTTGGGGAACATGTAATACACTTTTTTCTTCTCATCCGTCTATCACCAAGGACAGCCTGTGGTGAAATCAGCTACTGATATTGTAATTAGGTATTTGGTGGTATAGACCTTTATCTGTAAATCTATCTGTTTATACAGAAAAAAATGTATCCTCCCAAACTATTCCAACACTGACCCATCTTACAGTCAATCACATCTATTTGCATGTTCCACTTCTCAAATAGATGGACAGTGCTTAATGAATTATTCAACATTACATAGTTGGCTCATTGCTGTGTTGTAACAACACATCCACATTAAGACCTTCTTGACCAAACCTTGCCCAGAGCTCCTGTTGTCAGTTGTAGAGGACAGACAGAAAATAGAGGTGCTTACTAGCTGTAAACCCTTGTTAGCTCCAAACATGTCAGGCAAGGCAAGGTGCACCTTACAGGCCAACAGGACCATGGTATTTGAAAAGCTCCAGCTAAAACTGAACCAGGGCATAACACAGAGAAATAATACTGCTCTCAAATGTTAAGTCTCAGCACCTTACAAGAACAGATGCCAAAGGATTTCATTAGATGAGTTCTCAGACTCCACGAGATGAAGAACTTCCCTTAAGTATTTTTTTTTCCTTCCCCCCCCACCCTGGAACACCTTCCTTACAAAATCAGATTCACAGATTCCACTAAAGAAGACAAACCTATTTCGGATGGACTACTTATTCTGTCTTGTCACTTCATGAGAAAAGTGAGAAGAGATTTTAGTAAGAAATTAATGCTTTATGCTTACTGTCTGTTCTTCTTTGTGAATGTAGGTCACCATATGTACACCGCATATTGAATGTGAATTTTTTCTTGTTTAATTCTGGTTTGACACACATTTCCTAGTTACATGCAAATTTAAAGTAATTGAGACACTGCCTTCAAAGAGCAAGGTTAAAGTATTCCCAAAAACAGATGTCAAACATTTGGCAGTTTAACTAACACAAAAGAAAACCTACAGCTGCAAACAAACACAGAATGTACAGCTGCTGCATAAAGTTTTCTTCCTTTTGACTCCCTCCTTACTAATCAGAATCGAAACTGGATATTTGCCATTGCTTTACTGGAGAAAAACCTGCAGGGAGAAACACTCATCAGGTAGCAAATGCCAAATTAAATGTGCTTCATACAACCAGAATTGATACCCTTGTACCTAAGCATGATGATAACACTGAACATGAATTTCTCAACCACTATTTCTGTGCTACCTTTTTAAAGCTTTCAGATCCTTGATATATGGCACTATGCAGGTACAGAAGAACTATCATCACCACCAGGCCAGCATCAATTTGCTTCCAAAATCTGGTCTAGGGCAAGCCAGCTCCAAGACCATCTCCTTCTGTAGGCGACAAAAAATCCTGCACCAATTCCTCACGCACCACCAGCACTCAGGAGTACTGTGGCACAAGGCCATTTATTGCTGTCATTGCTTACCCTCGAGGCCAGCTGCCAGGTAAAAAAGGTGGAAGGCAAACCCCACTTGAAGAACAGTCTTTGCTGTCTCCAGGCTCCAGCTAAGCACTGCTTCGGCTGCTAAGTAGCAGCACTACTGAGGTCATGAGAATGGGCGGGTGTCCGGAGCATTAATGTGGGAGTCCTGATAAATTATATTGCATTCTAAAAACATTTGGGGGTTTGAAGGAGGAGAAGGAGGAAAGGAAGGGAGGGAAGAAGGGAAGCAAGGGAAGGAAAGAAAAAAAAGAGGAGGGGCTAATGAAGGAAAGCAGGATAATACTTCAGCACCAGCAGGAAGAGAGCAGGAATTGCCCTGACAAAGATCAGTCTGAAAACACACCCTAATGTTAGCCTGGGGTTGTCTATAAGGCCTTTATTCAACACCTACCGTGCTGTTCCTTGATCTGCAAGGAGCCCGCAGAGCTGCAGTGAGCCAAATAATTGTATTTATTTCTTTCCTCCTGCCCCAAGTCCAGCCCTCCAGAGCACTAGAAACTCAGACCTGACCCACAAATTTCTCTGTACATGCATAACTCCATAGTAACCTTTGTACTGAAGTCATTGAGATGATTCACAAATTACACCTTGCGGTGCTTGCAGGGCTGAGCCATAAATATCTTTCTTTAGCAATATTGTCATTCACACATTCACTGATTATTTTTTTTTCATCTTTTAGTGAAACAAACAGGGAGGATTTTAAATACCTTTGTGGGCTAGCATCAAAAATGGCTACCAGGATCCATGGAAAAATATGATTTTTTTGTTTGTTGATGCAAATCCAGCAGAATCAAAGAGAATACTGCTGTCCCTCCTGGTCCTAAAACACATCAAGGGTTTTGATTTCTAAGTGAATGCCTGAAAAAAAGTAAAACCAGAACTTGCTTCCTCACATCCTTTTAGCATAAATACATTTAGGCATTAAAACTTCCGTTACTAGCCTCCTGAAAGTGCACTCCTAGGACTAAACGATTAGAGCATGAAAACAATTGTGCTTTTCATAAGCTGAGATAAAAATCTGTAGACTGTTACTAGGTTTCATCTCATTTTTATGACTTCTTTCCCCAAATAAATCAATCACATAAAGTTAAACTCAACATGGGGAGTTAAGCTCTCCACAGAGAATGTGGAGATTGCAAACATAAGTCAAAAAGGAAGAAAGAAAGCCGAAATAATGGATGGTTTATACCGATTTACTTCAAAGCCCTGAGAGATGGCCGCAAGTGTTAAGATAATACACAATGCGCACTGAATCTGGAAAAAATAACAGAAGCCTCTCTTACCAAACATGCAGCTGTAAGTAAAAAAAACACAACTTCTATAATTACTTCTCCAACCGCACAGAATTTCTTTTATATCAAGAATCTTCTAAAGATTTGCAGCAAAATGATGAACCTTAAAACTAGCCTCAATTTTTAGGGTCTTCTAGTACAAGGTGTCCTACTGTCTGAAGACACCTGCTACACAAACCATTAAATTGCTGGAAACATGGATTGAGTACACAAGGCAAAAGAAACTGAAAAACAAGTGAGCTGATGCTTCCTTTTGGGCAGAGCTATAATTCAAATGTTTGTTAGAAATCATCGCTATCTCCATACACAATAAAATAGTAAAAGTAATGCAGTCACACATCTCACAAAAATCCAGAGTGTTTTATGAAGCCTGCAGTTATCTCCTCAGGCTATAACATCACACTGTTCAAGAGAAACAGGTGAGCTTGAAGAATTATGGACTAGAACTAGTTAGACGTTTACAACTGACACTAGCAGTAGCTGGAAAAAGCATTTCAACAAAGTGAGATTTTTTCCACACACAAATGTCCCTTCTCCAGGGAAAATACCAAGTTTTGAAGAAAAATTCCTGGTCCTAAACTCGCAAAATTCTCAGTCCCACCATCTTTTTCTGTATGAAAGCAAGCTCCCTTAGGTTTATGACCAGATCCAATGAAGACAACAGATTTTCTTTACTAAAAGTTTGTAACTGGATGTGGCAATTCAGAAAGCTTAGCAGAAGACAATCAGTGCATCATGCTCAGAGCAATCAGAGTAATAATCATTGAAATAGTATATTCAGAATGGTAGATAATGGTATTATTATTAAACATAATAAATATATATAAAAAATCAGGCATAAACACAGGCATGTCACTAACGTTAACTGCAGGTTTACTTATTAAATACTTCAGGCATCCTACCTCATTATTGACTTCAGCAGGTTTTTTCTTTGTTTCTCCAATGTCCAAATAGCTGCAGAAGGAAAACAGCTGATTACTTCCAGAAGCATCTAACTTACATAAGACAAATATTTCTAACTTTTTTCATACATAAAGCTTTTAAAATTTATCATGCCTCAAAATAATATCAAAAGTAACTAATTCAAGATTTTAATAAAGGAGTGTTAACATAAATCTGTAGGCTAGCCCTCTGGGCTAATACAAAAGCCAGGGGAGAACCAACCATCCAGCTTCAAGTCCCTGGTGATTAGAACCGACTATCCATACCTCCTTGTGAGAAAGAAGCTCACATACTACTGTGAGGTGGATCAATAAATGTCAGCATAATATCAACAGAGCTTTCAAAGACATCATCTTGCCTCTTAGTTTCTCACAGTAAGTCTCTGATAGATTTAAAGCTTTCCTCCATACCCATGTTTAACCCAGGGCATCAGCTAAAGTTTAAAAGGATCTACACCACTTGTGTTTCAACAGGACGTGGACACATCTGAACACTGTATATCCTGGTTTCTTGTGTTTGTGATGAACCAACAGCATCTTCACAACTATTTCATGAACAGACAAAATACAAGCCTCAACTGGACAAGAAAACAAAATACACCTATTTGAACAATACTGCTCTCCATCAGCATACATACTCCCACAAAAACATTGCATTAACTTAAAAGTGTTAGTTAAAATACACAGTGATGGATTAACTCACTATGCAGAGGTCTGGGCATTCAGTTGTCAAATGCCAGGGATCTACAAATCTGAAAAGGGCTAAACAGGGCCAAAGGCTTTTCTTGGGACAGTGGCCCTCAAAAAAAAATCCCAGCCCAAAAACTTTACAAATGTATTCCCACTTGCTAAGAAAGCAGAAATACTTCTATTCAATGAATATCCAAGCCAGTGATGAAACTACAGGGTTGTTTAAAGAGATGTTGCTGGAGAGAGGACAATCTACCATTAATTAATGAGCACAGACACAAGTAAATGGGAAAGGAAGGAGGAGGGTAGCACAGCATGCTGAAAAAAAGTTAGAAGTCGAAACAAGCTCCAGTGTAGACAGTTTTCTTTCAGAAAGCTGACAGTCATGGAAGAACTTCACAGGGGTGCTGGACTGAACGTGCATTCTCATTCACCACTGCAACAACTACAATATACCAACACATCTCACTGCATATACACCAAAAAGGCATGTATTTGCTTAGCACACCTGTAAATGACAAAACAAGCTGGGTAACATTGTATATTATGAAAATTTCCAACATTGGCTAGTCATTCCTCCTTTAAAGAAAAATTCTATATATTTTCCTAAAAGAAGAGGTTTTAAATGCTGATTACTTTATCTTTATTTACAAAAGAAACAGTTTATATAGACCGTATGCCCTCAGAGGTATCCATCTCAAGATGTTAAGGTTCAGGGCTTGGAATGACAGAGGTTCATGTGCTAAAGGTGAGCTCAGTTTAGTCTAGAATTCACTGCGGACAGGGAAGAAAAAGGTTCAGTTCTCAGTATAAGGCATCTGAGAAGAAACAAATGCACTGCTTGAAGTGGAGCAATGACACTTTCGGCTTCTGCTTCTCCTTGCATACTCTCTCCTTTCCATTACGCTCCCACACATCGGTGCCACAAGGCTCCATTTCAAAGTTCAGCTCTGCATAATCTGTCACAGCAATGAATGTGTCCAATCACTTAAAAAAAATACTGTAAAAAGTATACACACTTTTTGCTGCTATCAGACCAGACTCAGATCCTTTAGGGCAGATGATTTGGTCTCCCACAGCTGCAACTGCTTTATTTTTGCCTGTGACACACATGCAAACACACCCTCTTTTCTTTAAATCCTTCAATTCCTTTCAGAAAACTATGCCTTTCAACTAAGCCCTCCTCTCCTCCGACTTTTCTGGCTAAGATGCCTCCCTAATATCATTCTGTCTATAACCCAGTTAAGAACAAGATCAACGGTAAGCCCTTCAGCCTGTCTTAAATAATGCTTATGAAAGTACTGACAAGATTTACAGCACTATATAAATAAATACTAACAGCGAAGAACTCCCAACTCTGAACACAGAAATGGAAAAGATCTCAAGTCATGTCATTCATCCTCCCTACAGAACAGGACTATAGCATACTATCAAGAGATATATGAACAGCCTACTTTTAGCAAGTCCTTTCAGTTAGTTTTTCTTAAAGTATTCTCTTTGTTGATCTTAAATACTTAGGTATCTTGTGGCATGTCGCAACCACATAAGTCTGAAAAGCTCTCACCATAAAACTCTGACCATGCAAAACGACAAATGCTTTTTCACACCCAAAACAAATCCAGAGTGCCCAGTTCTCTACACAGTGCACGCTCATGCCAAACACTTGCTTACTTCTAGCCTGTCTGACGAACATAAAACACATTTAGGGAGGCAAAACATGATGTGCTGACAACTAACAACTTTAAGCCATCCACAGAATCACAGGATTTAATACCAAAAAGATACAGCAGATTGTTCTTGAGAGTTGAGACTGCATTTGGGATGGAAGAACGTACAGAGGGAAAAGGGTTTATATTTAGCCTATCATACACCTTTCTTTGTAGCTTTGCCACTGAAGCGCAAGAAGCTTCAATAAATCTTCAGAAGCAGCCTGTGACAAAGCCAGTAAGAGCGCTGATAGAGATCCTGTTCTTTACGCAGAGTTTTGTCCTGAAACATAATGAGGTCTCCTGAAAAATGCAGTGCCCTCAACTCTACAAAACCAAGATGAGCGAGCTCCTGTGAAGCTGGTAGTTTAGTATATAAATTCCCAACCACCTCCAGAGAGGGACTGTTAATTTTAAGATTTTTTTTTATTCAACTGTAGGAAAAATGCTCACAAAGTCTGCACAAAACATATAATGAGGCAATTGAGACCATGAAATTTACTCAGAGTTAAGAACCATTACTGATGACATGCAGAACCACTCGGGAAACGCACCTAAAAGCTCGTATCTCCTTCACAATATTATCCCAGCCATTCATTAGAAAACAGAGAAACTGTCAGCTTAATTCTTGGTGTTCGGCCAGGGAAAAGAAAGCGAACAGTCATCTTTTAAATAACAGGAGGGTCTCAGTTATTCTGGTCATAAAGCAGTTATATACCCAAACAAAATGAAGAGAAGTGATGAAGACACAGATACCTGGGTAGAATATTTTAGACTTTTTAAAAATAATCAAGAAATTAAGTGTTGGGAATTAAATTCCCAGGTTTATCAACTTCATGGCAGGACTGGCAACACTCCACCTTTCTACAGCTTTCTCCCTGTTACTACCAGATGCTGACACTCGCCCCCCAGTTAAGCACACACATCACAACGTGCCATTGCTGCATGTCCTTCGGGTTAACGGGCTGTTTCTCCTACCGTCATGTGAAGAAGATGGCACTATGCAGCTGACAGTAACAGCAGCCTTTCTGTGGCTTGCCTCTAAAGCTCTTTCGCAGTTTTATCTTTTAGAAGTAGCTTTCTTTTTGCCTTAGGTCACAGACTTTAAGTCCTCTTTCCTCAATGCCTAATAAAAGGAGTGGGGTGGGGGGTCCTCTGAAGTACTGCCACAGCGCCAAACCCCCAATGATGATATTCAAGTTCCATATAAATGTTACGTTACTTTTTAGCCACTCACTTGAGTTTCTTGAAGGCTTCCCTGCCACCAGCCACATACTGCTCTCCACTCTGAAGCTCCTCCAGCTGCCGGACACGATGCCCACCCCGGGGGGTATAGATGTTACGCACAGCTCCAAAGGGCGCCTTCACCCCACCTGTCACCTCTTTCAGGAATACTTCGAAGTTGGACACTTTCTTCTCATTGATGACAATACGGCGCCCCGGGAAGAAAGGGTCCCCGTTGCGATACACTAGCACGCTCTTCACCATCGGCTGCGAGAGCCACGACCCCTTCGTGCCGGGACTAGTCATGCCGGGTGGCTTCCGACCTTCTGTGCAGCCCAAGCCACCCCCGAGGCGCTGCCTACCCCTGTTTGCTCAGGGGAGGGTTCCTGCCTGACGAGAACCCGTCTCGCCTCCGCCCTGGCGACTCCCTGCCAGGGACGAAGCACCCACACACCCCCACGCCGGGGGTCCGGGCACCAGGGCCCTCCTCCAGGGAGGCAGAGGAGGGAGCCCGGCGCGGCGGGGAGGGATTACAGCCCCCCCCGGGGCTTGCGGCACAGCTCTGCCCGGCCTTTCCACCGCGGCTCCTCCTTGGCAACCCGCTCTCGCTGCTCCCCGGCCCCGGGGGAGGTGAACGCGGATTACACTAACCCAGGCAAAAAACAAAACCATTGCATGGAAGTGGGTCCGACGCGGCAGGAGAAGGGATTGCGGGAGATCCGTGGCCTGACAGGGCCTTTACCCTCCGCCTTCGCCATCACAGGAAGCGGCCTTGCCGCTGCCGCCCTGGTTTCCTCGGGAACTGTACCCGGCTCGTCCTCCCCCGCGGCCCAGCCAGGCGGGACCCTGCCAGACCCAGAGCCACCGGCCCCGCGCAAAACACGGCTGAATTATTCACCAGGGGGAAGGAGGACGAGGAGGCGTCGTGCCCGGGGGCAGAGGGAACCTGACCAAGGGCCCAGCACCTGAGCGAGGGAGGGAAGTCCCCGCTCGGCCGCCGCCTCCTCCCCTCCGGCGGCCCAGGCTCTGCCTACCGCCGCCGCCACAAGGGAAGGGCCGGCCGGCTGAGCTGCCCTGAGGAGGGAGAGGCGGCGAGGAAACGTTGGGCCGGCTCAGGGCTCCCACAGCGGGCACTGGCGGCGCCGTCGGGCCGGGCCGGGCCGGGCGAGGCGGAGCTACCGTGACATGGCGGCTCGGGCCGCTGCCGGCGAGGGGCCGTTACCCCCCCAGGCGCGGCTGCCCTTCCCTTCGCAGGCGTGTCGGTGAGTACGGGATTAAGCACCCGCCGGTCTGTCCCCCTGAGGGGCTCCAGCCCCGCCGTCGAGGGCCGGGAGTTGGCGGCGGCAGGCGGCGGCCTGGCCCCCGCCCCGCCGATGTGCCGCTTTCGGCCCCGCCGGGGGGGGCGGGCGAGAAGGGTGGCTGAAAAACACCTATTTCCTTCACACCTGTCCACCTCTTCTTGGGATTTCTTACTAAAGGAGTTTCCCCCTCCAAAGAATAAAACAGACTTTTACTAAGCCTTCCAGATCGAGGTCACGAAATTCCTAGGCACCTGTCCCGGTGTGGAGGCAAGGGCAAGCCACAGCCCTCACCAAAAGGCGGCTTCTGCAACATGAGGGGCTGCTCCGGGCTCTCTACCGTGGCTTCTTGTCCGTCTTCCTTTGGTCGTTCTGATATATGTTTTCTCCGCGGGAGATTTAGTTATTTGGTGCCTGATTTTGCCCTTGGTTTATTATTAACATCTAAGAATTGCCACTTGTGTGTGCAGGATGGTCCATGTACGAAGCAAATGAACCACTGAAAAATCATACCTACCATTATTTATTCCATTCTTACTTTCCTTCTTGTCAGTTATTAAAAATCCTACCTGACAGCTAGATCTTTGCTCCAGGTCACCTGTTGCCATTTGCTGTTTACATTGGATGCAATTCAGAAATAAAACTGGGCTGTGATCTTGCAGGGAAAAAAAAAATTATTAGTGGGGTTGCAATTAGGCTCTTGGACTACACAAATTAATTGCATGTGTGTAAAGGCAATTGACTTTTTTTTTTAATGTGCCTACTAAGGTGACGCCCTCTGAATGTCTTTTTGAGATGATATGTAAAATGTTACGGGCACTGTTTGGGTGCTTTTCCCCCACCCTACCATCTGAATGGGCAAAATTAGCTAGCAATACAAAACTAAAGCGTGTTCCACCAGTATTTGGGTAGGATTATGTAGTTATTTGCATTCCTGAAATATTTAAAAGCTTTTCAGTACTCCTGTTATTCTTTGGTCGAGTGAGTCTGTTATAATTTGTTCTCTTAAGAATCCGGGATCACTTCTGCTGAGCTGGCCCAAACCTTCAATTCTGTCTGGATAATTTCAGTTAATCAGACTCAGAGGTGACTTGCCCCACTAAACCAAGCTCAAATTCAAAATACACCAGTATTTCGAATGAACAGTAGCCTGATAAATCAGGATAACATACTTGGGCACAATTTATTTTTAACAAAAATACACCAACAGAATAAAACAAAAACAATTGACAAAAAATGTGAAATAACACATTTGTCGTTCAAAGAATGTAAAGTCAAGTCAAATTGGGTTAATGCTGCACTCTTTCCTAAGTCAATTTCTATAATTCTACATAGCAGATACAATACAGCATATATAAAAAATATTAATATACATATTAAGGACCAGATCCAACCTCTACCATCATCAAAAGACTCCTTAGGTTTCACAGATAAATTAAATCAGGTCATTAAATCATCCTGAGACCATTTTCATCTTAGACTATTTTAAAAACTTTGTAAACAAATGATCCACTTGAAACTGCATTTTCCTTGCTAATTGCCAGCCAAACATCTCCAGACTGTCCAATGTTTGGGAAGTAACTTTAGATATTGCATTATCAGAATACTAGGGGTTTTTTATTCTACTCAGATTATTAAATATTGTAAAAAATCAATCAAGTATGCATCTTATGGGCTTATTCAATGAACAGATGAGTCTCTAACGTGTCCAAACAAATTCTGACTACAGATAAGTTTTCTTTACTTGAAAACACTTCAGGCATGCTTGGGACATGACTTTTGGCTATACCTTTTAATGCCGTCTGCTTTGCTCTTTCCAGGAAAACCCGCATAATAAAATACAGAGACTTTGATTCCACTGGATTTTTACCACATCTTGGGTACAAGAAGCCGTAAAACCCGAGAGAAACAGAAAATGCCTTAAATTCAAACAATTCTGTTAACAGCCCCCTTTTTCCCTGATTGGAGACTAAAACTGGTCTAGACCTTCCTGCCTGGAACTGCTTAGTGTAATGATTGTTCTTCCAAATGGATTTCAACACATGTGATGGAAGGAATTTTTCTTTTATCTTAACCTCCTTTGATGGGAAAATTACCCCCCTGCTGTGAGTTACAACAGGGCAGTTAACCATTACAAAAAGAGTAATTTCAGGGTGAGGGAAGTCAAATATGCTACTGTTATTGGTTAACAGTTACATTTCTTTACTTGTTGCTGGTTTTCTTCTAACTAATAAAGCTGAGAACCAAGCATTTACCATCCTCGAATTAATACTGTTTAACACTGATGTAGCGCAACCTGAAATGAACATTTGTATTAAAAATATGCTTATGTGTAAAAGAAAAAATGCTGATGACCTTCACACCATTCTGCAATCAAGTAGTGGATATGTCAACTGTCTGCTATTTTGTGCCAGGGTCTACCACTTCTGGTGATCTTAAGCCTAATTTGCACTCACACAACATCTTTGGCATAGGAATAACCTACTGAGTATTTTACACGTGCACCCGTTTTGACACTTGCGCTATTCCAAAATACTGTTGGTCTTTACCTATGCCCATGCTAATTACAATCACTTTTGTGAATTGCAATAAAATATCCCTTAAATGGTACCAGAGCACTGCTAGGCTTAAAGCAGTCTAGAACTGGTGGGCAAAATCTTTGTCCAAAACTGGGAGTACATTACGAATCCTTTGAAGAATTGCAATGCAGAATTTTGCCCATAGTTTAACCTTTACACAGCTAATAGCTGTGCCTCTAAAGACTTTATCTTTCAGGTTCAGCTGCTTACTATCCCTTGATTTGTGCTGCAGTGGAATCTCACCGTTTTCTTGTTCTTAAGGCAACACTTTCAAATTCAGTCCTTGAAAAGCAACCATGACTGTCAGCCCACCAAAGTCTGAAAAGCCCACACCAGCCTTTTCAGAACGAATCATTTTATTTTCTTCAGTATAAGAACAAAACAAAGCAAAACCGGAGTGTCTCCAATACAGTAAAGTCATCACGTTTTCCATCTTGCCTAAGTACAACCATCGCCTGAAAGCTAAGAAAAGCTCAAACACTTCAGCCCACGATAGCAGGGCCTTCACCCGTGAGAATCTGCTCCTTCTTGCCTCTCCAGGGCCTGACCTCTTATTCTGAAACTATTGTTTCAGTTCCTAAGCAATCTCCTATCCCATTCTCAGCAGTAACGAGACAAACTGTTGAACCCACTGACGCAATTAAGATAGAGACACATAATCTGTATATGATGGAGCAGTGTCAGACCTCTCATGTTACTTGAGGTTGACGCATGAGACCAGGTCCGTCAGGTCGTGTGTCAGGATCACATCATGGACACGACGATGAGAACAGAGACACAGCATAACAACACAGCATCAAATAGGGTCACTTTTTTCTGCAGCAAACTGCTGTGAGGTCTCTGCCATTTCAGGACCAGGAAAGATTTTTGCAGCTTGTTGCAGGACCCTGACAACAAGGCTCAGTGACAGCAAGACATGAGGTCATGGAGACAGGAACATGTCCTAATGCCAAAGAAAAGACCGACAGAATGGAAAAGGATAAAGTTTCTGAGCACAGAGAATGAAATTCAGCTTGTTCTATTGCATGTGGTGCTGAGAATCACACTGAATAACTACAACTTTGTGCATCTTATCTAAAAACCAGACTAAGCAGTAGCAGCCACTTTATTCCCAGTTGTAATTCTGGGGTAATCAGACTGTCTGCATTGACAGTTTAAAATACATAAACACTGGGTGGTTCAACTCTCATGCACACACACTAACTGGAACAAACAAAGTACTGATGCAGTTGTAAATTTTAAAACCCATGTCATAACAATTTCCCCTACTTATACAATTGCCAGATCAAAAGTGCCTTAGAATACCAGGAACAATTATTTTTCCTTAAAAAAAAGGCGTTAGACAATCACAGTTTGAGCTATAGCTTTTGGTGACACAGGCCCTTTCTAACATTCTTGCTCACGTAGTATTCTTGAAACAGCTGAGAGGATAAAGGCTTACATAGGGAAAAAGTTTTGGCAAACCCTTAGAGGCACATAAGGAAATGCTTCTCCATGGAGAGAAGCAGGGGGTTAGCTTAAGTAGAGAAAAAGTTGAAAAATATATTTCATGTGGTCCTTGTATAGAGTAATGAAAGTGAAGTCATCCTTTCTAGGCAAAGATTTCTCAGTGTGTTACTGTGGCTACCTGTGATCAAGGCGCCTGAGATTATCAATTGAGTATTCCTGATTCATTCACATAAGAGAAATTATTCTAAATAAGAATGTTATGTTTTTTAAGTTTTCTATGGGGTCTTTCCTTTTCTCTCTATTTGTATTCAGCTGCACTGATCATCCACTACACACTCATCTACTGTCTGGAAGCAAATTTACATTTTTTTGGTTAATCTGGGGTTTTTTTTGTTTGTTGTTTGGGTTTTTTTCTCAGCATGAATAAAAGGGGCTCCTGTGAGCATTTCTTTTAGGAGAAGAAACAGGTAACAGGTTCAGGCACATCTTTGTATATAGAATTGATTAAATGTACAAATCATACACTGGGAGATAATTTTTCTGTAGACAGACATCTATATGCCTTTCTACCATAATTTTACCAAAAAGTTCTCTGAGTTTTTCTTCAGTAGAGATTTATAAGGACTCCTCTGATGATACCTACCTTCTCTTTCTCTGTGTTTTTCTTTGGTGTTCTTGCTCTTTCTTTTCCACGTAGCCCAGCTGCAGTCGGACCAGTCCCTCTTGTCTGCACTGACATTCAGCCCACAGTGGAACTAGTTGCTCACGTAATTCAATCTCACAAAATAGCTTGTGTTTTGGATGGCAATTTCGTGGTTAAGCAAGCTTGTGCAGGAGCTAGACTTTTATTTTGGCTGAATGGGAAACAGCCATCATGCCCGTTTGTGTTAATGAGCTTCTTCAACAAACAGATGAGCTTGAGCCGTTATTTTTTTGATGAAATACAGCAAGCTGCTCCCAAAGCTCGGCACTGCAGGACAGACAGGATAGCTGACATGTGGGTACAACAGAGGCAACAAGCAGCTCGTTGGTATTTAAAGCTGCAATAAATAGATGGCAGTTCTAGATCTCCAGTTATCTTTTGTCAGCAGCAGTATAAAATTAGACATTCTATCTGTGCTTCATCACTTGTCCCTGGCAGCCAGTTCACACCAGCGTGTTGCCTTCACCTCTAAAGACAGAGGTGGTATTTGCTTATTGTCTGCCCTTCCAGACAATTGTGATGATGACTGATAACGCAGCTATAATGAGATACAATACCAATACTTAGTGGTATACTAACCTATTGTACATATCAAAGTTCATATCAATATATATCTGGTGTGAGGTTATGTCATCCTATTTCCAACACTTCTGTTGCGTAAGCAGCCAGAATAACAGATGGACAATGGAAAACAAATAGATCAACCCAGTATTTTTCCCCTTTTTTATTGAAGAGTGTGATATGTCAGCTATGTGAGAACTTACTGCAGATTCATTAAATGTAAATTTCGGGCAGATAGTCTTCAGGTGCTTCCCTAGCTTAAGTTGCCAGCAGTGGTGCATGTGTGTTTCGTGCTCTTCTGTGGTATTTTCTGTGCTGTCTGGTATTTCCAAATTTTGTTTAAGTATTGCTGACATCCGAGAGTATTAAATTAGTCTTGTACATACTGCCACCTGCCGTGATTATCCAAAACTAGAGCTAAAATACTCCATTTAAGTAGATTTCAGCTTTTTATCAAGTATAAAGGGGGCCAACATTTGCATTCAGGCGTGCTTACCCAGGAACTGGAAACCTCTGATGGCCTCGGTCTACACCTACGTGCTGTATGTAACTACTAGGGAACTTTTAAATTTAACTACTTCCTTGTGAAGTCATTTATCTTTGTGCAAAGTGTGTGTAAACTGTCCTTCTGATTCTGTACATGCGAATCCACATTGAGCAAAGGCTCAGCTGTGCATGTTGATGTGCGTGCATGCAGACACCCGCACAAACGCAGGGACAAGGTGTCAGGGACAAGGTGTCGGAAAGGAGGGGACAGTGTCTGCCCTCAGGTGACATCCCTTGAACTCACAGCCCATCCTGGAGCAGAATTTGGCCCCAACCACCTCATCTTAAAAAATCAGACCCATGTTCAGGGTGGCGTTTAGATTTGTGCGCTCCTGTCGGGGCAGCTACTACTGATTTGCGTGCTCCTGTCGGGGCAGCCCTACTGCGCGAGTCATTTCATTGACAGTATAATCACTTCCTTTTATTTCCCCGCTAAGTAGTAATAATGAGCGCTCTAAGCACATCCTGATAACACGTCCTGCTGCAGGGCCTTGAAGAGATTTTGCCTTCATGCCCGTTTATATGCTTTATCAGAACCAACCGAAGAGGGGCTACCCCTGCCATCTGCGCTGTCCTGCGGCCCGTGAAAGCTGTAGTTTAAAAATAATATATAACAGCAGAATCTGGTGTGTTACTAATTAAACTTTTAAATCGCAACCAACCAGCAAGCAGGGCAAGGAAATTTAATTGCAAGACCTTTAGCGGGGGCAGAATTGTCCTACGCTTGAAAAAACCCCCACATTTAAAAGTTAAAAAAAAAAAATCTCCATCAAGCGGCCGAACGCGCTGGGGCAAACTTCGGGAGGCGGGCGCAGCGCCCGGGGCTGCCCGGCCTTGCGGGGACGCCGCCAGGGCTGCAGACCCGCATAGGCCGCGGTGGCCACCTGGGGCGAGCTGCGGCCCAGCTGGCGGCTGCCGGCTACCGGAACCCGCGCCGTGTGTCACCGCCTCCGGCCGAGCCGCCGGCGGCCGCGCTCCTCCCCGTCTGGGCTGGGGTAACCCCTCCGCCGCCCCGCCTCCTCCGCCGCCGCGGCTGCGCGCCGGGAGTCGGGCCGGGCGCTTCGCTGCGTAGGGCCTGCGCGCCTATGCTGGGCGCCGGACTGCTCCCCCGCGCACTGGGCCGCCCCTGCGGCTGGGCGGGCGGCAGGTCCCGCCTGAGGGCCGCCCTGGGGCTGCCGCAGGGCTGGGGCCGGGGCCGGGGCCCGGGCCGGCCGGCGGGGGTGGCGGTGCCGCCGTGCGCCCGGGGGCTGCGCTGGGCGGGTAAGCGGCGGGGCTGCGCTGGACCGGGCCGGGCCGGGCCGGGTCGGGTCGGGTCGGGTCGGGTCGGGCTGGGCCTGCCGCCGGCCGGCCCCTGCGGGCAGGCCCCGGCGGCCGCCCCCCTGTGCGCCCCGGCAGGCCTCGCAGTGCCGGCCCGCGGGCGGGGAAGGAGCGAGCGAGCGAGGGAGGGAGGGAGGGTGACAGCCCGGCCGGGGCCTGGGAAACCAACCCGGCTGTAGCCGCAGTCGGTGCGGCATCGGCCGCCTGCCCGCGCTCTGCTGGGCCGGTGTCAAGTTCGTAGGGGCCTTCTCATGGTCGGAGGTTCTTGGTGCCGGTGCGTTATGTGGGTGGCTTATAGCAGGGCACGGCGTAATTGAAGGTAAAGTGCAGCGTGCTGGAAGTAGATATGTCTTGTCTTTTATTCAGGTAAATTTTATCAACATGTCACAACAGAGGCCTCCCAAGCCACCTTAGCCAGCGTGTCTCCTGTTTTTGCAGTGGTAAGTAGGTGCAGGAGTTTCCACGAACGTGGGTGGCTTGTGCAAGATACTGGTGCTCTTTTTTTTTTTTTTTTTTTAATTAAGGCATCATAACCACAAATGGATTTGTCTCTCGTAGAACATCCCTGGTTCTAAGTTGCTGGTTTAAGGTATTCTGACTTGAGGACCAGGTATGATATATAGCATTAATCAAGATGTTTTCCAAAGATCCAGCATCTGCTGGAAGTTCTCTTGCTTTAATTGCGAAAGCAGGTCAACTCTTACCAGCGGTGCAATCAAAAGTTTTCTTGTTAAGCTTGTCAAAGCTTGACAGTGCCTTTTAGAAATATTATTCCTGTGTCTTGGTAGCTGCAGTTCTAAGCAAACGTAGGATTTGGGGAAAAACAAGCTCTCTATGTATTCCTTTTAAAAATTATTCTGAAAGCCATTTGCTTGATTGACATTATTAGTGCACGTGAGGGAACGTAAGGCCTCCTTATTGAGAAAGAAAAGCAGTCATTCTGCAACAAGGTGCATGCAGCCAGGTCCTTGTGGCCGTGTAACCCTTGTTGCAGATCTACTGGAATGTATGCTTAGGTATGTTTAATTCACAGAAAGTTATTTTTAAAGCCACTAATATGGAATTAAGCTATGGTTTATGAACAAAACAGCAAACTTTCTCATTAAAACAGACATTGCAGTTTTTCCAATAAAATCATTTTACTAGGAGATGTGTTAAATGATAATCTGAATGACAGGTGCTAAGAAAGAAGGATTTAGATGGAGGTTACTAGCTGAATAGTATGTTAATGCAATAGTTGACATGGGCACATGGCCTAACTACCCAATTTGTGGTATTCTTTACTTTTTAAATTTTATTTGTAAATTTTTCAGATTGCTCTAGAGGAAATAGCAAAATTTGTAATCCAAAATGTAAGATGCCCTGCTGATCTCTTCTGCCTGGTATCCAGTGATAGGACACGTGGGAATGGTTCAAAGCTGCATTCCTCAGGGAAGGTTTAGACCTGGCACGAGGAAGCATTTCTTTACCAAGAGGGCGGTCAAACCCTGGAACAGGCTTCCTGGAGAGGTGGTCGATGCCCCGTGCTGGTCAGTGTTGAAGAGGCATTTGGACAACGCCCTTAATAACATGCCTTGACTTTTGGTCAGCCCTGAATTGGTCTGGCAATTGGACGAGATGATCATTGTAGGTCCCTTCCAGCTGACATAGTCTATGCTGTTCTATCCTAAGTCTGATCCTCTGTAGATCACCTCCTTCCCAAGGTTTATGTAGCAACATGGTCATGCAGATGACACTGGTTTTGTTTGGTGTGTATACAAAAACAGTGAAATATATGGTAATTTGGTGCAATAGTTTTCTTAACTGGCATGAACTATGAAAAGAGGGCATAAAAGGTTGATTTTTCTTCATAATGTATCTTCCATTTGACTTCTAGGCAAGTGCAAACGATTTTAGAAACTGATTACTTGTTGTATAGAAGTTCTGTCAAAAAAATGGTTTTTTTTCCACTCCTTTAGATGAAGCTTGACAAAGAAGGAAACGCTACTTTTTTTGGTGAGTTTTCATTGTGTTTTTGATTGGTTGGTTGGCTGTGTGTGTTTGTCTTTTTCCCTTGTCCAAACGGGACAATTATCCAGTTGTCCAATTGGGAATCTACATGGGGTAGAAAATTATATTTGGGATACTTTACTGTGTTTCTTGGGGATGTTGCAATGTTTCCTCTGTTTTGCTGCTTTCTGTTGGTCTTCATAGCATCTTTATTGTTACAATTTTTGTATATTTTTAAGTAATATTTTAAACGTAACTTATACCGTCTCTCACAGGAAGGTCATTTTTACTTTGTCTTTTCCCTTTCGACCAGCATGCTACTTTCACTGCCTTTCGCTTCTTGTAGGATTATATGTGCTTTTCAAACGAGTCACTTGGTTTCTGATGTGAAATTAATTGTCATGGCCAACTTTTTCACTTATATCTAGTTTTTTTCTCTTTCCACTGAAGATACAGTCTTCTAAACTTCATAGAAAATAAATTGCATTGAGGAATCAATAGGAGAAAACTGTTTTAAAGATAGCACAGCTTCTTTTTTTCTTTTGCGGGACTTAGAGACACACTAAAACGTAATTTCACAGCATATATGCTTGTCCCTTAAATGCCTTTATCTAAAAATACTTTTATGATAGAAAAGAAGAAAACAGAATTGTACCAGGAATTGGGTCTTCAAGCTCGAGATCTAAGATTTCAACACCTAATGAGCATTGCAACTAGGAACAACAGGATCATCATGAGAATGGAGGTAATGGCTTCCCTATAGCTGAGTGTAAACTTGATCCGTGTCTTAGCCTTGCACTTGCATTTTCTCGCACGGTTCTTTTAATACCAGCTCTCTGTGACATGCAGTCTGGCAGTAAACGTATCTTTGGAGCTCTACCTAGCAGTTAGAGGTATGCGTTTACCAACAGTACATATTCATTACGGTTTTCCTAGTTGAGCGCAGGAGAAACATTACTAACATTGTTATAGAAGTATAATCTTACAAGGAGCCTCCTCTCAGTCATACCACCACTAGCACAGTGCTGTGTCTGAACCATGGGCAAGCCACGAGTTTGCAGTTAGCATGAGATTCTGTTATTTTCCTGCCTGAAAAGACATTTGAAGAGGGGCTTTACTGAAGCCTAAATTATCAAATGCACTATAGATTTGTGAGAAATCTTCAGAGAGTTTTTTTTTTTCCCGACTCCTACATGTACTGTCTTTTTCAGTTCTTGAAGGCTGTCATAACACCAGAGTTTCTTCTGATACTAGATTATCGTAATTTAAATCTGGAACATTGGCTCTTCAATGAACTAGCATCTCAGCTGGCTGGGGAAGGTCAACTAGTTACATATTCCCTGCCCTTTGAATTCCGAGCCATAGAAGCAATCCTGCAGTACCGGGTGAGTTACCTCATATTTAAATTGTTTTGGAAGTTGTTGCTTCATAGAAAGGACAGTATGATTTTGTTCTTCTGTTAATATTTATGCATACACATTTGTATATGTATTCTGCTTTTACTGTAGGAGCTCTTTTTTGGGTTTCATTTTCGTTCCTTTAGTTTTTATGGTTTTGTTGTATTTGTGTTCCCATTCCCTTCCCAAGAAAGTGCTAATTGGATGTGATGGCTTCACCATCATTTGGACAATTAAAAAACAAGTCAGAGTGCTTTTCTAGAGACATACTGTAGCTGAAATGGAAGTCACACAAAAGATCTGAGGTTTTTGTCCTCTTGGGCAGGAGTCAAATAATGATTTCGAGCTATGCTTAAAAATCTATGCTTGGTAATATGACATTTCTAGACAAAGAGTGTTTGGTGTGGTTGGCACTGGGTTTCAGTTCAGTGCAAATCACGTTTATAAAATACTGTATTTTGCAGTGGCTTAATATTGTAAGTGATGTCCCTATAGCAAGTATCTCCTGGGTATTGGAAAGCAGATTGTGTTAACTGCCTATTACTGTGAATCTGTGTTCAGAGGCAGGAGTGAGTTGCCCAAGTCATTGTAAAGGGATTGCTTTAATTCTTATGAAGGATCATGTTGTTATCTAGATCAGCAAACTGCAGGGGAGACTTAACACTTTGCAGCCTCAGATCCTTGAGACACTGGAAGCTCTAGTGGACCCCAAGCTTTTGTCTGTGGATAGGAGTAAACTACACATTCTCCTGCAAAATGGCAAGAGGTAAATAAGAGTAAGCCGTGAAGAGACTAGAAGGTGACCATAGAAAATTATGTGCGATGAAGTGTTAGAAAAACTGTATCTACTATTAATTTCCTAGATTACTGTAATGCTGGGTTGTGCATCTTATTTGTAAATGTAAAAATTGGTATACGAAATACCTAGTGATATGGGGAGAAACAGGAAAAGGGAAATCTATTCCGAACTGTCAGAAATACAGTCAAGCTTCTTAAATAGCATCTGACAGAACAAAATAATACCTAAGAGAACAAAATGATGTCATGAAAATGTTCCCCAGTAAGTAAAACAAGATTAGCCTTTGGATCTATGCTTTAAGGTTACTAGTAGTAATACACTGGTACCTTCATGATTTAGCCTCTCTGATATGACAGTACAAATACGCACTTGCCACGTGCTTATGGAGTGCTTGTTTTTTCCAACTTACGAATATGTCCAGAAAACACATCTGAATCCCTTTTAGTGTGTGTCTGTAGCTCCCTGGTCCCCAGACAGATCACTACCACTTCTAAGTGTGTGGCCTGTAGAGAGTTTTTTGAAGGAACTCTTACAACCCTGCAGGGAAGCCTTCCCTGGCCACTCTGTCTGCTGGTGGCAAACTCACTTAGAGATTACCTTTGTGCACTGGTGCCAGTGGGGATTACTTGACCTTTTGCCTGTTCTTTCTTCAGCTTGTCAGAACTGGAAACAGATCTTAAAGTTTTCAAAGAAACTATTCTGGAGATCTTAGATGAAGAAGAGTTAATAGAAGAGCTCTGTCTATCTAAATGGACTGATCCACAAGTATTGTATGTATATTTTGAAACCACATGCTTCTTTAACAGTGTGTTGCATTTAAGGAGAACTCGAACAGTAAGCTGGGTGTTCCCTGCCAAAAAGTAGAAAGAAAAAGGCTTTCTAATTTTTTTTAAGCCCTAATGTGTGCTGCTTTGGAAATCAGTGTATTTGCCATTTTGGAGAGGGACTTCATTAGCACTGGTCATATTACGCAGTTTCAAATAGTTCTTGGCATAACAGGCCAGCTCATCTGGTGTGTAATAGGATGGGAGCAGGATGTCAGGAGGAAAAAAAGTAAATGTTATTTTTCAATGCAAATTAACACTTTCTGGGAGAATTTTCTTCATTTTCACAAAAAGAAATGAAGAGGCAGGTTTTAAAGCTTGTGTAGAATAGGTCAGACACCACACTTTGTTAGAAGTGTTCTGAACACCTTGCTTCTAGCTTTTTGCTCACCAGCAGAACCTGAAGGAAAGAGGCCCTGGAGCAGTCGTCTTGTGCACCTGAAGAGCAGCATTTCAGGAAAAATGTACATGCTGAAATAGTCCTATTGCACTCTCAAATTCTGGTGAAAGACTGGACACAGCAGCACTGGTCACTTTAACAAAAACTAAAAAGCAAAAATATAATGTATATCAGATAACATGTATGTTTGAAACCAGGAGGTAGTTCCTTCCCTGCAGAGCTTAGTCTAAATGTGCACCAGTAACTCAGTATTCCAGAAGCGGCACTGGCTTTGCATTTCTAATGCATCTGCTGGAGCAATATCGGGAGTGCTCTGAATTCCAGACTGCTCCTGAGCCAGCTGCTGGTCTTCGTCCTGGTTTTGCTCACGGCCTTCCTTTGGACTTAATGGAATCATAGAATCATAGAATTGTTAGGGTTGGAAGGGACCTTAAAGATCATCTAGTTCCAACCCCCCTGCCATGGCCAGGGACACCTCCCACTAGATGAGGTTGCTCAGAGCCCCATCCGGCCTGGCCTTAAAAAATTCCAGGGATGGGGCTTGCACCACCTCTCTGGGCAACCTGTTCCAGTGCCTCACCACCCTCATGGTGAAGAACTTCTTCCTAATGTCCAGTCTGAATCGACCCATCTCTAGTTTTAATCCATTCCCTCTAGTCCTGCCATTACCCGACCTCCTAAAAAGTCCCTCACCAGCTTTTTTGTAGGCCCCCTTAAGATAAGGTCTCCTCGGAGCCTTGTTTTCTCCAGACTGAACAACCCCAACTCTCAGTCTGTCCTCATAGGAGAGGTGCTCCAGCCCTCTGATCATCCTCGTGGCCCTTCTCTGGACGCATTCGGGCACGTCCATATCTCTCCTGTAGTTGGGGCTCCAGAATTGGACGCAGTACTCCAGGTGGGGTCTCACGAAAGTGGAGTAGAGGGGGAGAATCACTTCCCTCGACCTGCTGGCCATGCTTCTCCTGATGCAGCCCAGGATACGATTGGCTTTCTGGGCTACAAGTGCACACTGACGGCTCATGTTGAGCCTCTCGTCCACCAGCACCAGCCAGTCGCTGCCCAGCCTATATCGGTGCTTAGGATTCCCCCGACCCAGATGGAGGACCTTGCACTTGGTCTTGTTGAACTTCATGAGGCTGGCATGGGCCCACCTCTCCAGCCTGTCACGGTCCCTCTGGATGGCATCCCTTCCCTCCAGCGTGTCAGCCGCCCCACACAGCTTGGTGTCATTGGCAAACTTGCTGAGGGTGCACTCTGTGCCACTGTCCATGTCGCTGACGAAGATGTTAAACAAGACCGGTCCCAGTACTGATCCTTGAGGGACTCCACTTGGACATGGACCCATTGACAGACACTCTTTGGGTGCGGCTGCCAAGCCAGTTCTTTATCCCCTGAATTGTCAGTCCATCAAACCTGTATTTTATCAGCTTGGAGACCAGGATGTCATGCGGGACAGTGTCAAAGGCTTTGCTCAGGTCCAGGTAAATGATGTCAGTTGCTCTCCCCTTGTCTATTGATGTTGTGACCTCATAGAAGGCCACCAAATACAAGCTGCTTGGCAAATCTCTTCTTGCCTCAGGGTAACCAATGTGTAGGGAACATCCAGGAAAGATACCAAGGTCATCTTACACTCTTACGTCAGGAGAAACCTGAAGACATCCCTTCTTTCAGACACCTTTGCACAAGGGTGGGAGAGGGGGTGGGAGGTTGTGTAAAGAGCACTGGAGCTGTGCTACGGAACGCAGTGAGGCAGTCCATGCATGAGGCACACCACGAAACACAAGCCACGACAGCGTGTACACAGGCAGGCTGGCAGCGTGTGGGCAGCTCTTTTGGCCTCCAGGGTTGATGCAGGTGGTGTGTGGTATCTGATGAACTCCAGAAGCCTGACAAGGTGTGGAGGAGCCCAGTTAGGCGCATAGGTGCCATCAGAGATCATTTGCAGCAGGAATGGTGAGATGAGCCCAGAAAGACAGGAGGAGGCAGACATGGTATCTTTGTGTGAAGGGATGGCAGACTGTCAAAGACTCACGAGACAGATGGAGGCTAGTTAATGAAAGCAGATCAGGTGGCAGTTATTTTCAAGTCCATATGCCTGTTGTTCCCTTTGTATATCCACAAGGGAGCTGATGTAAAGACACTCATCAAATAAGACCTTGAGCTGAATCTGTACTACAGCAGATAGTGCTGTGAGGCTTCCAAGTCTGCAGCTCCTCTCATCTGCATGCAGTAAAAACCTTAAGGTCTGAAAGGCTAGCTAACTCGAAGTTTCTGCCCCATAAGAGAGAAACCAGGGGCACCGTTAAAGGTCCTCAGGGAGCTTACTGGGTTGGTTCTTAAGACATGTCACTTATTTTCTTGGAAAACAATTTTGGAGAGGTTCCTTTAACAGCAATGCCAGGAGGAGATTCTTTAAAAAGTTTAGTCTCTCTAGGGAAATGAGGTCATACCACAAAAGCTATGAAGAATCTTCCTGGTGGTGCTGCTAGTTTCCAAGATCCTCTGGATCTCAGGTGCCTCAGCTTCCATCTACACGCAACAATTCAGTACACCGCCAGAAGCATACGTACCTGTCCCAGAGAAGGCTGCTGCAACAGAAGCTGGACCATGAAGTAACATGGAAGTCTCTCAAACAGACTTCACTTAGGAGAGCAGCATCTTCCATTTGATGCTTGCTCTTAGAATCATAGAATAGAATCATAGAAAGGTCAGAGTTGGAAGGGACCTTGAAGATCATCTAGTTCCAACCCCTCTTCCATGGGCAAACACTTTTTTTTAACATGTAGAAAGTGAAATGAGAATGAGGGTGGGTTTTGTAACTTTTGTGTATGTCCCTATTCCAGCTTTCCCTCTCAAATAAAGAATAAAAACAAAACACACACACAAAAAAGTAACAGTGCAACGTAACAAAACAAATAGCATTCCAACAGTTTGGCAAGTGATTCAGTTGCTTCATGTTCCCAAAACGTTTTGCAGCAATTACTGTGTATAGCTGAAACACCTTACAACTCAACTATTTTAACATACACCTAAAACATCTCCCCCACCATATAATTGTTTGTGTATTGACTTTTGGTTATGTTTTATTCTTGGAGTTTTTGACTGCAGTGTTACCAGCTTCCACCGCTTGAGGGCACCAAGAAATTAAGCATCTCCTTTCAAGATTATCAGCACTTCATATAAACGTTTACAGTAATATAAACTTTATAAATAATATAGAATTTATATAACTATACATTTTTAGTATCTTAAAAAGTAGGATTTGTGGTGGTGTGTATGCTTGAGCATATCAAATGTTAACTGTTCTATTCAAAATAATTGATTGCCTATGCTGATCAGCTCATAGATATACAAATATGCCTTTTATTTTAAGCTGTTGGTATTGATGGAAGTTCCTCACTGGAAGGATTGGATTTTGAGATCTAGTGTCAGACAGCACTTTTGTCAGTTCCTCCCCACAACTTATGTGCCTTGTCTTAATACATCAATAGTACACTTCTATCCAACATGTAGCTAACCAGAAAAATAAAAATTGTTGCTCACAGTGAGGAGAGTACATCTGGGATTGACCATGCAGAGGAAATGGAGCTGCTGCTGGAGAACTATTACAGACAAGCAGAAGATCTTGCAAATGAAGCTCGTGAGCTCAGAGTACTGATTGATGATTCAGAAAGCATAATCTTTATCAACCTGGACAGGTTAGCTGCCCTATCTGTTGAACTACCAAAAGCTAAGCAGAATTTAATGCTTTCTAGTCTTTCTCAAATCCGCCTACAAAGAAAGTTGGGGAATTCCATCTCCATGAGGGTTTGAATGGACTTGCAGTCACAGCACAAGAAACTGTGTTGCGCTTTTCTTATCAGTGAACTGGATAAAGCAAAGCAACAAGACACACTAATTAGTATGTGTAAAACCTCTCTAGCTAGGCATCAGTTTTCCCTAGCAGGAGAAACCAAGCTTCTCCTAGATCCTTCTGGGGAGCTATTCACTAAAGGAAATTTCTGCAAATTTAGGGGTAAAATAAAATTCTACTCGGGAAAGTTTACTCTTAATTCAGCAAAACTGAATGATTTAAGAGTCTGGCTGGGCTACTCAGGTGTTCAGTACAAGTTGCATTATCACTCTGTGGCGTGATAGAAAAATGAATAACTTTGGAGTGAGTATTTTCTCTCTCTCTGTATGCGACAGTTTTCACTACTAGTCAGCTTTCTTACTGAAAAATAATTCTAGCTTCCATTAGCAAGCACATGCCATTCTGTCTTCGAGGTCAGTGTTTAATGTTCTTTCTCCTCTTTACTGAGGAGTTATCTGTAGAAGCAATCGGTGGATGCTGCATCAGGAAACCACAAAAATCCTTTTGGGGAAGACCTGAATATGGAATTCTCCAAAATGGAGAATTTGGCTGCAACTGAGCCAAAAAAGGCTCAAGTTTATAGTCTGCAGCATTTACCAACTCTACTTTTTTTAAAGTATATTAATTTGCAAAGTAACAGTAAATTTTCTTTTCTTGTGAATATGGACATATAAATTCCAGACAGTTCGTGGTGAAAGAACACAAATTTCCGTGAAAATTTACTGTTACTCTGTGTGTATGCACCTCTAAGAAGTGAGCAATGCTGGGAAGTCTGATGATTAAGCAGAACCTGCTGCCTTAGAGGTATCCTGATGCAGCAGTTTCAAAACTATAGCCCCTTTTATACTGGGTTGCCTAATTTCCAGCATGATTTCCTCTCTTTCACTATTTGGTTTTAGGGCAAGCTGTATGGAATTTGAGAATTTAGGCAGCAAATCCAATTTTTTGGGTTCCCCTTACAGATGTTTCTCCCTTCTTTAGCCACCGTAATGTGATGATGAGACTGAACTTGCAGCTGACTATGGGGACATTCTCTCTCTCTCTCTTTGGACTCATAGGAGTTGCATTTGGTATGAACTTGGAGTCATCTCTTGAAGAGGTAAGGAACGAGTGCTGCTTGTATCAGTGACATAAAACACAGACCATACTCTTATAGTGCATTTTTATATTCGGTACAACTTCATTCTTTCCATAGGTAAAGCTCCAGGTTTATATTAGTATGTGAACGTAATTTAGTGCAGTGATTCATGTGTTCATGCAGTTACTTTTTTGTGAGCAAATTACTGTATGGGTAACTGCATGGTATTGCAGCCTTTTTTCTATGCAATGTCGATAGTAAAGAAATGGGAAGACAAATTTGTGGTTGTATGAGGACTGACTTTAAAGCAGTATTAAGGTTTCTTTAATGATCGTCTGTTCTTCTGAAAAGACCAGCTTTGTCTTCCAGATAGAAGGGTATCTGGCAAGCAGCCAGGGCATTTCCAGCACACCAGTGGAAATACTCTACTGTCAATTACATGTTTATACCTAGACTGAGGGGGTGCAGACTGGGGGGTACAAATTTACAATTGCACCTGCTATCTTTAAAATAAAAAATAACCAAAATAAAGCAAAGACTTCTTCCTTTATAAATCCATTAAATAGAAGGGTTGCATTTCCAGACTTCTGATGAAGGAAGGAAAACTGCATGGGACACTAATAGAATACACTAGGGTGATTCCTAAATAAAATGCTTTGCTGTGAAACAGCCCTTTTTCCAAGGTAGGGCTTGGCTGTTGGTGGTAGAGAGTTTACCACTTCCTCCCATAAAAGAGAACACTGGTGGGGAGTGAGAGATTGTCTTTGGATGATCCCTTTTCTGAAGAGAGAGTTGCATGACTAATGGGAATGTTCTGTCAGTAGGACCCGAGGATATTTTGGCTGGTGACAGGGATTATGTTTCTGGGAAGCGGTCTGATATGGCGACGCTTGCTTTCCTTCCTTGGGCGGCACCTAGAACCTCCACTACCTCCTCACGTACGTATGACTGGCTAGGGTTTCTTCTCCAGACTCTGCATGTGCAGTCTGTTTCTAAAGCAGGAAATAAGCCGTTGTAGAGGGGTGAGCCACAGAGCATGGGGGGATTCAGCTCAGTGTCTGCTCCGTGACAAAGGAGCTGGATTGAACGAGGTGGGAAGCCCCAGCGCTGGCAAGAATACACCTGAGCAGTAAGATACTGCTCACTGTTGCCAGAAGTGAAGCTGTGGGCTGTTCCTTGAGACGTGCTGTGTTTACTTTCACCTGGCAGCCCAGGGGAAGGTGAGGGTAATGGTAGAAGCAGCTGTAATTTGCCTTCTCAGCTGCCGCAGCTGTCTGTTCATAGAGAGGGATATAACAGATGCTGCCCTCCTCCTCCCACCCAGGTGCTAACTCTGGATCTCTAGTCCTTGTCTTGTAAAAGAGAAGGTAAAGATAAAAGGACAATGGACAGGTACTAGCTGTAACATCTCTCTGGAGAATGATGCCGTGGGTTTTGATGTCCTGACCCCCAATCTGAAGTTTGTGACGGCTCCTCATGTGCATAGCAGCTGTCTTTGCCATTGATGCTGATGGCATCGTCGAGCCCTATTGTACTGAGCTGCATGAAGATTTCCAAGGAGACCATCTTCAGATTAGCAAGATTTTGTGTGGGTCTTTTTCCCTGTTGACTACCCTTTCCTGCCAAAGCTGGGGGGACTGTATTGTCTGCCTCTGTTCTGTAGTCTTATGACGGGGATTATCAGTGGATTCAAAAGTTAAGTTGCTACAAATGACAAAAGAAAGGGAGACCCAGATAAACTCCCCTTTGTCCCTCCCCTCCCTTGCCACTGAGAGGCAGATGGAAGTAGTTCCTTGTGGATTGTTGCCTACGGCTACAACTAACTGTGTTATCCTCAAGCGTTGCTCAAAACCAAGTCCAGCACATACTGACTGTGGCTTGGAGAAATGTACTGAAAGGGAGAAGCTGGAGACAGTGTTCTGAAAATAAGAGGAGAAATACCAGGGTTCAGGCCTCTGTGAAGCTTTACTTTCTTTCTGCTGCATATAGAGCAGCTTCTCGTGTAATCACAGGCCATTTTGTATCTTGCCTAGGTTCCTGCAGTTTTGAAAAAATCCCAACCAGCAGCTGGAAGAGTGGAGCTAAAGAACAACCTTAAAGCAGAAACATTTGGGCTGAGCAGAAGCACATTAACAAACCAATAGGAACAGCAGGAATTAAGAGACTTTCACTGTTACAGGGTGGACTTTTGACACTTTCCTCGCATTTGTTCTTCCTTACTGAAAACTGTAAGAATTCCTAAACTTGCTAATTTAATATATATTTTGTGCCAAAAACCTACGGTGAGATTTTAATGCTCACACAAAAGGAGACAAACACAGGGAAAAGGTGACATGCTTTCCACGGTAGCCTCACCTCCACCCCACGTATGTTCCATTAGTTTTCTCTATCACATATATGTACTTATTTTGGGGGCATTCGCATTTCAAGTGTTTCTGTCAAATACTCCTTCATGTAATGGCCTGCCTTAGAGAGAACAGTATTTTCAGCTTTAGGGATGACAGCATTCATCAAAAATTCTGGTTCTGAGCTGCAGATTTAGGAATCTGACTTCAAATGTCAAAGAAAAATCCACCCCAAAGGTGGCCTTTTTGATGGATTTTTTTTTTTAAGGCCATATTTAATTGCAGAGAACAGATTTTTCAAAGCAAAAAGCATACCTCCATCTCTTGTGAAGTACCACCTCTAAATTGGCAGTAACCAGAAATGTTTCCCTTATTTTAAGTAAGCGATAACAGGCTTTGAAATGCAGCTACTTATCTTGGGTATTCCTTAACAATTAATTTAGGCCCAAAACGCATGCAGTTTCAGTAAGGGGAAAAGCAGGCCTGTTGGTAATGCACACTTGCGCGTGCAATCTGCCACTATTTCAACACGCATTGATACAGCTGCAGTTTAACAGCTCCTTGTGTTGTCAAAAGGACTGGGTTCAAATGCTGGTAAAAATAACCAGACTGGTTGTTGGTTCCTCTTAAACTGGACTCTGCTTTCTCTCTCGTCGCCCCAAGAAGACAAGACAAAGCATGGGCTAACCTGCATCACAGTAAGTAGCCGGGTTAGTAAAGGGTGTGGAAGCCTGGTGTCCTGTGATGGACTGAAGGAAGGAGTAAAATTCTTATGCCCCCTATTTGTGTTTTTTCTTAGGACTTGTCTCTGAACTCTGAGGGCGTAGTTCTCCACTGGCTTCTCTCAGTCTGTAGAGGGAACACGAAATCCTTCTATATCGGGTCACAAACACAAACACAAACAAACACAAAATTTGGGGTTTTTTAACCTCTCTGTAACATCCAGTGAGTAGCTCCTTAGGTGCCACCAGATAAATCACTGTACTGGCAGGGGTTGAAAAGACAGTAACTGTAGCTGTGAACATTTTTACTCCGGACTAACAAGTCAAAAATGGAAATTAAAAGGTACATAAATTAAAATTATGCAGGCCAGCGATGCTAGCTTGGTTTAATTGGTTCTACGTAATTTTCTAACAGTTGTTCTTGCTCTGTATGTGACTTCAACTACGGATGTAAAAGGCATGAGAAGGTGAGAAAATTAATGGGATTTGTAATGTTTTTGAGGGGGGTTTAACTCAATTTTTTGCAGCCTTTTTGCTTAGCAGGTAGAGATGTAAAAAACCTCTAAACTGAGCAATACAGTGGAAAAAAAACAACGGCTCACCTACCTTGGCTGATAAACCCCAGGAAAGCCCAGTGCATGAAGGCACATGGATGCTGATGTTTTCAAGCAAGATGTAGTTGCATTAGGTCAGGACTGAAATGTGTTGGTGCGGCTGTTTGGGAAGCTTTCACGTAAGCTTTCCAAGCACTGTCTTTAGTGCAGAGGCTTCGGCGAACTGTATTGACTCCTTTTTCTGTACATAACTGACTTAAAGCACAATAAAAGCACTGTGAGGATGACACACCTTTTACAAGACTGCCTTTCTCTCTACAAACGTATGCAAATGTTTAATGGTTTTCTTACAATTCAGGTAAATCAAAATGCATTCATGTGCAATAAAATCGCTCTGAGATCATACATAGAAAAAAAGCCAGTGGAGGCTGTATGTTCAGAATGGAATTGCTACAGAACATACTGGTTTCATCAGTTTTCATTTAAAAAGGAAAACTCTTTATAGTCTGCCCTTCTAAATACGCTGCTCGTTTTGCCTCGTACTACAGTTCAGATTTGTAAGGTAAGTAAATACTGGGCTCCCAGTTCTATAGCTACTTCCTTCATAAAGTTCAGATTTATATATTTATTTTTTTTTAAGTGTTCTGCTCTTTGGGCAAGTGAAGTCACCCAAATAGACGTCAGAATACTTCATACATCAAGCTAATGTTCACCTTGCCATTTTATTTTTTTTTTGAAGCAGCCTCTCTGAGAGACAATTCCAAAGACGGTAAGTTGAGGTGTGTCATCTTGGAGTCTGACCTTTAGAATTCTGAGCTCTTCCAGTGACTAATGCTTATTAAAATAAAAATAACGCTTTATATTTGTGAAGGAGGCAAGAGAGAGAAAACATACACATATGAGTCTACAGACTAGTGTTGGTAATAATGGCATCACATCTTGCTGCTCAAGCTGTTTAATAGATAATTGATGCATACTCTGTTAAACCTGCATCATAGAAAATTAGTGTTAATTAGTTGAAGACAATGCTGTTAACAATAAAAGCTGTTAATTCTAAGTTACCACAGTCATGGAATTTTACATGAAAACACAAAGAGTGTCAGAGTAGTTCCAGTCACGAGTGTAAAAGCAAAAGCCCTTTTGATTGGCACCCACCTTTCTGTCTGGCTTAGAGCTGCCCCTCCATGCTTATTTTGACAGCTACTTTTGATATCTTAGAGTCCCTGTCTGTATCACAGTATATGGGGAATTGTAAATTATGTGCTATTCTTTCCTGGTTTTGTCAAGAAAATACTCAAATCTGACCAGTAAAGACAGTGATCACTGAACATCCTTACACAGCCAAATATTAGTACCAAAATTCAGCCTTCTGCTCATTTCGGCCTCTAAAAGGTTTTCAGACCAGCTCGCTTCTTCTAGGTTAAGGGATGCTACTGCTCACAACGGAATTAATTTGTGCTTTTACATGACTGATGTATCTTTGGTTGGTTTGTAAGCCAAACCACTGTGAATGCACGTATTTCCCTTCACTTAAAACCAGTGACCATCCCTTCCTCCTTTAACACTATCTAGGACCCTATCTAGCTCTCGGGGACATCTGTCTGTCAAAAGTTTACTGTCGTGTGGTCTGTTGGTTTGTATGGGTTAAGGAAAGTATCACAGATACTGCAGCAATTCTCACTAAAAGATCAGCTGTGCCCTGGTCTTAAAGGCTACCATGAACTTCTAGAGCGAGTAGACAAAAAGCCTTCCACCAAGTCGAGCTTTCGCCGAACTTCTCTCTGCTGCCACTACAACTTCTTTCTGCAGAGATACAGAACAAGGGTTAGAAAACTGCAACTGCAGGTGCATTGTTGCCTTAAGTTTCCCTAAGGGAAACCAGATTTTGTCCATATCGTTAGTGTGATAAAGAAATGTGATGAGGTGGGTTGCTCTCATTTCTCCTCATCAGAGTAGCGGTTAACAAAATGATTTGGCAAACAGACTTTTATTTTATTTGGAGAACTGGAAGAAGCTGGAACCAGTCAAATGAATCTCTTTCCAATATAAACTGTAAGATCAATACGGCTGAAGCTGGAGCCTGGGCTGGATTGGTGCCATAGCACAGGAACACAACAGCCTGGAGAACGGCCTCACTTGCCCTCATGCAGAAACCATCAGCGATGCCCATGTTTCAAGTGCTGGATTATGCACCCTGACCTACTTCATAAGCATTTACGTTTCCAGGTGTTTCTCCATGCATGTTTTAGCAGTAAGAAGTCAAACACCATTTGTTGAAGACCAGTCGCACACCTCCTCAGCCTAGTACTGAGGCGTTCTCTGTACTCGCACAAGAGAGCCTCAGCTCTCACACAGGTTATATCTGAGCAAGCAGAACACTGGACTCCCCTCAGCTGAAAAAGCACTAAGGAACCTTCAAGCCAAAAAAAGGGTTCCTCAGCACATGATACAAACATAGGGATTGACTTCTGGTAAAAATAATAGGCATCTGAGGGAAACAAAGAAAAACAAGTACACAAACGCATCCAAAATCATCCAGGTAAGAACTGGGCCTCTCTATGGTTGGGAATTCTTGATACGAACTGCAAGCGACAGCTAGGACAGCAAGCCCGTAACCATTACATGAGAGGGTTGGTTCGGTGCCTGGTTTACTCCATAGCTGAGCATCCACTTTGCATACAGGTTGGCATGAACAGTAAAGCCAGCTGGCACCCACGCTTGATTTACCATGCAACCTTTCAGCAGATTCCTACATAGTTTAGCTTTCAGGCCATTTTAAAGTGATCTCTTTCAATTCAGGTGTCAGGTGCCAAAATTTTGGCAAGGTCATAGTTCATCCACCTATAAAAAGGTTGTAATTACCAGTTCAGAGAGTGACTTAAATTAAAACTTGAATAGCTACGTAAAGCACTTCAGACTTCTGCAAATGAGTAAGATACATATGTGAGCTCTTGTCTAGTATAGCCAAGTGAGGTAGAAAGATGTTACAAAGCAACAAACAACTAATTTTTCTCACCTTTCTTTCAGATTTCACAGTGATTATAGAACTCCCAAATCTTGATAGTTCCTGTAAAATAACATTGCTTGGCATAACGCTGTTAGGTTTTTTTAAAGTGAGACTTTTTTATTTCTCTCAGTAGTTTGTTTTCTGGTCACTTACCTCAGGAGAAATCAGTACATACTGTGCCTGAAGAAGAAACAAAAAGAGAAAAGAAAAAGTCAGTGGCAAGAACCACACTAGGAGAGCAGAATCATAGAATTGTTAGGGTTGGAAGGGACCTTAAAGATCATCTAGTTCCAACTCCCCTGCCATGGCCAGGGACACCTCCCACTAGATGAGGTTGCTCAGAGCCCCATCCGGCCTGGCCTTAAAAACTTCCAGGGATGGGGCTTGCACCACCTCTCTGGGCAACCTGTTCCAGTGCCTCAGCACCCTCATGGTGAAGAACTTCTTCCTAATGTCGAGTCTGAATCAACCCATCTCTAGTTTTAATACATTCCCCCTAGTCCTACCGTTACCCGACATCCTAAAAAGTCCCTCACCAGCAATAACCCTGGCTCCTAAACAGCAAAGTAAATCAAGAACGAACAGGAGGAGCCAAGTCACACAGATTCAGAAACAGAAGTAAGCGTTCTGTTGTCTGAAACCAAGTCAGAATGCACTAGATATTTGTACTGGATGTAATTAATTAGCTGTCATTATGATGTCATGTCCTGATTTCAATTTTATGTTTTCTTACCCAGTCCTCGGGACAGGGAGATATCCATGATTTGCAGTGGCCTGTCACATTCCCTGAGGATGCCTGCTTTCCGTTGTAAATGTAAACGCGGCCAGCTGCCCCCCCAAACAGTATTGTGGTCATATCGTTAGTTCGCAGTGGGGATGTCACAATCATTTCATCTGCAAATGTTACAAGGATGACATTACACATCAGAAAGAAAATAATGCTAAAACAAAACATGAGAGAGTTGGCATTTACACACCTCTAGGTGCCCCAATTCCTATTAATGATGACAGTTAAAATGTTTCAATTTCTGGCTGAGTTGCCTGGGATTTTAGAGATGCCTCCCCACAAGGCATGATGGAACGCTGGAACAAGGTAACTGAGGGAAGCAGACTGTGTTTAGCACTTCATATGAATAGGCACGGGACCAGTCTCCCTGTTGCCAAAAGTAAAATATTTTACCTCTGATCTAGATTGCTCAAGCTTTACCTAGTCCATCATTATCCAGGTCACTTAAGTATATATCTCCTCCAAAGCGAGAAAACCTCCTGTCCCCGCTGAATGTGCTGAGCAAAGAGGGCCTGGTGCTGTCTGTCAGATCATATAGCAGAGCGTGTCCTGCCTGGTGCAGCACTGAGGATATAAATGAAATCCTAGACAGGCTATCTGGGGGAAAAAGAAAAAAAAAAAAAAAAAAAAAAAGTAGTAATAGAAGTTGAGCATCAGACACAGGAACTCAGGTGTAATTCTTGCAATACACTGGCAGCAGGAAATACTGGCATTACGTAACATGGACAAAATTAATATAATTTATGAAACAAGATCAAATGTTATATGGCATTAACACTAATTAACATTGAAACAATCTCTTAGCAATAGTACCAGGGGAAAAACGAATTCAAGTTAAAGACAGAGTTCTACATTTTGACTTTCCTAATTCCTTACTACCTACTGCCAGAGTAAGGACAAAATACTGTGTTGTTTTAATTCCAAGAAACATGCAGCCTACTAGCCAATCACTGCTACATAAATAATGCAAAGTAGTAATGCTGCTAAGCTAATTTTAAGGAAAGAAAAAAACCAATTGAATTTGAGGCATAGTAGAGAGGACTCTACATGTAAGGTGCTTATAGGTGATTAGTGATTGTTTCTAATTTTTTCTTTAAATTAAGTGGCAGTGCAAAAGTCCCTTCTATAACTTTTAACTTTGTATCTGTCCTCTGGTCACACAGAAACACATGTCCCAAAGGAGAAGCACTTTTCCATTTTCAGGACATACCTGTAGTAGGCGCACCCACCACCAGAACTGTCCTTGTGATCCCAGCCACAGACATCACACCACTGGCCACAGACAAACCCATTCTGCCCATCGCCTGTTAGATTTTTAAAACACCTAATGTCATTTCTACAGAATGTCACTTCAAATTATTCATAAAGTCCCATAGTACAGAAGGAGCCCTACCTTGTCTCCAGTTACTGCAAACCACTGCTTTGTGCTTGGTGGATTATACCCATACACCTTCCCAACACTCTGTCTGACATCCGATGAGAAGGGATCGCAGCTTGAATTACAGTGCAGAATATATTTGTATGCAATAACATATTTTCGTACATTCAGCTAGGATTGCTCCTCTTAAAATTTTTTCCCCTTTTAGTTTGGAATAATAGTGGCTGTAAAATTCTAGAAATCTATTTTAGTAATTTCCATGCTTGTTTTAACTAGTTACACAACATTTGGAGCACAGACTTGGCCTGTCTATCCACTTCTTTATCCCCCAATACATTTTTGGTTTTGGTTTGCTTTTAAAAATGTTATTTTGAAGTAAGTGCTATCTAGGTTATTTTAGGCGTGCTTAGCTGTCAGCATTTTTGTGCTGCCTCTCCCCCTCCCCAAGAAAACACAAGAAATTCTTAAGTGTCTCTAAATAACAGACCCTCTCTACACAAGGTCTAAAGACCCCTCCTCTCTCTTTGTGAGGGAGGGTGAAGGGATAAAAATACGAATTTAATAAAAATATTCTAAGCAGAGCAAAGAGGAAACTTCCTGAAAAGCCGGAAGTCTAAGCTATTACAAATCTTAAACATTGTAGAAGTAGGGCAGAATGGAGGAGAGAGCAAGCTCGTATACAACACACCCAGCACAACTCTTCCACGTCGGGCTGCCAATCAGCAGTAATGTTATGTTCTCCAGCTGGCAGCTGTCAAGTGAAAATCCAAACCAAGCGTAGTCTTCTTCCCCCTTCACCATCCAGTTGGCATCCTGTACTGACAGAAGTCCTGACAGACCAGAAAAATATTAATTAAATTTTGGCGTACCCTGGCATAGAAAAATCCGTTATCACCCTACGACAACGAGTTTCTACAAGCAAAGTTACACCGTCCGCGATATGGCACCAGTTATTGCTAACGTCGCTTGCTCAGTCTGCAACTGTACTGGCTGGTAAAAGCCTTTATTCAAGATTGCCTGCTTCTAAATCGTTGCAATAGCTTACACAAAGTACATGAAAGTCATCGGCCAAGCCTGCCCTAAGCTAATGACTCCTTCGTAGGGACAGGGCAACACTGAAACTGTTTATCAGAACTTGCAATTCTTCAAGGGCAGGGGGTGGGGGAGCTTCAAATAATTCAAAAAAATTCTGGCTTTAATTAAAATAGTTCATTCTGTGTTTTGGTTTTGCAAAAATGTCAGTCAGCAGTGTTTTGAAACCTATTTTCCTTGTGGTTTCTAATTTTACATGAAGTAGAATAAACTACAAAAATAAAACCTTATTGGAAATCTCAATTACGTGATTCTGACAAAGCTGTGAATACCTGTGTATCCTGTCCAACCCCTATTAACTTTATTTAGCTCCATACGTGGCCCTTCCTCCCTCATTCACAACAATCCTCATCACCTGTACTCATTGCCTGTACTCACTTGTAGCATTCCTCTTTAGCCACTTGGAGGAGCACACAGAATGATAAAAATTCACCTTTTGACGTACATTTGCAAGTTTCCAGGGAAAATTAGTGAGTCCGCCTTGGTAACACCAATACACACTTGCATCCATTGCTTTACCAAGGCTTTCAACGCTGTCTCCCACAATGCTTTTGTACCCAAGCTGGGACATTGCAGGCTGGATGGGTGGACAACTAGATGGCAAAATCCTGGTTGAGATGATCCCCCTCCACAGGGCAGCAGTTAGCGGGTTATACTGTGAATGCCTGTGACAAGTGGAGTGCCTTCAGGGATCTATCTTTAGATTCGTCCTGTTAAAAGACTTTTAGAAATGATTTGGAGAAGGCAATAACACGCCCTTTCACGAAGCTGGAGGATGACAAGAGACTGGGGGGCTATCTTGAGGGCAGTGCTACCATTCAGAGGGACCCAGGCGGGCTGGAGGAACAAGGCTGACAGGAACCTCACAACACCCAGCGAAGACAAATGCAAAGCCGTGCCCCTGGAAGAGGAGATGCACTTGCAGAGATACAGGCTGGGGAGCAGCCGTGTGGAAAAGGCCTTGGAGATCCTGGTGGGCAGAGTGCTGAGCGTGAGGCTCTGACAGCAGAAGCGGCCAGCAGCACCCTCAGCTATATAAGCAGAAGCATGGCAAAGAGACTGAGAGAAGTGGTTGTTCCCCCTTTACTCCTCCCTAGACCATGCCTATAATACATTGTTTAGTTTTGGACCCCACAAAAGATGTGGACTCCAGGAAAGATGCCAATGAACTGGAGCAAATTTAGTAGAGGGCCCGCAAGATGGGCAAGGGCTGGAGCACTTGCACTATGAGCAGAGTCTGAGGGACCAGGACTTTTTCAGCCTGGAGAAGAGAAGGTTTTGAAATGACATAACAGCAGCCTGCCAGTACCTATAAGGAGGTTAACAAGCAGATAGAGCCAGGCTTTTCTCAGCGTAGTGGGGTACTCAATGCCTTCTGTGTCTCTGACTTCACTATGTGTGGTGGGAAGACAACAGACAGTGAGCATAAGCTGAAACAAGAGAGGTTCACACTGGCTGTAACAAGACATTTTTTTCCCCTATGAGGACAACAAAGAAGTGGAACAGCTGCCCAGGGTGGCCGTGCAATCGCTATCACTGGAGGATTTTAAGACCTGACTGGATAAAGTCCTAAGCAATCTGGTCTGACTTCATAGTTGTTCACTTATTGAGTAGGATACTGGACTAGACACCTCCTGAGATCCCTTCAAACTGGAATTATCCTATGATTAATTAGTAAGAAATGAACAGTCACATAAAATATGGGATGGCTAATTTACTCAACAAATATTACCTTGGTCACTCCTGTTGAAATAAGAGTAAAATGCAACCACAAATCCTCGCTGCTGCCCACCACCAGGTGCATATGGAGACCCCACAACCAGATCAGCATTTCCATCCCCGTCAACATCAGCTGCCAGGAGGGACCAACCAAGATTACAGTAGGAATACTGCAATGAAGAGTTAGTTTAAGCCTGAAATAGAACTGAAACCACCAATTATATAACAAAATAGAGCAATTTACTTCCAAAGAGCTAATTTTGTCTCTTTCTGATCAAATTACCCTCCCACTCCCTGACTTCAATTTTGTTCTCTTTGGGGTTTTTTTTGAGGGCTATGCACTTTTCTGTTCACCCTGCTGCCTCCTCTGAACTGCAGTACAAATGTCTTTCCCACATACAACCAACCTAGGCAAGCACCTGCTTGCACCATCCCCATCAGTCTAATTCCCCTTGCAATTAGAAGTTTGATTTAAACCTTCTTTTTTTTTAAGCCCATCAGTCCCTTTCCCCTTTATCCCACCTCCGTGTTGTGTACCCCCGTGTGAGCCTAATCAATATACCTGACAAGTTATGGTAACGTTTGGTTGAGATGCCAAGCCTCTTCCCTCAGTGCCAAAATAGACGTACACGGCACCCTAAACAGCAGAAAAAGCAAATACAGCATGAAAGCATCTGCATGTCAGCACCAATTATGAAATCCAAGACAGCACAAGGAGTGAGACAGGTCTGCAAGAGCAATTAATACAACTGCATTTTTCCTACCAGAGCCTTCTCATAATACTGTCTTTTCCATGCCAAACCTAAGAATACCCATGCTGTAATGGGTACTGTTATAACCAGGCAACAAAACGGAGAAGTACAGAGAAGTACGTTTTCATCATACTGTGGGTAAGGAGCAAGGACAGTACACTGTATGTTTACATTTCTTATGCACACATTCAGATGGCTCAAATTTTGTTCATTATTATTTAATGCAATGGCACACAGTGCCAGGCACAACAGATGCATGCAATTTTCCAAGTTAGTGGGTCTACATAAAAGCACTTAAATTCCTATTTAGGCAGCTGAGTTACTATCTGAAATTCTGAAGAGTTGTAAGCTTAATGGATGTGGTTTAAACCAAAACATTTTGCCTCTCAGTTTGCGTGGGGTAAAAATAATCACGAACCATTACATGGGCTTATCTGGTAAGCTGCAAGTCATTAGCCTCTGTAACTTGATTATTTAGCAAGCGTGTCTGTGTTCATATCATATTTTAGATATCGTCTGTTGGCCTGTGACAGCAGGTGACAAGGCTCACAGACCCATGAGGTCCGTTCCAGACTCTCTGTTCCTAAATAAAAAGGGTACACTTGTATTTCATGAATGCCCCCTTACATTGCCAGCACATCAGTCCTGCAAAGTTGCAAACTAATTTGGACTTCTAATGTGCAAAAAGACCGCTGAAAGAGAAATGCAGATAGCTGTCACTGCTCTACTCAAAGTACTCACAAAGGTTATAAACATTCGTGTTTAAATTACAATGTCACTTTGGGCAACAACAGAAATTCTCTCTCTTATTTCATTGTTCAAGAATATACGTATCAATAAAAATGTTCTGTTTGGAGGGAAAAAACACAACAAACCCACGTGTGTGGCTTACTTTGTAAGTAAGAAACTGAGATCCCACAGAAGGCGCTCCAATTGCCAGATCTGGCACTCCATCCTCATTGAAGTCCAGGACTGCCAAGGCAGAACCAAATCTTCCTGAAGGCTAAAAGAAGAGGGATTGCTCTCATGAAAGTAACATATGTTTTCAAGACAAAACCATCAAAACCTCACGCACATTTGCAATCACAGCACAGGGAAGAATCGGAAATGGAGATGACAAAAACCTATCCCAACAATTTTTAAGATTTTTCTTAGTGTCACTTTTCTCCCAAGTAGGAACTGTCACACTAATACACTAACTGGGAGTCAACTGTTCTGTTTGAGGAAGTGGAAGTGTTAAAATATAAGATAACTGAACACAACATTGCGCTGCTTTGCTATTTCTTCTTCTGAGTCTAGTGCTCCATTGATGTTAAGCTTATCATCTTTCCTGTTAACATCATTACAGGCGTGAACCACTGAAACACTGTAAGAAGACAGCAGCTGTTACTCCCCAGTTTATAACCACACAAAGAGATTAAAAGGAAATGTATCTCATCTCTCTCTATTCTCTTCTTTGTGAAAAAAGTTGTTTTCTACAGGGGATCATCCTTATTATTTATACTTATTTGATCCTGCTTCTCAGTTACAAGCCAGTCCCCATCATATCAAATCATAGTCCTCTCTATTTTTAAAATAACGTGTACTCTTAGTAAAGACAAACAGTGGTTTTATGAGAAGTTATCAATTCATGAAAAAATGTAGCTTCAAAGGAATTGGAACTTATATCAAATTAATAATTTTAGATGAAAAAGGAAGGGGGAAATCACAATATTTTCTTAAATGCAGAGACTTGAATGAGCTACACTGTGACTGACAGAGACACTACCTCAGTTTTATTCAAGGGCAAATTATGTTCTAATACACACTTATCTGTCACAGCAATAAACGTGAACCTACAGATCACCATTGCTTTAATTGTTCCTGTGACTTAAATAACTGCTATTTTTCTTGAAAAGCGTACAACATCCTTTTACCAGGAGGGCTATTTCAGGAATACTCCTCATACATATTAATGATACTGTTGCTCAGTCAAAATTTACCACATTTTCAAGCCAAAAAAATTAAGTGACAAACATCTGACTTGACCCCTCACCTGATGACCCTGCAGTACTTGGTCAGCTTTCCCATCCAGATCCATGTCCTCTGGTGGCAAACCTGACTGGTTGCCATAGATCACATAGACCCGTCCTATCTGAACACGGCCCAGTGTGCTGTACCCTGGTGCTCCAACCACCAGATCTTCATATCCATCCTGGTTTAAGTCAGCTGGAATCATCGCCCTGTACAGCAAGGGAGTCAACAAAATCGTAGCATTAGCTTCCAGACTACCACAACATTAGCAGAAAATACTTGTACTTCTTTCAGGTAAACCAAGACCAGTCTTGCCCCATCTATTTTTTGTAAAAATCTACAGAGCATTTTTCATGCTTGCATATGACATAGAATACAAAAGATGAAATTCACTATCCTTTTAACTGAACCTCTGATTTAATTGATGAACTTAACAGTAGATAAGCAAAGGGATCACATGTGTCAGTAACACGTTGGCACTTAAGAGAGGAACGTGCAGAGAAAAGAACTAACTGCTGTTAACTTGGCTGATGTGAAGTAAACTCAAGAATTAAATCTTCAATTTTTGAGTCAGAAGAAATAAAGCAAGATGAGCAGCAATTAAATTTATTTTATTACTCTTCTCTGTTGCAGGTCAAGCTAGAATCTCTCTGACACGGAGAGAGAATATGCCTTTTTCTGTGTCCTGAATCTGTCTTTGAACTCCCTACTAGTCTTGTAGTGTTTCCAAGAACACTCACTAGGCACCACCAGTGATCAATTCGGGACAGAGAATTAATTCTGCGCCAACATCAACCAATAACCAAAAAAGGGTAATAGCATTCCTCTACTGTTCAGATCTAGAGCCTGAGTTGGTTCTAATTTTAGTTCCTTCCATTCTGAGCTTGATCACACACAGAGCACTGAGGTCCTCCACTAAGGAGAGAATGTAAAAAAAATTACAAGACAACCCTTTCAAAGAAAGAGGTTATCTGACTAGAATTCACATCTGAATGGAAATTTTGCTCTTGATACAGTTCTATTCAGTACCAACATAGAGAGGCTTACGCTAACATCCGAGAGAAAGGTCTTATGGGTTAAATTATTGTTCTGGCCAGACAATATAAGCCATTCAGTCAGATTGGTACCAGTAATTGACTTGGACTGTCACTTTTAAAGAGTTTCCAAAGAATAAACATTAAAATTTTGGTGGGTACTCAAAATTTACAAATACTAAAAGGGAGGTGGGAGGGAAAAAATTACCAACCATCCAAGTCTAGCATAGGGTGAAGTCAGAAAATACGAAGCTGCTGGCTTAGAGATGTGCTTAGAAGACTTCTGATCTGCAGCTGCTAACACTCTCCAGACTTTGGTTGCAAAAGCACGGTTTATTAAGCGGAGGGAATTCTGAAATAAAAATAACAGAGACACAAGAATGGTTAAAACACATGCTGAAACTCTAGAACATTATGGAGCACCTGAAAAACCAAGTCACCAACTGTAGAAATCACCACATTGATCTAAGTGGACTTTGACTCAGGTCATAAGCACCATTTTAGAAAGAGACAAAAATCTGTATGCTCTAAATGGAGCATTGCTAATTGTTCACTGCTGTGCTTTGTTGGGACTTCTTAACCCCCAAAAGTAATCATATAATTTTGAAAAACATAAATACTAAAGCGTAAATACTAAAAATATATTTTGTCATTTTTGGCACTGCAAGATGTGTTCTAACTTCACTATACAATGAGCAAAGTGTAAAAATTTAATATTTACGATGAACATATAAATATATAGATTAACAACGGCGCTGGAATCTCCACGAAGTGAAGTCAGAGGCTACTGTTAACATCCAGAGACCCTGCTCCATCATGCAGCATTTCAGACAGAAATTAAAACAATTTTATGCAGACCTGAATTTTACCCGACACATCTGTCACTTCTCACTTACTGTTGCCCAAGATTCTATGTTGAAGTTAACTCCTCTCTCTGTATAATTTATATTCTTTTCAAGCGTTTTTGTAAGCAAAGAAGTTGTATTCTTGTGACGTTCATGTTTCGATTGTTTGTTTCTGCTAAAATAAAGAAGACAGCAATAACAATTAATATAACCGAATTAATAACTTGAGTATTCTTATGACAAATCTCAGAGAAGCAAACATACTGCATGCAATCAGGTGGTCATTTCTCCCATGTGTAAATGGAGTTCTCAAGAGATACAGTTAAGCTGGTTTCTCCTGAGGTGTCTGCTAGAGGAATACATACACTTGTGCTCCGAACAGCTGAGTTCCATATTTCTGTACATAAATCAGGAGACAATTTACCTATGGTACGGGTAAACATGAATCAGTAGTTTCATGATTAGTGGGACAGAGAGTGACAACCAAATAAAGTGTGAAAATTTAGCACTTCACATGCTAGGTAAGTATTCTTGTCCTTAGGCTGGATATGAAGTCTACTTATTCATGTTAAGAGAATATCAAATTCACACACAAAAAGATAAACGAAAAGATCTCAAAGTTTCAATAGCTCACTGTCCACAGGAAGGCTCTCCTTTCATCAGTAAATCTTTGAACCTTCAGAGCCATACTTACACATAGTTGTCCTTGTGCTCCCTTGTGCAATTTATAAACAGAGGGTTCTCAGGCAGGAAGCAGCCACTAAAGAAATACGCAGAATGCATTTTAAAGCAACGGAGGCAAAACTAAAAATACAACTTTTATCCTTAGTGATATCCTGTTAGAAGTCATGAGTTTTCTCAAGAATCCCTGCTTATTCAAAATCAGAGCATCATTATAATCCTTAGAAACCCTTTTGATATTTATTTTAATGACCTTGATTAGGTTCTATATGAATCTCTCATGTCTTCATATAACTCTTCAAGGAAAGTTACTGTAATGTGTTCTGCTAGTTCTGTTAATCTAAAACACTTTTAATGAAAGTGCCATTCTGGAACAAAGAACACAACGGATTATGTGATACTGTATTTTAAACATAATTTCCAAAAATAGCTGCAGTGATATTTTCCACATAAATGGATGGAATAATTGCCAATGTTGGTCTTATAAAGTTATTTACAGTAAGGTTACACTTGTAACAGAGCAGTACAAGGCTAGAACTCACGATATTCTTACGATATTCTGAGTACCAGCCCAAGGTTCCAACACTAGATTATATACTCTTACTCTTCCTAATCCTATTTGCCTTAAGTGTCTGAAGACAGTATCTGACGTCCCCTAGGAAGGGACATCTTTGCTGGCTGATGACAGCAGGCAGAAGGTGCAGGCACAGCCACAGCTCAGACTGCCAGGCCCAGGCAGAACCTCAGGGCACAGCTATACAACATTTAAGCAGGCCCTCAAGTATGCCTTAAAGAACGCCCCAAATTTTCCCTGTCAAGTATCAGCTGGGCATGCCAGGGCCTTGCCTTGGGAAAGGAGCGTGAACATGTAACAAGTGCAAACTCAAGGCCTGTGTAATCCTGTGCACCCGGGTAAAAGACAGCCACAGAAATCCCTTGTCCAAGTGAGGATTCAAAGCTCAGCACCTCTTCTAGGAAAGAACCTGCCTAAGAAGAACAATTAAATGGGTGTCAGAACTTGACTACTGTGTTTCATATTGCAGGAAACATGCTATACCTGGTTCCATTCTCTAGCATATGGCTCGTCAGCTCAAAAATATTGTTTGTCCAGAACGCCATGTCATCCACTCCTCCAAGGAAATACTCATGGAACTTCTCCACCAGAAATGGAGATTTACTAGCATATGCTGGAAAAAGCTGAGACAAGCAACATACTTAGTAAGATGGACTACATTGTCTTCATGCTGTATGTTCATTTTCATAAAGAAAACAGAAAACCAACCTTGGCAACAGCAAGCCTTTCTCCATGCCTGAAAAAAAAAATAATCTTCAGAAATAAATTTGCTTCATTAAATAATATTTAATTATTTAAGAAGTTCTTTTCAAGGTTTACGTATGGTAAATACTATGCAAGTTATTACATTTACTTGTTGGTTGTTACTACATTTTAAAACTGTAATGTGAGAAGTAATGATATTAACTTTATTGATGCCCTTACTTACAGGGATTCACAGTGTTTGTAAATGCCGCGCAAATACTGGTAATTAACCGAAATAAAGGATACATCTAGGCTGTTTAAGATATTCAAAGCGGACATTGCCAGATATCAAAAGTCTCTTGAATTATTCTTGGACTTGAAAGGATCTACATGAAGTGTAGGCAGGCCACCTATTTAGGTATGTACACTACTCCTTTGGTACACGAAAATTATATTGTTAACATGCCACAACACAACGGTACTTGAAGACACAGCTGTTCTCAAATAAATAAGCATAAATACCTTAAATGTATACATGTGTTAAATAGCTAAGATGCTGAATCTGTGACATAATAATGAATTTAACAGTCACTAAGCAGTCCAAATTTGTATTCTAGCCATTAAAAAAATTCAGGTGTTTTATGATTTTGGGGTCTAGTAGGGAGTCTATTTTGCTGGCCTCAATGCATAAGGCATTTCAAATAGGATTATCATAATTTTCCTACATATGTTTCACTTATGAAAACCCAGACAAAGCTACTCAGCTTACAGTTCAAGAAACAGCAGGTAAGTACAGTCAGTAATTGTGCTTTCAGTTATGATCTCTCTTCCATAAAATTCCTTATAGATAGCTGCTAGGTCTTTGACAGGCACATACCTAAGAACAAGACAACGGTATTATAACAAGTGATTTTGCACTTCACCTGATAAAAGATTACAGTTTCTGTAATAACAACAGCCTGCTTTAAAATACTCTAAAAGTCAAAATACCACAGAGGTCATGAAGATTTACAAATGCCAGAAAGACCAGGATTGCAGATGCAGTTGCTTTCTGCACAACACTCTTCTCTTGTTTAGGTTCAAAGTCAGAAACCCATAGAACCATCCCCCTATGGCTACTCCTGGTGGAGTTTCTTTACTCCCCACACTGGTTCCCTGGCTTGGTGATCATATAATCTCGAGGATGCCCTCCAACTCTCTGCTGTGCCAAATCTACTCCAAGCCAAACAGACATTTCCCACAGCTGTGCCAAAGTTTTATTAATGAACTGTGCCTTCTACACCGAGATGAACTACATTCTACCTAAACAAAACAACTCAAATGACCTACCTTATCAGTAGAAAAAAAAGCGAGTTTTTTATTTCACTCAAAAACTGTGACAAAAAATTGTGTAAATCTAAAACTGCTTCTCCTTTTTATGCTTTTAAAACCTGTCTGAATCCCACCGCATCTATGACCATAAACATCCTCAACTTCCAAAACTTTAAATGGAAATCTAAGTGAGATTTAGTTAACTAATTGCTAGGACATTCCAGCAAATCTTTTTCACTGGTTATTTTATATATAATTACTTATAATTCCCTTCAGATATAAATAATTTAATCTTTCTTGCTGTGCTCCTATACGTAAAATTATTTTTTCTTCTGCCCTTCCAGTTTTTCATGTCAGGGAATGGTTAATATGCGTATAAGGAATACCAAACTCAGAAAAATTCCAATAGCTACAAGGGTTTCTTTTGAAAGAAAGATAAAGGATAGCATTTTGTTAAAACACAGTGCGTATGCAGAGTAAGCAGAAATAATTATTAAAGAAGGTAACGTCATTATCTTACCAATTCGATGCCAGATAACTGAAGTCCAGCTCAAACTGACTCAGTACATCTCCTCCTGCAGATGGAAGAATGAAAAAAGACCCACAAAGCCCAACAAACCAAACTCGTTAAGTATTTATCATGGATAACAGGGCAGATGAAGCTACGTATGCCTACATTATCTATGTTTACATGGTAGATCCTACAGCTATATATTTAGAATACATAAATGGTTCACCTGAAAGCATGCTGCATATTTTATACTCCCAGAGAAAAAGAATAATTTAAAATTTAAAAACACAGTAGTGACTCCATTTAAACTTTAGCATCCCTCAGCCTGTGTTTCGGTTTTAATGCAAGCATCCATATGCCCTGTCACATCTCCTGAAACACGGAGCATGACGATAGGTATAGCAGGGCTTTGCAACCTATAGGGGAGACTGAGAATACAGCATCCATATGACGCATTCTTGGCTCCTGCATTCCACAGGGTAAGAGCCAGAATCACCTACTGTGGTTTTGAAGGGGACTAGTTATTCCAAGAGAAGGATCTACAATCAGCAAACAGAAGCATTACCAAAATCGCCAACATTGTGAGCTTCTGAGTATGAACCGTGAAAATCAATCTGGAGAAAGAGAAAAACAAGAGAACTGTCCATTTATTTTACTCATCCTTCCATGCAAACATAGGAGCAGAAACAAATTGTCCAAGCAGCACTGAAGTTTACGGGTGCCAAACCTGACCAGCTTCGTTCTTATGGAGTTTGTGACATTGCATCTCTCTGAAAATCTTCCAGAAACAGGGCTCCGGCTTTTCTCTTCCCTCCCCATCAGAGTCCAAAGCTAAGCTATCAATTCCAACAAATACAGTTATATCAATAAATAAAATAATACAGGCTTACTTCTCCCATGGCCTTTAGAAATCCTTGGTCGATGCCCAGGCTATGCCAGCTAACATCTGCCACCATATGTGAAGCAATTCCAAACAGGAAAGCCACCAGCTTCTCTGTAGCCTACACAACAACAATCCACTTGTAGTAGCATCATAATTTTACTCCAGTCTTTAAGAAGAAATAAGCATTTTATGTAAGTGCATTATACAAGGATATAGGTTAGAAACCCTTACAATCCAAGAACTTAGCCTGACAAAGCATTGGCCACTTATTCCTTGACGCTGAAGTTACTTTTTGTGACTTGAGAAGCTTTAAGCACTTCATACAGCCCAAGGCCAAAGAATTACATGGCTGACACCAGGACAACTTGTGTATTTCCAAGTTACACATGTACTAAGGTCTTTTTCTGGACTGGGGACAAACACTTCCACTTCCAGCGAGTGAAACCCCCTCTGCCACCATTGGTGTTGCACAGGCACACAGAGGAGAGAAAGACGTTTCTGTGCAAGTGCTGTTCACTGTAAAAGTACCTGATTAAAGCCCAGGTATGAAATTACTCATCTTATTCTGACAAACAGAAAAGTTATTTGGAATAAATTTATCAGCAACAGAAATTTCATTCCTCCAGAAGACACTTCTCTGCACTGAATCATTGTAGTTCCAGAGGTCTTTTAAAAACCTGTAACTGAATCATAGTTTTTGATTAATTTGTACTTCCCAAGGGCTAATAGTGCACAAGATCAGTATTACACACAGCCAGTCAAAAGGCAGGCAGACTTGTTCAGGTTTTAAATAGTGCGTGCTCCCAAATGCCGCTCCACATGTATGATTTTCCCGAGCAGGGACAGAACGGCAAATTCTCCAGTAAGGAAAAGAAATAAATATTACTCTTAAAACCATTCTCACTTTTGACTATGTGTTTTTCCTCTCCTCTTATGTAGCTCATATACCATAAAAAAAGAGCAAATCAGGACTAAGCCCAAGATTTCACAAGTGAGCATTCTAAAATATGCCTGGTTTTCAAGTGGCAAACGCTCAATCAGATCTGTCAATAATGCAAGACCACCACATTTGAAAGTCTGGACCTATGAAATTTATCATAAGCACCAGACCACATTGAAGATAACTGATAGACTTTATGTGGAAACCACAACTTTTTTGTTTGGTAAAGATGTAAACAGGATTTCAAATTTTCCTGTATCAGCAGAGTCTTTAATTTAAAAACGTTTATTTTTTCTTCCCAAAGGATGAAATTGCAACAACAAATGAAGGTGAAGAAAACAGGAGAACACAAAGTCAACGAAATTCTCTTACCTCTTCCCAAGGCTGAGGATAATTCCTTGCGATGTACTGAATACTTGCACTGAGAAACGGTGACCAGTGAGTGTCCTCAGACACATCATGGAATTTTCCTATTGCAATAAAATCATATCAGTACTTGATTTATTCTTTGGGGAAGAAAAGAAAAAAAAAAAAGAAAAGAAGAAAAATAAAAGGTTTCCTCCATGAAAAAAAACATAGACTTTTGTTCAATTTCATATCATACAGATGATACATTTTGCAATCCACTTATATGAGGAGCCAAATGAGACTTATTTTTATATGATTTATACTGTCAGAAGAGATACTAGATTTACCTTTTATGATTTTGGTTTGAAGCATCTGAAAATTTTGTGCCTGCTCCCTTTCTCTGTGCATGTGAGTACGTACAGTACAATGAAAAAACTGACTCCCAAGTGTCTCCCAAGTGTAGAGGATAAAGAGAGCTGACAGAGAAGCTGTTGACTAAATGGATGCATCAAATTGCACAGCAGAAAAGCTGATGGGTGTGTCAGCCAACTCAAAATATCATGCTTTGGGACAGGTATCAGTTTCCACAGGGCAGAGGAGGGCTATGTCATCATCATCATTAATGATGGCAAACTTGCCAAGATACAGTCAGTTTAGGAGGAGGACAGAGGAAAGCAGGAAAAATCAGGTTTTCCTTTGATGCATCAATTATTACTCTCACTTGGATTTTTGCAGAAGAGATTATGTAGGATCTAACAGTGACCTCGCCTAAAAATTTCTACATAAAGCCAAGGGCAAAGTGATGCTGATGTGACAAGACCAAGCAGCACAATATTAAATCCTCTAACGGGGAAAAAGTAGGCAGAAGATAGATTGTTCTGACCATCAATGCACTTGAAGGAAGAAGCACGGCCAGCAGGTCGAGGGAGGGGATTCTGCCCCTCTACTCCACTCTCGTGAGACCCCACCTGGAGTACTGCATCCAGCTCTGGAGTCCCCACCACAAGTAGGACACGGACCTGTTGGAGCGGGTCCAGAGGAGGGCCACAAAGATGGTCCGAGGGCTGGAACACCTCTGCTATGAGGACAGGCTGAGAGAGTTGGGGCTGTTCAGCCTGGAGAAGAGAAGGCTCCGGGGAGACCTTAGAGCAGCCTTCCAGTACCTGAAGGGGGCCTACAGGAAGGATGGGGAGGGACTCTTGATCAGGGAGTGTAATGACAGGACACGGGGTAATGGCCTCAAACTGAAAGAGCGTAGATTTAGATTGGATATCAGGAAGAAGTTCTTTACTGTGAGGGTGGTGAGACACTGGAACAGGTTGCCCAGGGAGGCTGTGGATGCCCCATCCCTGGAAGTGTTCAAGGCCAGGCTGGATGGGGCTTTGAGCAGCCTGGTCTAGTGGGAGGTGTCTCTGCCCAGGGCAGGGGGTTGGAGGTAGATGATCTTTAAGGTCCCTTCCAACCTGAACCATTCTATGATTCACACAGAACCGTGAAACTGCAGAAGGTGAAGGTATATTAAATGCTGAAACCAAAAGAGCAGACCTTGTGGGTGACTCAGTCACCTCTTGGCCTTTTGACATTGTACAGTGCAGATGAACTAGATAACAGAAGGACCAAAATTACATGTTCACAGAGCAGACCTCTACATCTAAGTTTGTCTCCCACCTGGAAAGGATGGCTTTGTTCTTGATCTAGAGATACACCATTAAAACAGCTCACATCTGCTCACATTGACAAAGGAGACTGCTGACAAGTGGCCCAAGTATAAACCAAGGCAAGATGGACCCCAACTTCAGTGAAGGAAAGTTATTTTCTAAAACATTTGCAATTGTATTATTTTCTTATAAAGTTGCACAAAAAGGTTCAAAATACTAACAAAAATGGTGGATGTTTTTGCAGGAAGGTATTTTTTGGCCATACCTCTTTTCTTACAACATAACTATTTTCAACCCTACTAAATTTTATAGGATTTTCACATTAAAAAAAAAAAAGTTGTTACCATATTAGACTTATATAGCTTTTCTTACCACTTTTACAGATTGAAGGATAAAAGGCATCAGGATAAACACTCCCAGCCTGAAATGCATCTTGGTGGTTTAGTAATAACTGGAAAAGAATGGGGAAAAAGGCATCAGAATGCTATTGCACAACACAAAAACATGGTTTACTGCCAATATCGAAGATAAAACTTAAATATCCAGCAAGATACAAATATTATCTTGGTAAAATACATTATTTTAGTGTTGTCATCATCCCCCTGCCCACCTCACACAAATCCTTGTAAGCAAAACTAAACTACTCAGTATATACCATAATTTGAAAGGCCATTTAGGAACGTATTCATATGATATAATTTAGGTGCTGGTGATGTCACCTTCTGAAGGTGCCTTCCTCCTCTTGCACTAAACACAAAACCTGGGCTGCTAAATTCCATCCTCTGAATCACAGCATAGCTGTCTACAGCAGACAATGTGAATACTTCTCTTGAGTGATCTCCTACTTTGATAACAGATCAAGTTATATAAAATGGTCTTCGTTACATTGTCCCTAAAGGATATTAAAATGTTTTAAGCACAAAACACGTATGTGTTTGCTTTCTGTGTTTATGAAAACTGTCCACATGCCTGCAGTGCTCTGCTGCTCTGCGCTCTCTGTTGTATGAAAGAAAAAGCTATCCGCACGAATCAGAAATTGGTTAAATTATATATGTGGTGGACTAAATTCAAAACCTTGCTGTCATTTTGCTGTCTTTATGTTTATTAAATCTCCTTTCCAAAAGTCCTCTACTGATTCTCCTAATACAAAATACTCACAGAGCATATGGCTTAAGAAGATGGGAAAACATGCAGGAAACCACACACACTGTTATATACAATATTATAATTGCTACATATTTGTAATAGTATTCAGAAGGAGTCAAATGATTTTCAAGAAAAAAGGTAAAAATACAGTCTAGGCACAATATTTACACACATATTACTGAGAATAAATATTAAAGAACAGAAGGGCAAGAAGACAGAGAGAAAAACAGTGAGAAGAAAGGTGTACACAATTAAGTGATAATATGCTTCCTACCTGTCTATAATTAACATTCCCTTCACGCTTAATGAAAAATTCCAGAGCTCTATGTGCTGAAAAACAACATATTGAAGTATTGATTTATAGGTACTGTGGCCAGGCCCGTGTTTTGTTAGAAGCATTATCAGAACCAGCATACACCACATTATCATATCTAAGCCAAGTGGCACAGGTGCACGAAACATGATTTCTCAAAAAATTCTGTACCTGTGAGAGGGTGTGTTCTTCTCACCTAGGCAGCTAATAAGGAAATGCTGTTTCTGTGGCACATCTGGGCACTGAGGTCTCATCAGTCTCTCTCCGAGCCCCAGCTCCCAAGTTTGACCAACAAAGCTGAAATTGCTCTGAGTCCAGAACTGAGTCCAGAGCTACAGCAGTGGACTGATACAATCACACCCAGTACGTACAGAGTACGGGTCATAAAGTTCTAGCTGTAAGGGACCCACCTGAATTGTATTTTGAGTTTCACTGCACTGTTGCCCTTAACATTGAAAAAGGCATCTCAGGAATCAATGCGGATGTTTAACAGTTTGATTAATTTTTAACATTTATGAAAACCAACGGAAATCTAAAGTCAGCAAGGTAAATAATACTATTTATTCACGGAATAGGCAGATGTTCTTATTGCCAAAATATTTATTGAGCAAACATAACAAGAAAATGAAACCGACTGACATCACTTTTCTTCAATGAAGTGTCCTTCTAATTAATGTTAGATGCCAGGAATAATCTATTAACACTATTCTAAAAATACACAACATTGCCTCCAATATTATTCAGTGGAAATTGTATGCATGCGTTAATGTCTTGCCTTCCCACACAAAGTTTTACTCCTCGCTTGAAGTTATTTACAAACCAAGACTGATCAAGATAACACAGAATATGCTGAATTTAATTTTATCCTTACCAAATAAATCCCATCACACACTCCCTCCTCGTTCCGGAGTAAGATCTAGACAAAACTTGTGGGGTTTGAACAATTTTTCACTTTGAATTTTACCCACTGCTCTAAACTATCCTATACAAGTATGTTAAGATACCTTAAGGATCAATCTTGCACCAAAACAGGAATAACTTAAAAATAATAATTAAAAAAAGTCTACCATTTTGAGGCTCAGACATTTCAACACACACCTCCCCTTGCTGTGGGGGAGAGTCTCAGTTTGGTAGTTTGCTTTTTCTGTCTCCCTCCCCCCGCCCTCCTCCTCCCCGTGACTTCTCTCATTACTCATGTGGGACCAGGTCCTACAAGTTCACCTTTACAAGGCATTTCGTGATGGATCCCCACGGGTCTGACAGGAGCCCCCGGAGGGAAAAAGCCTCCCTACTCAGACCCATGTCCAGCACTGAGGCCATGGCAAGTAGGACACGGCACAGCTCTGCCGAGCACACTGAACATGAGCAACATTTTGAACAGGCAGAGCTTTTCACCGTTTTAAAAGTACTTTCAGAAGTCTGTCCAGGATAGACTTTGGTGCTGGTTTTGAGTCAGAGGAGTTCCCTTCTACAGTTTGCTTTTTTTTTTTTTTTTCCTGGAATACTCAGTGTTGGGATTTGGCAATAACTTTCAGTATCTTATCATCATGGACTTTTATTTGCACATTAATAAAAGCACTGATTTTAGCAGCATCAGAGCTGATCCCAATTTAATTTGCAGACAAACGGACAAAATTTGTTGGAAACTATGATGCAGTAGTTCAGCGTACACACTAGTCCTCAGACAACCAAGATCTTTAAATTATATAAATGCAGGTGTTCTGCAACATGATTCCTTGATAAGGAAAAAATCTGCTTTGGGACAGATCCATAAGCTCTTATTTCTTTTTGTAGATTTCTTGCAAATACACTCTGTTCTGCCAAATCAGTTATTTCACGTTTTCAGAAGCTCATACTCAGTAATTAGAGCCCTGAGCTTGCAAAGATGTATGCACTTGCCTAACCTCAGGCAGAGTGACTTCTCCTACCGATTACTATGGCTTTCTTGACATATCATTAGGAAAAGCAAACAGTTCCAGGATACTGACCAAGGGGTGCAACACTTGGTAAGGGACCGTACTCCCAGTCTCAAATGAATGCCATGAATAATCCCAGCCTTTAACTTGTTCAGAGTTGCATGTATTCAGTACTTAAAGTCTGAGAAGATTACCTCAATAGAGACAACATCATACGTTTCACTATCTGAGCAACAGATTTAGAATCAGAAACAGAACAACAAATAATTAAAACTGTCAATTTATTATGAGTAAACGTTTCAGAATAACCTCATGCTACTCATGAGTGTTCTTGCAAGAACTACAGCAGAAACTAGATTTTAAAAATAACACATGCAAACAAGAAATTCAAACCAGAAATATTTCCCCACTTGGATGTTCACTCAGTTCTCTCCTTCATTCTCTACAAATCTAGGCTGTTCAGGCTACAGATAACAACCTACCAGGAAGAGACACAGAACAAAATTTTCATTATGTCAGTCATAGAAACCAACACATTCTAGCTTTTTTTCTATCTTGTACAGGTATGGCAAAAGTAATACACAATGATTTGAAAACAGAGCTACCACCAATGATCCGTGTTATTCTCTAGTTTAAATATAACAATCCTACAAATTGCGTAAAGTATTCCTCTCCTTTCTCCAAACCAAACCCAGTCTGCCTAAGACTCAGACACAAACATTCCAGTTACATAATGCCTGTTTTAGAAGACGGAAAAATACGCAACCAAGTTGATTCAAGCATTTTGCTTATAAAAACAGCAAAGTTTCAAACTCCAAAACCAAACTACTCATCTATCCACTGTGTTATTCACATTTTTTTAAATTATATAGAATGCTAATTGCTTTAGCATTATTTCCTCCCTTTGCTTTCCAGCCGAATCTGAACTTACTTCTCTTGCCAAGCAACTCAAAAGACATGAAAATTCATTCTGAACATGACTTACCTATTTCAACATGCGTTGAAATTCCACATGGGATACATCTTTGACAGAAATGGTACAGTATAACCAGCAAAATAGACCAAATCTTCAACCCAGCCATGATGCTTGCTGGAACTCTGATTTTCAGAAGCCTGGAGCAGTAGCACTGTGACCTTTGAAATGTAGGTTACGGAGCATGCCTCTTCTTTCAGACATATTGCTGACACAGCAAGTAAATGAGTGCTGTATTTGAAAGGCTATTTTACAACAATGATTTTCTTCACTTCGTAAAAAAAAAAGAAATAACCTGTAGGTGTTCTCCCCTCTTGAATTCTGTAGTATCTCTGGGGTTTGGGCAGCGTAACTGCCACCACCGCACAGCAGCAGTGAAGTTTCTGTAAACACAGAAAAGCAGGGCAGAGAAGAGCATCCTCCCACAGCTCGTCCAGCTCATGATGCAGTTGCCTTACAACAGCTACGTCACATTTCACAAAAATTAAAGTCAGTTGCCAAAGCAGCCTTAGTAGAAAATCACAACCTCCTGAGTTGCATGCAATACAAATTCTTAAGTTTTGGTGAGCTGATAGGGCATTGCACACATACATTTGGGTCTTATGATCCACACTGAAAGCCCAATGGATATATACAGGGGGAAATCACGAGAGTACGCCTGCCACACATATTGCTATGAACTTCAGTCTAAGCACGCTGCGGCTACCAGCCATCCTCCATCCAACCCTGGCCTGGCCACCATGCCAGCCTGCTGCCCAGCCTGTGGGCATGGGCCGGCACACCGGGCAGGGGCTTCGCATCATCCTCCTGCCAGAGACCAACCGAAGCCGCCATGGGATCTGGTGGCCACAGGCGAGGGCTCACTGGCCCAGCACGACCACAGGCGCCCGCGGGCCGGTGCTCCTGGAGGCAAGTCCCCCCTCTCCCTCCGGTGGGGGTATCTCGACGGGGCTAGGGAAAGGGGGCTCCGGGAAGCAGAAGCCCCCCCCCGACATACCCCCACCCCTGCAAGGGACGACCAAGCGCCCCTGCCCGCTCGCCCGCCTCCCTGCTCCGGCGAGAAGCCGCTTCTGGCCCGGCCCCTCCGCAGCTCCTCCTCCGGGGCGGTGCGGGCGGACTCGGCCCGGGCCTCGCCGCCTGCCGCCGGTGCGGGGCCATGGCGAGCCTCCTGCCGCGGCGAGTCGCCGCCGCCAGTCGCTGCCGCCGTCTCCTCCTTCTCCCCCCGCCGCCCCTGGGTCCGGCGGCGGCGCGGCGCGGCAGCTGGGCTCTGCCGGCCGCCCTGGTGCGGCGGGGCGGCCTGGTGGGCGGCCGCTGGGTGGAGACGGCCGCTGCTTTCCCCGTGCAGGACCCGGCCAGCGGCGAGGAGCTGGGCCGAGTGGCCGACTGCGGGCCGGCCGAGGCGCGGGAGGCCGTGCGGGCCGCGCACGAAGCCGGCGCCGCCTGGGGCCGCCTCCCCGCCAAGGTGAGCGGCCGTGGAAGATGGCGCCCGCCGGGGCGGCGAGGGGGGACCCCGGGTCGGGCGCGTCGCCTGTGGCGGGAGGCGGCCGGGGCGGGGAGGTCCGGTCCGGCGAGGGCAGCCGGTCCCCAGGCTGGGTCGCGGGCCCGTCCCGGGGGTCTTGCGGAGGCTCGGCTTCCCGCTGGGAGAAGCTCGTCTCGATCGAGCGGGTGGCCCCCGCGGCCGCCTTCTGTCTTCCCCAGGAGAGGAGCCTGCGGCTGCGGCGGTGGTACGAGCTGATGCTGGAGAACAAGGAGGAGCTGGCGAGGATCATAACGGCCGAGAACGTGAGTTCAGCCCCGACGGAAACCCGCCGCGGCTCCTTGAAATGAAACGCTGGCAGCCAGCAAAACGCCCTGTGTGCCCTTCACCAGTTAGCTGCCGCTTTTTTAAGTTATTACTTAAAAAAAAAAAAAGCTGAGCCTAGCGGACGCGTTGTGCATTTGCATTGCTCCATTAGGTCAGCGGGTAACGTTTCAAGCATTTCTCTTTCCAACATACGTACGATGCGTTGTTTCGATGACAATAGTACCTGACAGTCCAGTGGAAATCAGACCCACGTTGTGCTGTGTGGTGTGCCAAAAGCGTACATCAACTTAAACCATGGTCTTCGTGGCACAAATGTTCGTGTTTCATCTGTTTCATTGATGCAGAAAAAATTGCAGTACTATTAAAGCAAGCCTCCGAGTTGGATTTGCTCAGTGTGCTTTGGTTCGCATCACAGAGCAGTCCTTGGAGCTCACAGACTGGTGTCTTCTTAGATAAAAGCATGCTGGAAGATACTTCAGCAGCGCCTCTGTGGTGTCCCAGCTGCTAATGGCCATTCAGGCCACGGGATCAGACCGGCAGGTAGTCCAAAGTCATACTCCCCAAAACAAATGTCCCTCGCATAAACTTGCAGCTGTTCTGCTGTGATTTGCATCTTCTTCAGAACCGTGGTAGCAGCTAACTGCAGAGTTTGTAAATAAACACGTGCTACATTTGCTATTCCAGGTCCTTGTCTTGGGCAGGAATGAATCCAGGCCACAACATACAAAATGTTGACTATACAATGATGGTACAGTGAAGCCACACAACTATTGCTGCTGCAATCACACAGTCCTTTTTGGAGATCACGGTGTGCATGATAGGGGATTTTAAAGTACTCTGAAAAGAACAAAAACTCCAAAATGACCTAAATTTGTTTTTATTGCTTCAGTCTGCCTCTTACAGTGTGTCTTCAATCTGATTTAATCAAAGGGGAAGCCTCTGAAAGAAGCACAGGGTGAAATCCTGTATTCTGCCTCGTTTCTGGAGTGGTTTGCAGAGGAAGCTCGCCGGGTTTATGGTGATGTTATTCCAGCATCTGCAAAAGACAGAAGAATCCTGGCGCTGAAGCAGCCAGTAGGAGTGGCAGCCATTATAACTCCAGTAAGCATACCTGAAGTTTTCAAGTCATGCAGAGGTTTTCAGCTCAGCCCACAGCATGGGGCTATGGCCTTATGGCTCCTCCAAGCCCTGGCAAACACCCCTGTAAAGTTTCATTTCTACCTTGCACTCGCTTCTTCCTGGACTGGCAGTGCTGCTTTGTAATGCTCACTTAAGACAAAGCACATCAGGCAGCTCTGTTCAGGTTATCGCATAATTACAGAAAACGTCAGCTATTTCAGCAAAAACAGGAGGCAAAATTTTCCCAACTTTGGTTGTACTTTTTTCTCTCATCCTAGTGGAATTTCCCCAGCGCAATGATTACCCGGAAGGTTGGTGCAGCTCTGGCAGCTGGCTGCACGGTGGTAGTGAAACCTGCAGAGGACACACCGTTATCAGCATTAGCTCTTGGGGAGGTGAGCTTTTTTCCTAAGCTTTGCCTTAGCAGTGGACTGAAGTTGTAAATGGGGAGGGAGATGGGCTTTGAAGATAACTCTGGCCAGTTTCATACATGAAGAATGGGCAAACTGTCTGACTTGATCCAGAGGTTTTAGTTCAGTAAGAATCTTTGAAAGTTGCTTCCAATATGGTCTAGAGCCTCAAGGAGGACCTGGCCCTTTAGCTACACAAAACGTCTCTAATAATTTGCTTTGGTTACTTTGAATGACAGCCAGCTTAAACCAGAGAGAAGCTGCTCGCTTGACATGGTGGCATCTCTTACTAGTTGTGCTGTGCACGTTCGACTTCCATTGACTTACAGACTGGTTTCTTCAAAACAATAAAGAAACATTAAGTGACTATTCCTCACACAAAATGCACTGATCGTGCAAATTCTGTGTTTCTTCTGTTGCAGCTTGCAAACCAGGCTGGAATTCCAGCGGGAGTGTATAATGTTGTTCCTTGTTCCAGACAACAGACGCCAGCTGTAGGGGAAGTTCTGTGCACTGATCCATTGGTAGCCAAAATATCTTTTACTGGCTCTACAGCAACAGGAAAGGTACATAAGTGCACAGAATACCTTTGAAGATTATTACTGTGGTTGTACTGGAAAGGTAGGGGGAAAGTGTGTGCCTTTACACATAGCTGCTGCCTTTTCTGGCTATTGTACACAAATTGTCCAAATAATTGTATACTTCTTGAGATACTGCCTATTTATTTTAGCGTCAGTACTTCGCAGAAGGATGCCTATGTGGAACTTCTGGATAACTGCCCTTTATTAAATTATAATATGAACAATTCTGTACAGGATGCTCTTGTTTCATATCGCAGGGTGACAACATACTAATAAGAACACTGAAATTGAGTTTCAAAGGTACTATTCAGGAATAGTTCTCTGCAGTTGAGAGAAAGTATTAGAGAAGTGATGCCCTTGAATCTCTCCTGTCAGCCTTCATCAATAAGCAATCTTGTCACCATCTTGAATGAAATTAATAAAACAGCAGAGTGTGGCTAGAAGACTATAGTATTCTGTGGGATGGCTGTATGCAGAATGAAGAAAAAGTCTGATATCAAGGCAAATTTTAATCCCAAATTCTGTCAGAGCTTGGAAAAAAATTGTAAGAGTAGTCAAGATTTTTATGACCAAAGAAGAAAAGAACAAGCAAACAAGAGTGACGATATTAGTGTATAAAAAGCCTGACCTGAACTGAAGTCGATGAAAATCCTTCTCATTATTTCTTGGCCAGAATTTAATCTCTAAAGATTTTAATGAAGGAAATTAGTCCTTGTTTTTTGTCACAGGAGAAAACAGATGGTTAGCATTGTAGAGAAGATGCAGATTAATTCCCTGCCAGAATTAATCCATCTGTGGTTCCACAGTTCACATCTGGCCAGGGTACAGATTTCTATGTCTCCTCTGTTGCCTACAGATATTGCTGAAACATGCAGCTGGCACTGTGAAGCGAGTTTCTATGGAGCTTGGAGGACATGCTCCATTTATAGTGTTTGACAGCGCCAATGTGGACCGTGCTGTTGCAGGAGCCCTTGCTTCTAAGTATAGAAACTCAGGGCAGGTAAGAGTAACCTTTTTGTCCTTTGTTTCTTGTCATATGCTTTGTTAGCATTAAATTCATTGGAGAACTAGAGCTGTCAAAAGACACCATCCTGCCTCAGTTCTCAGGGTTATATTTTATAATGTGTGCCTAGCCGTTTCTTAAAATAATGGCTTCAAGTCTCAAGATAAATGTTTCTATCTGTAAGATTGTGTGTTCAAGTCTTTGTGTGTGTGTGTTCTGAAAGCACCCATCAGGACTTAAGGGGATTGAAGTCTGTTAAGACACTCATGGCTAGATTTTTACACAATGAATAACTTAGAAGAAGTGTCAGACAGGATTCCAGTGTACATTGGTTCAAATGTATTTTACTTGGAGTCAAAAAATTTTTAAGAGCATCACTTTGCAGAACACTCAGCTGAACAGGGCTGTGTGGAGACTGTTCTGGCCTCTGCACATGAACATGAAGTTGACGAACTCCAAGTTTGGAGAACCAGCAAATTTTCGGTGGGATTGGGAGGTCATTTGGTTGGGAAAATGTTACTTGAATAACACAAGAAGAAAACGTAAGACTAATCTTGGGAAGAAAGAAAGGAAGAAAAATAGAATGGAATGTGGACAAGGACCACTGGGTGATATGACACAGGCTGGACAAGATCTAACATAAAAGGCATCTCTCCTGCTGCATAGAAGGATAAAGCAGCTGTTACTTTTGAGCGACTGTAGCAATCAAAATAGGATGCAAAGCAAGGGGGTAGCACAAATAAGTAGGCCACCGAAAGCACTTAAAAACAAATTCCAGGAAAAAAGCTAACTCAGTTTATGAAAGAGAAGAAAACACCCCACGCCACCAAGTGTGATTTGAGGTTCTGCTGCTCAGTCCAGCATTCTGCAGTCTAATTCGAAGGTATTTCTTGCAGCTTCTGGACCTTGGTTGATCCATATATCAGAGTCCACAGAACTCACAAAGCCTTTTCCCAGCGTAAGCAACATAAATTAAGCAGTGTAGCATATTTCACACTCATACTGACAGCTTGTTGAAGTTGCATTTCTAAAGTGAGAGGGGTGATGAAAGAGATGGCAAAGCTAGGTAACAGCTTAGGATGATGGAGAAGAGGCAGAGGACAGACAAATCACTGTAGTAACCTGATGCTGTGGCATGAAGGCCAGAATGAATTCATGGATTCAATACAATATAAACTACTGTTTTTCCTTTTTCATGCTTGTTTTCAGACCTGTGTTTGCACAAACCGTTTCCTGGTGCAAAAGGGAATCCATGACGAATTTGTGGAAAAGTTTGCTAAAGCTATAGAGAGAGAACTACACGTCGGAAGTGGATTTGATGCAAAAACTACCCAAGGGCCACTAATTAATGAAAAAGCAGTGGAGAAGGTATAAAGATTTCTTTTGACATCTTGATTTCCTTTTTATGACCCATAAAGTAACTTCAGATTTATATTTCACTTTTTTCACACTTGTTTTGTTAGAATGTATTTGCAGTGTGGCTGGAAGCGTGTTCTGTCCTTCAACTCTATATAGAGTAGCAGATGTGGCTAGTTAATGTATCATTTCCATTAAGGAAAAAAGATTCCTCCTTTAGGAGAAACTGATTCCTACTGATTACTTCCTAACTGTTCTCATGAACATTCACTGAAACGGGACACACTGTGAGAGTTGTGTGGTGATCCTGCAATTCTGAAGTACTGGGAATGACAACTTATTTTGAAGAACAGTGCCTCTGTTTGGCAAAAGCTAAGCAGAATAATACATTGAGGTTAAAAATCCCACAGCTCTGGATGCTGTAATCACTTGAAACCTTACATGCATGGTTGGGGTCTTCTGTTTTGGATGACTTGTGAATCCAGGAATATTTTTCTTTTTAATCACAGTAAGTCATACTTCCTATAATATTTCACCCTTCCTAAGCTTAAAGATTATTAAATTATGTGTTTCATACTTTTTAAGATACTATGGCTGTTATATGCAGGCTTGGTTTGAATCCTGTTATACTTGAATGCTGCCAGACTACTTCTGTTTATAAAATAGTAGAATATAAAAATATTCAGTTATTTGGGAGACAAAGACAGTACTTTGATTTCTTTCCTTCATGCCTTCCCGTCGTGCATCACAAAAGTATAGTGCATTTGTATCATATACATCTATATCTACAAATTAGCAAGCGCTGTATATAGTCACTCAACTGCCTTTCTGTAACTTCAAAGGACAATATCATAGGCAGCTGTCTTATTACTTTCTTGTCTTTGGATGAATTGTAGATGTAGAGGATGGAAGATGCTCTTGACAGTACCATCTTGAAAATTGTCCATTTCTCTTTAAATGACAGTCATGTACTTCTGTTTCCGTAGTGCTTGTTCACAAATATCAGGTGTACTTCTTAGTCCTGCAAAGGCTTTTTCTCACGTTAGATGTAATCTTTTCATTTCAACAGAAAAGCTGAATCTTTACTATACGTGAGACTAGGGCCATACTCATAATTTATCCCTCTGAAATTATGTCAGACAAGAGAACTTTAAGTAATATTGCAAACGGTCTTCTGCAAAGTATAAACCTCTCTTCAAAATCTTCTATTTAATACTGGAGAGTATTATTTCTTCAGTGGAAAATATGCTATTGTTCATTCCTAAATGACGACTTTGAGACTCTTGTTTTGCATACTTCAGGTAGAGAGACACATTAATGATGCAGTTTCTCAAGGAGCATCTATTGTGACTGGAGGGAAACGACACAGCTTGGGGAAGAATTTCTTTGAGCCAACGTTACTTAGTAATGTTTCAACAAAAATGCTTTGCACCCAAGAGGAGACATTTGGCCCCTTAGCACCAGTTATCAAGTAAGATTATTCATTTTCCAGAATAAAAATAGCAATTAAAAAACACTGAAAGATTACTTTGAATAAATAAGATTTGAATGATAGTTTGTCAAAAGATATTTTTGTACCATCACATGAGTCTTGTAATAAGACCGGGGTACACATGTGAAAACTTACTTTGGATATGCAGTTCATTTGTTTCTCTCTCTTGATACAATTTTAACATCTCTGCAACTTTTTGAAAATTATTTTCTTTTCAATGGTATTAGCAGGTAAGCAAGGGTGAATAGCAGCAAAACCTTCATCAACTTCATGATTTTTGGTATGAAGCAGGAGGCAGGACTTTGTCATGTGATTTGCAAGCCCCAAGTTTTTCTGACGGAGGATGACTTAGAGCTCTCTTTTCTCCTTAAAACCTTCACTCCTCTGTCCAGAGCAATTGGATGTGATTGAAAAACATATGGTTATCTCTCATAGTTGAGAGTGCTTGTGTCATTGGGGAAATTGGTGGGCTAACCCATGTGAAATAAATGTTTTAGCAACCAGTATCTAGGGGGGATAAGGGCAAACTTAACTACTTAAATGCATTTTAAATTGAGAGAAGTGGTAGAAACTTCTCCATTGCTTCAAAGTGAAAATTAAGTTAGATGGTTAAAGGATGCTTTTGGAAAAAAAAATGCATCTTGATTTTTTTTATTTCTGATAAGGCTGCTTGTAAATCAGCAAGATAATAGATGAACTGCAGGCCTCATTTGTGTGTTTTCTCTTTATATTGACAGGTTCGATACTGAAGCAGAAGCTATTGCCATAGCAAACGCAGCTAATGTGGGTTTAGCAGGTATGCCTTTCTCGGATAAATGTATTTCCGTGCTTTTATGAGCTTTAGTGTTATGGGGTGACAATTTTTAATCTCAGTAAGTCTCTTTTTCATAGTCTTCTGCAATTGTTCTTCCTGATTTTAATCTCCATTTCTGTATGTCTGTGTCTGGACGGCAGGATATTTCTACTCCCAAGATCCAGCTCAGATCTGGAGAGTTGCAGAACAGCTGGAAGTTGGAATGGTTGGTGTTAATGAAGGCATAATCTCCTCAGTGGAGAGTCCTTTTGGTGGGGTAAAACAGTCCGGCTTAGGGCGAGAAGGTTCAAAATACGGCATCGATGAATACTTAGAAATAAAATATGTCTGCTTTGGAGGCTTATAAAAATTTTCAAAAAGCACAATCCCAATGGCTTGGAAAAGAGTGCTGTAGTTTTAATAAGCTTTTTGAACCAGAAATAACGTATGAAGGCAACTTCTACCTTCTTTACAACTAAGCAACCCTGTTCTGTATGTGTAGAGATATTTACGATGTTCTGTGCTGTCGTATGTTTCTATATGTTCTTCATTTATACATTCAGTTTTCCAGCAATGTAATCACAGTGCCCATCATTTTTAGTAAGGAGTAGGGAAGACTGGGAGGGCTTGGAGACTTGTGCATAACGAAAATAAATCGTAAGGCAATGGAAAACTAGACCACCATTTTCTGCTGTCTTTAATAGTTCGGTGTGGATGTACGAGGCTTTGGGGACAGCAGTCTCCCTTTAGAATTTTGTGTAAATACCCACATTCTCTAATGTGGTTATGTGACCTTCTTTTAGAAGCAGGTGTGTTTGGTTTTTTTAATTTTGGGAGAATCTGATGCTTATGAAAGGTGAGGAATTGCTTTTAGCTACATCTAGGCATCCATGCAGGCAAATGGACAGCTTTTTCAGTGCATGTTAATGCTGGCTGCAGAGCTGACACCTGCTCAGCTTTGGGCTTCTAAGCAAAAAGCTGTAATTTGTGCCTAATAAGCTTGCACACCTGGGATCAAATATGGCCCTTTTTTGACGTTTGTGAGCCCCAGCGGTCCTGGGAACAGGACATTCCAGGACAAGAAGCAGCTGGCCTAGTGAGTAGCAGGAAGAAGATGGGAAGCTTAGTTGCAGGAATAATTTGCAGAATTGTAAGGGGACACTATAAGGGCTGTGTGACAGAAGCACAAGTGGTGACATGATGATATAAATTCCCTTCTATGAAAAGAACACGACTCTCCTTGGGTAGAAGTACAGTCACCGATGTAAATGTTTCTTGGTGTCTAAAGGAACGTTACTCACCACCTCCAAAGGTGATGATTGAACCAAAGATAGATGGTTCCGTTCCTACGGGCTTTGTGCCTTGAATTGGATGTGTGGTTACACAGGTGAATGTCCATTAGGGAGGAAGTTTTAAAAACCTTTGAATTTGGCTAACTTGTGACCTAATAAAGATTTAAATAGAAATGATTAGAGGTGAGACTTCTACACATCACCTCACTATTTTGTTATCTTCAAAAGATGATGTAAAGCTTCCTTAATAAAAAATAAACATTGCTGTTTAAACATTATTTTAATGGCAGTCAAAAGAAGCACTTTAAAAAATGTGCAATGTTAATTTGGCAAATAAAATCAGCACTGCAGCAGCTAAGGGGAACAAAATTTGTTTCCTGTGTTGGTTAACTTTATTTGGTGGGTCTTTACCCATTAATTATTAAAAATAAATAAGTAAAAGAATGGAACAGAGATCTTCTTTTATACATTAATGAATGTAGCCTATGAAATCGGATATTTTAAGGTATTTTATCCAATCAGGCAAAGAGGTACCAGGTAACATAAGACTTGGGGGGAAGGGGGGGTGGGGAAAGCAGCAAGCCAGAACTGAGTTTCATGGGGTTTTTTTAAAGCGCACATAAAGTAGCATTGACTGCTACTTATGATTTCTCAATATTTTTTACAGTTATATTTGTGTAACATGTGAGACCAGGTGGGTCTGGAGCACATTATCTGTCAGTAGAGCGTGCATGTGCATCATGCCAACCGAAGGGCAGTTAAAGGACCCTTACTGCACTTCCAGTAATTTCCAGTGCACCAAAAATGCACATTTAAGATAGTGAGGACTTAATACTGGTATCGTTTATGGCATATGTGCTTGTTGTCAAGAACAAAAAAAGGACGGCGTATTTCTACACTAGTCACAAGAAACTTTCTTACAGGCAACTTCTAAGGTTACACTATTGAGCACCCAGGCTGCCTGAACTTGGGGAATACAGTCTTGTGGAAAAGGAAGCTGTTTGCCAGCCTTGGCTGACAATACATGTTTATTTCTTATTGGAAAGAGTAACTAGGTAGAAGAAGGTCATAACTTGGTGGCTGGGTACCACAACACGGTGACGCAGGCACACTTATAGGTATTGTACACAGGTAGAATATCTGCCACTGAAATTGCACAGACTTCAAACATGCCTGCCTGTGAACTGCAGCATGGGGTCAAAATTAAAGTTATCTCATTTACTGCTGTACGATAGCACCGTCTTGAATGTGGGTGTACTTGGACCAGTGCAGTTGGAGGATATATTCTTTAACCTGCTGCTCTATTCATTGCAAAGTTACTGATCTGATGCATTGGTGCATTTAAAATCGTGATGTCTTTTCTGAGAAACATCACTGTTAAAATTAATGACTAAATGTTTACTTTTTTCCTAGCAAATAATACCTTTTACTATGCCTGATAACAAGCACAAACCATAATTAAAGATAAGGTATGTAATAAACTTTAAAAATACCTTTGTCTAGATTGGATTGTGGTTGGATTCCAGCATAGTAGCCTTGTGTCAGTAAGGTCTACATCAGTTAAGCACAGAATAATCTTAACGTTGTCTTCATAGCAGAAGCTGTGATTCTTCAACAAAAGATATACTTGAATTCTCACACCTCAGTTAGTTATGTTGATTACACTTGTGACAGTTCAGCAGTTTCTGGATATTAAAACTGTGATGGAAAAATGTTTTCAGTTAATAAATAACTTCTGTGAAAGCACTGGGTTGTGTGGTTTATTACCTTATTTAATGTTGAACTGACAAACTGACAGAAGCCACATTAAGTTCAGTCTCTCGGAGTTGCACAGAATTTTTTGTTCTGCCAGCTTTAGCACTGGAAAAAAAGACACTTCTTTGCATCCACGTGTTCATGAGGTGTAAGATTTTGGTTACCCCAATTACAGTCCCTTGAATCTAAATCAAATAGATGAGACTACTTTGACATACTAATATGCCATCAGTCATTTTGTATGCAAGTCTTTTATGCTGAATCAAGCATTTTACCACAAGATACAGGCTTTGTGGATCAGAGTGCCCTTCCCTGCTTTCAGGATATGATTACTTGCGTAATTCTTTACTTCGTTTATTAAGATTTAGAATAGAGTTTTGTAAGCTTTTTTATTTCCATGTAGTTAATACAGTTTTGAAGTCTCAGAAACTGTCTTCCGATTTCTAACCTGACTTAGTCATGGCAGATTTCCATTTTGTTTTCTGATGTTACCCTTTAAACAGCTGTTGTTTGACCCCCACTGTCTGTCCTCTCTGTGTAATAAACTCTTAAGAAATTATGCTTACCTGTTCTACTAGATACTAACATCTTAAGCTTAAATAGGCAGAAAATATCCCCAGCTACAGTGCACAAGGTTTTTTTGACAAGTCACTCTAGGTAATGCTTGTCCATTGGTATGCTAAGCTGGCAGTTACCTTGGGTGCTCAGAGTAAGTCGGCTCTTGATGCTGGTAACACTGATCCAATACCAGTGAAGATGGACAATCAGTCTTACTAATAAGTATATCAAGCCTGACCAGTATCTAGTACTTAATTCGGTTTACAGTAGCTGGCAGACTGCATTTGGTTATCTCTTCTCACAAAGATCAAGGAAATGTTTAAAGCACACTCGCGTTCTGCAGCCTTTCCATCTCCCAGACACTGGTATTTTTAGACACGTTTCATGTTTTCATCATTAATTATGCTTTCATGATTAAGTCACAGAACATAAGCAGCAGTTTAAAAGGTTTGCACAGGGTAAAATAGTTCTCAGTGTTCTAAATCAATCAGGCACATGGTGGGAGTTGGGCATTTCTGTAAGTAACAGCAGCTCCACGCTTTCACTTGGCATTGAAGTAACCATCTCACTGTACCTGGCAGAGTCATAAGTGTAACTGGTCATGCCCTTTGTCATAGCCCTACTGCTTATAGAAGGGTTGAGCTATCTTAAAGGAGAAGGTTTAAGTATGGTGTTCAGAAGCTCTAAGTTGAATTTTAGTACCTGTTTAAAGTGTTTTCAGTGTCAAAAATCTCTGCCTAGGACATTCCAACACGAGAGTCTGGTGGCTTGCTGAAGCTACTTAGCATAACTGGCTTAAATTGTTTAGGAATCACTACTGATTACCTTCTGTTGCACAAGTCTAGAGGCTTGCATCAGCCTGCTCAAAGGGGAGGGGGGAGGCTACTGCTGTTACCAAAGCGTAGAATGCAGTAACAAACAGGCAGATTCCATTCTTCAATAAAGGACACTATATCTCTATATATCACTATCTCAGCTCATTCAGCAGCCAGTATTCCCTTGTAGGAGTTAAGTATGAATGCAAGAGGTACCATGTATCCAAATACACTTGAAGTTGCTTTCATGGTGTATGTTTTTTCCTTACAGAAAGACACTTATATCTCATAGTACCTTTTATTATCATGATTGAACACAAACTTCACACACACTGACGCATGGATTTCTCTTTTCCAGTTCAGAAACAGGCAGCATAATCTACCCCTAGCTAACAGCAGTATTTTGGGTTATATTGCACACTAGTATCTCTTGATTACTGCAAAGCAGACATTGTACTTACAAGCATTTGCTATAGAATAAGCCACAAAACTTGTGAAGTCACCACACTTGGCATGATAGCTGGTGAATATTTACACACAGCCAATTAAACCAAGTAAGGACAAGCACCACATGTAAACTCACTGTGAACTGCAGTACAATTTTTTTTCTGCTCTCTGAGGTACGGAATTGTGTTACCTCCCTGAAAAAAGAAACTGTTTTGCTTCTGTCAGTAGGAAGGGATCAGATATTACACTGCTTTTACGTTTGAGTACAGACATAAAGCATGGTATACAACATATCTCTATTAGCCTGACCAAAGTGTTGAGTCCGATGCAGAACACCATATCTAAAAGAGTACCTGACAAGCTCCTAGAAGGAAAGACAAAACTTTATTAGTAGTTACATAAATGTAGTAATTTCAGCTCAGAAATGGTTCCGGTTACAATACATTATCATTTGCAATAAATAACATTTTCTAGAAATAGATTCCTAATATAAATTCTGCAATAGCTCACCCACGCACCCACAGGGAGAAGTGTTTCCATACAGAGACAAACCATTGATGTGCGTCTCATCTGCACTTGATTTGTAGCCTGTGCAAAAGAAAAAATTATTTACCTTTTCTCCCTCCTTTTATTAAATTTTATTTCTAAGCTTTAAGGATCCCTCCCTTTCCTTGGGGAGTTGAGGACCTAAAAGATATGTGAAATGGGTTCTCCTTTGCTGCAGAAGTATGGGATTAGTATTCTAGTTAGGGATCAATGATAAGCAATAGCTGATGTCAAGAAACTCTTAATTCATCTCTATTCCATTTCTCTTTGTCTAGGGGAATGCTTACCTCTCTCAAACCTCTCATAAATGCTTCAGAATACTAAAGTAACTGTCATTTTATTAACCACCATCCCAGAGCTCCAGCTGACTACAGCCCATCATCAGTACATTGAGGGGCAAAACTAGTTTCACTTGAAGCTTATATCAGGAATAGGAAATCTGCCTAAGGACTCAGTTATTTCAAGAACACCAGAACTGTCTAAGGAAAGTTTAAATTCAGCATAGAGAACACACACATGCGCTCAGTCTCTCTCTCCAGTTCACACACTGTTAAGTTCCTTGCATGTGTGAACACTTCTGTCTGCCCACAAGAGACCAAGAAAGAAAAGGAAAATTTGCATCATAAAAGGAAATACAACAACTGACAGCACAAAACAGATGCTTGAACAGTACCTGTATCTGATGCATCTGACAGAGGGAGACTACAACTCTGTTTACTGAAAAGGATGTGGTTAAAAATGTATTCTTACACATGAAAAAGAATTTTTCTCCCTCTCCAAATAAACAATCCTCTGCAATTAGACCATTCACATTTTGCTTGAATTTCTCAGCAATCTACTCAGTAAATATGAAAGGTTGAACCATAAGACAGAGAATTTGGATGTGCATCTCAGCAGATTTGCCAAGGTAAATTTTGTTTCATACTGCAGTAGCATTTTGGTTAAGACAATGAAAAACACAAGCTGATGACTTGTTCGCAGTGTGGCAGTTTTGTGCTGCATATACACTGCGTTGAATACTGGAGTACTGAATCTGTTTAAAGCCTCAGGCAGTAATGGTAAGGAAGTTTTTTTCCAAAATATACTCCTCACTCAAGATGGAAGTGAAAATCCATCAAGGCTATGAGGCAGTGTAAGTATCAGCACAGTGTCCACCTTCAAAGAGAGGAATTATCTTATCAGTGCCAAACTGAATTTATTCTTTATTTTCAGTAGACTCTGAGCCATACACAATAAGCTATATTTGGTCTCCTCTGCTTTTCAGAGCAGATAAGACAGATCCCCATCCCTATTTCACAAAGAAGCTGACAGGACTCCTTCTGTTTATGCAGGAAAACTGTGTGTGGAAGTAAACACGAAGACTGAGAACCTGCTTTAAACCCATCATAACCCAAACCAGAAGGCTAGCATCAGAATTCTACTATTGTGTTTGCACCTTAACAGCTGATTTTCTGACCCTTGCGTTACAGATATGACCTGACATTCTGCAAGAAAGCAACAGTTTAGAAATAAAAGTTATACTGAATCAAGATACAAAGCTTGTTATAGTCTCTCCTAAATTCCTGACAAAAATAACGCTTTGCCAAGTGATACAAACATCTGATACCACAAATTCAGAGAGCTAGAAACTATTATGTTCAACTTCTGTGCAAGTTTCATATTAAGAACCAGCCTGACTGTATGTAAGAGGAATGACTTCTCCTCCCAAGGAAGTGAAAGAATCAAACTAGTAGAATTAGAAGCAGCTCAAAAATTTATACTATATTCAACTTTCAAAACATAACTAAAATACTGTTAGCAACGAAGATGCCAAAACATCATCAAGAAAACAGGATTTATTACGCAACTTCCACTTGCTAGGGCCTTATGCCATAAGAAATTTGCCCAATGTTTCTTATTTGTTAGAGTTAGAAATACGTAGCCAAATCATGCATATGTTCTTATGGCACACAAACTTACCACCGACACAAAGATCTGAGCACACACTGTGTGTGGAAGGGGGAATACCCTGGGAATTCTGCAGCAGTGAGGAAAGCAGGTTTATGATTCCTGTAGTTGTTTTACTAGACAATCAGCCTTTAGGTTTTGTTGTTGGTGGTTTGTTTTTGGTTTTTTTTGTTTTTTGTTTTTTTTTTAAAAAGTCTGAATTTTAATTCCTTGAAAGAACAACCTCCTCCTAGGCTTCAACACCAGCTTTAAAAACATAAAATAAACTCAAAACACACAAGTGACTGACTTCACAAGGATGCTGCTGACTGTACTGACACGTCCTAAAAGATAAGTTTATAGATAAAGGCACACAGTATTTAGCAGAAGCATTAATGGCAGCATGTCCAATACAAAGTTGTAGTTGCTTATGCAACTTTTCTTTTTTTTTAAATGCATGTTTCCAAGAGCATAATTCCTGCTAGAACATTTTGGGAGTTGGTGCAGAGTGGATTAAGCCCAACATTTTGATTTAAAAAGGAAAAGAAAAAAAAAAGTTTTTAAGTGGGCCTTAACTTTCTTCAGGAATACTTTAAAGTGAACATTGCGTTACTGTGTTAGCACATCTGAAGCAGAAATTCAAAGACATCAAAAGCTGATCTTGCTTTTATTGACCAAGTTATTTGAAAATATATTTACACACACACACACACTCAAGAAGGGAGAAGGTGAGATAAAATAGATTTGTCTCAATAAATAGCCTAGAACTCCCATACACAGAGTTCAGACTTTGCTTCTGAAGAAAGCAAGTCATACCATTTATACAGTATCTTGCTTGTGGGTATGGGAAAAAACATGGAAAATACTTGCATTAGCCCTTTTTAGCTCTTCACAGCCTCTCCCACCGCAATGAGTCCTGCAAACACACTCAGCTCTCCAGAGAAATGCAGGGCTGCGCACAGGATAAATGCTCCTCCATGCAGCACCAGTAGCCTTAGGGACTGTTGCTGGCTGCATTTGAGAATCAAAGTATGAAACCAGTTAGGAGCATGTCATGTTGCTGCAACTTTTGAGCACTGATTTCTTCCAACCTAGACAACTCCATTTTGCCCAACTCCATTAACAAGAGAAGCACAAAAGCGATTGTTCGACCCAACTTCTCTGTCGTATCAGACTCCTATGAAAAGGTGGAGAAAGCCCCAGAATTCTCCACCAAATTATTCCTCATGATGGAGGTGGGCTATGTTCCCTCCCTGACCCTTCTCATCTGCTCCCGTTGTTCTCAATACTCTCCACCCTTCTCTGTTAATAGATTCTCCACCACCAGATTTTTAAAAGAAACAAAAACAAACAAAAAAACCCCCAACCCTCATCCAAAATGCTCCCAGAGGAACATTTTCTCCATCAGAACACATCGTTCCTTCAGCTCAGCCCAAGACTCCAGCACGTCAGTAAAGGACCCCCAGGAAAGGCTGACATTGTGGCCAGACAGTACAACTGACACAGATGCCCCCAACAAGTGAGGCTTATGTATAAAAGCCAGGTCTTCAATTTGGGATTTCAAGAACAGTACTGGGGGCATGGCTTTAAAGCCTAACAAGCACACTGTAAAGAAATTATCCAGATTGCGAACATCGGAACTCCAACACTCCTACCCTTCCCAAACACCTGAAGGGATCTCCTAAAGGCCAACACATCTGGTCACCGAATAGCCACCAAGGAAAAAGTAAAACAATCTAATATCAATCTAAAACCTTCCCCAGTACCAGTTTGCATGACAATGAAGGTAGGTGTTGAACCTCCTGCTCCACATAGGATATTTTGCCACAAGCATTTCACTACACAAATGTTTGGCATATTCTTTAATTGAGCACTGAGGCTGACAGATGAAAACCCATCTCAGCTGAGGGTTCAGTCTTAAAAGGTCCAGAGCTCCTTAAAAGTGCTCTCTAAGCAAAACATTTTTTGGAATGCTCAAAACGCTTCTGAAGGTACATTGCACTGACTCCTTTCTGCCACTGTTTTCCTGGCTGGATGTGGCAGACTCCAGACAGCCAAAGTACCTTCATCATTAAAGAAGCAAGCTAAGGCTGGACTTCCCTGCAGGCATCATACTTCGCAAATACAGGGAACACTGCATCCTACAGGACACAGATGTATCACAATACTGTGCTGCTGATTAAGTAAACTTCCTTCAAAAACAAAGACATTTCCATCTGATGAGCACTACCCTAGGAAGGAAGTCACAAAGCACAGTTAGAGATAAATACAATGCACTAAAGATGTTCTCTTTTTGTGTTCCCAACCTAAACTGAAAAATTAAGATGGAGCCTGTGATAACATATTGCCCTCTAAATTTGTAAGGGAATTTATCTATATTGACTCTTGCTGCTTAAGCTTCGCACTGCTTCCCCTGAAAGAGAGACTGGAGCACAGGACACAAACCTGTATGTGTCTCAGTTACCATTGTTAGTAGCATAACAGCTCTGGCTAGTTTTGTAGCAGTGATACAGGAAAAGGCCTTCTGAAGTTCAGACATTCAGCATGGAACATGCAAGAAATAAGATGTGCTTTTTCTTCTTCCTATAACAGTGACAAGAGGAGTTAGCTGACCATCTAGTTCTTTCTCCTTCCTTCCCCTCACTGTGTTAGAAATTTACCCTTTCATCTGCAATTAGTTGATATTTTAGGAAGCTTTTGGTTCTGGAAAAACAGAGGCAGGCCAACGTGTTTCAGATGTGTTGGACCAGCATGTTCTGTGCTTTTACCCTCATTCAGTTATCTATCTTTGGAGCTGTAGTTGAAGGAAACTCCATTTCTGATGGATCCGTTCATGAGCGTTTTAGGATTATCTCTTTCAATCTTTTCTCTGCTGAAGATAGTGTCCTGATCACTGTCAAACTCTGATTCAGAGACCATCAGACTGGAGTTGTGTTCTGTACTTCTGTGTTTTATACCTGACAATAAAAAAGCAAAACAAGCTCCATTAGAAAGGTCTCACTTTTTAGTAACAACTAACCATCCTCTCTTCTGCTGTGATATGAAATGTAAGTGAAAACATTCTCTGCAATCCTGCATAACAGCGTTCACCACTGCCATTACCAATATAAGAACTCACCTAGGAAGTATGATATACTGTTGGGCAGATACTCTTCTGAATTCACTGCAGGCCTGTCAATTTATGGCTCTGCAATGTGAATATATGCATTTAAATTTGAAACAATTAGATGATCTTAGTACATAGCTAATGTACTCTTAATAGCTTGAATCTGGAAATTAGTTTGTCCACCCAACTATCTGATTAACACAAGTGGCAACGAAAGGTCATGGTTTCTACAGAAACGTTATGTCTGTCTTTCTAGGACAGCAATTTCTCAGGTTGATTTTATTTCCCTGGATTCCAGAATTCCCTCCGCTACAAACTGAAACTCAGGTGAATCAAAACATACGTGAACAGGGGGTAGCAGCTGAAGTCTCCTGATGTTTAACAGGGCGCTTCTGGGCCAGGAGGGAACTGCTGCACAGCAATAAAACCAGCTCCAAATTAAAGTGTGTGCAGGGAAGGAAGGGTTACACAGAGAAAGGCTATGGGACAAATCAGATGTTCCAAATTAAGATTAACGAAGAAGCTCACAGCAGTGGCTAAAGCCCAAGGCCTCATGAAAGAAATGAAGTAATTCTCCCCCAACCATTTAATTGTCTATACTGCCACTGCCATTCCAAACTTGTAGGCCAGCTTCTAGGCTCCTCCTGACTGCAGATGTCAATTCAAATACATTTGTAAGCTTGGTGAATGAATTCCCAGCTGAAACAGAGAGCGCTTACCATATTTGGGTCGTAGCTCCATTCTCTCCTGCTCATCTATGTTATCTAGGATGGTATATTTTGTTTTCTTTCTTATCTTCGTCCTCTTTCTGCTAAAGAGAAAGTTAACAAAGACATTTAGTTCTCATGTACACACATAAATCTGCTCCCTCTCCCTTTTCATACCCCAATATTCAGAACCTCACTGTACTTTCTCACCTCCACTTAGAAAGAGTTGTTCCAGTTCATACCTGTATAAAGCAGCTGTACAATATGGACCAGAGAGTATAACTTATTTTCTCATTGATATACAAAGATGAAGAAAGCAAGAAAGATGGACTTGCTTTCCTAGGCCACAGGGGTTCAGTTTGTTCAATTTCATCGTAGTAACTAGACACGAGGTAGACACATTCATTTGTTTCCAGATAAAATTTCTATAAGAATTGGTTATTCACCATTTGTTTTTTTGGGTTTGTTTTGTTTTGTTTTTTTGTTTTGTTTTGTTTTTTTATTTTTAAACTGAGAGAGTTTAAGTGGTGCTTGTCTGGTTATGCTTACAGAGAAGGCCAGACTAAAAATGGAGATTTGCTCCCTCATACACATACAGGGACAAAGCCCTACTGGTCTGTAGGCAAATCCCCACCTGTTCTTCCTTCATTTAAATCCTTCCCCAGCATCTGCTTCCACAATGCTCATCATCTCTATGTTAAGTTTCAGCTATTTGCAGGAGTCATGCATCTGCTCATCAATACAGAAGCTAAAGTCCTGGAGCTGGAGGAACAGACACAGACCTGCTTATTGTATTGGACTGAGAGGGAATGAACGAAGACTTCAGGGTAGAAATAAGGCCATTCACACATGAAACCAAGGGGCCACCTCCTAGAAGATGCTGTCACACCGCAGAAATTTTTCTCACCCTCTTTCTCATAACTTTGGAGGAGGGGTGGGTGGGGTGTGCCCTTTTTGAAGGCAAGAATTGATTCTGACAATGCCTGGAAAAGCACTCCCTCCCACATTGCACAGTTCACAGTGGAGAAGCCACTTACTGTTCATCCAACATTACAGCAACAGCCAGACACTTGGCCTCCCCTCTACAGTCTTCTAAAAAAAGTGGAGTTCATCTGGCAACTCAACAAGGCCTTTAAAACCTCCAAAACTCCAGACAAATATTGGACTACAGTGTATCTTTTTCCTGTAGTTTCCACAAGGCAAAAGGCATCTCGTGCCATTCTGTCCTGTGCAGAATTTCCCCCCTCTTTTTTACACGCATCTGTATCAGCCCGCCCTCACTCTCTGGCACAAGCCACATGAGGACAAAGGACAGAGGCAGATGAACCCCATAAACAACTCCTTTCTCATAAAGGCCACACAAGCCTGTGAGGCTCCATCCCACACTGTGGGGGCAGAGTGGGTCAGAATTCTATTTAAACATTTCTACTAACGGCACCATAAAAAGCACACTTTAACCTTAAAAAGGAATTCAGTATCAACTCTGGTGCATTTTGAACAGCATCTTTGACAGACTGCAGAGACACCCTAGAAAAAGCTGAAAATCCAGACAGACTTTGATGGCGTTTCATTTCTGCTCACACCCGAACAAGCTATCTATTTACTGTGCTTTTTGATCAGCAGCAAAAACACTTGCTCTAGTGACAGAACCTGCAGGGCCTTGTCACTTGAAAGAGAATTTCGTATCTGCTCACTAGGAAAGACTGGAGGCAGGGGGCAGAGAGGGAAACGACATACAGTAGTAGGCAAAACTGTTTAAGGAAAGAGGAAGCAAGACGTCTGCGCGACTGAGATCACTGGAATGCTCCTTGCCTGTCAGCCAGATGCAGCCCACATGTCCACCTGTCCTGTCCAAGGGAGACACCAGGTTGGAAGCATCTCCCTTACTGTGGCCTAGAATACTCCTACATCAGTGACCTTCAGGGCGTGCCTCTCCTCTCTTAGCATGGAGTATCTGGAGGACTCAGTGTGAGACCATGAAGACCTGCAGTATACTCTTAGCATTTTAACATAAATTATCTCTTAATATGAAGGATAATTCAATATCAGCTTTTTGGTTTTCAAAATGCAGAAGAGCACAGAACCACAAACAGATACTCCTTTTTTCAACAAAAGTGTGTCTATACAGAAATAGCTACAGGAAACTCCTCACGTGTCTGAAAAGAGTTCAGTGGTTTAGTGCTTAGAACTGGACTAAAATGTCTAGTTGTGTGCAGTTTTTGCATATACTTCAGTAAAAAGAAACAAATCATGTACCTTTTGCAGCAGCAGATGCAGAACCAGGCAAGCCCTACCATGACCACAATCAAAATGAAAACGGATACAGTCACATAGAGTATACTCCACTCTGAAAAAAGAAACACAACAGTGCTTTGTAAAGTAATACGATAGGGTAATTTCTAATACAACTCTATTAAAATAACCAATCGTGAGGAACGGGGCAACAGTAACTCAGGAAAATTTAGCACCTTCATATTCTCAGAAGAATCCCTAAAAATTCTTAATCTTCCAGATTGAAAGCACATGCTTGAAAATTCTCTTCCACTCCAATACCTTTTACCATCCAAAGATACCTCAAAAGTCTATGTGGGAACTGAAAGTCAAGAGGGCATGGTTACTACCTCAGTTGTAATTCTCTAACTGAAATAAACATAGGTGTACTTTGCATCTGGCATTTTAGTAGTGCTTTAAAAGAGCAGCTGATTAGAGATATATCCTTCTACTGGCACACTTACATTTGTAAATCCAGGAAAACATGAGAAGGATACAGAGAGATGTGCAATAATGCGACCTCCAACACGTGTATACTCACTATTTCAGTGCTATTATCACACTATGGAACAACACAGCATTAGGGCAGGGCTGGAGAAGGTTCCAGCCTCAGGCTTAAAACCTACTGTCCCATTTTGGTTGGTCAATTAGTCTTCACTCACTAACAGACAGACCCATGGTTACTTAATGGCTTGTAGCAAGCTCCTTCTAAATTTCTATAGATTTACTTGAAGGTTAGTGCATTGCTCAGCAAATGCCTCCAAGCCTGCACAGTACTAAGAGTCAAGCTTTATTTCAACTTAAGTAGAAGACCAATTTAGTTAAATTAAAACTATTCAGTATTTGAGATAAAGAGGCTTAGCTGATACATCAGGTATGCCACAGAATATAGGCATGATTAGGCTGGTGAAACTAAATTGCGTTTCCCAAGTGCAACAGGGAAACTGAAAGAAACAGTGAAATTAATCAAGCTGAGGTTTTAAAGGTGACTATATTGGCTGTTGTTTTCTTTCCTTAGGTCAGATCATACTTCAGGCACAGAAGCATCAACCACACACTCAGAGAATCTAAGTTGTTGCCTCTTTTTCATCAGATGAATAGTACTTAAAAAGCCCATGCTATTCAACAGCCCTTCCAACTGGCCCCAAATTGTTACAAGATTTCTCTCCCATGACAAAGTTTTCATACTTTTTTCCTCAAATAGTCATTAAACTTTGGCTTACTAAAATTTAAACTTCTAAAATATTTTAAATGTAGCCTACTACTGTCAAGATATTATAATTTCAAGACGTTATTCAAATATCTTTCTATAGAAAGATCTCGCTGGGCTGGAAAACAGAGACTGTTTAGTCTTCCTTCAGCATCTACCTCCTATTCTGACAGCAAATAATCAACAGTCTCACAAGACAACGAGTTATTCTTGTTATTCCCACAACACCCAAACTCACCACAATTACTCTCTCCATCATTTAGATAACGATGGATCAAGTTTTCCATCCACAGCTGGTAGCAAATACAGCGCTTTGTTATGGGGTCACAGTGTCCATGTCCAGAACATTTTAAAAGACAGGCTAAGAACAAAACCAAACATAGGGTCAGTTATGTAAATGGACCACTTGACATGCATCCTCTTCCTGTGATATTAGGTTGGTAATAAAGCATCTAGCTCATAACATTCTGGTATTTTTTAAAACTCCCTTTCATTTGGTGTCACGGGTTAGAGAGATCTACAGTTCTGCAGACTGCTGGCTGTGAAGACAGAGATAAGAACATATCTTATGTGTACAACATTGAAATTGTATGCAAGTTGAGAACATTTTATTCTAACCCAAAATAAAGGTAAGTTGAAATTGTGGAATTCAGATCTGCTCCTTTCTTTATAACATATTTGTAACAACTTCTAAAGTACCTGAGAATTGAGGAATATCAGCGTTCTCAGGTACTAGAAGACAAGGATCACAACGATAAACTAGAGGGTGTTTCAGTATTTCAAAACTGAATTACAGCATCTGACACCAGTATGTTTACTTACTTCATGTGCTAACAGTAGTAGCTATTGATAGATCAATGCATCATATTAGACTAAAATAAAAAGTTGTTCCGCTTAAGACTCAGAGTAGCAGATTTACTATGTCAAGAGAAATATTAATGCCTATTTTCAAGTAACACCTATGCATTTCAGTAATCCAAGTACATTTACAACAGACAAACAGTCCTATTCAACAGGTAAATAAAGCCATAATTAACTACAGAATCAATTACTATTTTATTGCCAAAGCTAAATCCCTTTGTTTGCATTTGGATCATTATGTCCTGATTTTAAATTATAGAGAAGTCTTATCTATAACATCTGAGTATCGTAACGGGTTCACATTACTACTGAAGTTTACAATAGGCTTAGAAGTTCAAGCATCTTTTTGGGGAAAATAAAAAGTTCATAATAAGAAACTCCAGTGGCCTGCCTACATTGCAAATATTAGAGGATTAGATTATAATGGTGATCTCCTGACCATTTTCCCTGATAGAGACAAACAAGACCAAGTTACATTACAAGCCTATTAATGAACACTACAAGCCTTGAAGGAACTGGAGACATAAAACATTCTATATTGTGGCTACATTAAGTTTTGCCTATCTTTCAACAAAAGACAGTTTGAGTGGGGTATCTTTATCCTCATTCCCCAGCCTTTCCCTACGTAGACCAGGTTAACATGTGCTTTTGCCTGCTGTTAACAGATGATGACTTCTAAAAGAACAAAAGTAACTGGCACCAGTCTACCACAAATGAACAAGCATTTCAAGTATTGTCTTCAAAGTCATCTTTCAGAAAGCTACATCCAAGCCCAAACAGCAGATGGCAGACAGAAGGCCTTCATGCATTGTTTCCAAGTGCTGTCTGTGTTAGCCAAATGCCTGCGAAGTTCTGAGATAAGCAAGCACAATCCAAAACATACCAGCTGTGTCAACCCGCAGGACTTTAAAAAGCAGAAAGTCAGCCTTCTCTTTCAAAAGCTGAACATGCAAAGTTCGTGAGACATCTGATGCCTTGATCACCTTGGAAGGATGCCCATTCTGCACGTAGAACACAACCGCGGTGCTGCAGAAAGAACAGCTAAGGTCATGACTGCTGTCAAAGACCACTTTTGTCAGCAATCAAGTTTACAGCCTTTGGTTTTGTTTGTTTCTGGAAAGCAAATGTCACCAATGATAAGTATCAGGGAATTCTGTCCATGGATCTGTCCAAATGCCATAGACTTCGTTCTAGGTCAGGAGCACCAGCAGCTCTCTGGCTTCTCAGTTTCACAGAAGAAAGGTGAGGAAAACAGCAAATGTAATTCCCTCCTTGGTCTTCCTGACTCGCTTTAAGAGAAGTATGTATACATTTGCTTTCTGCACTCTCATCTAGAACTTGTCACAAAGCACTCTGAAGCAGTTTGAGTAACTTTAGGAAACTGAATTTAAGAGAAGGAAAAGCTCAGAAGCAAGACAGACAGAGAATTTCATGTGGGAGTCCTCCCTCTACCCCCGCCTTTTTAAGTTGGGTGGTGTTGATCTCATCCTGTATCAGACACTCAGGGAACATCTTTATCTGAAAAGCAGTAATTGGAAGCTGTGATTAAAAATATCACAGGTATAAATGCTAGATTTTCCAAACCATTTGTTTTTAAATTTTAAGAGGCTCCCCAAGTGCTAAATAGACACCAAAATGCATTTTAAATTACCAAGTAGTTACCAAGAAGTAATTTAAAGATAACTCTTGTCATCAGGTTTACCGATCATGCTGGGAAGTTTCTCTGGGTACACACAGCCATCTTTAGCCCTCCACACCAAGTAGAGGGGGTATTTCTACTTCAGAGTAAGATACCACATTTAGGAGTATCTACTGTGCAGTTTTCTCTGAAAAAAAATGGATTTTTGTCACCAGTTACCTGGGGAAGGGTTTATAAAATACTTAGAATATCAAAACCTTAGAGAGGAAGTAGAAGAAAAGAGAAATAAACCAGGATGGATCAGATACAGCTGGAACCTTATTCCGAAATACAGCACTTGCTTCACTGTGAGAAAGTCTGTCTGTCTCACTCCATCCAGCATTTGGTAAAAATAATAGCACTGTATGGAACGAAGACATTGAAATGTATGCACACACTTCCTTTAAAGGAATAAAGAAAAAAACTATACAGAGAATTTTTAATATCTTTTAAACAAACAAACCACTTAAGTTCTGAGCCTCCAAAGAGCTTACTTCATCAATTTTCCACCACAGCAGAAGAAATTCACCTTTTAAAGTATATACTGTTGAGAGCTGTAGCAGTTTTTTGTTGTCTTAGAAAATACTATTTTGCAACTAACTATAAGCTGTGAAAGAGTCAATGAAAATCACAAATCTTCCTGGAACAGCAGGATATCTTTCTACCTTATATCTGAGTAGGCTTGTATCTTCTGAACTTTGATATCTGAATCCAAAACATTCAGCAATACAGCCAGCTGTCTCACCAGGGTGTCCTTCTGCTGTTCACTCAGCTGTCCCACTCCAACTTGCAGAATCAGCTCCACCAGACCACTCCTTTTGGGATCTGACAGAAGAAGAACATGCTATACTTTCAGAGCCTGGCAAACGTTTCAGTACCAACTGAAGACAATATGCAGTACTCAAAAGTATTTATTAATACTATATTTTCCTGCGATAAGACCCATATCTCTTATAGCCCAATCCTTTTGTGGTCTTAGAAAAGTACTTAGCCTACATTTTCAGATTCCCTCTGAAACAAACCTGGTGGGTCCTAAGACAGCAACTCAGCTTATCAGTTGAAAGAAAGCACTTCACTGTGTACTTCAGTTCAGCATTAACACATTTCTGTGCAGAATAGCAACTTCTGTTCCCCTAAATGCCCCCATTTTAAGGGGGCCCCCTAAAAATCCCCCCATTTTAAGGTCAGAGGCAAGCACTAGGTGAGCCTAATAACTCTTAAGTTCCCTGGTAGTTATCTGATACTGGCTACCACCTAGGAAAAGGAAGGCAAAGATGGACTCATATAGTAGTGGGCAAGACTGTGTGAGCAAGTCTAAATGAGGATGGTCAATTTGACAAATATCAAATACGTTTACCTTCATAAACTGAGGGTTCTGTTAAATAATACTTGAACTTCTAGAGTGCCTTGCAAACAAAACAAGCTTCACAGTATCCAATAAGAATCCTGAGCCAATTATTGTGACTACATTCAACAATAAAGTGAGGAAGAGAAATAAAATCATTGCCCACGAACTAGACAAACAAGAAATCTCTGACAGACCCAAGATTTCAGACTCATTTCCTGAAACCTTGACTTATGCTTCCATCACATAACTATTTATCCTGCATTTGAAAACAAGTCTATATACGAGCAATACCAAACCATGAAAAGACAATTTAAACCCCCTGAAATTATTTGAGGTTTGTTTTTGTCCTTCAGGATGAAAGGAGGAAAACAAGCATAAAAACACACTTTCAACCACCAAACACACAATTGCAGCTTTTGTACCTAAACTTAATGCTCAGCTTCCATCTCTTTCCATTGGCCAAACTGATTAACAACCAGGAAAAAGAAACAGCTACAATGAATGAAAATCAACAAAAACTTAAGGAAAATATTAACTAGGAAGTATGATTTTTGTTTATTTATGCTTCCAGTAAGGCAATGGTGCAAACTGGTAGTTAAGAATCCTGACATCTCTTCTAAACACACTGAGGCATATTAAGAGAACAATAAGAAGGCAGGAAGAGACCCATTTGCTTTGTGTTTTAACTTGAATCTTGTCAACATTGAAATAAATCAGTGAAAAGGAGAACAAAGATGAGGTATTCACATCGATGACCTTTTAATTGTCATACCAGGCCGCACTTCAACAGTTGCTGAATCAATATCTGAGTCTCCTTTAGCATCCGTCACTTTCAAGTGAAAAGTATAGGTTCCTTCTACCAGATTAGTTAGCTGCAGTACTGCCTCGTGGTCTGAGCCATGGATCACATCCTGGAAAAAAAAAAAAAAAAAATGGTATTGGGATAATTATACCCTCCGAGAAAGTTGCAGGAGTGTCTATCAAGTTGGGTAGCCGGTACAACAGTGCGAGTTCTTGCTTTGGCTTTTGGGACAAATATGACCTACTCACAGTTCATAGCAGAGTAATGCAAATTCGGAATTGGCTGTTAAAGAGGATTTCTGCACATATTTTCATATGGATCATTCAAAAGGATATTTTCATAAAACAAAAACCCAGACAGAACAGCAGACACTCTCAAGTACTCATCTGCTTGAAAATCTGAGACAGCTACATTATTATTTCTCAATTTTACTCCAGTATTCTTAGTTCTGCTTTCTTAACTCCCAAATAATTTCCTTTCCTTGGAGTTCACATATTTCCAACTATCATCTCTGACAGCTATATTTAAGCTAAACCTTTTCAATTCTTCTCAAACCCTCATGTGAATTGCTTCTAGAAGCTTTGTTATTATTTTGCTATTTCTCCTATCCCAGTTCTTGCTGATTTGCCACTACCTTCCTGACTGGGAAGAGCTGTCCACAACACTTTGTGAACAGAGGCAAAAGAAGTTATCACAGTTTTAGTAGCTGACACATAAACTTCAGTTTATCATGAGGTGCTTCTGCCGTCTGGTCCCTCTCAGAGAAGTGGACTCCACTGATCTAATGACCCAGGCTATTCACTCTGGTCTGCCAGGCCACACACCTACCACCAAATACCGTTTTTACCTTAAACTGAAAGTTTCACCTCATCTGGTACCAGACATGATTCCTTAGTCTTTATTGGTACTTCTTGCTCTCTCAGACCCTTCCTCCTTTGGAATATCTGGATTTTAGATGATTTTTCTCTCAAACACACTAGCTTGATACTATCACCAATTAGTATTTAAGAGACACAACTTTATTCTTCTGTCTCGAGTCTTTCCCAATTAAGTCCATCCACACTGCTGCAGTGCTCCTACTTAGCTATATATTCTATAGCGGTACTGAAAATATCACAAGCCTCTCGAACCGAAGCATTTGAGAGAGTAGGGGAGACAAACCAGAAACAGGCACCATGCCTCATGGCATCATATGAGTCATACCTGCTTGCCCTGCTGCAGCAATGCTACATGCATAACAAGGGCTGAATTTTACTCATTACAGCCTTGAAGAAACTTACCCCAGCTGCCGGGCTTTGACCATCCCGAATCCACAAATATGACACAATCCCCTGGTCATCAGCAGACCTTGAGCCATCCAAGGTAACAGAATTATTTGGAAGCACGAGAACATGCTTCCCACCAGCATGCGCCCGGGGTGGACTGTTGTTTTCTAGCCGTAAAAATAGTGGAGGAGAAGGATTTGCTTACAAAACATGCGAAATGTGACGTGCCATTGCCAATACACCCACACTGCAATTCTATACCTGATGATTGCAAGCAATAACAACAGCATTTTGTGTCAAAGGTACAGGGAAAGGATGGGTGGGTATACAGAATTTGGCTCTGGGATTATTACAACCTGACAAAAGCAGAGCTGCACCATGAAGAAAATACCAATAAGAGGTACCATCCAAAAAGATCTTTTTCAAAAAGCATTGTGGTACTTTATTTACAGTCTCACAATAACTTAAACATCAGATCTTCTCAGTCAAGCAAAAAGATTTTCTGCCTACTTAGAAACACAGCCCAGCACAAAATCAGCACGCTGGGCTCTTCTCGTCTTGCGAATCACTTACTACCGAACAGAAGCTTGCGTAAGGTCTTATATCTTCACAATGCCTGTACTTAGGCAAAGTGTAATCAGGAAACTTAGAGTAAACCCTGTACCCGAATGCTTTTTGCTTACTGCTAGCAGTGAAATTAAGGCATGCATTGGGAATACAGCCAAAAAACACCAAAGAAACGCAAACACATTCTCTTTCCAGAAACCAGACATCATTGACTTTTTTTTAGAGCACAACTGATAAGACAGAGCTCCAGGAGGCTGTGAGGCTGAGTGTAATACCTTGCTGGTCTGAATGTTATGTTGGACATAAATAATTAAATTTTGGGCAGATCTCCAGGGCATTGGCTGTAACTCTAGAACAGCACAGATTTCTCTGTGATACAAGTGATCTTCTTTGTCTCTTCCAAATAAACCAGCTAATTAAACTTGGCCATTGGAGCACTGAGTATTTTTAATATTGAACCTATGACTATAGTCAGTACATACTGTGGCTACACTTCACAGCATGAATGAGACCATGAGACACATTTGGGCAGATCTGTCGCCATGTGTTTCTGACTAAATACCTAAATGAAACTCTGAAAATAGTTCAACCAATGATGCATAGGGGTAAAACTGAGTCCAGCTTCTTCTCCAAGATTCATTCATTCTGCAGTGAAACGAAGTGAAAAAGAAACAAGGCTGCACTGTTTTCAAGAAATTCAGCAGCTAAGATTTTAATGCAACTGTACTATCATTTCATAAATGGTATAGGTACCATACCTAGAAGGCCAGAGTGTATCCCTCCCCTCAAAAAACAAGGTATGCAACAGAAAGCCAAACTCTGGACCAAACAAGATTTGAAATTATTATGCCACCTTCTTTAAAAGGAGGCATAGGCCCATGGAGAATGCCAAAATCACTCCCTAAAGAACAACATGAGGCAACAGATGGTTGGATTATCACCACGTGCAAACTTGAGGATGTAACTTTAGTCAAAACTATGAAATCTGTCAGGAGCACCTGACAGCACCTCTGTCAGAAGAGCAAAAAAGCTGGTGAACGGTCTAGAGAACAGGTCTTATAAGGAGCACCTGAGGGAAGCAGGGTTGTTTAGCCTGGAGTAAAGGAGGCTCAGGGGAGACTTTATGGCTCTCTACAACTACCCAAAAGGAGCCTGTAGTGAAGCAGGTACCGATACCTTCTCCCAAGTTGAGGCGATTTCCTCTTGTCCTGTCGCTTACAAGTTGTGCCAGGGGAGGTTTAGATGGGGTGTTAGGAAAAAATTCTTCCCCGAAAGGATTGACAAGCATTGGAACAGGCTGCACAGGGAAGTGGTTGAGTCACCATCCCTGGAGGTGTTTCAAGGACCTGCAGATGTTGTGCTGAGGGACATGGTTTAGTAGTGGACTTGGCAGTGCCAGTTTAATGGTGGGACTCAAAGATCTTAAAGGTCTTTTCCAACCTAAACAATTCTACGATTTATGATCTCACACAAAAGGTATTATCCTAAAGCCTCTTCTACAGCATGCATGTTGGGGGGAAAAAATAACTGAAAAACCACCACGGCAACTGTTTCTCTGTATCAAAAAAACCCAACAAAACTTAACATTAGAAGACCTGTATTTAAATGGAAATTGGTACACTCCTCACTTCTTGGATGTTAGTTAAAGCCCACAATAAAACTGTTTTTCTGCTCAAAGCTTAACTTTGAGAATAAAATAAAACCATCCTCTACATGAAGCAGACACACCATGGTCAAAAGTAGTATTTTGGAGCATTTTTGTTACAACTAATTCTGCATGTATTTTACTTCAAAAAATCTTGCAGTAAATTAAGTTAATTCTACCAGTCACTCATAACATTACTATATTACGAAATAGCAGTAACTCTTCTTGAATACCCTTGAAATAGAACAACAAATACATTATTCCTTTGTGGCCCGATTTCCTTTACATTCTGTCAGTGACTGAATTAACTGTCAAGTTGCCTACACTATCCTAAGAAGCAGCAACTAGGCTTACCTTCCTTCACAGTAATAGATAGCACAGATGCACTGCTTAAGCCCTGTTGGTCTTTCACGGTCAGCCTGAAGCGATAGGTACCAACCTGAAGACCAGTCACAGTTGCTATTGCTTTGTCACCGTTTTCCATCTGTACAGAGCTGGGTCCACTGAAACAAAACATCTCAGAAAAATAATCCTGCACAGCCAGCCAAATTGTTCTTTCAGCAGCATCACTCACACCATTTGCTTTTATGATGGTTAAAGAACTATATGAGACATGAGTTTAGTTCAGAGAATTCATAAATCCAATTTTTCAAGACATTCAAAGCGCCAAGCATCACATACCCAGTTAACAGAAGATTAGAAAGGGCACCCCAGAAGTTCGGTCTCCTTGCTGTACTATTTCATGGGAGCAATCAAACAGCGTTGCTCTAAGAGCCACTCACAATATGTACAGGGTGTCAGCAAACCTCTTCCTGTACCAGTTATGACAGTTGCATGAGCTAATACCTTGTCCTTTTATTAAGGATGAAATAGTTTTTCACATAAACATACAATTACAGACTTTTGTAAAATATTTTCAATTATCATGCAAGAGTGCTTTAGTCACCTACTATCGAAAGCTCAGGCTAAACAGATTGTCAATTCACTTTATTATTCAATAAACAAGTGACTGAGAAACCCTAGTACTCAGCACTGATGGGAAAACTTTGTACATTACGGGAGGGTACCCAAGCCTGATCCTCGTTTTTTAACTGGAGACATGGAATTTCCTGTCATTTTCTCTTAACTTTATGACAGTAGGCCTCAAAATGACACATCGCAAAACACAGGCAGAGATTGCCTAAGCTTTCCAAGTTGAACTTAAAATTCCTGTGTCTTATCCTATTACCACCTCAGTGGAAAGATCCTCAAAGCACCTCTCAAACAGTGCATCACCCAACACAATTGCATAAGAGGCTCTGGCACCCAATGACTTTCACTTTGTTCTCTGTTTTACAGGAGATTAGTAAAATCTCTAGATACCTGATATTTTCCCAATGATAGAAGACAATGCCTTGGTCATCTTGGCTTTTGCTTCCATCCAGTGTAGTACTTTCTACTGGGAAGGTCAATTCCTTGTCAGGGCCAGCCACTGCTACTGGAGGACTGTTATTTTCTGTAAAAATAATATTTAGTGCATAACATTTGCTAGGTAGTCAGTGGCAAGGATTGCCAATCAGAGGAAAGATTTTACACAGAATATTATATTACAAATATGATATATTGGCTCAAAGGTACAAATAACAAGCATAACATGCACAAGCCAGCAGAAAATACTAGGTGGGAGAGACCAGGTCTGCACCAAACCGTATCCCACAGCAAGTATTTCCCTTTTTCACAGTCATATCTGAAGGCACAGACACACTCAAAAAGTTTCACAGCATTTTTTTGCACTGTATGAAATGTTTTATAACAAGAGTGGTGGGATATTCTCCTGGCTCCACCACTGCATCCCTTTCAAAACCACCCACACAAATATGACTCTCTGTCCTTGAAGATGATACTGGCCCAGGTTTTCTACTGCTCAAGGTCAGCACAACACCACTACGTTAATGCCAATTTAGAGTCTTTGAGGATTTAGTGCAGAAGTATACAACCTATTATTCTGTTTTCAACCTCTGCTTTTGTGGCATGGTAAAACTGGCAATCCTACCATTTTCCTGGATATTTATTCACCCTTAGACCTGACTTCAGCAGTAGTATCTTTCTAGTTCCACACTGTAATGGGTCTAAAAGGCACCACCACACACTGTACTTCCAAACCATGTTCTTGATTTCTGCACTAAGTGCCTGCTGTAAAGTTTTCCCAGAAGGGGTCATCTACAAAAAGATGTGTAATAAGCAACAATAGGAAGATAAAACATTGCCCCATAGTGGAATGCGAGACAGGAAGGCAAGCACATTACAAAAAAAAGAAAAAGCATTAAAAAAAAATCTCTCATGAGGCCTGGATCACTTGGGCCAAATTCATCATTCATCTCCCAAATCTAAGCAAATGTGTGAAAGATGTAGCTTTTGAAAATTCCTTGCTTGACACTTTTCCCTGCAAAGTACAATGCAATTCTAGTGAGAATTCAATTCACCAAGGATTCTTGAAGGAGAACTGCAGAACAGTAAGAAAAGAGCAGAGCACTGATTGATACTCTGAACAGCTTTGCAAAACAGACTTTGTAGGATATTAAACTCAAGAGCTACATGTTAGATTTTAGAAGGACACTCAAAGACATCTCTGTGCAGTTGCCTTATGAGATCAGGCTGGTGCAAGCCCTCAGAATCACCACCTGGACTTTTTTATGAGTCTACGTTTGTTCTGTTTGCTTAATAGAGGTGGAAGAGTCCTTGATGCAGGGATACAGGACATTCAGACCACCATCTCAGTGATGCAATGCAGGGAGATGAGGCATTTGAGGACAGTGGTAAGGCATCAGGCTGGCCCACCCCTGAGGGACCCAGATGTGCCTGCAGCAGACTTACCAGGCTGTACGATCAGTGTCACCTCAGCGGTGGACCGCTGCCTCGCAGAGTCTGTGACAGTCAGCTGAAACGTATAATCTCCTTCCTGCATTGCAGATAACTGGAGGTATGGCGTCCGCACTCCCTACACGGCATTTACAAAGACAGAGAGCCCAAGATAAAACAAAAACGCTGGTGGACTATGAAAGGCCTTACAGAGCAAACGTGAGGAAGAGATAAAATTTGTTTTAATTCATAAATACAGTGTTTCAGCAAACAGTTTAAGCACCGTAGACAAGAAGACTTGAAATCTGATGCACAGATATAACGTATTCACTATTGCAACTGTCCCTACCAACCTGAGAAATATCTGTAGACAATAAACCGTAATTTCTTACGTTGGTATAATTGCTGCATTATTTCTGAACAACAATAATTGTGAAACATATGGGACATTAACTTTCTCAGTTAGGAAATTAAACACTGATGGAAATTGCTACAACTTATTCCATTTCCTTAGAGATATTTTAAAAACAAACATCGTGATATTCTTTAATATAGTATTTATAAAAATTGGTAAATGCACAACCAAGCTTGACTTGATCCCAGCCAGACAGGCTTATGGAAAAAACATATTAAACAAGACAACTCAATGATTAACTAACCAGCAGAGCTACTTGTTACATTGCACTCTAACTATGGATACCATGTAACACACTTGAGCCCAGCATCCTCAGCTTTAGGAACATAAATAAGATTACTAGGCTCTTGAAAAGAAACTGTAAAATGCTCTTGTATTTCCACATTAAATACCCAATAAATTCATTAGATATCTCAAGCAGTCACACCCTTCTTTCAGGAAGGTTGCTTTAAGATTGAACAGCTCTTAAAAACTACAAGCTCAGGTTGCATGGATGCTTTTGGAAAGTGTTTGTCTTAGTAAAAGAACAAAAATAACCCATTATGCTATAAGCCCTTCTATAGTTTTGTAATTGCCTCTATAGTATATGCTTGAATCAATATTACTCCTTTCCTAAACAGATCTACAAAGGGATCTCTTTCCAGTCCTGAAGGTCTAAAGCATTTGCAACATAGCAGAAATCAAGTGTCTTATAAAAAATGGCTTCTGAATTTCAGCTGGCTTCATTACATTAATTTTCTCAACCGCTTACAGAGCTACAAGAATCTCCAATTTACTGAGTGCAAGGCCACTGCAAATTTTTATTAACTTTTCTCAGACTTTTAAAAAAATAATAATACAGCCATGAAAATAAGAGAATAAATTCAGTTAACCTTCATAGGAAACCCATGTTTTAGTGAGCACAAAAGACCCACCACAGAGCAAGGCTGCCTAACACTGCCAAAAATCTTGTCATCTTTCACTCAGAAAATTAATTTTCTGTTTGAGCCCTACTTTCTCCAGAAGAAAGTGTTACAAGAAAACCCTGACTACACCCACATCCTCCCTAAAACAGTTTTCAGCATGTCCAGTGTCTCAGAAGATGGAAACCTGTGGAGAAGCTCTAGGGTCCAAGAACAGACGTTGTTAAATCAAAGTCTTTCCAAACCACCAGGGAACAAATAACAGCAGGAATCAGAAATGGCCATGAGGAATAAAAAAAAAATTATGAGGAGTAATTAAAAGTAGTATCTAAAATAAGAGCTGAAAACATCAAAGAAGGGAGAAAAAAAAAAAGTAACAACACAAGATATTTTGGTGCTTCTGAGCCGTTACTTAGGTATGTGTTTCCTCATGTTAGAGGCAAAGATAAAAAGAGGTTTCCAATCCTATGCAAGGAGAAACAGACATACCTGCATTGCTACAACCTTGCCTTTGCTTTTGGGACTGAGTGACCATTCATAGCTGACAATTTCATGGTCGTCACTGCTCTGGTTTCCATTCAGCGTGATGAAGTTCTGGGGCAAGGTGACTGCCTGATTAGGTCCTGCATTGGCAATAGGTGGGTAATCCACTGGTTTGTTGACAGTCAGAGATGCAATGGTGGAGTTGGCTGCTCCATCTGAATCAATCACTGTGAGTCTACAACAGAAAAAACAATATTGTAAATCTGTTAAGATGGACTTCTGCAAAGTCCTAAATTCAAAGGTTAACTTTTTCTCACTCTTTTTCAAATACCACCTACAACAGAGCCATTGATTAGATTATACAAATTTCTGCTTCAGAAACACATATCCTTCAACAAAGGCAGGAAAGAAATTCAGAAGATTGTTTTCAAACACAGCTTTCAATCTTTAAGGAGAAAAAAAAAAAAAAAAAGCCTAGTTATTCTGGATCCCAGATGAAAATCCTTTCCCGGCAGTCAATGGCAACTTCATCAATTTCAAGCAAATTTCACTGCAAATTCTTGAAAAAAAAATATTCAGTAAAAACCAGGGATTTCATTCACTGGCCATAGTGGAATAGTCCCTATTAACACCTACGTCCAAAACTACTCTGGATGTTCAGAAGCAATGCTTATAGCACAGTAGCAGATCATAACTTCTTATTTCTTTGTGGCACACTATTACTAATTTTAACGCAGCTTAATATCAGCTCAGATTTTTGAAGATGTCAAGTCACAAAACTAAAAAAGTACAGGGTTTAAAAAAACACTATTGGCTCTCAAACACAATGATAAATCATCTTAAAGCAAGACTGCTGCAGACACCTGAAAGCGATGAAAGACTGCCCTCCACAGACTGGTAACTGACTACATCCCTAATTCACCTCTGCTGCAAAAAATGCATACAGCTGACCAAATGGAAGGGAACCACTCTTGAAGCTTTGCCCAAGTGGGAACAAAACTAGTGGTCATTAATTATGTCATTAGGGAACACATACTTTTGCAGTGGGTGCACATCCATGCGTATCAGGAGCACTAGATATTGTTGGCCAGTTAATTTCCTCTAAGCTTGAACACATAGCTCTGTTGTTCAAGTACCTCAATCTCCCGCAAAGGTGCACAGATATAGCAAGTGATTTCTTAATTCCCTAGCATTTGGAACACATTTAGAACATTGCTTGTAAACAAGCTCTGCCCTTTTTAATACAGAAAAAAATCCCACACTCATTTCTGCCACTGTACAATAAGGAACAATTCCAGTACAGAACACAGAATGAAAGTTGAAGCTACGCAATTTTTGGTGAAGCTTATGCAAAGCAACACATTTAATGTATATGTATGCTGGCTTCAACATTCTGCTGATACTACGCTGACACATAATATATTGACTGGTAGGCTGTTACCCACTGGCAGCCAAATAACCCAATCTGGGTCAGTGGGAAGTCTGCCTCTGCGTGGACCAGGCTTTAAGTTAAAAAGTTCAGAAAATTAACTCTGATTTTAAAGCACCCAGAACCACAAACATTGCTTCCATTGCTGGACAAAACCTAGCTTCAGCAATGCATAAATGGAGGAAAACAGTAGCAAAGCAAAGCTTTTAATCAAGAACAGAATGACTCTTATTAAAATCAGCACACAACAATGCCTTGCAAGGATCAGTCTTCCAATATTGTTCTGTCTGCCACCACCCTTCAGGGGATGACTTTCACAGCCTGAATGCAGAGTATCATCTCAGGACACTTGCCAACAACTAAGTCGGCGAAAAAAAAAAAAAAAGTTTTGTCACAGTTATTGTTGCTGGGAATGGGAGGTATTTAATTTCTGATACCATGTTTTGCGTAACTTTGTGCTGTAAACTATCACTACACCAATATCACAAAATCACTGCAAGCACTTTTTAATAGAACTACTCCATATCTCTCTGCGCTGGGCAAAAAGGAAGGGCAAGAGCATGCAAAAGAAAAACAAAGTTTTTAGTTTGAGGAGGTACATGTGTGCACAAAGAGAAACAAACATTTAGTTGACATCACAGAAATAGTTAAAACCCCAGAGGAAAACATCGGTGCAGGTACCTGAAAGTGTAGTTTCCAGGAACAAGGTTAGACAAGTGCAAGACAGGTGTGTCAGCAGACGCTTTCTGCTCTCGCAAAGGACCTTTAATTTCCTCCCAGTGGTAACTCACTATCTTCATATCATCTATACTTTCTATATTCATTTAAAAAAAAAAAAAGTATCAGTTTCTTGTAGCAATTGGTGGAATGAACAGTAAAGTCTTTCATACACTGATCCCTAACCAGTTTTCTATAATTATCTTTTCAAGCATATTTGAACGGGATTCATGTACCACAGCTGTTAAACCACAGATTCCAAGTCACATGTGGTATGGTTTATCTAAACAAACAAAAAGTTCTTCATACACACACACAAATAAAAATCAAGTCTCAAACTCTGCACACTTCAACTCGTCTGCTCTCAGTAATTATGAACGCAATTATAACATCTCATCATACCCTAGAGCTCTCTACCATGCCCCCAGCTGTACTGGCACAGAGGCCTGTTCTGGGCAGGGCAGGAAGAAACTGAAAGAGTAGCTGCTGTTTGGATGCAGCAGCCTCCAATACACCGTTATCTCAACCCCCATGTGGAATTCTACATTTTATCACTTTTTTTATTTATTGAAATGATTTATAACTGGACTCAAATCCCTGAAACAAATCATGATTCAGGGAACTTCTGAGTAGAGCGAGAAGAAGGAATTTCACCTGTAACTGACAAACAATAATGTTGTAACTGTATATTAAAAATACAGGATATAAGCACAGGCTGGTCCAGTACATACGACTGCCATCAATGAAGGTCGAAGTTGTAGGCAAAGAAACTTCTTGTACTTTGGGTGAAGCAACAGCAAGAGGCGGCTGGTTAACTCTGACTGCTGTGAGAAAGACAGGGGAAGAGAAAAAAGAAAAAAAAAGAAGTAGTGAAAGGTCAGGCAAAACTAATCTGTTAACTCTGAAGATCAATAGTCCCCAGTGATTTAAATCTAGGATTGACAGCTGTGCAGTATCTGCTGTCCTTTTTGGACAAGGCAGAGAAAAGGTTACTGAAGGTTACTGTGCGCTGACACAGCCATCTTGCACTGCGGCCACTTTTAACTGGTATAATTTAGATCAGACCTGTGCACTGTAACTTGCAACTAGAGCCAATTCAGCAATTAAATGCTGTTCCCAGCTGTACTGGAGAAGGGGACCACAAAAGGTGGCATGATTTTATCTGAGGCCTTGCCTGAGGAGGATATGAGACCAGAGAGCACTTAAACACAGTGAGCAAGATCCTTAACTCTACTTCCATAAAATGATTTATAGACACTAAGATATGAAACGTCTCTGCAAGACTGGACTACCAGATGTTCTTGACAGACAGTAATTAGATTATTAGATAAGCTTGTTGTACAACTACTTGTGTTAAAGAAATTAATTTTATTATTTTACCCAACTGATTTACCTGGTTTGACTGTGACATTTATAAAACCTTCACCAAAGGCATTTTCACCAGAAACCGTCACTTTGAAGGCATAAAGGCCCACCGATAACTGAGACAAACACAGAACAAATCGCATTACATATTGAATTAAATAAAAGCACTATGCAGACATCTGCCAAACACATTGTAAACAGAGAAAAATCTGGATACCTGAAACCTAGAGCTCCTTTTATAAACACGTACACAAAAGGACACTAGTCACTGCCCAAAAGTGGGGAATATGAAGCAAACACTTAGGAATTTTTACTCTATCTTAGAAAATTATTAGAGCTTCTAATCTAAACTTCTAATCTGGCAAAGATTTGGTGACACATGCAAATGAAGAGGCTCTGGCAGTCATTGGAACTCCCTGAATCAAGATGCCCTTCCCCACAGGCTAGGTTCCTGCGAAAGGAACGCAAGAAACACAATGAGCCTGAGTTTACAGCTCACTTACATGAGAGAGCTTCAAGGTCTGGCTGTGCCTGCGCTCCATTTCACCACCATAGTCAGCAGGGTGACTGATTAAGCTCCACTCATAGATGTAGGCTGTTTCTAAGAAAAATAACACAGCAGTAATCAGCTTCGCCTTCAAGGTAAGCCAGGAAACAAAGAAATCAAGTTCCCCCTCCGTCAGATAAAATGCTACAGTAGGAAATCACGACTGCTACTGTTTAAGCCTGCAAAACAAAGCAGCACAAATATGTTTAACTTCCACAGTGTATTGTAAGTTGGTAAAGCAGCAAGGATGTAATGGACTTCACAAGTAATTGACTTCTCCACAAAAACCAGCTTCATGTGAATTAAATGCGTTTTACGTAGCTACCTATGAAATACGTATTCTTTGCTGCTGTAGTTCGGAAGCTGGTAGTTTTAAGGTAAGTGTTACATTTAGAACCTACTTTTCCTCCCCTCTGCTTTACAGAAAGACACTATAACCTGGGCTACATCATCTTTTGGTAGAAACTACAGGCTTTCTGTTGGCCCATCTGGCTACTGAGTTCAGGTTCTGAAAACAAAAGCCACTTAAAAAAAAAGAAGACTCTCTAAAATCCAAAGGAGGAAATCTCTGCAGTTGGAGCCACAAAAAAGGTAGTAGTAGGACATGAGAACGACGCTTTTATCCTGAGATGCGTAACTCAGGACTTGTCTGCAATTACAGGATGGTAGTGTGTGCATCTCCTTGTATGCCAAGGCCATTCAAAACTCACCTGTAGGTGGTGGTGGGACAACAAAGGCATTCAGTTCAACCTCATTTTTGGGTAGCACCACTTGTATGTTATCTCCAGCAGACACAATCAGTTCTTTTACTGCATCTAAGATAGAACGAGTACATTATGTTTTAATAAATGGAACGGATATGAATTTAGCATCTTCAATATATTATTTGTAATGGATTAAGTAAAATTTGACAGACACTCTACAGTGAATAGTCAAGGATAAGCAAAAAAAAATCCTCAATACATAATCAAATATTAATCTATCAGAATAATGACTATGGCTCCTTCACCTTTTGCCAAATCAAATTTTTTCTTCTTCCCAAATATGAAGTGTTATTTTCCCCCACTTCTGCTTTAGAGAAAAGCATTCTTATTATTCCTGGTACGTGTGTTTTTATCAGTAATTGGCTAGAAGTTCAGGAATTAAAAAATACACAATTACAGAAGAAGAAAAAAAAAGCCATCTGTGCCAGAACAAACCTCATTAAATAAGGTAACATAATTGGTATTGTTACTCTAATATCATGTTTTCTTTCACCAAGAAGCACTATTTCTATGTTTGTGTAGCACTTGATGCATGCCTCAATGTCCAGATCAGTGTCCCTTTTAAAAATGCCACTTGTATAGCAGGGCAAAGGTGTTATTTCATAGCTGAACTGCACATTCAATCTATTTGTCATGCAGGAGCACACTCCCAATTCTCATCTGTGAGAACTCTTTCCTCTCCCAAAAACACCAAAGTCCACAAATCCGGTCCCCAAAAGAAACATACCAAAACACAACTTCAGAAAACATTCCCATAGACCTGTATTTCAAAGGTTTTAAATGTCTTTCTTTAACATTGCGAACCCACAGAACAAAGGTTCTCCAAAGCCACTAATGTCTAAACATCTAATGTTGTCTAAATGGCCAACTTACAAACTCTGAATAAACGAGCAAGAGGCTACTCAGCAGTGGCAGCTGACAGGTCTAAAAATGGATGAAGAGAAGGGGCCACACTGACAGCACACTTTCTGTCACTGCTACTTAAGTGCACCCAAAGCTCCATAACTGCTCATGGGAGTTGCCCTAGGCACCAGTGGAGTAGACGTTTGTACTTAGACCTCCACATGAGATGAGAATAAAATGGCTAGATGAGGGCGATGACCAAAGGAAAGAAGGAGGGACTTCAAGACTTCCAAGACAGTAGGGCTGAGAACACACAAATCTGAGGCAATCCTTGCACAGAGCAGTACTTACTGTGAGATCCATCACAACCTTCCCTTCAGCTTCTTCTTCCAAGCTCCTTTTTGAGTCCTCTTCAACCTCCTCCTGTGAAGGAGGAGGAGCTGCCTAGTCAACACTCAATGGTAATGATGATCCATTGCCTTGGAGAGGGATCTCTTGTAGCTCATCTCTTCCTGTTACCTCCTATGCTATCGTGGCTGGCAGGCTGCAGTTTGGCAGAGGGTGCCAAGAATGTCCCAAACCAGACTTGCTCTACCAGGAAGCAAAGGGCTTAGCTTTCCATAACCCTCAGTACATCAGAAGTGCAGAAGAACACACATCTGTGCTGCTCTGCTTCCTGTGGCCCTTCTAACCCTTTTTCAGGGTGCACAGAGAGGCAGGAAACTCAGCAAGAGAAAGAAGATACTCTAACATACACACAGAATTTAACACAACTGCAGAGGACATAGTGGTTAAACATGTCCTTTTCAAAATAAAAACTTTTGCTCTGCAGCTGGAAGACTAATAAACTTCCTCAGAACTCTGAGATTAGAGTAAAACTTTTTTTTTTTCCCCCAGGATGAGGAAGCCATGTGCTCCCCTACTAAGGGCTAGGCTCCTCCCCTATCAAAGGGTTGAGCTTCCTGAAGTCACATCTATGTTGCTGTATGATATCTGACAACTATATATAGTGGGAACCCTACTGAGTTTGGGAGGGAGCAGTGTTCTGAAGAGTCACACAAAAATAACAGTATGTCTAGAAGAGACTACTACGAAACTCCAGAAAGCCTCAGGTATTCCTCACCAAGTATAAAAATTAATCTATTTTAAAAAGGCTCTTAATCTGTTTTTCACTTTGCTGTATTTGTGTGAGTTATAATGTCCCAATAACGATGGAATCGGTCAGAGTTTTGCTTCAGAAGTAACTGCCTAAGGGGTCTGGAGTTTGTAGTGCTACTGCAGGTCTACAGGCTTAAAGTGGAATGATGTTACATTTGGATAAAGCGCAAGCTCATAACAACCGGTCAGAAGCCTGAGAGTAGTAAAGCCATCCCCACCCACTGTGCAACCTGCAGGTACCCTCAGATCTCCAGCTATGTTGAAACATTACCTGCTTTAGCAGCAGTAGCAGGTGGTGCGAATTGCTGCATGAGCTCAGGTGGCACGGTACTTGTGGGAAGTAGCATGATCCCACCTTCAGTGACATTCTCTGGGGCCATTGTGGGAGTCTGGGTTTTCTCTGACACATCTGTGGAGAAATCCAGTTTGTCTGAAGAAGGGGAAGGTGCAGCAGCCTGAAAAATGAATTATAGGGAAAGTCATCATAAGTGAGCCATTTTTCACATTTCTAGATTTAGAGGTATGTTGGTTTTTAAACAGCATGTAGAGTGAGCCAACTAAGTTACGTTACCAGGAGGTTTTATTCATATACAGAATATCTATCAAAGGAGGATTGGGTTTTGGTGGTTTTTAATCAGACTTTTGAAGAAATGCTAATGATTTTCCAAGTCTCAGATGCAGAACAGTGTAGGCTATGGTCCACAAAATGAGGTAACCTGGAATACAACTACGGCTATCAGTTCTCAAAATAATAAAGAAGAGTAGGACAGGTTTAAATATAGTCATAAACTTTTAAAAGCCAATGACAGAAAGCCTGTACGGTGAGTACTATTGTCTTCATGCTGTACATAACACAAACATAGCAGAATCCTTGACTCTTACTACATCTGCTCAGACCAGAACTTGTTCATGCATTCTTATTTCCTCACCACTAATAAAATGCCCTAAATCTCTCTTCAATCACCAAGCAGTAGCGCTGTTCTCACTGACCCACCTTTGTTAGTAAACCAGAACTGCAGCAAAGGACACAGCAAGTGTTGCAGGAATAACTCAGGACTGTGTTAGCCTTGGCCATCACCTTTCAATGACACATTAGTTTTAATAGGACAATAGTTTTTCCTTACATTCTCAAGACTTATTTCTGACCTAACATCTAGAGAAAAGCATTTTGTCAATTGTGTGTAAGTCCATGAAGACATAACATACTGACTGCTATTATTTGTACATAATCTATTAACTGAATAGGATTATGAAAGTTGGTAAAATGCACACTTGTATCACAGGATGGCTGAGGTGGAAAGGGACCTCTGGAGATAGCCTAATCAGACCCCCCCCTTCCCAAAGCAGGGTCAGCTACAGCAGGCTGCTCAGAACCATGGCCAGTCAGGGTTATGGATTCTCCAAGGACAGAGAATCCATAACCTCTCTGGAAAACTTGTTCCAATGTTTGACCATCCTCACAGGAAAAAAGAAAAAGATTTTTTTATTGTTTAAATAGAACTCCTTGTATTTCAATTTGTGTCCATTGCCTCTTGTCCTGTCACTGGACGGCACTGAAAAGAGCCTTGCTCCATCTTCTTCACTCTGCCATAGTTATTTATATACATTGATAAGATCCCCCTGAACCGTCTCTGCTCAAGGCTGAACAGTCCCAGCTCTCAACTTCTCTTCATATTTCAGGTGCTTCACCGTCACTCTGCACTCTGTTGCCTCCCTAGGAAACCAAAGCAGTTCTGCCTTGAATGTGGGCAGGAGGAAAAGCTCCCTCTGCAGCTGGGAACGTGGATGCGATGCCAGGGACTGCTGTTTCCCAGTCTGCGAGGAAACAAGAGAGCATGGAAGTCATCTGCAACTCCATCTCTGCCTTCAACAAGGACAGAAAGAAAAGATCCCTGTGCAGCTGGGAGAGTGTCAGCAGTGTTAGGGGCTGTGGCTCCCTACCCTGTGAGGATGCTGAGGACCACACCAAGAGCTGTACCTCCAGCTGGGTCCATAACACAGACTATGCAACCGCCTTTGTGGCCACACATCCAGCTCTGCTCAATATGCAGGTAAGATCTGTCTGAGCAGTTGGGACACTAACAGCAGGATCAGGGACTGCGGCTCCCCTAAGTTAGTGCCTTCAGCGTGACAACCCTAGACCCTTGGCAGGAATCTCACCCTTGAGAACATTATCACGCACAGAGAGCGCCTCAAGCCTGTCCTGCCTCATACTTTGACAAAAGGCCTTTCCTCCAGACAGCTCTCCTTTACATACTCACTACATCACACGTCTTCCAAAGAGATCTTCTTTACCACATGTTGGCAAACCAAAGTGTTTCTTTGCCTTCCAAATTTGAGGGAAACCTACTTTTGGGAGCTTCCTCTGGCTTTCCTCCTCTTCAGGCCCTTTGCCAACCTACCATGTGAGAAGCTGCCATCCTGGCTTTGTAGGACAAATGGGGACAAAGTCACTTCAAATGTGCCTTTCCGGGGACACTCTCTTCTGTAACAGCACCAAACATCTCTTTGGTCAGCAAGCCTAGGCAAGAGTCTGCAGTCAAAAAAGGTGCCCTCTGGCACTGTCATATCTGAAGCAGTGTCACAGGCAAAAAGATAGCTTAAACTAAGAACATTATCAGGCAGTAGATAACTGAGGAAGGGACAATATCAGAAGTTGCGCGCTCAGGCAGAAACTATTACTGACAGACACACCGGAGCAGATGTGGAAGTCAAGATTAACCTAAATTCCAGCTTGGGAATTGAAAGGAAAAGGAAAGAAAAGGACTCTTTCTGGGAGTGAGTAGGGGTAAGCAGTTCTGTTGGTACGGGCTTTGTGAGTTTTTTGTTTGCTTTTACCCACCTGTACAGCCACTACTGCTTGTTGCAAAATAAATACAACAACTATGAGGGCCCACATCCTTCAGTTGTCAGGATTTGACTTGAGTGCAAATCTCTTGAGAATTCCAACAGAAACCAAGAACACCCCCATAATTCAAGAGGAAAAAAAAAATAGTCATGCAGTTCCCTGAGGAAGCTCAAAGTTACAGTGCAGGAAACAGCATCATCCCTGGCCGATCCCACAGACTGGGTGCTTTCTTTTCTCCCTGTGAATGGGAAGGACAAGCCCAACCATGTTCCCTCGCTCCATCCTGATCCTCCAGGCAACCCACCTTTCCCCCCTCAAGGAATCATCTTCCTCAAGTACTCCTAAAGACAACTGATCAGGAGCCTGGTGAGTCAAGGGCTGCTAGTGTTGTGTTTTATACGACTGCTTCCCCAGCAGTGTTTCCTCCATGTCCCTCTGCACATATGACTACTACATAACTGCAGTACCATTTGCCCTCTCTCATTTGTCTGGAAAACCTTATGGAGAGCAGCTCTGTCAGCAGTGAAACTCCGCCCTTTCACTGGTCCGCTTCTCCTTCCTTCTTTGCATTCAATTATCTGTCTAACAATTTCAAGCAAGTATCACCTCTACTAATTGTGCAGTTGTGGAGTTGCAAAAGAATAAACCATCATACTGTATGACACAAAGCACAGACTTCGAGAAAGAAACATTTTCAACAGCTAAATCTAAACATCAAAACATCTTTCAGGGATCTTACATATCCCCTGTGGATCAAGACAATGCGTTTTTAAACAAACAGGACTGTTCAGCATTCACAGGCCTCAAAACTGAAACAAAGCCAAAATAAGACCTTAAGATCTCTGATATTCTACTTCATTCTAACTCTAAAACATCAATACTGAAGGCATACCAAGCAGACATTAAAAGGCTCTTCATCACATATATTCTGTCAGACATCTGAAGCCTTCTTAGGTATAGATTCATGCATTTTGACTGCACCATTAGTCCTGCAAATGCAATAAGCTCAGGTCAGGCCTAACCTATTGAATAAATGTTTTGAGACATTGCATGATCAATGTAGCAACAGCTGGAATCTGACCAAGACGTGTAAAACCTCACCTTGCTTAACAGATCAGCAGTTACCTGGAAATTTTAAAAAGACAACTAATACTTCACAGGTATCTCACTTCAAGGATGGGCAGCACTGTATTTCTGTTTTGGGCAGCTTGACAGTATTTTCTCTGTACAGATTTCTAAATGTGTTCATGTTATTAAGCTCCTAGAGGGTGACTGTCCATAAGATCACTCTGAACTCTGATGTAAACCCAAAAGCCAGGTTATTCAGTTAACTGACAAATCCCATACGTTCTACCCCAAGTGACATACAGAAACCCCTTACACCTGACTGCATTTATGGCAAGGATGCTCCCCAGGCACAGACTCCAGGGGCTTGTGTTTGGTTGGTCTCACAGTTTAAAAACCTCTCTCCAGGTCCTTGCTCAAAGAACACAGCACCTGCCAACACTGCATCTTGCTGAATACTGTGAAGGAAGGGAACTGCATTCCTGTTACCCTGCCCTGCCTTGCTTGTCAAAACAGCTTTGTCTGGAAGCTGCAGAATGGAGCGCGACAGCACAGATCTAGGAACAGAGCTATAGAATTGCTGTAGCAGAATTAAGCAGAGGACAGGAAAATATTGTATAATATGCAATAAACAGAGGGCATTTCATTAAAGTTGTTAGCAAAAATAGTTTTAAGACCTTCACATTTTCATAACCTACACAAAAAGACCACAGTTTGAGAGGTAGTGGATCACATACCAGTGAGAAAACTATTTGGAGATATCTCAGCATTTTTAGTCCAGTATAAAAACATAAGATTTCCTTAATAACAAAATTTGATCTCCAAAGAAACATTTTTTCACAAGAAAACACAAATATGTGCCTGAACAAGCCATACAAAATTTGCTTAAAAAGTCTGGTTGCTGGAGAGAGACATAAGAAGGAAATGCTATCACCAGAATTTATCACAGGCAGCATTTTTTTCTGTTAGAGTCACGAGTGCAGTTCCCAAACCAGAAAAACTTGAAGCCAAGCCAGAAGTTTGTGTTAGGCATAACCGGCAGGGTTTGGGTAACAGAAGACTGGCTGCAGGGGTCACCCCTGTGGTCCTGGACAGCTTGGCAATGGTCGGAAACAAGCCACCACGCGCCAACTCTGCAACCACTTGGATATAGTTAAGAAAGGGCAATAGCCACTGAGGGCAGGGGACACTAGAGGTCGTGGAGATGCACAACAGGAGACATGAGAGGGAACATCTGGAAGGGGACATTATTGGGCACAGGGCTGGAGACAGCCTCTTGGAAGGAGGCACTTCATGTCACCTCCCAGGGGACTGAGGCTCACAAAGAAGCCCACACCGGAGCAGAGGACGCAAGTAAGAAGGAAGGAACAGCGGAAGAAAAGTGAAAGAAGCAAAAAGTGGCAAAAAAGAAAACTGCCATGCACTGACCCCAACCTCCTGTGCCACCTGTCACCTCACCAAAAGGACTGAGCATAATGTGCAATGAAAAGAAGGGGAGTGGAGACTAGGAAGGGGACAGGGGATGTGTCTGGACTGAAGCTGAACCTGAGGAAAGCCGTGTTTGCCAAAACCGCTTGTCATCTTCATTTCTCTACAAATGTCTAAACTCAAAGGATTGCCAATTGGGAAACAAAGGCTGCATAGGCTTTGGCAGTTTCTCAAAGCCTTCTGCTTCTCCAGATTCTTAACCTTTCTCTGCACTAATAGAGAGCCTTTAGAGTCATTTCACAATACATTTCATGAACAGCTTTCAATGCTATCCCATCAACTCTCTACAGCTCTGCTAATAGAGCATTGCCAGATCACCTTCTAACCACAGTTGTCTTACCAGTTCTTCAACATGACTTCAACCAACTGGGTCTAAAGACTGACCCAGTTTTGGAGTTTAATCCCTTCTGCACTGAAAGAAGAAAGCTCATTCCTCAGCCCTTCCACAGGAATTTCAATGTCTCTGCTAGCATGATATTAGCATAACATAAAGACCACACAGGAATGCCTCCTCCGTGTCCCAGTGAGAAATAGTTTTTCTTCACTTCACTTTACAACAAACTCCTACCTACACAGGCAGTGCACAAAGAGAAAGCAAAATCTTTCTGTTCTAGCTGGGGTGGAAAAATTAAAGTTGAGATTTACAAAGTAGGCTTGGCCATATATATCATTACCCCTGCAAGCTCAGTGAATGCTCAGCTTTCATAAAGCTGTATTCATATTATCCCTTAGAGATGGGAAACAAATTTTCTCAGCTCTGTTTGCCACACACTTTAGGTGAACTCAAAGTTGTATGGCTTCTCTAAGGCACATAAGCAGTTCAGTTGGCAGAGATCTTGACAATTGGCTAAAGCTTTGCACAGTGCTAATGTGGCTTCCATTTGCCAGTAAAATACAATGGAAGCAAGCTTCAGGTTTTACTGCATGCCCAAAGAGCGCTAAGATGGTGGTGCATGGAGCTAATGCAGGTTCTTTCCAGGGCTTTATTTCCAGCACACAGCACAGGCAGTAACTAGAAGATGCTTCTTAGTTTCCCCTAGCAGATGGAAGGAAAAATGGGAGATGAGCTTAGTACGGCAGTAGTTGGGTTTCCTTAATTTTAACTTAGTAAGAACAGCTCAGCTATTACCCTTTGTTAGAATTAACTGCAACTCTAGTGCATGACAAAATGTCACTCTAAATTTTATCAGCAGGGACAGTATATTTACATGTATTTTTCTTCCCTACAGTAATAGCAATAAATTATCATTTTTACAGCAATAGATAGGTAGTTGCTGGTTACAAAATCTGGTGGAATTTAGAGCAATCCAGCTAACTTATGTCCTGCTTAATGTCCTCTTCCCTCTAGCAGAGGTGTGTCAAACCCAGTAAATGTTGACTTTACAGCCTGTTTCAACTTTCCAACTGGTCCCACCCTGTTCTTAAGGAACCAGAGCCCCTTTAGTCCCAACTGATCAAACTGGCTGCCATAAACAGAGAAAAGGTATATTTTACTTACGTATCTAAATTAATTTTAAGTATTTAACTTATTTTTCTAAGACTCAATAGAAGGATTCTGGTAACAAAAATACCTTATCCACTTTATCCTGCTGTACATCATAGTCCAAAACCACCACTGTCTTTCTTTATGTACCTTGCCTCTGCTATGTTTTAAAAGCATTACAAAAGGTATTTATATTCAGCACCATTACATCTGTAACACCACTATGCATTAGTAACAAGAAACCCATAAAACAGGCTTAATTTTATTGATGGAGGAACTTACGTTCACCGTTTTCGGCCTTTGGATACTAGAGGAGGCACTAGTATTGCTCAGCTAACTTCTGCTAATGAGTCACCAAGGGTCAGAAGGGAAGAATACCCTAATGCTATTATACCAGGTCCAAGCCCACTCTATCTGTACACTTCAAAGGGAACCCTACAGTGTCTCAAAAGAAGCTCAGCTCCTTATCATTCAAATAGAAAGGAATCCTTTAGCAATTCATCCAGCTATTAAGGCAATCTTCTCCCCGTCAGCCTTTTCTACAGTGTAACAGGACTGTAAGTCATTTGAGTATTAGGGTTACATTACAGAGCAATAACCTAATTTGATTCGAAAAACAAAACAATTGCAAAGTGGCCTCACCATACTCTGCTTGCTTCCTGATGGGCAAACATACCTCTTTTTGCAAAGCATCGTCAGGTTGTGCAAGAAGTTGAACAGCTGCTTCACTTTCAAGTGTCTTCCCAGGGAACGGTGTAATCTCTGGGACAGATGATAGCGACAGCCTCTCCACAGAGTGTTCAGTGACAGAGTTCAGTTCAGAGCTGTTTTTATTCAGAAGGCTTTCCACCATCCCAGCCTCCCCTTTCTTTTCAGCAAAGTCTTCCTGGTTATCTCCATCATCACCCATGGAAGAGTTGAAGCCATTTTCACCTGCCACCATCAGGCCCCAATCAGCATAATCCGTGCTCTCCTTCTGCTGATGTTTGATGCTCAACTGAAAGGGGTCCTGTTCCAACTCTTTATAATCATCAATGTATTCAGGTATCTCCTCAAGGCTGGGATCTTTGCCAAGCAGAGACAGCTCCTTCAGGCTACTCACTTCCTCAGATGGCTGATTCTGAAGTCCCACAGAGTGGACCATGCTTGGGATCACTTGCCCAAATCCTAGCAGTGAGGCTGGCCTCTGAGAAGGTCTCAGCACAAAAGTAAGATAGGACTTTACAGTTTCAATTTTTTTAGGTTCACAATTCTCGTTGTGTTGGCAGTTCACGATGTAACAGCGTCGTTCAAACATCCAGGACAAGTCACAACCAGAGAGGTCACAACATGCTGCGATGCAGTCGGACACTGACATAGCATGAGGAACTCGCATAATTTTAGTGGTTTCTAAGTTGGGAGATATTACTGCATCCGAGTACGTGGCTCCTTCTCTGCACTGCTCACAACTGGAACCTGAAACAACACCGCCAACATAAGGCACAACACTACAACCAAGACATAATATAGTTTACTGTAACTAAAAATGGCTTATCACAGGAGACAAGATAAAGACAGGTGGTACCCTGCTTAAATAAGCCCATTTCCTTTCACTAACATCACCACTGATTTTTTTTCAGCATGTCCCTTTGCAGTAGTATTTGTACTTTGGAGGACTTTTCAGTGTAGGATCTTGATACGTTTTACAAAGTGCCTCTTACTCCCTCTTACTAGAAATACATAGTGATGGAATTAAGTTGCCAATACTTAAAAACAAGAACAGGGAACACAAAAAAAAACAGAAATCATGGGGTACTTGCATTATCCTCTTAGCATAGTGAGCAAAGCATGTTTTAAAACAAAACCCAAAGAAGATCCTGTAACATGCCATTGTTTCATTTGAGGGACAAGGCAGCAAAAATCTACATAGGGGAAACATTTGCCATTTCACTTGAACTTCAGGAACAGTCCCTCATACCAACATAACTCTTGGGCTTAATATAAATGCTGGATCAAATTCTCAATTTTTTGCTGCTTTACCCACTAGTTCACATGAAATCCCAAGAGCATCTTTCCTTCCTTTGCAGTGAAGTTGTAATCTTTTAGTATGACATCAGAATTATTTTCATAGCACATCACAGGCTGAGCGTGAAATGTTCAAATCAAGCATGAGTCAACATACTGTATACCTCAGCCAATTTTTAACATCTTTTCTATGTGTTTTTTTCCTGGTTATAACTACTCTTCAGAATTCCTCTCTCCAAAATGCAACTCGAAAAATCTGATCATGCTTCAAAAAACAGTTGAGTAAAACCAGGACATTCTTCTTAACATAGTTTTCAACTAGACTTGCTAACTCAACCAATGAAAACAAGATGTCACCAATGTGGAGCTAACGCAATAATGGAAGACAAAGTTGACTCTGCCTGCTTTGCACATCATTAACAGTTGAGTTCTGACAGCAGAAAACTCATTATTCATAAAAGTATATGGCAGGAGGAAAAAAAAAAGGCAGCTTGACTAATGGGTTCCAGCCCAAATCTGTTGAGCTAATAGGCAGGAAAAATGAGATCAATGAGTAGGAACAGCCCAGCAATAGGGGTTAGGTCTGACCATGACCTCGGGCCTTGGAGATGCAGAGATTTTCCTATGCATGCAGTGTGTCCAACCACTACACTCCAGTTCCCACATCTTCTGGGTTGACCTGCAGTACACTCCTTCACAATACACGATCTGAATATAGCTACTAAAATACCTGTGGGGCATCATACTGCCTGGGATGAATGTATGGCTTGCAAAGTAGGTTAAGTTCAATGCAAAAAACCCAAAACAAACAAACAAAAAAATTGCACCACACACTGAGCGATAGAGAGGACAATGCCTTATGACAGTTTCGCAGAACTGGCTATTTGGGGTGAGGAGAAACACGAAACAAAAACAAATTTTAAAAAAGATCAATGACTTGCAAAGAGGTATAGCTGAATAGGAAGCAGACAAAAAGGATAAACAGCTTCAAGTACCATTTTTCTGACTCCAGCTACTCCTTCACAGAGAACTCGGATGCTGTTTATTCTTCCAATTTACACTTTCAGTGAAAAAACTATCCGGGGGAACATGAATTTAAAACAACCTATCCTGTTGTAACACAGCTCAGACATGAAGTATCTTTATCTGCATCCAGGAGATGCTCAGGATTCGTGCATTTTTTTCTTTCACATTGCATATAAATATTCCCTCTATGTTTCCTTTCACCTCCAAGAACATAAGACCCTGGCAGAGACTGAATTGTCATCACAAGTCTTTCCTTTAAGTTGCCACACAACTTAAGACAGGGGAATCATCAGAGCTCTGGGTTAAAATGAAGCATAGGAGTCAGGCCATTCTGTCCTTTTTCAACCCGTATCAATTTAGTTAATCCCGTAAATCAGCAGGGAGATGAAAAACAGGCCTTTAATAGGATAAAACAGAAACAAGACAGGCTGTGAATGTGCAATATTAGGCAGTAACAACTCATTATAATTAAGACTTTAAGAACAGTACTATTAAGGTAGGTCAAAAAACTCCTTTGAGGGCTGTTTTCACATATTCCCTTCTTTACCTCATCCCTGAAGGGGAAGTGACCAACCTGTTAAAAGACATTTGAAAGTTTCATTATTTATTTCTTCAGAAAAGAACGACCAACAATTCTTGTCTTAGAGACATACTTCCACAACTGGAATAATTCAAAGCTCTAACCTGAGGCTAGACTTCAAATCCTCACTCAGTCTGATATCAAACAAAGCTTCAAATCTCACTTCGCCACTTTCAGTTTGATACATCAGGTATTAAACTGCAGAGTCAGACTCCCACGAAATTGATGGTGTTTCAGTAGCCATAGAGAGAAACAAATCCAGCACATTCCTAAAATAATGCATAACTTTGAACCTAAATCTCCCAAGCAAGGATCATAGCTACCCCCTTTTTGAAATGTCAGAAGGCCTTGCTTTCATCCCAATAAGGAATGGAAAAAAACATTAAGCTTCAGAATTTCTGTACAATGGGAAAATGATTTCCCTGCCAATTCCAAATTAAATCTAACAGTATAATACAAATATCAAAGTAATCCAAAGTTTCATCTCTTGCTTCGGCTAGTTACACCTGAATTAAATTCTGTCAGTAGGTGGGTAAGAATGGATGAATTTAGCAGGCTATTTCAGCCTGACACTAGGTGTGTTCATTTTGTCTTCAGATGGAAAATATGTAAAATCTACTTAGTATGAACTTAATCTGACCTCTAATCTGATCTCTAATTTCATATTCCTCTTCACTCCGTCCAATCTCCAGTCTGCAATGGGCTCAGGTAAGAGACAGTGAGGTCTCTTATTTACAGAAAATTTACTGGAAGCATGTCACATGAAAGCTCACATAATAACATTTGTGTCTGCTGTCTAAGGTCATAGCACCACTGTCTTCCTTTCGTTAACTGAACTCAAATTAAAGCACTGTACCATGTTATGTCTATAATAAGACAACACTGACATATCCAGAGACCTAGCCAGGCAAGCTGGTTACCCTAAAAAAAAATCCCATACCTCCCACCAAAACCCTAATAAACATTCACACCATGGAACATAGCTTCATTTTAAAGAGATTCCTTCCTTTAGCGAGGAAACACCCACACCCTCCTTTGAGACGCATACTACCACTCTTTTACATCTTGGTGCATGAGTCCACTGATGTCAAGAGCCCAGCAAGAACACAGCTGTTCCTCCGTCACTGCTGGCTGGAGACCTTTCCTCAACTGGACATGGAGACTAACTACAAAACCTAACAGATGCTTTTCCCCCTCTCCGGCAGGCTCATACAACCATGGGTACCTGAACGACTTGGAGGCTAATATTCTTTAGTCACTAAGCAGCAAATTGTGACAGTGTACTAACACCAGGTTCATTATGACTAATTACCCCAGTCTGAAACCCTGCAAAGACAGAAATACGCACTTGTGGGCTGCTCTATTTGTTTTCCCTAGCAGCAAAGAGTACAAAAAGAAGCAGAAAGAAGGGGCAAGAGGGAACGTGCAATAGAGGAGAAGAGCTCAGATTCAGACCTTGCACCAAGAAAAGTCTTATTTGGCCAGAATCACCTCCCACTACCTTCTTGCTGGCAGCACAGCACTGAGAGCTCAGGTGGCACACTATTCTCACAGCGTGAAAGTCTCTGAACTATGTGAGTGAGCATGGAAGGTCCTATAGCAGTTTCCTACAGGAAGAGTAGACTGTCTCTGCCTTCCTGACATCTGCTCCCTCCACTCTCTTTAAGCAGCAAATTAGTTCCATTCTATTTTTAGAGTTAATGATTTTTTTTTAACCTATCCAAGTAACTTTTACCTCATTTTGGTGAATTTTGAGAGATGTATCAGTGAGAAGCAAGTTTTGTTTTTCCTACTACCATAAGAACACATTGAAACAATTTTGATAAGGTTCCAGAAGCAAAATAAAAATAACATTTTTAATTGCAGTCACCTAAGAGGAGAACTTGCACTCTGATTTTCAAGCTAGAGCCAGCTTCCACAGCACAGTTATAAACCCCTAAAAAGCACACTTTGTATCCTGGAAACCAGAAATGCCATATTACTGAGAACTTCCAACATCTGAAATGTCACTGCATCAGTTCCTCTAGCAACAGCTAACATCTCCGTACACCATGAATGCATTTTCATTCTTTTTCAACCGGCTGTTTTTAGGTTATTTGGTGTTTCCCCCCCCTTTCCCTGACATCTCACATGTCTTTAAACAGGGATACATCCAGGATAACAAAGTGCTCTTTTGGGCCTCAGTAAGGATGCTGACTGCAGATTAAGCACTGCAAAGGGAGTAGGAGGAGAACAAATAGACAAAAAAAAAGGCTCAGTTACTTAAAAGCAAATCCTCAACACAAAGCTAAAGCAAATAGTATTCTATTTACATCTACAATGAGACGAAAAGCTTTTGTGGCTATTATGGCAGCCTTCATGACATTTACCATTCACTTCTTGTGTCTAGGATCTGTCAAAGCTCCCTAATTAGTTCAGTGGGCCTGATGGTCCTCTCAAATATTGTTTTCATTCTGTGAAATGTTATCCCTGTTAGCCACTGATAAATCAACTAAGTACTATTTAAAGAAGAAAAACAAAAACCCAACAAAACCCAAAAACCCCACACATAAAGAACACTTCTCCCTCCCCCTCATTTTTATTTTTTTTTTTAACCAGGCTGTGGATGTGGTCACAATCCAAAAATGCCCAAACCGCAGACCAGATCCCCATTTTTCACTTAATTTACACATGAGCATCTAAGCACACTGAATCAACAGACTGAATGAATGACACTGGATATTTGCAGTTGGAGACTAGAAGGGTAGATGCATGGGTGCGGCCACTACATCCCTCCATGAGGAAACATCAGACCACTTCCAACAGAGATATGGACAATGTGAACTAACCTGGCATACTGCATAACTCACTAGCATCTCAGAGATCATAATCAGGCATTACACCATCTTGTCTCTCTGGAAAGACCTGTGTGAACCATAACACATTACTAGAACATCTAACCATGACAGTATAAGTAACAAAGAACGCACTGCAACCCCAGGCTAGTTGTTCCACTGTCATTTCAAGGCCTACCTACATCTTAAAGTGTCCTTTGACACTCCTGGCCTGTGTTTCATGTGTTAGATAGGTGGGAAGAAAAGGGCATTCATCTTATTCTTCAAAGTCCAAGACCAGCAGTAGCGAAATGTGCTAAAAATTGATGGCTTGTAATGTATTTAGAAACATCCCATGCTAGAGTACAGAAAAGGCTACCGCTAATGTCTAGCAAAGACTCTGGGCAGTCATATAATCAATGGCTGGGCTGCATGGAGTTAAAAAAAGGAGACAGACTGCACAACACCTGCGATGACCATTACCTGCCAATCCATCTTCGCATTTTTGTTAGAGTGGCTAATCTCAGCACAAAGCACCACAATATGAACACAGTATGAGAAAACTGAGAGTCAGCCATGAGAATGCTATTATATCTGCAGAAATGCATTTCAATAGCAGTATTTGCAAGGTCTGCCAGATTAGAATATGCCTGCTCAAGATGAGAGCTAGACTGAATTGATTCCAAGGTGTTGCATTCACAGTTGCAAAGTAAACTGTTGTTTCTGTGGTGGAAAGCAATGTATTCTATCTCTTATAGGGGGAAAAAATGAATGGTTTTGGATGCATTAGCATAAAAATTATTGATTTTTATTAATGGCCATAATAATTTAAATCTATTTCATATAAACTGATTTCATCAATGAATGGATATAAGCCAGTGAAATGAGACTGGCATTATAAGGAATGCCTATGTGGAGAAATCAAGAACTGCATGCACAAACTAATGTTTGTGCCTCTCGGGAGGCTTGAGCTGAATTTGGCAATAGGTATTAGTGTGCACCATGTATGCCATCTACCATGCCTCTGTCACTCAGCATTTTTTGCAATTGCATGATTGACTTCCCAAACCTGGAAGTACCCAGTGACAGTGACTTGCTAGGCACCTGGCAGCCAGCCAACGTCAACCCACCACATTCATGCAAATCAGTCAAACACTATTAGCCAAAAGCCACCATGCACAAAATTTAAAAAAAAAAAAAAAAAAAGTCATCTAAACAGGAGAGAGTATCCCACCTCAATTTCTTCTGACAAATCAGAGCATATTCTTCAATACCCTACCAAAGACAGTAATAACAAGCCCATTTCTCTATTCTCTCAATGATGCAATGCCAGCCTTCTCATTATCTTAAGTTAAAACAAGTCGTAAGAAAACTTTTTTTTTCTTATTAAAAAAAAAGAAAAAAAAAATTAAGAAAACTCAATTCACCTTAAAGCCTGCACAAAAAAAAAAAAGTCCTTTTGACTTAACAAACGTGAGCATCCACTGACGTATTTCAGCAAACATATCCTGGAAATCAGCAAGTACCTTCCAGTTTAGTTACAGTTAATATTAACTGGATGGAAAACACTGCAAATTATTGAGATGGAAATAAGTAAGTACTAAAATTTATACTAAAATAATATGTGATACTAGAACATATTAGGCCCTAAGCACTGTGTGCTGGCACCTGAGATACAGGGAGAGGCTTGGAATACAGCCAACAGTCTAATGCTCTTGTTCTCAGATAGCGTAGCAAAATTGCAACTAAAGAATGAACATAAGACTTTCTATATGCACATGGAGGATATTATAGCCTGCTAACAATTAATAGCATTACCAAAAGCATAAAACCGTGACATTCTCTACAGTCAAAAATTCAGTATTTACTGTACATTACTGCCTTCTATTGAAGTCACTCTGGTTTTTTTTCTAAAGATACTGGCATGGACCCTACAGCAGGTACTCAATATCTCATAGGAGAGTATTTTATTTATTTACAAAAGGCATACTTATCGTTTACTACAGCACCAAAAACCTCAGCTCCATGTTCTCCTCAAAAAGCTTGGCACTATGAGATGCTCAGGGTGATCTTGAGGACTACTTCAAGCCAATTACGAGCACAGCTGTAGTTAATGCCTATTCCCCTTCATCCAGCATTTCCAAATTCAGTAGTCAATTTAAGCCTTTGCACATTAGCAAGACTCTCCCTTATGAAACAGCCAATCCTGTTTGTATTACAGGAGGTGAAAGCCAGATAACTGAGTATTATGTTCTCAATTCCTGCTAATACAGATACTGCCAGTATCTCCACAGACAGAATTCAAATGCTGTCTTTTAAGGAAATAAACCCCATGTTCGCATATATTGTTCTGTAGTTGCCATGTCAAAACTGCCTGCACCAGATTAAGTCTCACTATGACATAGAGGCAGTATTAAGAATTACTATCATTCTTCATCTGTCTGATTATGGAAATAATTTACCTATCTTTGTGGCTGAAGCAGAAACTTACAGGACCTTCCTGTGGTCTTTGAAAGGAAATACATGCCTGTAAGAGCAAATGATGAGGCGAGAGATGTAAACAAACAAAAAAAAGTATTTATGCTTCTCATAAATCAACCATCCTATGATACTTCAGAAGAAAAAAGGTAGCTTGGAACACAAGCAATACATCATTCTTAAATTGCTGCCCTGCAAGAGAAAGAAAACTCTTTGAACTCTGCTACTACCCCCTCTTGCCCCGTGCTTCTCCCCTGAAACAGCCCTGTTGAAACTGGCTCCAAACAGCTACTCGCAACTGCTTTCCTCCACTGCAATCAACTACCAGTTATGAAGCTGTACCTTACAAGAACTTTTTGCACTAAGGAGTCACAAGATTTCCCAGCTCTTGCCACATTCATATTTCATTCACACCTGCACACACATTCCAGGAGCATTTCCTTGACTCATTCTGTGTGACCCAGACACACAAGAAGTAAACTCCTACCTGTTATTGCCCATAGTAACAGGCAGAAACCACCAAGTCCAAATGCCATGCTGCACCAGGAAGGCAGTGACGAAGGCTTTTTCAACCAGCTGCGTGGAAATTATAGGTCTTAACGTCGGTTTCCTCTAATATTGTTTACCTTGCTGTGGCCATGAAGCACTGCAAGAGATAGCGCAGGAAAAAATAGGTCAGATGTGAGCAGTAATTAGAATGTCACAGTAAAAGCCAATGGACAGGTTAAACGCAGGCTTTATTATTACTTCCTGACTTCTGGATGGATGACACGGTAGGTCGGGCAAGCTGAAGAGCTTTGGGCCAACGAAGATACAGAACAAATTACCTACCTGGAAATTGCATTCTCTGGAGATGCAGAGGTGTCCCAGAAAGATTTGCACGCTTGGACTCCTATACCTCAAAACTCAAAAATATTCGGTTATCCAGACCGTGGTTTTGCTCTGAGTTTAAACAGAAACTAGCAGGTACCCTTATCTGAGGAATCACAGACAGTATCGTCCGTGCTAAAATCCATGCAGTCTTAAGTCATCTCTTGAGGCAGCCCTCAAGCTATTCTCTCCCAGCTATCAAGGTAATGCAAGCAGACACTTCTCCACAATTTTTAGGGAGACATTCCTTTCCAGGACACTAAATTCTCCAAATAAGGCAGCTTAAGCAACAAATAGGTCTACTAAGGAATGAATAGCTCAAAGCAACATTACCCATGCAAGGGAAAAAAGTTAGTTTAGGCAAGCTCCCAACTCCAGCCACATAATGGATCCTAAGCAGATGCTTAACCAAAAAACGCTTCTGTAAACAAAAATACAGGCAGTGCTTTTTTTGGAGAACAGCCGTTCTTAAAGCAGAGTATCCTAATCAATTCCCTTTGATGTTCATTATGTGACTTGGTAAAGGTAGTGATTTTCATATTTCAGCTGCCTATATCTACATAAGATAGAAATGCTGCTAACTGGCTGCTCTTGGCAGGTTTCTTTACCACACATAACTTTATATTATGAAACACCATCTTGCTTTCTTCCTTTGCAAAAGTAAGAAGGAAGTTACTTAGACATGCTACTCTTGCTAAGGCCGACTGAACTAGCACAAAAACCCTAGCAGCTCAGCAGCTGGACTTCTGCTGTCTGAGAAGGATCTTTTATAGATGGCATGTCTATAAAGCACGGAAGTAACTGGACCTTGGTCTGTGGTCTGCAACTTGGGCTTTTGTGACTGACCAATAAACCCCTACAATGGAAGGAGGCTCACAGGCAAGGATGGGCAAGGGCAATGTGCCCAGGGACCTCAGGGAATAAGGTAGGGTGTGACTGACCACAGCTTTCACAAAGCAAGTCATGTATTTATCTCAACACAAAGGGGATCAGAGGCTGGCCTTTGTATTAGGTGATAGGTTCATTAAACACCCATCAACAGCTGAGTGGATCAACTGATGGTGTAAATGTTTCTCCCATTTAGTTCATTAGAGTGGTGAATGCCTCCCTGAGCTAGCCAGACCAGCATGGGGGAAGTGATTACGTGGCTCTGCCCAATACAGAGTATAAAAACCCAACAACTAACGAAAGAATTTTGAAGAGAGCAACGGGCTTGAGCTGGCTTCAACCCACACACTCCTTCCCAGTGACAGAGGATGCCCAGTGTTGTGACATGTTTTGCCAAGTGTAACATACATTTGTATTGTGATTTCAGAATATTTTGTACTGCTCCGCTAAATCAGAAATCCCGTGTCACATCGAGTATCTCCAAATAAGTAAATCTCATATTAAACATTATACCACACGCACATGGAATATCTAAAGCAACATGGTCAGAGAGTAATGGACCCCGGCAGCTTCTCAACTCTGCTCAAGACGTAAGCAAAACAACCACAAAACATCACTAAAAGCAAGGGGAAATCAAAGAAAATCATTAGATTTAAAAACGAGTCCCAAGTACAAAATGATAAGGCTTTGGGCAAGCTCCCTGCAAAACCAGGAAAGGCTATTATTAACTTTCCAAAAGCCTGACACTTGGTTTAAAAATATAACTTGACTTGTTGATGTTGGATAGAACAAAGGTCACAAAAAAGTCCCCTTCCTAAGGCAGCTGCAAAGCGGCCAGAACACTGAAGAGTAAGCTGTTCTCCCAATTTATTCATATGCTGCACCATTAGAAAAATAATCCCTGATCGCAAAAAGTAACTGTCACCAAAAAAACCCCAAACACACTGCACAACACCATTACACTGTTTCTAGTACAACACTATTTTGATATCTGCAGTTAGATGTTCTCTCAGGAAGGAATTCCTGACACAACACACATAGCTGTGCTCCTCTGTAGTGAATAGGACTAATTTAGTAAGGCTTTACCTTACAAAAAGCAACAGGCTGTCTGGATGCTTTCAGGTACTATATCTATGATACAAACTCTTCAGCAACAGGGCCACTTTTAACTGTCTTGCAGTCCCCAACTGCTCTTCTGTCCTTCCATCAGCTATAAAGTTAATCTGGTTTTGTAACAGACAGAGACCAAAAGTTCTTATTTTTTTAAGCCAAGTCATTCAAAATGTCCCGTTTGGAATGCAGCTGCTGAGCCCCGGGCAGTGCCAGGGTACAGTATCATCAGCAATTGATCAGAAATGAGCACTTTGGCATAGGAAGAGTATTTAAGTCAGTCCAGAAGGTCCCACAACTTGGAGCACTGTTTTTTTCATCTCACTGAAAAGGTGATGCAAATGAAATTGTTTCATTTTGCACTGAAATGAACTATGCAGACTCCCACAATTAATCCACAGAATGGTTGAGGTTGGAATGGACTTCTGGAGGTCACCTTGTCTACCCCTCCTGCTCAAGCAAGTTCAACCTGGAACAGGCTGCCATGGACCATGTCCAGACAGATGTAAATATCTCCAAGGATGGAGACTCCTCAACTTCCCTAGGCAACCTGTGCCAATACTTGCTCACCCTCACAGTGAGAAAGTGTTTCTTGATGTTCAAAGGGAACCTCCTGTATTTCAGTTTGTGCCTGGTGCCTGCTGACCTGTCACTGGGCACCACCTGGCTTAATCTTCTTTACACCCTGCCTCCAGGTATTTGTATATACTGGAGTTGCCTCCAAGCCTTCTCTAGGCTGAACAGCCCCAGCTCTCTCAGCCTTTCCTCATAGGAGAGATGGTCCAGTCCCTTAATCACCTCCAATGGACTCTCTTCCGTAGCTCCGTATTTGTTCTGTACTGGAAAGCCCAGAACTGGACACAGTACCCAAGGTGTGCCTCACCAAGGTTGAGTAGAGGAAAAGCATCCCCTCCACTTTCCTTTAGGAGCAACGCTCCTCCTAATGCAGCCCAGGATACCATTAGCCTTCTCTGCCTCAGGGCCACAGTGCTGTCTCATGGTCAACTTGGTGTCCACCAGGACCCCTATGCCCTTTTCTGCCAATATGCTTTACAGCTGGGTGGTCCCCATGGAGTTGTTCTCCCCATGGGCACTTCCACTTGCTGTCAGTCCATTTCTCCAGCCTGTCGCGGTCCCTCTACATGGCAGCATGACCCTCTGGCCTACCCACCACTCCTTCCAGTTTTGTGTCATCAGCAAACTTGCTGAGAGTACACTCTGCCCTATCGTCAGGGGAGGTTTCGATTGGATATTAGGAAACATTTTTTCACTGAAAGGGTTATTAAACATTGGAATAGGCTGCCCAGGGAGGTGGTGGATTCACCATCCCTGGAGGTGTTTAAAAAAAGGGTAGATGGGGCACTTAGGGACATGGTTTAGAAGTGGCTTTTGTCAGGGTAGGTTAAAGGTTGGACTCGATGATCTTAAAGGTCCCTTCCAACCTCAGCAATTCTATGATTCTATCGTCCAGATCATTAATAAAGATGTTAAACAGGACTGGATCCAGTACTGACCCTTGGGGTATACCTCTAGTTACTGTCCTCCAACTAGACTACGTGCCACTGACCATCACATTCAGGCACAGCCATTCAGACAGTTTTCAATCCACCTCACTGTCTGCTTATCCAGCCCACACTTCAACAGCTTCTCTGGAAGGATGTTCCGGGAGACACTGTCAAAAGCCTTACTGAAGTCAAGGCAGGCAATACCCACTGTTCTCCCCTGTCCCCAAGACAGACTTCTATAATGAAATAACTAAGAGGTTGGTCAAGCATGACTTTCCCTTGGTGAATCTACTCTGGCTCTCAGCTATGCAGGCAGTGACCTCCAGTTGAAAACAGATGATTTCTTAAGCCCTTCCAGCTGAACCCACTAGCATACTGGGTTCAGCCCATGCTGATTACTTGCACATTTATTCTAATGCACTACTCAAGTGATTATTTTTATTTAGTGTTTTATTTCAGAACAATCAAACTAAAACAGAGAGCCATACAGACCATACAATTTTTATAAACTTCACCTTTCAACAGATTTTTGAATGTTTCTGTTGCTTTTGAGAATGAGAACAGAGGAACATAGATAGAATGGTCAACCTAATAAATACTTCCTACTATTAACATGTCTACCCCAAATACCTTTAGCTGACTGAGGGGGAGTTAAGATATTATTATGGTAAGACCGTAATTTCACACACAGCATTTCTCCTGTTTCTATAGAAATCTGCCTCGGTTTGGAAAAGTTGTTAGCCACCAAAAACTGTGATTTGCAGAACAGCTTATTACTGAAACTCAAGGTTTCTGAGATATTGTGCGTTTGCTGTAACCTTCACTCATTCCCAGAAGCAGTCAAATGGACCAGACGCCTAAGAGAGACTTTCAGTCCTTTAGCCTAAGGAAAAACAGATCAGACTTGGTATCAGAACATCACGAGGTCAAAATTAACCCCGATTAGAAGGCAGAAAAATAATTTTGTTTATTTTATAGCCTTTTTACTCTGGAAGGCCAACTTTACTATCTCACTGCTACTAAAAGGAGACAAGTAGCAGCTTCTATATCCTACAGAAGAGTTGACTGAGGCATCCACATGACTACTTCTAGCAACACTAAAAAAACAAACACAGAGAGACCGTGAAAGATCTGCTGTAGATTTTTGCCACATTACTTGTCCAAAGTTCAGAAACACAGGTACTTGTAGCAAATGGTTGTGGGGGGTTTTTTTTTGGTTTTGTTTTAATTTATAGTACAAAAATATGAGTTACCAAAGCTACAAAATGCCAGACTTTGGACTGCATGCACAATCTTCATTGAATCCTTACAGGACACATCAAGTGAGGATACAGTGAATGCACAAAAACAGCACTGTGTCCTCCCGTGCTTCTTTGTGGCTACACATCTATTGATGTTTAATTTCCACAAAATAAAAGAACTTGTGGTCACTGCAAAACTAGCTTGTATTTCCTGATAGTAGGATCAAGCTCAGACACAAAGCACATGCAGAATTCAGTGCATAGCTTCTGATCCACAGATAAGAACATAACTATGACAAATGGCATGCTTTCTTAAACAGTTAAGACAGTAAATGTTGCTGCAGTCTATGCATGCAATGCTCCTCATCTTCCCCATGATACTGTACTGTTCCCACAAATGCAAGCTGCATCACACAAACACAAGAGACATTAAAATTTAAGAAGGCAGCCAGCCATGAGATTTCAGCAATTAAAAATAACAGGCCACAAGATTAATTTTCTAGCTGAATCTCTATCCTTCACTGACATCACAAAGTCTGTTATTTTTCTAACAATATGAGCAGACAGCACTGCTGGTAATGACTTTGGAATTTCTTGGCTCTTAACAATTCAAGTCTGACTTGCACTCTTAGGTAGATGATGGATGGCAGCCTTGAGGAGCGTACAGGCAGGTATGGTAGAAATATATATATATTATATTGTCTTACTCTGAAAGCCATGTTTTTCTGTTCCAGCTGGCAACTTTTGGCGGTGCTCTAGCCAACAGGAGAAGGGGGAATTCTGAACTGATCCCTCAACACAAGCATGTTGACTTTACAATCTCTTAAACACGATGTGGTTGCTGATCAGGACCACAACATCTTTTGGGAGATAACACACAAAGTACAACAGCTTTCTAAGGAAAAGGAATTGCCTGTATTGTCCCCCCCTACTCCACTCCAGATTTCACTCTGCATTTTAGTTCACCTGGACTTTAATGGACTCAAGTAATTTTCTCCCTTAGAGAGAGAAAGGGGTCAGCCAAGCAGAACTACATTGCCACCTCCTACACATAATTAGGCCAGGGCTATAACAGTAAGAACATGTACAGACTGAATTACCTGTACCTGGGAATACATTCAAATGCTAGAGCAGCAGACAGCAAATACAGCATTAAAGCAGTATGCTGGTGCCCTACGAAAGGACGTGCAGCACTAGGAGTTCTAACATTAACAGGTATTGTATGAACACACATGATCAAAACAGCCGCAGGTCAGGCTTCTAAATAAAGGTGATAACTTTCAAGCCCTTCCACAGATGTGGAAGATATCATGGATATATGATCTGGATGAGGGGACTGAGTGCACCCTCAGTAAGTTTGCAGATGACACCAAACTAGGTGGGCGCGTTGATCTGCTTGAGGGTAGGTTGGCTCTACAGAGGGACCTGGACAGGCTGGATCGATGGGCCAAGGCCAACTGTATGAGGTTTAATAAGGCCAAGTGCTGGGTCCTGCATTTCAGTCACAACAACCCCAAGCAACGCTACAGGCTGGGGGAAGAGTGGCTGGAAAGCTGACCACAGAAAAGGTCCTGGGCGTGCTGGTGGATGGCCAGCTTAACATGAGCCAGCAGCGTGCCCAGGTGGCCAAGACGGCCAACAGCATTCTGGCTTGTATCAGGAATAGCATGGCCAGCAGGAGCGGGGAAGTGGTCATGCCTCTGTACTCGGCACTGGTGAGGCCTCACCTCGAGTGCTGTGTTCAGTTCTGGGCCCCACTGTACAAGAGGGACACTGAAGTGCTGGAGCACGTCCAGAGGAGAGCTACCAGGCTGGTGAGGGGTCTGGAGACCAGGTCATATAAGGAGAGGCTGAGGGAGCTGGGCATGTTTAGCTTGGAGAAGAGGAGGCTGAGGGGAGACCTCATTGCCCTCTACAACTACCTGAAAGGAGGTTGTAGAGAGGTGGGTGTTGGCCTCTTCTCCCAGGTGAATAATGACAGGACCAGAGGAAATGGTCTGAAGTTGCGGCAGGGGAGGTTTAGATTAGATATTACGAAGAATGACTTTACTGAAAGAGTGGTCAGGCACTGGAACAGCCTGCCCAGGGAGGTGGTTGAGTCATCATCCCTAGAGGTATTTAAGAAACGTCTAGATTTGGCACTGCAGGGCATGCTCTAGTGACAGAGATTGTAGGGGGTTTTTTTTGTGTGTGTATGGTTGAACTCGATGATCCCAAAGGTCCTTTCCAACCATGAAGATTCTAGGATTCTATGGAGTCACCAATGCCTGTGATCTGTGCAAAGTCACCTTCCTCTCTCACACAACTTTCTAACGATAGGTACCCATACTTGAAAACAAAACCACAAGTACTGATGGAAAGTTATTTCGGCTACAGGATATAGCTATAATTGCAAACATCTCTGCTTTATTCAGAGGGGCTCCCACAGGTCTTGTTGAAGGCTGGCATTAGATTGGCATTACATCCAAACTCTAAATCAATTTCCTCGGCAAAGTTCAGGGCACAAAGAGCAAGTTAATGATGCTAAAACAACAAACTGAATTGCTAAGAATACCCTGCCATGTTACACTGGATGGACTACATGCTCCACTAGCTCCACTGGCACCTACAGCTCTGTCAACTGCTAAGTGACACCAACTGAACAAATTAAAACAAAACAGCAGTGCTTCATGGAAAGAGTAATTTTATTCTATGAGATTTAAGTAGCCTTTATTACAACTGCTGTGGAGAGAGCAAACAACAGTGGAAATCCTAAAGGTGAGACACTCAGCAGGGGTATATGGTGTCGAGAATTATTACAGGGAAGAAAAAAAAAATATTGAAAACACACCAACGAGTGGTGGAACTGCTCTGCTGAGAAATTAAAACACTATTATTAGTGTCAGGATTTACGACATATTATGGCATACAATAATAAGCAGAAAAAGGTCAGAATAATTCAGGATTGTTACTATTACATTTGCAGATCCTAAGGGAACCGGCAGATGAAGTTGCTAAGCCGCTTTCCATTATATTTGAAAAGCTGTGGCAGTCTGGGGAAGTTCCCAGTGACTGGAAAAGGGGAAACGTAACCCCCATTTTCAAAAAGGGAAAAAAGGAAGACTCGGGGAACTACAGGCCAGTCAGTCTCACCTCTGTGTCCAGCAAGATCATGGAGCAGATTTTCCTGGAGACTATGCTAAGGCACATGGAAACGGAGGAGATGATTGTTGACAGCCAACATGGCTTCACTAAGGGTAAATCGTGCCTGACAAATGTGGTAGTCTTCTACAATGGCATTATAGCGTTGGTGGACAAGGGAAGAGCAACTGACATCATCTACCCAGACTTGTGCAAGGCATTTGACACTGTCCCACACAACATCCTTGACTCTAAATTGGAGAGACACAGATTTGACAGATGGATGACTTGGTGGATACGGAATTGGCTAGATAGCCACACTCGAAGAGTTGCGGTCAATGGCTTGATGTCCAAGTGGAGACCAGTGACAAGTGGCATTCCTCAGGGGTTGGTACTGGTGCTACTTAACATCTTTGTCGGTGACACGGACAGTGGGATTGAGTGCACCCTCAGCAAGTTTGCCAATGACACCAAGCTGTGTGGAGGGGTCAACATGCTGGAGGGAAGGGATGCCATCCAGAGGAACCTGGACAGGTTTGAGAAGTGAGCCCATGCAAATCTCATGAAGTTCAACAAGGTCAAGTGCAAGGTCCTTCACATGGGTCAGGGCAATCCCAAGCACAAATACAGGCTGGGTGGAGAATGGATTGAGAACAGCCCTGAGAAGGACTTGGGGATGTTGGCTGATGAGAAGCTCAACAGGACCCGGCAATGTGCACTAGCAGCCCAGAAAGCCAACTGCATCCTGGGCTGCATCAAAAGAAGTGTGGCCAGCAGGTCAAGGGAGATGATTCTCCCCCTCTGCTCTGTTGACCCCACCTGGAATACTGCCTCCAGCTTTGGGGCCCTCAACACAAGAAGGACATGGACCTGTTGGACCAGGTCCAGAGGAGGTCCACGAAGAGGATCAGAGGGATGGAACACATCTCCTGTGAAGACACGCTGAGAGAGTTGGGGCTGTTCAGCCTGGAGAAGAGAAGGCTCCAGGAAGACCTTATAGCAGCCTTCCAGTCTCCGAAGGGGGTCTACAAGAAAGCTGGAGAGGGACTTTTTACAAAGGCATGTAGTGATAGGACAAGGGGTAATGGCTTCAAACTGAAGGAGGGCAGGTTTAGGTTAGGTATCAGGAAGAAATTTTTCACTATGAGGGTGGTGAGGCACTGGAACTGGTTGCCCAGGGAAGCTGTCAATGCCCCATCCCTGGAAGCGTTCAAGGCCAGGCCGGATGGGGCTTTGAGCAACTTGATCTAGTAGGAGGTGTCCCTGGCCATGGCAGGGGGGTTGGAACTAGATGATTTTTAAGGCCCCTTCCTACCTAAACCATTCCATGAATCTATGATCTGTATAGCCATGAGGTCAGCCAGACCAGCAGGGGAGGGGGCACCCACTAATCAAAAACTAAGCTCATTAAGAGCTAGTAGTGCAGAGTTGAGATTGTTAAACATCTGAGAGCCCTGTACTCCCCACTGACAGGCCAGGGAAATAGAAGTATCTCCCCTCAGAAGAGAGGCAAACTATTTGACACTTACTCTAAAACAACATACTCTGGTTTCCATATGTTTTCCCTTTTCACAAGAACACTGCCTCACTTATCAATTCTCTCTGCAGTGAAAATTAAGTGAGACCTGGAAAGGGAGAACTTGAAGGAACAAGATGTTGTCTTGCCCCTTCCAGGGCCCAGGGGCAAGACAAACCATCCTTACATCCCCCTTTGGATTTTTATCTAATCTGTTGTAAGCCTCTCATGAAGGGTATTTCTCTACCTAACAGGAAAACAGACCACTAAAGAAAACCATTCAATGGGTGTACAGAATATTATTTTTGATCTTTGGATAGAAAAAAAAAAAGATTTAGCAGACTGCCTGGAAGAAGGAGACATAGACACACAGAAAAGGTGGTACGAATATTTTTCAAGCTTAAAGTTGTTACTGTCCATCAGTTGACTGAAGGCAGGTGTGACAAAGTTGTGTGGTCTCCATCCACTCCCTAGTTCAAGCATCATTATGACAGAAAGCAGTAACTACAGCAAGTCGCACTGCACAGTGAGCTCCAACCAGATACTGAGACATCCTTTTGCAGCAGAGGCATAATTTGCAGGTGAGGGCTGATGCTTCTGGAGAAACTTAAGCAAATCATAAGGAGAGTTAAATGGAAGATACTCACATAGATAGTTTAAGCTGGACCACATAAGTGCACAGAACATAAGAATTTATTTATTTTGCACTTGTTCGAGGTCAAAAATGACTATACCAAAACTACAATAAAAGCTTTGCTGTTAGCCCTGGGTTAAGAATATTTTTTTCCGCTTATGACTATAAGCCCTCAAAAACAAAAAGGAACTATTAATTGATTCAAATCATCCTTGTTGTTCTTTGGATTCTGACAATTTTTTCCTTAAGTGCCATTCCCTGTACTACAGTAATTCTTGAAAAAGTCTAAAACTTCAGTAGAAAAAAGAAACAAAAAAAAAATCTCTTTCTCATTGCTGCAGAGAAAGAAAGCCCTAAAATTTGAAACCACAAGATTCACAGTCTTTCACAGGTTGTAAAGACTAAATACTGGTGGGGGTTTTTTTGTTGTTTTTTTTTTGTTGTTGTTGTTGTTTTTTTTTTTTAAGAAAAACTTCATGGGACAAAGTCATGACTCTGTTTAAGTCAGTGTCAGGATTTTGGAGATCTCATTTTATGATAGGTGAACCCTTGAAATTGTTAATACTGCTATTTAATATGTACTTACTATATATACTGCTAATACTTAAAAAAAGATCAACTCTTGTAACTTGATCTCTGCCTAAGCATCAAAGCTACTATTTGCAGACCCAGAGGACCCAAGTTTGTAAATATACTAAGCAGGAACCCTGGACACAGACCTCGGAAGTGCTGAATGCAGAGATGTTCACAGTTCAAATGAAACTGCAGACACTTGCTATCTCCAAAGCGTAGAGGTTAGCTGCCACATGGAACACGAGGTTGTCTTGAAACAACAAAAGTTTACCACTTCAGCCAAAGCAGTATCAGCTACAGAAAGGGCAGCATAAGCTTTGGTGTTATTTATTGTCCAGTACTATTTGAACTGTTGCAATTTAATAACCTACTATATTTTACTTCAACATTATAGTACTCACAATGCAAATATTGTGGAGGAAGACAATGCAAAACTACTACATTACAATTTAAGTTTTACTGCAAGATTTCTAAGGAACCCACTTCACTTAAAATGGAAAGCAAACTTTCTGTTTATGGCCTTCAGGTGATTGATATTACCTTCATTAATTAACAATACACCATACAGTAGAAGAAAGAACAGTCTGACACTTGAAGTCAAACAGATGTCCCAGGATTTTAGGTAATATTTTTGTATTAAAAGACTATGGTGTTATAAAGCCAGACACAGAAGTTACGTAAGTGCATCTGATTTATGATAGCCTTGAAGGGCCGTTCACAGATTGACTGGCAGATACTGGCTCAAGCAATGTTAAGTATTAACGTCAACAAAGCCAATTGACCATTTTTGAGATCAGAGTACCAAACATCCAGCCACTGCCTGAGATACAGTCACATGTGCTGCACGAAGAAATCTTGCATGAGGTGGCACAGGTACAACAGTGGATAGCCAGAAAAGCCCAAATCTTGCAAGTGAAGTACATAAAGACTCTCTCCATTTGTGTCTTGCTATTTTATCACCTTCAAGAAAAGGCTCCTAATGCAGTTGGATGCTATACATCCATTTGTAGATTTGAAGTCTTGTGTGCTGCTGTAAAAGCAGAGAAAAGAGTAAATTTTCTAGGCTAAGAAAAGGGAGGAGGGGAAGTCTTTTCACTCACATGACCATGCCAAGCTTTATGTCCATTGTTGGTCTGGTCTCCTGCAGAAAAAAAGCTTACCCAACTGCTGTGTAAATAGATCCCTTTTTTACTTACAGTACCCCTGCCCAGGGAAGTGGTGCAATCGTCATCCCTGGAGGTATTTAAAAGACGGGCAGACGTAGTGCTTAGCAATATGGTTTAGTGATGGTTTTTGTCAGTGTTAGGTTGATGGATGGACTCGATGATCTGAAAGGTCCCTTCCAACCTAGACAATTCTATGATTCTGTAACTGATTTCAAGCAGAGAAGCACTGATTACCAGCTGTAAAAAAAACAGCTAAGTCACAGAAGGCAAAACTGCAATTTGGACTTCTACAGGCCCACTGCAAAAAACATGTCACCCAATGTCCATAATTGAAAATGGTAGCTCACGTGTCACATGGTCAGTGCAGCCTGTGGAAAGAGGGTACTTCATGGAAAAAAAAATAAATTAATATAGAGACACATGCAAAGACAATGGAAAAATCCTTGTTTGATCTCCAGACACAAATTCACAGAAATCTTCATAAACTCGGCTGTTCAGAAAACTACTTGCTTTTTATAAACAAATAAGCATATGTGTGCACACACAGTCCCCTAAGATGCAAACCTCTGGAGCCCCACCTCAGGTAACTGGGAACATTTTATTTCTTCAAAATCTATCTATATTTAGCCAGTGGAACTCCTTGTAACACGCTGAAGAGTTAATAACTGTACAGAGGGCAGATTTATCAAGGAAAACGCATTGGGACAGGAAAAAAGACCACTAAACTGCCTCTTCATCAAGGTTAACTAGCTGAAAACTGGCATCAGGCTAACTGCATTCATATCACCTCCAACTGGATTTGACTGGATTCCTTATTTGCTCAGTACAAAGTCACATCATCCTGAAAAATACTCAACAGTCATATCCTGGTACCATTCAGAAGGAGATTAGGTACTTAAATGGAAAAGCAACTATATCTGCAGCTGAATTAGATTATAAATTTGTGCAGAAAGACACTTTGTGACAGAAATTGAAAGCTAACTGCCTGACAGTAGGAAGGATTTCTCCCTGTGGGTACGATATCCATTACAGTGGTTCTGTGCTTCCTCTACAGCATTAAAATTGGAGACTGCTGGATATACAGCACTTGATCACAACTCCACCTTTAATCGCCAATTTCCTACTAAGGATATATATACATTTAGGACCACTATCAAAACTAGCAAATGTAACGCATCACCACATGCCTTCTTAAAGGAAAGATCTATAAGCCACATCCATACAACCAATATGTGAAGAAGCCCATAGCAAGCCTACTTCACGCAATAACACTGAAGGTTCAGCTAGAAAGGTTCTGAGGGGTTCCACCTGAAACAGATACCGCGTCTGCGCATGTGGGGGGAGAGAGGGACTCAGCCGTTTTTACGGCATTCCAGATGGACTTTTCACTAGCAGATTCAGAAACCTGTCCGTGGAAACTCACCCATCTCCACACCACTGAAATAAGCAGCCTGCTCAGACAGCATCCAAAACCAACACAGTGAGAGGTCAGCAGTATGCAAAGCTGAACTAAACTACAGCATCTCCAGGTCACCAAAACTTCTTCGCTCCATGCAGCGGCTCATTAGAACTGACAGAACAGCAGCTCACTGATAGGCAACTAGTGAAGATGTAACATTCATATTTGCATGTGTTTTCTGTGGAACATGAAGTTTTCAGAAGGTAGCAGAAGTGCACCTCCAGCCCTCCATGACAGTACTAAAGGAAAAGGTGTGGAAAGACTAAACTGGGCAAGCATTCCCAGAGCACAGCCTCCTCTGCAGACCATGACCATAACTCCAATTAGCTTCAATAATGTAAAATCCAGGCTATGTTGCATTTTGCATTGCCTTGTGCTTAAGGGAAAAGCACGAGCCCATGAAGCTTGCACACATATACCCTGTTCCTCTCGCAATTTGATGTGTAACATGCTGAGTCGCTCAAACCCCATCATCCAAGTTACCAAAATGAGTATGGGCAGTATCACCTATCAACTTTGTACTATGCCAGGTTTTTAACAATTCAGATTTGGCTCAAGACAGTGCCTAATTGTGAAATATCAACTGCAACAATTGGCCTTGCCTAACACAAGGAGCAGATAATTAAACAAACGTCTATTAGAGTTGCGTGGCTGAGGATCAGTCACCTACTACAAGATATTGTAAAGGCAAAGGCAGATACAAAACCTATTCCAAAGAGTTTAAAAGCCAGTATATCCTATATCAACTCCACTATCTCCTTATGCAGTTAGTATAGGAACGTGAGATTGCTCCTGCAGCACAAACAGATAGTGAGGAACAGAGGGCAAAACAGTTTGTGCTTCATTTTGTTCCCTCAATTATCTGACTATTCATAGGTTATGCATGATAGACTCCTGAAGGAGGTCCGGCGAACGATGGAACTGTCTTCTGGTTTTGTATAGCAATCGCAATGTAGATAGTGCCCAAAACTGCAGTAACATGGAAATCACACATAGTATTTTCTTCTATTTAAGCTTTGCTCTTCTGCTTAGAATGCAATCTGACAAAGCATCTCACATACTACACAGTAGCATCATGCTCACCAGTCACACACAAATACATGTTCAGGCTGTAACAAACACACACGCTGACAGAAGACTGGAAAGCCACTTGGCAAGAGTAATCATTGTTTGGATATGTAAATATCTATGGATATACACACACACACACAGAGCACAACGTAAAGCTATGACTTCTGAGCTCGGATCAGATACACGCACATTTAAGAAACACCCCATCAAAGGTGTCTGATCCATCATACGCAAGAGCATATTTTTATACCTGCACAGAAATAAACCCATCTACAAATTAAATACCAGAACATACACACGCTGCCCCAGGGCAGTCCACCGATGCTTCTCCCCACGCGCCGGCCTCGCAGGCTGCAGACACGCACATTTTGCCACACACGGACGTGGGAGGGAGACACAACTCCCCGAAGGCCGGACCATGGCTACCGCTCACGTCCCGTTAAGCATCTCATCTCGACGCCCACAGCCGTGCCACCCTGCTCCTTCCCCCGGAGCCTGCGGGGCGGCCCCGGGATGCGCTTCCCCGCGGACCCCAGCCCCTCGCCGGGGAGTTACTCCCTGACGCCCCCCCCACCGCGCCCAAGGAGGGGTGCTGGGCACCGCCGACTCCCTTTTCCACCCCCTTCCCCACCAGCACCTGCAGCCGCGCCCGGGCCGCGGAGGCCAGCCTACCTGGCGGCGGCGGCGGGCAGCAGCCGGCGGAGACCCCACAGCCCCCTTCCTCCCGCGGCTGGTGGGGGCCGGGAGCCGGCGCGGTGCTGAGGGGGGGCCGGGGACGCTCGGCGGGGCCGGGCCGGGCGGCGGGGTGCCGCCCGCCTCCTCGCCGCTGCTGACTCAGGAGCAGGCGCCGTCCCCTCCGCGCACCTCCCGGGGGCGGCCGCCGTGTTCCGCGCAGGATCGCGCTGCCTAGAGACCCCCCTCCCCTCCCCAACACGCACCGCCCCAGCCCTAAGGCCGCCGCAGCAGAAGGAAGCCGCACCTGCGGGCAGCGGCAGCGACCCTGGGGGAGGATAGAGGTGGGAAGCGCTTACCCCCAGGCGGGGACGCGGGGCTCGTCCGACTCCATCCCCAGAGGGAGCGCGGGGGCTTCCTGCCGGCAGCCAGGCCGGGAGGCGCCGCACCTCCATCTTGAGGAGGGGGCGCGAGAGAGAGGCCGGGCGCCGGGGGCAGCAAATGGCGCCGCCCCCCGGCGGGGCTGCGAGTTCGAAATGGCGCCCCCGGCCTTAGCGCCTCTGGGGCCAGTGCCAATCCGTATCCGTTTGCTCTCCGTCCCCCTCCGCAGCGGGGTCGGGCTGCAGTAGAGCCGTGTTCCTCCCTCTCCCGCTGGATTACCCCGAGAGAGGTTTTACCTTTCTAGAGGCCGGACCTCGGTGCTGCTGCTGCTGCTGCTGCTGCTGGAGATAAAGCAGCAGGAGGCTCCCGGGATCTGAAAGGTCTTCAGGTGTTGAACCAACAAGCTTTCGTGAGAAGGTCGCCGAGCCCCCTGCGTGTACCGATGCTGGAAAGGCAGCCGCAGTGTCCCTGTTGTTCCGCCGAGGGGCCTCGGAGGTGGGATCCCACCACCTTTGTGTGCGTGAAGGTCTCCAGACCTTTGCCACCTGCATGGCTTTTGACCGCTCTGTGCCCACGTACGATGTTTTGGGGACACTGTTGTGCCTGGCAGGGATTTCCCACAGTGACTGTCTGCCCGGTGATGGCAGCAGGAGGCTAGCATCCGTCCAGCATGAGCTGGGCTGAGGGGCAAGCCCCCCAGCCTACACGTCTTCTGTCTACCTTCTGACTCTTCCCTTTCCAGTTTTCTGGAAAACATTGGGCTAGGGACCGGATGCTGCTCAGCTGGCAAAGCCCCCCCATCCTAAAGACAAGTATCTCTGTCTGAATCCTCTGTAAGAGTACCCATGGGTTATTCGTCACAGTGTTTCAATAAAATATTCAGCATTTCTGTATCTTTGACTTTGCCCCGTCCTAGTTCTTGCCTCGTTCACATTTTCTGCTGAGGGACTCTGTCATGTTTGCAGCCAGAGCATACAGAAATGGTTCATTCGTTTCTTTTGTTTTTACAATTGCAAGCCAAAATAATTGGCCTATTTCCATTTGGAAAGAGCTATTTTTCTACTCAACACCAAAGTCCATATGCCATGGAGAAGTGGTTTAAGTTTGTCCATCTTAGCAACGTTTTATGCAAGCCATTTCATATTCAAGTGAAATAAAATGCACAGAGCTGGGAATTTCAAATTTTAATTGCAAAGGTTTCGTGCTGCTTTGCACCAGTCTGTCAAGGTCCCAAATTCTCTGTTCCACCTGCTAGTCATGCGAGTGTATTGCGAAGTTGTGCTTCGTCTTTAATGAATTGCCAACACTTGACTCAGGGTAAATGGTATTTTGCAGGTGCTACAGAATGTTGATTAAAAAAGTGTTCTAAAGGTGTAAAAATGTCATCTCTCAAGCATACAACTGCTTTTATCTCCTCTTTTTATCTCCTCTTCTGACTCCCACCTTACCAAATTTTTACCGATGGTCTGTAGGACATTTCAGCAACTTAAATCTTCCTTGGTACAGGGAGCCCATAACTCACGTGCTTGCTCTGTAAAGCAAGGAATTAAATCTCTGAACTGTAATAGTGTATTGCTTGTCAGTACATATGAAGGAGCCTAAAGGAATTGACTGCTGACATTTTTTAATTTTTTTTTCTATGTTGTTATGCCAGTTTTGATTCTTCAGTTTCTGTGATTTACAGGTGTTGGATGTTTCGGCCAGATTATGGAGACTGAACTCTGCTTAGTTGAAGTAAAAAGGACCACGTGAATTCCTAAGAATTATTCTAATAACAACACAAAAGGATCAATGAGAAGACCGCTATTTTTTTTCCAATGTTGGCCAAGGCTACTTGACATTGAAGAGGAAGTGTGTGCAGGGAGAGGAAGCACGGCAATCTTTCCATTTCTCATGCCTTGCAGCCTTCCTGCCAGCACGGAGGGTTGATGGACTCACCCAGCGGAAGAAGAGGACTGCCTTCCAGTGTTCTGCATGGTTCTGTGATCCTAATTTTACAGACTGTAAAAGCACCAGATATAGTGACACAATTTTTTTTTTTTTATTTCTTCTGCAGGAAAGATTATTCACTCGTACGCTCAATGCCAGTGCTTTTTGAATGATATGTGCAGGTATGCAAAAGGGCTCCCTAGCACATCACAGGCTTAGGGAGACAAGTCCTCTGTGGTGTCCTGTCAGGAGATACCTCCCACCATCTTAGTGAAAGCAGGGGGAAAAGGATGAGAGCAGTCACTGCCCCGCTGTTCGCTTTCTCTGCATGGGAGCAGCTGGTCCAATGCCCTTGAACTTTCTTGCACGCAGATTGCCTTCTCCCTTGAATGAAGAAGACACAGCTGGTCCTACGCAAACGCAAAGGGATCAGAGCAAGCAGGTCCCATTTGAGAAAGCCAGCAGCAGCACCTGGTGCCTGTTCACAGAATCACAGAATGAGAAAGGTTGGAAGGGACCTCTGGAGATCAGATAGTCCAACCCCCCTGAAAAAGCAAGTTCAACTAGAGCAGGTTGCACACGAACATGTCCAGGCGGGTTTTGAGTGTCTCCAGAGAAGGAGACTCCACCACCTCCCTCGGCAGCCTCTTCCAGTGTTCTGACACCCTCAAAGGAAAGAAGTTCCTCCTCATGTTTACATGGAGCTTCCTGTGCTCAAGTCTCTGCCCGTTACCCCTTGTCCTCTCACTGGGCACCACTGAAAAAAGACTGGCCCTAGTCTTTTTCACAGTCTGCAAACTCCAGAAACGCTATGAAATAGTGGAACAGACCGAGAAAGCAGGTTCACTACAGATGGCTGAGACTAAAATGATATTTTCTTGCTGAGCAAATTCTTGCCTTTCATATCATTGATGAACTAACAGGCTTAACCCTCATGAAATAGTAGGCACGGCGTGCTGTAATGCTATCTGAAAATCATTAAAACTTCAAAACGTAGCCTTCCAGGTAAATGTTGATCTGGTTACCTCCAGCTGCCTTCCCACAGTAAGTGCATTCACTTGATCAGACAAAAGCCTTGTGAAGCTGTCATCACCCAGGACAGCTAACTCACTGCCATCCAGCCAGCGGCCTTTTGGAGTCCAGCTCTGCCACTCTGTAAAAGCACACCACAGTACAAAAAAAGTGGTAACATGACCTTTGTGGAGGTTTTCAAATCACATTGAGCTGATACAGCTGAAAATCATGCCACTCTACTCATCAGAACACACACATCTGTTTCTGCTTAGTTATTCTCATCTTTATTCTCTCCTTGTTGACTATTTCTACTCTTTGCATTGTTTCAACTTCTCAGTTAAGATCTATAGGGCAAGAACTTTTACATTGTACACCGACCATAACAATAGTTATGGTTTTACAGGTGTTGTCATAATACAGGTAATCATGTTTGTATTTTGATCTAGTAATTTTGGATAAGTCTTCTTTGTCCTTGTATCAAATTGACTTCCAAACCTTCATATGATGTATGATGTTTATGGCTTTAATCTTCCATGTACCTCTGCTTTGTGAAACAAATTTTTGTTAGTTATGGTTTCAGATTACTCCCTATAGTTAAGAGCATAACTGTTCATTAGGTGTATACTTTTAAGCATGATAACATGATTTTCTGCTGTTACTGTGGGTTTCCCTCCTTTTTTTTTTAAACCCATCTACTACTTATTATTTACCTCCACAGATGTTTCACATTTTCTTATTTTGTTCTACGTATATCTCTTCCCTTTTTGCAATTTCAAGCTATTTTGATGTAGAAGTGTTTAAAACTTTGGCTGGATCCTCAGAAGAAGTTGCATTCTCTTGATATCTGAATCAAAGTATTAATAAAATAATGTTTCCAATAGTACAGGATTTCCTCCAGGTCCATTGTTGCCATTGATTATCAATAGGAGAAAATGACAGCATTTTCTTACATTCCTATGTTTGTATAAGTCCTTTGGGATGTATAGATGACATCATATCATATCACATCACATCATATCACTGAATCACAAAATGAAATCAAATTATAAGTTGTGGCACAAGAAATGTTTTGCTTGGTTTTTACTTTGCTGTTTCTCTCCCTGTAAATATTTATGATGTCTTCTTGCAAGTTTTAGTTGCCATATTCAGCAGCTATTTTACCTTTTACATCAATGTAAGAGGCAAATCGATATAAGGGCTCTGACTCTTGATTATCAGCAATTTGGGTACTTATTAAGTGGTTTAAAGTGTATTTAATTAAAGATGTAGTGCTTGCTTAGCATTCAATAATCAGTAAAATATTTAGCATTTATGCCCTCTTAATTTTATTAAAATATTATCGCTTTTACCGTAGTTCAAGAAGAGTTTTAGAAGCTGTATGCATGATTTCCTCATTCTGGAAGAATGACTAACCACTAATTACACTGAATATCGTCTTCCTCTTGCCTGTCTTTATAATTAGAAAAATGAATTGGCCCTTACAACGTGTTATGGCTTTGCTTGTTCCTAATAAAAATGTTACATCCTCACTCACTCACTATTTCAGAAGTTAAGAAACACTGCCGATCAAAGGAGGGATCAGTTAGCCAATGCTAGAAATGGATCTGCGGTTTAGGCATTGTGCTAAGTCACACACAGGTCTGAACCTTCTTTTGTCTTTTCTTTCTTCCCCAGATTAAAAACCTACCCTACGACACCAGCCATTAGCTTTTTTTATGTCATTCAAAATAGTCCAGAAGGTGCCCACATAAACAAAGGTAACCATTATGCAGGAGGCCACATAAACTGGTGTTTCTTTGACAAAGCACGAGTTTATTTTGTGCCTTCCCTTTCACTAGGATCCTTGGGAATGTTCAATTGCCGTCCCCATGAACCCTTTGGCTGCATCTAGCAGGGAGGGGAAGGAGATGTGAGTGGTAAAAGCAAACCTCATGACGTTTCTTTCCTTTTAGTGAGGAAGACGAGGGCATGCAGCAGATCAGGAGGTGTGGGCACTACTTGCGTGTGCCAGCTTTAGTGGCTTGTGCCGGCATCGTTGCTCACAGCCAGCTGCAGGAGGACAAGGAAAAGTTGCCCCGACAAAGTTACTGATACAGAGAGATAACCTCTCTTGCGGTCTAAAGTCAACAGGTACAGAAGTAACTCCTTGAAAATGCTGGTAAATATGAACTGACATTGTGAGTCTTAACTAGACTGTCTTTTTTTTTGCATCATAAGGCACTGGTGACTTGATATTAGACTCCCAAATTTCATAGCGCTGGTATCATTTAAATCACAGTCCCAGTTCTCGTATCTAGTCAAGGGTTAAAATTAGACTTGAGTATTTGTACAAGTGTTATTTCCACCAGATTCAGTCCAATTCACTTAGCACTGAAATGTTCCCAGTCACTTAAACTGGAGGGAGTAATTTAATTTAACATCAGGTTCATTCCTTGTAAAAACACACATAGGCCAAAGGAGTAGAAAAGGCACATATAAAAGACACAGTATGGCACCAAGGGAAACGCTGGGTGAGGTTAAACCCCAGTTTGGTCTGTCATCGTAATTTTCTTGAGAGTCTAAGCAAACAAAAAACCTTTTCAAAACGGAAAGAAAAAACCCACCTACTTTCTCCTGCTGATATGTTTGAGAGCTGTTTCATAAAAAGCAGTATGTTTCTTAGGATTTTATGAGCTTTTAGTTATTTGGGAACATAACTGGATAAATCAAGTGCTGAGTTTTCTGCCTTAGATTTCACGAGTCTTGAGACTCGTGTTTCAAAGCCAAATGTTACTGCTAAGAAGCTTTTTGGGCATGTTGAGAACAGTTCCTTTGAAATATTATGGCAACATTATTGCAATTGTCATATCACGGTTGCCCTTCAGGAGGCCAAAAATAACGAAGAGCTGTGTTTAGATGTGGCTTTTCTTTATACCTGTGCAGCTTCTTGAGGCCAGGAGGTAAGCAGGGCTCCTGATCTAAGAGGAAGGGCTACTACTTTGCACTGACGGACCCTCTTCTCAATCTGAATACTCTTGGTGGTCTCATGTTGGCACTTACATGCCCTGACCTACTGCAGCGGAGAGGCATGCAGCCCCGTGGCTGTAGGGCACGGGCAACTTATTGCATGAGAACGACAAGCCTCCTGCCCAAGTGACTGTGCCCCTAAGGGCACAACACAGCGCACGGCTCGGCAAGGCCAGGCTGGCAGACCCCAGGCAGCGGGAGGGTTTGTGATGCTGACAAGAGCTGGAGCTCTTTGCCTTCTGATCCCCGTGGCAGTCTTTCCCTCATGTTTTGAAAGTTTGTCGCTGTTGCCTGCAATGGTTGATTCCCGTAGTATTGACCAGTCCTTAAAAACAAGTCAGCGGTGGGAACAGAGGAACTAAAGACATTGACATGGTTTACACACGTTTAATTGGAGTAAAATGAGTGGCCCTGTTGTCTTTCTGGTTTCTCAGCTGTCTCCGTGACCTCTGGTCCAGGCTGGCAAAGGTACTCAAACAGAAATGGCCCTGCAAGGCCACCCTTCCAAAAAGGAATAGCTGACTGGAATAGAGATAGTAAAGCAGATAGAGATTTTCAAAAAAATAAAGGATGACATCATGGTCCATTTTTATAACCATATCACTGTACTGTTTATAGTTATAGGGAGTGACAGAGGTCCCCGAACAGAAAATCCAAGCTGTTTCCAATTAGCCATGCTGAGCTTCAAGTGTTTTTGTATCTCACAGTGTCATTTTATCTTGAGCAGAATGTTTCATTTAACACTTTTTCTTACTCTCTTGTATGTTGGAGAGCTGCTTGTTGAAATTACGTGTCAAATATTTCTCATATAAGCACAGTCAAACCAAAGGTTCATCTAGTGTGGTACCCTGTCCCACACCATTGCCAAAAGCAGATGGCCAGGGAAAAGTATAGAATTTACAGCTTTAACACCTGCCCAGCATCTAGCCGTATTTGGCTCAGTGTTCGTGAGCTGATGGTGGTATTTGTGTGCCTGTGTATTTCTAGTCCATGAGTACCCAAGTTCCTTTTGAACCTGTGTTAGCTCTTAGTTTCCGTACCATCCGTCGACAGTAAGATCCATGGCTCTAAAGCTTCCAACTCCCACAATCTGGTAGCTGATAGAAAGCACAGCCAGGCTGAATTTTCAAAGAAGTCGCTCAGAAGAGGCACCAGAAAAGCCCGATTTCCTAAACACCCACACTGTGCAGCCTGTGCATCCTGTTCTTGCTTTATACAATTTTCTTCAGTGTTGCTGAAATTCTGCAGTATATTTTCTCTGTTACAACATCTATGGCATTGTCTCTGCAGCCCCTCTCTGATGCACAGAAGCATGTTTCATGGATTAGAGAGCGGCTCTTCTAGAAAGGTGGTTTCAGCCAGCACTTGAATAACAGGTCACATCAGAACCCTGGACTCCAAAGCTCCCTAATGTTGGAGCTAAACATCCAGGTTTTATTTTTCGGTTCAGGACACACCTAAAGGTGGCAAAGATTTAGCTCTATACTTTGTATCAACACTTTTGACAGTGTTACTAGAACGTTTTCTGCTTGGTTCCCAGTGCTTTGGGGACTCGCTTTCACATAAAGCTTGCAAATTACTAGTGAATTCCAGACGTAATTTTAATGCCTTTGGTTTATAACACTGGTAGCTTAAGAAGTCATTCCCCAGCTACAGTTAATAGAATTGAATTTGGTCCTAAATAAAATATGATGATTATAAATTTGCAAATCTCTTCATGGAGCTGTTTAATCAGCTGGCTACTAGCATTCTTAATCAGCTAACAAACTGAAAACGCAAACTTTGAGGGAAGTCAGTCAAATCTGTTTAAAAAAAGGAAAGTAGGCAGTTTGACAGAAGAAAAATAAATACCTAATTACATTTTAAAAACCCCCAAACAACCGTTCCTGTTCTGCAGCTAATCAGACTCCCCTCACAGATTCTGTAATGTCTTAGTATTAAGAATGGTCAACCATTTAAAACTGCAATATAATATTTTAAAAGTCAAACTCTGGGTCTCTGGAAGTTATATTATGTTTCTAAGATGCTAAGACTGGCCATTAACTTCATCTTACTTTAGAAGGATAGTGTATAATTCAGAAATGAAAGCCTTTTCTATTTTTTCTAATTATTGCATACATTTTGTGCATTTAAAAAGTTACTGTCAATGGTATGTTTTTAATAATATGAAGAAATGAATAAAGATTTCCTGTATGGATTAAAAAAAAAAAAAAAAGTCTCTGTGTGATCGGATTTAAATATAGCATCTTATAAAAGGAAATAAAGAGATGTCCATTGGCAAGAACCATTCCAAAAAGTCACAAGACAGAACAAAAACAATTCAAGATTTTATTTTAGATACTTGATACTCAGGATTTCTAGAACTTAAGACAGAAAATGAACATCTGTTAAAAAAAGAAAACTTTCATAGGAGGAAAGGTGTTTTTTATTCAGTGTCACATTATGGCTGAGATATGTGATCTGTCATTTCAGACAGCAACAATATTCAGAAGGGTTTTTAAATTATATTTTGCTTTGCCTTTTTAAGAGTAAATATTATAGCTACTAGGACAATATAATGTGCTACAGCACACCGTAGCAGTTTTTGAGCTTTTACACAGTAAGAAGCAATTAATTTTCAGTGAGTTGTTTTTATGGGGTCACATGTCTGAAAAGTATAGGTATTTTATTTTTTCAATTTGAAAGAATTGAAAAGCCGAGGTCTTAGAGAACTATGTTCTAATGAAAATACAGGCGTATATTTTTTAATATACAAACGGCATCTATTTTTTACATGCAATCTGATGTAGATCATTGAGGCTTCAGTTTCTGAATACAGTTTAATTGTTTCAGCTGTGTCTGTTCTCCCCACAATTCAGATACTTAAGACATATGAATGTCTGCATAAAATTGTCTTTGCAATTTTGGGCAGAAAAATGTGAACCTAGCTAAAAGTGCACTTGCTATTCTGTCCCTTTTTGTGTTTATAGGCAGTTTTGTCTCATTTTGTCTCCTTTTGTCAGTTTACATAGTGCAGCAGACATTTGCAAATATTTGTGATTCTTTTCAACAAGTGCAGGAGATTAACCCTGTCGGCAAGGTAATATTGGCCTTAAATGTACAAAGCATTCTGCTCTGATTCAGTTTCCATTGGCCTGGGCTGGAATTCTGTTTGAGAATAATATAGTTAGGATCAGGATATTCCTATCTTTGCGAGAAGGTACTCAAGTGCTTTATTTCAGGCAATGTAGTTATGCCATATACATTTTACATTTCATAGCTTTGGTGAGCATCCTCTCCTTTTATAACAACAAACTTATTAAGTTGATTAACTCAAAAGAACTCCGCTGAGAATGCCTTCAGGATTCAAATGCTGTGTCTAGCAAGATTTCTTACATATAACTGCCACAGGCAGAAGGAGTATACCCCTGCAATCTTGACTTGTAGCAGCTGCATATCAACTTGTATCCTTGGCAACCAATGGTGTGGAAGAAAAATGCTAGAATCACCTGAGTAACCATGGAGACCAAAGCAATGTTTATGGGTAATTGGATAATCTAACCTACCTACATGGCATAGGACATACTTGATATTTAATACCTGGAGACACTAGCTTGAAATTAATCATTTGGAATGAGTCATGTCTTACCATTATAAAACATGAAGCAAAAGGCTACATGCAACACATATGATAAAGAAAAAGGAGATGTCTCCTCTCTGTAGCCTTTTCCTTTCCGATCGCACTTAGAACAAGTAACCAAGTTCTGTAGTTCTGTGTGTGTATCCACTAATAGCAGAGCATATGTGCGTTCCTGCGCAAGAGCTCATATTGCCAGTTCACCGCACCAAATGTGTGTACGTTCCTGTACCTCCCCACATAGATTAGCATCACACAAATACCGTAGCAAATGTTCCCCAGGAGAATATTGCTGAAGGAATAAAATATCCTTGCACTGCGGGGATGTTCTTTATTCAGTATCCGTTTTAGATGTCATTCAGGGTATTTACTGAACTCTGATCTGGCCTTGATTTGGCTTTGAAATAATTTATTCTCCTATGTCATTCAAAAAACAAGTTTCTGAAAGCCTAATCATGTAAAATACTTTCATAATGAAAAATGGTACCTGATTCTGTTTTAAGTAAGATGCTCAGATCGAGACTTTTGCCTGAGAAATGGGGGAAAACAGTGAAATTAAAAAAAAAAATCTGAAAATCCTCTGGTCCGTCTGGTCTCGACTGCTCTCTACAGTTCCGGCAGAGAACTGCAACTGGCTTCAGCTGTACTGGGGGAACTGCTAAGAAAATCAAGTCAGTGAAGTCCCGTTTAAAAAAAAAAAAAAAAAAGACATTTAACGTGGTTTTTGCAGGGTACTTTTATCTAGGAACAACACAGCATCCTTTGAGAAGAAACTGGCATGGAGGAGAGATCTAAGACTCGGTGCGGGAGGCCTGATCCTTTCTTTCTTCACCTTAAATCCTCATGCTGCATCTTTTGTAGGGGTCTGGAGTCCTTACTGCTGAGCCTGGTAGGAGAACATGGCAGGGACAAAGCAGAGGGGACTAAGGTTACTGCAGTGAGATAATTCGACTTGCAGCTGAAGGTTAATATACATAAAATTGCCTTTGCCTCATGGCAGCCAGCTACTGCATCCAAGCGGGAAGCGTAAGGGCAATAGGAGGTATAGTCACGGTAGTTTACTGCCCCAGGCTCACCCTGGGATGTTGGGAAGCAGCCCAGAGACGGTGTCTAACAAATTTTATTTATTTATGTTTAAATCAGGGAAAAGGAAAGAATGCAGATGGCAGATACTCACTGAGAGGACCCTGGAAAGTAATTGCAAGGGAAGGAGAAGGTGTTGGAGTAAATGACAAGTATACATGACGTCAACAAGCTTAGTGCAGGAGAAGTCACCAGCACGGATTTAGGGTACAGACAGAGCTGCTTTAAATCAAAGAACAGAAAGCTAATTGCAGAGAGGGACTTTTTCAACAAGAAGTCAGATACTGAGATGTCTGAAGTAAAGTTAACCACTAAAAAAGAGATTTAATTAAATGGAGACATTTCAGAAAGCAGCAAAGGTCACTAGCAAGTTGAAAGAAATGTCTGGGAAGTGAAAGATAAGAGAGGAATATGGTAATTTTGTCTTTTGTCACAGCAGACAAATGACAGTTTAATTATCATTAGGATGAAGGTGAGGTGGTTTTATTTAGGCTATTGTTTCTTACTAGGAATTTACAATGACATTTGAAAACTCCAAAAGCTCAGCCATACAAAAGGATGGCTCCTGAAAATGGGATTGACTGGCAAGAGAAACAAAATATGTCAGCAGTGAAAGGAACAGAGGAAATAATGCTGGGATGGATATCTAACAGGATTACCACATCATAAAAGATTGAAACCCAAGGTGCTATGCCAGTTAGGAGATGCCTAATGTGAGTAAGAGTAAGGTACATAACCAAGCTACTCTTAGCAAAGTGCGACTCTGAATGGCTGCTCTGCAGTAATGGTTTGTATGTGACCTTGTCACTTGTGGAGAAGCTAAGCTACTTCACCTGTCCTTCCCTGGAGCCTTCTTTTATTTACATATATGATAATAAATTGCACCAACAGTTATTTTATGAACCATCCAACACTGCTATTTCTTTAGAGACGGTTTGAGACATTTTCTAATTTTGTACTCTATGACAGTAAAGAGAACTTAAAGTATATTAAAAAACTAGAAAAGATAAATATTATCTTCCAGTAAAGCAAAAATCTGAAACAACTACTAGATTTTACTTTCAGTTTCAAAAAATCTAAAAGGATTTTCTGAATACACTGAAGAGCAGCCATGGAATTACGGACCTTTTTTCCTTCTGTAGCTTTTGTAGCAACAAAATATCTGACAGGTAGTTGGAAACACTTATTTTTAAAGCTAGCAACCACTCTCCACTGTAAGACTTTGATTTTGGCAGACTTTGAACATTTGAGCTGCTCCGTCCTGAGCTCTTTCAGAGCTAAATTACTCTTTAAGAACATTTTAAAGTGGGTCAAGCATTCCTAAGAGTCTCTGGTCTTCCCTTCTTTTGAATGACATTTGGAAGCTAAACCTAACTACCCTCTGCCCTTAGCTGCTCCAATACCCTGCCCCCAAAGACTGCTAGCTGTAAATATTTGGAAAAAAATTTCAGTGACATAGTGTTTAGCAGCCACTTTTTCTGGTGAGTTCATTCTCTGTACTTTCATGGACTTTTTCACTGTCCTTCCAGTGCCTTCTCTGAGCTGCAGGAAACGGGTCCATATCAAATACCTTATTTGAGAATGAGTTTGATTTATTTGTGTGCAGTGGACTCATGCTGGATCAAAGACACTGACCCATTCAAGGCAGAGAAGCAAGAGGCTGTGAATGACTAGGGAACTTGGGGTAAATGAATACTGCACTTAAGTATAGGCCATTCCTGTGCCTGCATGTGATACTGATGTAAAGGGCTTCATGTTCAGTCTGAATCTGTCTGTGTACGTAATGAGATTGTAAAAATGCTAGCATTGTGTAACAAAAAAATTAAAAGTAGACGAAGTAGCACCAGCTCCTACTGAGCAATCCAGCTTTGTCACCGTGAGCAGGTAAAGCCAGCCGACCGGATAGAAAGGTGCATGTGAGTAAAATACTTGTGGTTTGCTGTGTTCGTGTGGTCACGACTGTGACTGTCAAGCAGAATACTCTGAAGCACTGATGAAAATACCTGCACTAGTAATCCCACGGGATTTAACATTGATGGTAATGAGGTTAGAAGAATGCGGTTCGCTATTCCTTCATTCAAAGTTATTAATTATTCCGCCTTTCTGTTCCATCATTAAAGAAAATACTGTGTTCTGTATTTGACAAAGACCCTCTTTTCCTCCCTTAATTGGCTATCAACAGATAATTGAAACAAATAATTTGCACACTGCATAGAATGTATTAACTTGTCCAAATGATTAGAGCACTGTGTGCAACCTAGTAATTTACTTGAAAATCGGGATCAAAACACTAGTTGTTAACTAAATGAACACTGAAAATTAGTTACCCCATTCTAAGTGACTTCTCTAATTTTTGTGTGATTTACCTAAACATTACTTAAGGACCCAAAGACAAACACAGAGATTCAGCCATAGTATGTGAGGAAAACAACATAGCCTAAATCAGTAACCTGTATTCATCAGTCATCAGCTCTGGGGAAACAAAACAGGAGTGGGAAGCATTCCTTTTCTGCAACTTCACAGCTTATAGTAACAAGCCCAGTAATAAACTTTTTAGAAATGTCCTGAAAACTATGGTAGAGGAGAAACGGTTGTATTTTAAAGCCAGTCAAAACATAAACCTGATTTGGATCTGGACATCTTGCTGCATTTCAGCATTTAAGGCAGAAAATAGCACATTTTTTTTCCTCTTTCCCCAGCAACCTCACAGATTCTTTGTCAGACTGAGCATCCTTTGTTGGTCACAGTTGAACAGATCTGTAGAGGACAAGAAACTTTAGCAGGGCGAGAGAAATGCTGAAGCAAAAATAGCAAATATTTAATATATAGTGAACATGGGGTGAACGGAACAGAAAATAATGGTATGGTATGGAATTGGACAACACTATTTGTGTTGTTAATCATTAGGTTGGGCAGTTTTAAGTAGCAAAGTCAGGGAGTACTCTGAAAAGTTTTTGTTTCTATGAAACCGCTGAATGTATAGCCAGTGTACATAGACACATATTCCCCATAAGGCCATTTGCATTTGCATTCAGAGCATGAAGATAATGAAAAAACTGCTTTTGAAAATCTTGCCCAGGATGACTTCAGTCATTACTTATTCATGCAATGGCTTTGCATTTTTTTGCTACTTTTAAATAGACAAAAAGTGCCAAAAGGAAAAAGATGATGTTCTGTCTAAAATCCCCCTTAGGTCCTCACAGAAAAAACAGAATATATTGTTTTATTTGACATATACTGTACAATAAACTAGATTTTTGGAAACCAAACTGAAAATTAAATTTCTCTGTCACAATGTTTCTTAACTCCCTAGTCACAAGCTGTTAAAACTTCATTCTGACATATTAAAAACTTTTTGAAGAATATACTTTTCCAGCAAATATGTGAGAGTAATGGTCACCCCCAAAATGCTGAAGGAAGCAGCACTGTGTTCACAACAGCTGCCACTTTCTGTAGTACGCGTTTTCAGTGAGAGAAAACCAGGTTAAAACATTTATTTATTTTCACCGGGTACTATAATGAACTCTACCTGGCATGACAGTGTCTAATTAAGAAGTTATCGTGCAGTTCTGAATATAGCCCAAAGATGGAAATATTGATATTTTTATCAGAGATGTTTCAGATAGATCTAATCCCAAAATATGTTAGCCTGACCTATGTTTCCCCCAGAAGTGGCAAATCTAAGGAAATTTTGATCTTTTTCTCCTGCTGGAATGAAATTAAAAATAAAAAATACATCTGACTGATGTTTTGTGGCTAAAGAAAGCTCCTGCCACTGTTTCTAGATGGACTGGCTCCACAAAATGTTCTTTCTGAGAAGGCATCAGGGGTAATTTTCTGGTGATGAATTCTGGTTCCTGGAAGGCAGTCAGCTGGTTTGTTTTTTTTCCAAAGGCAGTTGAAAAATGTATGTGTAATTAAATGTGCTTGTCATTTCCATTGCTAAAATTATTCTTTACCCTTTGTTACTGGATATGCTATAATTGACAGGAAGCTGCCTGATAAGTAGCTGTAACTTGTAAAATATTTTGGGATATTTCAGTCTGAAAAGCTCTATACAAATGCAAGATACTAACAGCAATCTTGACAATTCCAGGCAGCTCAGATTTAAGGACAAATTCACATTAGAGTAAAAAATAAAATTCAAACCAAATCCCACATAATTCAACTAACTGAGCTTTAATCTAAATAAAGCTGTATCTGTTGCCATCACCAAACCAGACTTGAATTGGGGAATTTAACTTAATTTCTTTCCAATTAACATAAACATATAATAACTGACTTGGGTATTGAGAAACAACGAAGGCAGATATTTAAACACCTGGGGAAAACACCTTCAGTGGTGCCACCAGCTCCCCTCAGCCTTGCCCTGCAGTGGGGCTGTTGGAACCACCTGTGTCCTGCATGGGGCAACTCCGGCCTCTCCTCACAAAGGTCCCCCTGCAGCTCCCCCAACCATGAACCCCGTACATCTATTTTGTCTCTTTTCATAGAATCATAGAACGGTTGAGGTTGGAAAAGCAATGGAAGCTGATGGAGCCCAGCGGTTAGCCTGGCACTGCCGAGTCCACACGTAAAGCATGTCCCTGAGCAGCGCATCTCCAGGTCTTTGAAATGCCTGCTGGGATGGTGATGCAAGGCTTTCCCTGGGCAGGCTGTTCCAGTGCTTGTCAAGCCTTTCGGCAAGGAAATATTTCCTAATATCCAGTATAAACTTCTCCTGGTGCAACTTGAGGCTGTTTCCTCTTGTCCTATATAGCCTGTTACTTGAGAGAAGAGACCAACCCCCACCTCTCTACAGCCTCCTCTCAGGTAATTATAGAGAGCACTCAGGTTTCCCTTCAACCTCCTTTTCTCCAGGCTAAAAAAGCCAAGTTCCCTCAGCCATTCCTCTTAAGACTTGCGCTTCAGACCCCTCACCAGCTTCATTACCCTTCTCTGAATATGCTCCAGTACCAAAATGTCCATTTCCCGAGTTTATTTTTTTAGGTCAGCACTGGTTTTCTTTTCCACCTAGCATTGTTGATTTCCCAACTTAACTACTGCCCTGCTGGATTGCACGCTCTGAATATCCCCTCCAAAGAGCTTGTCTCCACATGTAGTACTCTATATTAGAGAAAAATCAAGTAACATACTAAATAGGATAAAAGTTTCACCAAAACCATACTGAAACAGGTGGGGTTTTTTTTGCTGATGGCTTATTTAAGTCTGTAAACTATTTGTTCTGACAGACATTTGCAAAGTTAAAGGTTCTTCCCCTGTTTTTGGTCTCAGGGAGTTCTATACTTCTAGCAGTGCAGCTGTAAAACCCACATACACCAAGATGCCTCCACCTCTTCTATTTTCCAGTGCCTACAGAAAGTCCCAAATTTGTTTACTAGGATATTTCTTTTGATTTGATAAGTCAAAAGTGTTCCTGGTGTTGCCTGTACTAGTAGCAAGAGGTGAAACTATGTAAATTATACTCTATCGCAGCCATCCCTTTCAACACAAGCAGTGTCTTTGGGTCCAACCATAGAGATTCATACACTTCATTTCAAGGATCACAGACAAAGGCTCCAGAGACTGCAGATGCTCTAAAGACTTCTCTAGGAAACGCTTCAATGGATCACGCTTAGAGAAAACCTTGACCACGGCGGCTCTCAAATACGTTTGCAACGCTTCCCTGACAACCTCCAAAGGTTTGCACAGACGTTCAGCTACCAACTGCCTTTCAAGACAAGAAAGCCCACTCAAGGCAGCAGGCTTTCAGACATCCATTCCACACATCTCCTAGAGCTCAGGGGCCACCACTGCTCTGGCAACCACCTGCTGGGCAAGCACACCTAAACATGGGCCTCTGCACACACCCACCTGCCCACCTCTCCTCCTGCCTTTCACAGACAGCTCTGCAGCACCACAGAAGAAGGAAGCAAGTACATTCAAGAGCTCCTTACACTCAAGGAGTGTGCTTTGAAAACATTGGCCAGACATTTTGCACAAGGCCACCGACCACAATCAAGGGAGCTCCTGCTTTTTTCAGAGAAAGAGAGAGGGCGCGGGGCTGGGGGTGGGCGGGGGTGAAGAGATCAAGAAATGAGCAGCCACAGAAATGAAACTATTTTCTCCTTTCGACACAATTGGTCCAGGCCAGGGACGGAGAGCACTGCTGGGGGAGAAATCTGGGATGTGTCTCTTTCCAGGCGGCACTTGTGAAGAAGGATCGCTTTACAGCTGGTGAAGAACATGACTACAAGTTTCAAGCAAGAAGGAAAGGGGAAGGGCGGGGCTCGATGCACGAGAGGTGGCACCACTTCCCAAGGGCTGGTGGTAGGGGGACAGGAAAGAAGGGCCCATGTAACCCTGGACTATCAACAAAAGAAAGGTTTATTGGTGGGAGATGTTGCAGGCGACCCTGCAGGGTGTCCATAGAGTTTTTCTTCTCCCACCTAAGTTTGGCTGCAGCGGCTCGGCTGCCCGTAGGGAGTTGGCCCAGTGGCTCCTGCGAGGCCGTTGGTGCCATCTCATGGAAGGAGCCAGGGTGTGCTGCTGTCGTGCCACATCATCCCTGGGCAGCTGCATCCACTTCCATGGGTTCCTCCATGTCTCCGGGTTAGTCCACCTCCATGGCTTCTTCTAGATCTTGAGGTCGAGCCACTGCCAGGGGCACCACACTGCTCCCTGCTGTATTGGCAGACGTTAGCCACACGCCACACCTTGCTGGATTGACACGCGTGGCCTGCGCCTTGTTCTTCAATGCTGCCAGGTGATGCCCATGCCTGGGTCTCACACCATTCCCTGGCAGGCAGACGTGCTTTGGCTGCACCCTGTTACCTGCTGGGCCTAAAGCCAGGCACTGCATGCCACGGATGGCAGAAGCCAGGATGATGGGGCTCATGCCATGAGAGGTGATCTTGTTCCTCCTCCTCCTCCTGCGCTGATTGCGCTGCCTGCTCCTGGGAGGTGCCTTCCTCCTCCGTACTTGCAGGGCGCAGCTCTGGGGCATCCCACGCCAAGGTGGGCAGCCATCCGCCTTGCTCCTCTTCCTTCCAGCCATGCTTGGCATCGCAGGGCCAGGAAGCTCAGCAAACTGGGGGCCAGCTGCATAGGCCCCTGCTTTTATAGGTGCCCAGCAACAGGCAGTGAGGTGGCTGCTGACATCAGGAGCCCACTGTGATGTCGATTGTGACTCATGCCTGTGGCCAAATACGGCAGGTTTGGGCATGGGGGGCCTGTGGCCTGAAACGTGCCCAAATGCTGGCAGAAGGATGAGGGCCCATGGGGCTGAGGGCCCCTTGCCTGGGGCTTGCTCCCCTCTCCCATCATGCTTGCCCAGGAGAAAGGCTGTCCCTTGGAGACACGGACTACCCTCCAGCTCCCACCATCACCCCTGGCCTCCAGCCCCCTCCTCGTCCCACACATTCACAGAAGGAGAAAGCTTGGAAGGGACCTCTGGAGATCAGCTAGTCCAACCCCCCTGACAAAGCATGTTCAACTAGAGCAGCTTGCACAGGAACACGTCCAGGTGGGTTTTGAGTGTCTCCAGACAAGGAGACTCCACCACCTCCCTGGGCAGCCTGTTCCAGTGCTCTGTCACCCTCACCATAAAGAAGTTTTTCCGTGTATTTGAACGGAACTTCCTATGTTCTAGCTTGTGCCCATTGCCCCTTGTCCTGTCGCTGGGAACCATTGAAAAGAGCCTGGCTCCGTCCTCCTTAAACCCACCCTTTAGATACTTGTAAACATTAATCAGGTCCCCCCTCAACCTTCTCTTCTCCAGGCTAAAGAGTCCCAGCTCTTTCAGCCTTTCCTCATAAGGGAGGCGCTCCAGTCCCATAATCATCTTGGTTGCCCTACGCTGGACTCGCTCCAGTAGTTCCCTGTCCCTCTTGAACTGGGGAGCCCAAAACTGGACACAGTACTCCAGTTGTGGCCTCACCAGTGCAGAGTAGAGGGGAAGAATGACCTCCCTCGACCTACTGGCCACAGTCTTCCCTATGCAGCCCAGGATGCCATTGGCCTTCTTGGCGACAAGGGCACACTGCTGGCTCATGGATAATTTGCTGTCTACCAGGACCCACAGGTCCACTCCTCATGGACAACCTTTCAAGAGAGAAGAACAGGAAAGCCACAGCAGCATTTTCTTACGGCACAAGAGCACAGGAACTCCTGAGCAACTACTGTCTGAAGAAACAGAAGCAGCTGCAATTCTAAACTTCAGTCCTCGGAGGCAAAATCTGCTCTCCTGGGTTTGTGAGCACGAGTAGCAAGAAAGACATGCAGAGCAACAATCACAGCAAGCCTCTCGCTTTCTTCATCAACAAACTCAGTCCTTAGGCACAGTCAGAAATGATCAGCCTCTTCAGATTGTGGGCCTGGCCTCAGAAAGGAAACGTTTCTCCTCCAGACGCACACAAACTGAGCAAATAGCGCTATCGGTAATGGTGCTGAGAAGGAGAGAGATTAGCACAGGGAGTTCCAAAGGGAGCATGGGGCAGCTTAACCTGCACAGGGACTGCCACTTCCCATCACACAAAGACCTTTGAAAAGCAGCATTTCCCTGGCACTTTCACCTTAAAAACGCTACATGCACATGAACACGTGCCTCCAGGAAGAGATTTCAGCCAAACATACATTTCCACCTCCCAGGTTTTCCCAGCAAGTTTAATGTTTCCACCATGTGAAGGATTGCAAAACAAGTTTTCCATAGAGCAGAGCAATCGAGAAACAAGAACTTCCTCCCACACCAATCACAAGCTTGTCACCATCCTTAGTTGATGAAACTGTGACCCAAGCACACTCGGACAAAGCACAAAAAACCTTCCCGATTTCACAAGGGCAAGGAAGTAGAATCGCTGTCACCTCAAAGGTACTCAAGGGCAATTTGCATCCATGCATGGTTACACATACGTATCTGTAACATATGGTTACACATACATTACCCACCTTTTTTCTCTTGGATTTCAATGAAAAAGTAAAATGGGATGGAAGCTGGCTTGCTTTCTAACATCTAGACAGGTGGATGGAATGGAGCCCAGGGAGACAGGCAGTTGGGGCAGAGCAGCCTGCGCAGGGAATCCTCCCAGTTTCACTTGGGCGCAGCAAGGCTCTTGGAAAAACACACAGACACCTGCCCCTTTGACAAGCCTCACTTTGCCCTAAGACACTGCATGTAATAAGTAACTAAAGGTGATTTGCTGATCAAACAAGTTAAGCAAGAGGAAGGAACCCATTGTGGCAGTCTTGAGAACTCCCTGTTTAACCAGAAGAGACATGCCCACAATGTTATCTTGCTACACCAACATGGGAACTCCTGTTTGACAAAAAGCTTAACCACAATGTTATCAGAATGTATTGTTTTGAGCTGATTCTGTGACCAACATTTTATCTAAACTACCTCAAGCAAGAAGCTACAGAGGGGTGTACCGAAGAAGATGTCAAAACCGACCTCCGTGAAGATAAAAAGAGCTGCTCAGCTTGCTTGAATTTGCGAGCCTTTGGTGGAGCTGCGACTCCCCGACCGCCCAGCGCTGCTTTTGCCTTCCTACCTCAATAAATATTTATTGAATCTATTTTGGACTCGATTTATTTTAAATTCAACTATAACAAATTTGGTGCCATGACTCGGATCCAGACAGCCGACTCGGAATTCAACTCTGGGAGGCACCCCATCTTCGGATGGTCCCAAAGGAGATTCCGACTTAGCTCACCTGGATTTTCCGAACTGAGATAGGAAAGCAAAAAGAAAAGAGAAAGGAGATACTGCAGTTCCCCGTAATTTTTGTGCACGAAGAGCCGGACGAAGACTCGGGAGTGAGTAAGTATATTGCGGTTCCGTTCGGTCGGGGATTGGGTACCCGGGTGCGAGTGACTGAGACGTCCACTGGGCTTAGTAGCCCACTGGACAAAGTGAGTGTGGACCTCCTAATAGTGCGGTTCCCATTGTCCGCGAGGGCGTGGGCCACGAACGGAGGGAAGTGAGTGAATTTTGAGTGAAAGAAGGCACTTTCGGAAGATGGGACAGAAGAAAAGTAGGACTTCTGGTTCCATGCAGGAGATACGGGGTGGGCTCCCCGATATACCCCAAGATAGCCCGTTAGGCCTAATGATTCGATATTGGGGTAGTTCCCCTTCTCGAAAAGGGAAGTCCAAGGAGAAATTGGTCTATTATTGTATGGAGGTATGGGGAAGAAAACAGATAAGAAAAGATTTATATTGGCCAATTCATGGATCCTTAGAGGATTGGATATGCCAACAATTAAACATATATGTTAACAACAAACGACCATTTAATAAGGAGGAGAGCGAATACGCCTTTTTATGGATCCTGGGCACGGCTCAGGCTGCTAATTTGTTTCCATTAAAAGAAAAGAAAAATGATAGAAAGAAAAGGTGGGATGTAGACGAACCTCCAGCGTCTCCCCCACCCTATGTCCCCCCTCCGCAAGGTCCTGAGCAAGATCTCCCTCCAACAGCCCCCACAGAACCTGGGGCAGAGGCTCCTCCTTCTAATCGAAGAATAACTAGAAGTCAAACTAGAGAAAGGAGGGAGGAAAATTTATTGTATCCCTTAAGGGAGACTGCTATGGGGGGACCACAACCCGGAGTTGGATTTGTATCTGTACCCCTCAGCTCCAGGGATGTGAGGGAACTTAAGAAAGAAATGGGACACTTGTTAGAGGACCCATTAGGGGTAGCAGAACGTTTTGATCAATTCCTCGGGCCTAACATTTATACTTGGGACGAGATGGAGTCTATTTTAAAGATCTTGTTCACAAACGAAGAACGAGGAATGATCAGAACGGCAGGCATGAGGCATTGGGACCAGAGGCATCAGCATGGTCCCACCGGAGATGTAAAATGGCCCTTACAGGGGCCCAATTGGGACAATCAAGACCCCGCACATAGAAATAACATGATTGATCTCCGGGATACGATAATTCAGGGGATTAGAGATTCTGTACCCAGAGGGCAAAATATTAATAAGGCCTTTAATGAACAACAAAAGAAAGATGAAACCCCCACCGAATGGCTGGAAAGATTGAGAAAAAGTTTACAGCTATATTCTGGGTTAGACCCCGAGAGCCAAGTGGCTCAAGCCCTGCTGAAAACTCAGTTTGTAGCTAAATCTTGGACAGATATAAGGAGAAAGTTAGAGAAAGTAGAAGACTGGCAGGAAAGGGGGTTAGATGAATTATTACGAGAAGCTCAGAAGGTGTATGTGAGAAGGGAGGAAGAAAATCAGAAGAAACAAGCCAGAATCCTGATGGCAGCTGTAAGGGAAGGACAAAATCAGGGCAGGAGAGGAGAAAGTCCCCGGAAGGGCCCAGTAGAACCGAGAAGAAGAAGATTTAGTTTGCAGGACACAATGTTTTTATTGTCGCAAGAAGGGACATCTACAGAGAAATTGTCGGAAAAGAAGGCAGGATGAGGAGATTTTTAAGGAAGATTAGGGGGGTCAGGGGCTCTATTTGCTGGGGACCCCTAAGGTTACCGAGCCCTTGATAAAATTGAAATTGGGTCCTCAGCACGAAGTGTTCGAGTTCCTTGTGGACTCGGGTGCCGAAAGATCAACAGTCCAAAAGTTACCATCTGGATGTGTTGAATCAAAGGATAAACTCCAAGTAATTGGTGCAAAGGGGGAACCTTTTAAGGTGCCCCTGATAAGGAATGTAACAATAGAAACCCCAAATAAATACGGAGTGGGAACATTTTTATTGGTCCCAGAAGCTGAGTATAACCTCTTGGGACGAGACCTGATGGTGGAATTAGGAATCAATTTGGAAGTAGAGCAAGAGAAATTAAAAGTAAGATTATGCTTATTAACTGCACAAGATGAAGCCAAGATTAATCCAGAAACTTGGTATAGCCCAGGGTCGGTGGGAAAATTAAATATCAAACCGATCACGGTCTCCATAAAAGACCCAGACCAGCCAATTAGGATAAAACAGTATCCCATCTCTAGAGAGGGGAGAGAAGGGTTGCAGCCAGTAATTGAGAGACTTTTGGCCCAAGGGCTTTTGGAACCCTGTATGTCTCCCCACAATACTCCCATATTGCCTGTAAAGAAGCCGGATGGGTCCTATCGTTTAGTACAAGATCCGAGAGCCGTAAATGAACGAACCATTACCCGGTTCCCTGTGGTGGCTAACCCGCACACTATACTTAATCAGTTAAGTCCAGATTATAAATGGTATAGTGTTATAGATTTAAAAGATGCTTTTGGGGCTTGTCCCTTAGAAGGAAAATGTAGGGACTATTTTGCTTTCGAGTGGGAGAACCCCAAGACCCATAGAAAACAACAATTACGGTGGACCGTTTTGCCCCAGGGATTTACAGAGTCTCCGAACTTGTTTGGACAAGCTCTGGAACAGTTACTGGAATCTTATGAATTAAGTCAGGGACTAATTCTAATACAATACGTGGATGATTTATTGATCGCTGGAAGAACTCAAGAAGGAGTCAGAAATGAGAGCATCAAATTATTGAACTTTTTAGGCCTCAAGGGATTAAAGGTTTCTAAGTCCAAATTACAGTTTACTGAAGAAGAGGTAAAATATTTGGGGCATTGGCTCATAAAGGGACACAAGAAATTAGATCCCAAAAGAGTAAAAGGAATTTTGTCTCTAACAGCGCCCACTAATAAAAGACAGATAAGACAGTTATTGGGATTATTAGGGTATTGTCAACAGTGGATAGAAAATTACAGCAGTGAAGTAAAATTCTTGTACGAAAAATTAACTAAAAACGGTTGGTAAAATGGTCCCCTGAAGATGAGAATCATTGGGAAAATATAAAAAGAGATCTGGTAGAAGCACCTGTCCTCAGTTTACCCGATATCCGTAAACCCTTTCAACTCTTTATCAATGTAGATAACGGGACAGCTTATGGGGTTCTGACCCAAGGATGGGCAGGGCAGAGAAAGCCTGTAGGATATTATTCTAAAATACTGGATCCTGTAAGCCGCGCGTGGCCCACCTGCTTGCAAGCAATAGTGGTCACTGCATTAGTAGTGGAAGAAGTTGGAAAAGTCACCTTAGGAAGTGAACTAAAAGTATACCCCCCCCATAACATTTGAGGAGTATTGCAACAACGGGCTGATAAGTGGCTTACAGATAGTCGATTGCTAAAATATGAGGGAATTTTAATTAACTCCCCTCGACTAGAAATGGAAACCACTTCTATTCAGAATCCTGCCCAATTTTTATACGGAGAACCTAAAGAAGATTTGACACATGACTGCCTCCAACAAATAAATTTGCAGACTAAAATAAGGGAGGACTTAGAAGACGATGAATTAGACGAAGGAGAAAAATTATTTGTGGACGGCTCCTCACGAGTGGTTGAAGGACAACGGAAATCAGGTTATGCTATTGTGGATGGGTATACTTTTAAGATAAAAGAATCAGGACCATTAAGTGAAGCCTGGTCCGCACAAGCGTGTGAGTTATATGCTATGCTAAGGGCATTAAACCTCTTAGAAAATAAAGTTGGAACTATTAACACAGATTCAAAGTATACCTTTGGGGTGGTACATACTTTTGGAAAAATTTGGGAAGAGAGAGGCTTAATTAACACCCAGGGAAAAGGATTAGTCCATGAAAAGCTAATCTTAGGAGTTTTAAAGGCATTAAGAGGTCCACTAAAGATAGCCATAGTCCATGTAAAAGGACATCAGAAGGGACTAACCCATACTGTAAGAGGAAACAATCTAGCCAACGCGGAGGCAAAACGGGCTGCATTATTAATGGTTCAGACCTTGAGAGAGGAACCTGGAAGGCTAAAATTAGATAAAACTTTCACTCTCCAAGAATTGGAGAAGCTAAAACAAATTGGAGCAAAAAGAGATGGTGATAAATGGCTGCTACCAGACGGCAGGGAAATTCTTCCAAAAGGATTAGCTCGGGGAATACTGAATAAATTACACCATAAAACTCATTGGGGAATTCAAGCTTTAGTGGATCAGTTTGAGACAAACTATGCCTGTGTCGGAATATACGGTCTAGCTAAAAGGATTTTAGAGGGATGTTTAACCTGTCACAAAGTGAATAAACGACAACTTAGGGAAAAGGTAAAAGGAGGTCATGAATTGGCTAAAAGACCCTTTCAGAAAATACAGGTGGATTTTACCGAATTGCCAAAGGTGGGGAGATATCAGTATTTATTGGTCTTGGCTGATCACCTTACGCACTTTGTAGAAGCCTTTCCAGTGGTAAGAGCTACTGCAAAGACAGTTATTAAGATTCTCTTGGAAGAAATTATTCCAAGATATGGGACTGTTGTGGTAATTGACTCAGACCGAGGTCCACATTTCACATCCAAAGTAATTAAAGAGACAACTGAATTGTTCGGTACAAAATGGGAATACCATACTCCCTGGCACCCACAGAGTTCTGGGAAAGTAGAAAGAATGAATGGGGAGATAAAGAAACACCTAACCAAACTTATGGTGGAAACAAAAATGAACTGGGTTAAATGTTTCCCATTGGCTTTGCTTTACATTAGAACTCAGCCAAGAACAGATACTGGTATATCCCCCTTTGAAATGTTGTATGGAATGCCTTATGACTTTGGGTTATTAGTGGAACACCCAAAAGTCGAGGATAAACTTTTAACAGAATATATTTTAGAACTTACAAAAAGAAGACAGGAACTAAGAAAGAAGGGCTTGGTAGTACAAAGACCTCCCTTGGACATTTCCATACACCGAATCCAGCCCGGAGACCAGGTACTAATCAAAACCTGGAAAGAAACCTCCCTAACACCTCGTTGGGAAGGACCCTTTCTTGTTTTACTTACCACAGATACGGCTGTACGGACAGCAGAAAAAGGATGGACTCACGCTAGTAGGATTAAGGGACCTACCTTCCCAGAGAAGTGGACTGTGACATCGGAACCAGGAGATCTTCGAGTAAAGATAAGGAAAAGCGAGACCGGTAAATGAACCACTCCAGAAGGGAAGTAAGAGATAGTTTATATCGATGGTTCCAAATACCGCCAGGAAATACTCTACGAAAGGTATATTTTGCACCTTGGAGTGAAGAAAGGATAGCGGACCAAACAGGGTGGGGTGGATTATACAAACTAACAGGAACTCCCCAGGTTTTTCCATTTTGTTGCGAAACAGAGACGGAGATACCCGAATCACCCGGAATAGGAGATCTCTGGGGAATACCCTGCTTAGAACACCCTACTTCCGGACATTTATGTTGGGTTGTTTGCCGATGTCTAAATTGTAATAGAGATTGGTCCTGTGTTTCATTTAAGAGACAACCCTACTGTATGAAATGTCGCAATGATTTGATACATGCCAGGGGACCAGAGGATCCAGTGGAAACTCATAAATTATTTTGTGGGTGGGAACTGTCAGTACCTGAACTTTGGGAAGTATATGAAACAGACTGGTATAGAGTTTTAAGACAGTGTGCTATAAGATTCGCCTGGAAATGGGCACAACAACCACATAGGTGGAAATAGATTTGAGAGATAACTAACTCTTTAGACCTTGGAAATTATTGACAGGATAACAGCAAAATTCCCCTGAAGACTATCTGCTGCTGCCGAGAAGATCTTGATATCCCGTTGCTCTCTGCAAAGGAGTAGACGAGGAAGGCAGAGAGGTACTAAACAGTAGGGAAATGAAAGCTGGTATCCTATTAATGGTATTGATTACCATGACGCTAGAAAATGAACATCAACCCTTCAACTGGACCTTAGGTCGATGGGAAGATTCAATGGAAGTTCGGTATAATGTGACAGCCGGACCCCCAGAATTCCAAGTTAAATTGGAAGATTTAGTCTTTTATGAACTAGACCCACCTGGCCGACGAGAAAGAGCAATAAAACCTTTTTATCTCTGCCCCAGTTCGAATCCAGGGAAAAGCTATTGCAATTTCCCTAATCACTATTACTGTGCATATTGGGGATGTGAAACCATAGCTTCAAACTGGGACGTAGCCATTAAAGATAGATTTCTAACTATAACATGGGGACCCAGAGGATGCAACCCGCCAGCTCCTAGCTGGGATGGACACATAGAGGGCCCCCACCTTGGCAACTGTAAGCATGTTTTACTAGAAATCCTGCAGCCTAATGACCACGGATGGTTATTTGGACGAACCTGGGGAATGCGATATTGGGAATCTGGAACTGATAGAGGAGGACTAATATTCATTCAAAAACGGGAAGTTAAAATGCCACAAGCAGTAGGGCCCAATCGAGTCATCACAAAGCAAAAAGGGAAAAAGAAGAAGCCAAAGGTAGGAAACTCCACAGCCTCAGTCACCCCAGGGACATACCTAACCTCTACAAATAAAGTGGAGAAAATACCCAAAGACCGTGAATCCTTATGGGCTGTAATGCAGGCAGCCTATCAAGCTTTAAATACAACAAATCCAAATTTTACCATTTCCTGTTGGTTATGTTATGACATAAAGCCCCCTTTTTATGAGGGGATAGCTGTGTCATCTCCTTTTAATACCTCTACCGAGGACAATCCCTCCAGATGTAACTGGAAGGAACGGAAGGCGGGGATTACTCTCCAACAGGTCAGAGGGAGCGGTTGGTGTATAGGAAAGGTAACGAACGAGAGAAGAACTCTATGTACTAACCAGACTCAAAACTTTACATCTAATACTAAATGGGTTCTGCCTAGTCCTGGGGCATGGTGGGTCTGCTCCATAACCGGATTAACACCCTGTTTGTCCACTGCTGTTCTCAAGAAAAGTATCTCAGAATTTTGTGTACAGGTTACCGTGGTACCTAGAATCCTCTTACATGGGGAAGAAACTATGTATTTACATTGGAGCAATTTAGGACATAAAATCAACAAAAGAGAGCCAATATCTACAACTACTACAGCTACTCTACTTGGTTTAGGGGTCGCTGGGACCGCCACTGGCATAACCTCCTTGATGCAACAATAGCAGAGTCTAACATCTCTAAGAGCTGCAGTAGACGAAGATTTGGCCCGAATAGAAAAATCTATTTCCTATTTAGAGAAATCATTGACTTCATTGTCGGAAGTAGTTTTACGGAATCGAAGAGGATTGGACCTTTTGTTCTTGCAAAAGGGAGGATTATGTGCTGCCCTAGGTGAAGAATGTTGCTTTTATGCTGACCATACAGGGGTAGTAAGAGATTCGTTAGCTAAACTGAGAGAGGGATTAGAGAAAAGAAAACAAGAGCGAGAGGCTCAGTCCTCCTGGTGTGAATCTTAGTTTAATCAGTCACCATGGCTGACTACCTTAATTTCTACTTTGGCGGGACCCCTCATGATGTTGCTATTGGCTCTGACTTTTGGACCGTGTGTCATTACTAAATTTGTAACCTTTGTTGAAAGCAGGTTAGAAAAAGTGCAGCTAATGGTGATGAAGCAATCAGAACTGGCAATGAAAATTATACCGAACGAAAATCCTGAATTAGATGCAGCTTGTGAGGTATTGTCTAGGTTTGATCAGCAAATCACTTATAAATAAAAGAAGGGGGGGATTGTAATAAGTAACTAAAGGTGATTTGCTGATCAAACAAGTTAAGCAAGAGGAACGAACCCATTGTGGCAGTCTTGAGAACTCCCTGTTTAACCAGAAGAGACATGCCCACAATGTTATCTTGCTACACCAACATGGGAACTCCTGTTTGACAAAAAGCTTAACCACAATGTTATCAGAATGTATTCTTTTGAGCTGATTCTGTGACCAACATTTTATCTAAACTACCTCAAGCAAGAAGCTACAGAGGGGCGTACCGAAGATGTCAAAACCGACCTCCGTGAAGATAAAAAGAGCTGCTCAGCTTGCTTGAATTTGCGAGCCTTTGGTGGAGCTGCGACTCCCTGGCCGCCCAGCACTGCTTTTGCCTTCCTACCTCAATAAATATTTACTGAATCTATTTTGGACTCGACTTATTTTAAATTCAACTATAACACTGCACACAAACAAGAAACTGCACTCTTCAAACAGCTACAACAACCAGTCCCAAAACTCCTCGTACCTCCTCACATCCTTCCCTGCGCCAGCAGGGCGTAAAACCCAATTAAAAGACCAAGGGAAAAAAACAAAACAAAACAAAACAACACAAGAGAAACAAATTTAAAGAACAATTTTAAAATTATTTCTGCTCTCTTGAGTTTAGATCTAACCAAAGTTAGTCTGCAGGAAGCCCTGCAAATTGCTAACTTATGTTTCTACATAGAACACGTACAATAGCAGCAGAAAGAATTCAATGGACTTGTGGATGCCTGCTGTGCCATACACTAATCGAAGAATGTCTCAGGGAGTACATTTGTCGTCCTTGCTCTCATAAGATCACCCACGGAATTCCCAATTCAGAGCACATCCTAACACTAACTCAAGAAGTGACAACATTTTTCTCTAAGCCTATTTCCGTAGGCTCCAATTCACATCTCACTCACAACAGTGGACTTTAGGAAGACCTTCGCAGATGTCAATGAAGTACATAAAACTACTTGGAGAAAACAAACAGACAATTCGCATCTGAGAAAGATGTACAAAGGGCTATTTGCTCCTGTTTCTAATGAGAGAAGGAACAGAAAGGAAACTTCTCAGAACAAGCCACAGAAACATGCCCAGAAATATTGCTGTCAACAGAAGAAGACAGGAACAGACTTTGACAGATCTTCTCCAACAGCAAGAGAATACGTCTAAATCTATCTAAGAATTGCTTGCTCAAGGGAAAATAATCCGTGCTAACAAAAGCAGGCAAAAGCATCGAGCCGGGGGGCTTTTTTCATTTTTATGTGCTCAAGAGATGTCTACCTGAGAACGGGCTTTGTTTCCTCAGTCATTTCTCTTTGCCTTGACGTGAAAGCGACAAGTTCTTTGACAAATGGACCCAAACACCCTCCCATCCTCCACCCCCAGAGGAGCTACCTCTCAAGTACCATTTCCCCCTCGCATTAAGGGCTGTTTGGGAATAACTTACCGGCACAAGGCGAGCTGGCGCCGGGCAATGCCTGCACCAATCCAAACCGCGCCGCCTGCAGCAAGGGAGGAGAAAGGAGCGGGGGAGAAGGCAAAACCCCGGCAAAGCAGAGGCTGTCACCCACCGCAGCAGCAGGCCCAGCGGAGCCGCGCTGCCTCCGGAGAAAAGCCGCTCCCGCCCCGGCCCCGACGCTCCCGCACCAGCTGCCCCAGAGGACGCCGCTGCCGGCGGCTCCGGGCCGGGCCGGGCCGGGCCGGGCGGGGGGTGCCCGGGGGCCGCGTTCCCCCTTCGGCCCCGCAGCCCAGGGCCGCCGCCTTCCCCCGCCTCTGCCCATGGCCGCCGGCTGCCTGAGGGGGTGTCCGCTCCCCCGGCACCCTCGGGCGGTCCGTGCCTGCGGAGGGCCCGGCCGGCGGGCGGCTGGGCTCCCCCGAGGGGCGGCCGAGAGCCGGGGGGGGCCGGCGCTCCCCGCCGGTGGCTGACAGGGGCGGGAAGCCGCCGACGAGCTGCCCCTGAGCAGCGCCGGCCCCCGGCAGCGGCCGCTGGCGCGGCAAGGGCAGCGGGGGCTGCAGCCCCGACGGCCGCCCCAGCCGGCTGGTGGCCCCGCAAGCCCGCCCGGCAGCCCGAGGCCTGCGGAGAAGGAGGAGGGCTCGCTGGGCAGCGCTCTGGGCCTGGCGGAGAGCAGGCGAGGGCCGGGCTCGGCAGCGGCCTGCCCGGGGGCCGCCGCCCTCACAGGCCTTCGGGCGGGGAAGGTGCTGCCCGGGCGGGGGCTGCACAGGCCGCGCCGCCCCTCCCGAGCCTCCGCCTGTGGCCGCAGACAGGCCTCTGCTTTGTTCAGAACAGTATGCTCACTAAAATGTTGCTTGTTTCTTACCCACCTTCTGACTGTGTGAGAAAATAGCTCATTCCTGACCTGACTGTGTGAGAAAACAGTTGGTCGCTGAGCTGATGTTACAGACAGTGATAATGAGGAGACAAACAGAAGTAGCTCCTCACCCAGGATGGGATAACAAGAAGTCGTTAATCACTTCAAGGCTCTTTTATGCATCACGTGTGTACTCCTGTACCCATTAGGACAGAGCCGTGGCTACTTCAAGGAACATCCTTAGCATCCTCAAGAAGTTGGCAAACTTACAGTAGACGTTTACTGTCCTGAGACGACTCAATACCTCAAAAGGATAATGTGAGGAAGGGTCTCCTTACCCAAACGACCACCGAGAAGCTCACACTTGTGCAGAAGTGTTTTGCCGACACAGCAAAATTTCACACACATGTGCAAAAAGATGACTCTGTAAGCCTAGGTGGCTTCTGTCTTAGGCAGGCGGAATTCTGAGACTATTTTGTGTATAAATAATGGGTGAATATCCCCGGTAAGGTGTGCTAGATTTGTGGGTTTTCCCCCTGGCACCCAACGTCGAATAAAGCACTATCTCCTCTCTAAACTACTTTTGGTTTCGAGAGCTTTTATTTCAGGTAACAACTCCCTGACTGCGCTTCATCCCCCTCCATCTCCCAGGACTGATGCAAAGCGATTGTGCCTTGGGCTGTAGTTGTGTGAGGCAAAGTTCAGGGAGAAGCCGTGGGATTTCGGGGAAAAGTGAGAGGCTGGCACATCACTGTTGGGGACGCAGGTGACAATCCCAGCTGTCGCTGGCTCAAACCCCAAACCAAAATGGCCCGTAGGTGCCTTTTGGAGCAAACCTTGGGGAGGGTTCAGCGTGCAGAGACCCCAGCGACTTTCCTCCTCTTACCTGTTAGTCTGAGCACCATTCCTCTCCCCAAAACATGCCAGAATTAACCTTTTTCTGAAGGCTGCTCAGGATACAGTCAGAAAAGGCCTTTTGCTGCAACAGCCTGGACATATTTGCCATTTGCAGGGGAAGAAACCCATCTCTTCTACCCCGCTTTTTCATTTTCATTAGCAGGCACTGCGGACTCCATCTGGAGTGGTCTAAGTGGACCACAGTGGTTCAAGGATATAAATCAGGTGGAACATGAGAGAGAGGTGCCTGCCAGCAGACTTGGTGTTCTAGAAGTCCAACCAGTGGGATGGTGGCGCTTCCAGGTGCTGCACGGGGCTGTGGAGGAGCCGGCACAAACACTGGAGCTTCTCCAAGCTTGGGAAAAGGACACAAGCTCTTTGGGGGGCTCTTGGCAGAGGAAGGGGGAGCCCCAGATGATCTCCCGGGGCTGCCCATCTCCAAAGCTGGCTCTTTCTCCTTGACAGTCTGCTCAGCCTCCTCTCCCTCTCCCTCTCCTCCAATTTTGGTGCCCAACCCCCCCGCCCTCCTCCAGCCGGTCCCAGCCTCTGCTCTGGCAGCCGGGGGCTCAGTCGTGGCCATAACCATCTTTTTCCACTGGCCACGTGCAGAGCTCAAAGCAGCCCAGGCCTCACCTCCAGACTCCTTGGCCCTCCATGCTTTATGGACAACTCATCATTTTCACCAGAATGCAGGAAGCCCAGGAAAACCCAGGAAAGTCTCCTGTGTTTCCTGGCCAGATGCAGCCTGCTGTAGATCAGGTCTTGTAGCCTCTTTGAAGCCTTCAAGTAGCCCTGGGCCTGCCTTGTCCTTTGGCGTGACAGCACGGGATGCACCACACACAGCTTAATTTTCTTTTAATCCTCCATCAATTCCTGTGACTTCTGGAAATGATTCCACTATTGACTAGACACTGGATCCCTTTCGGGCAGGTACGGTGTTGACAGGAGAGAGAGGAATATTCAAAAGCGGCGTAAAACTGCTGCGACTGGGCAATGTTGTGGGTCCGTGTAGACTCATGATGGCTGCTGTAAAAGACCTGGATCTGGGTATTTTCAGACGGGCAGCTTATGATCCAGAGGAATGCTGGATTAACAGACAGCCAGAATGTAGAGCTGCGACAGAAAGATGGACAGCTTTTGGCAGGATATTTTTGTACTCGGGTATCTGAATGTATCTCCTGAAATTGCAGTTTAGTCAACGAGGCAAACCTGGGTGACGTGTGGGAAATTGGCCCCCCTGCTTAACATTGTAATAAGTAACTAAAGGTGATTTGCTGATCGAACAAGTTAAGCAAGAGGAACGAACACATTGTGGCAGTCTTGAGAACTCCCTGTTTAACCAGAAGAGACATGCCCACAATGTTATCTTGCTACACCAACATGGGAACTCCCTGTTTGACAAAAAGCTTAACCACAGTGTTATCAGAATGTATTGTTTTGAGCTGATTCTGTGACCAACATTTTATCTAAACTACCTCAAGCAAGAAGCTACAGAGGGGCGTACCGAAGATGTCGAAACCAACCTCCATGAAGATAAAAAGAGCTGCTCAGCTTGCTTGAATTTGCGAGCCTTTGGTGGAGCTGCGACTCCCTGGCCGCCCAGCGCTGCTTTTGCCTTCCTACCTCAATAAATATTTATTGAATCTATTTCGGACTCGATTTATTTTAAATTCAACTATAACAACATCAGCCTCACGGTTTCACCCTGGTTTTCCTTTTCTGATTCTGAGCTAAAATTCTGGAGGCTTTGGGACAAACTGTGTTCTCAGGTGTCCGTCAGAACTGGATATGCCCCAGCACAACCAGGAATGGCAGTTTTGTAGTTTTAGTATATTTGCGGTGCTTGGAGTTGTAGTCACAATTAGGGAACCCAGTTTAATTACTTGAAGAAGTGGAGATGATGGAAATAGCCTACTTACTTTGGTGTGGTACCCAGAGCACGAGGGATTTGGGGACCACTTACTACTGTGTGCAGTTGGTAACTTCTTGCTTGAGGGTCACTGAGCATGTGAATTTGCCTGTTTTACCCAGGCCAGTTCTCCTCGACTTTGTAGCTTTTAGGTACGTCATGAATCCTTCACCTGAAAAGCTGCTCCGGATGCTCTGGTGGGACCAAAGCTTCATCCATTTTGGTGTCCCCTGCTGTCTCTCTGCATCAGGGTGCTCATGGGTGCTTGCCCTGGAAGTCCTGCTCTGTGTGCTCTGCAGAGCACCCGTGGGCCATTTACAATATTATCTAACGATTATTGCTGGATTTAGCAACTACTTCAAAAAGGGTGTGGTTGCTGCAACAATTAGTGGTGTCCCTGGTCATGCAGTGATTCACCTCAACACAGTTGACTCCGGGCAGGGAGCGAGAGCGGGCGTAGATGGAGCTGGGAGCGTGCAAGGAGCAGAGAGCAGGGCTGGTCCGAGGGGGCGTGCGTGTCCTGCGGAGGGGCAGAGGTCGGCTTGCTTTAATTGCAATTATTTTCTCTGGTTTAGCTATAGAAAAGCAATGTGTGTGCTGAACTTTTTGTTTTGCAGGCTGGGGGTGATTCTTCACCTGGCTAAAGGAAGACATGTCTTTTAAAGTGAAATCAATTGTGTGTCTACACGAAAGAGTTGGAGTTCCCTTTAATGGCAGATGTTTGGCAGCAGAGGCATGGCTTTCTCATGGAGGCCAGCTCCATGTGAGCGTGTGCACAGAGCGCAGGAGCTGGGAAAAGGAGAGGAAGCTGAGAAAGGCAATGAGAAGACAGATGTATGCGCTGAGTATTTGATGAGCCATCCACAGGGCTCACAGTTAATCTAACGCGGTAAGGTGAAGCAAATGCCAACATTTCCTCTGGATACGGTGGGCCACAGAGGTGCTCACAGCAGACCTGGTGGGTGTTTTCCCAAATTGGAGAGAAACCCCCTTAGGCTAGCCAGAGCGGATGCCCGAGGGCTGTACTGGGTTGCCCACTGATGGCACCGGGGGTTGTCCAGGGTGGGATCAAGTTGCCCAGGAAGGGCACTAGGTTGCCCAGAGTGTGCACTGAGTTGCCCACAGGTGGCACTAGGTTGCCCACTGAGGGCATTGAGTTCATAGGATCACAGAACATCTCAAGGAGAAGGAGAACCATAAGGATCATCGCATCCACATCCCTGCTCCTTGCAGGACTACCTAAAAGTGAATCATATGACTAAGAAGGTTGTCCATCTGCTCGACAGTTGCCCAACAGCTGCACCTGGCTGCCCAGGGACTGCACCAGGTTGCCCAGCGAGGGCCAATAGGTTGTCCAGGGCAGGAACTAAGATGCCATGTGAGGGTATTTTCTGGCCCAGGTGTGGCCCCGGCTTGCCCATCAAGAGCACCGGCTTGCCCAGTGGCTGCATCCGGTTGCCATAGCGGCTGCAGGGAGTTGCCCAGACAGAACCCAGTTACTGAGCACCCTGTGCCCCTGGCAACGCTGCCCTGGTTCTGTGTCACGGACGGCACTGGGGATGCTGCAGTGTCTGGCAGTGCTGCCACCGAACCCGAGAGCACCACAGTGAGTAGCAGCCCCCCTGGGCACCCGCAAGCCTCTGGAGGCTCAGGGTGAGTATGTACTTTGGCTGGGAGGGGAGGACTGAAAAAGCAAGCATTTCTCCTAGTGCTCCCCAGTACCTCTTCTGTTGCCCAGACGTACCCAAAGTAGGTGGTCGGGGCTCCCATCGTGTGTCTGTGTTCAGGGGTGGCAGAAAGTGTCACCCTGGGATGGCTTATCCCCAGGGGGATGCAGGGGCTTTTACTTCAGCTGGAAATGCAGGGAAAGGTGACTGTGGTCCATTCCCAAGGGGTTTTCCTCTCTTTCCTAAACAAAAGGGAACTGGCACTCACAGTGGTTTTTGTTGGGCCTGAGCACAGACATTTCTCCCTCAGTTCTGCCAAACTGGCTCGCAGGGTCGTGATTGTGAAAGCGTTTTAGCTTTCTTTGGAGGGTGGGAGTTTCCTGCTGCCTGTCCCACAGCCTCTTCGGCCAGGCTGGATCCTGGGGCGAGACTCGGTGCCCGCGGCTCTGCTGCTGCTCTCAAGTCAGGCCCCAGGGCAGCCCATGCCAGCATGGCCAAAACTGGGCAAGGCTTGTAACTGGAGTCCTCAAAGTTCCGTGATTTCCCAGCTGCAGGCTGTGCACTTGTGCCCTCTGACTCATCCTGATTTTCCTGGGATTTGCCCTAACTAAAGGACCTGTTATTCTCCTGCATTCGCTGTTCATTTATTTAGTAGCTGCATTTGGAGACAGTGTTCTTCTGAATGCATCAAACCGTTATGGGCAGGTTTATTCCCTGCAAACATGCCATTTTTAAAGGAATGGAGTGGCTTTCATGCTGTTACAAATAGGATTGAGCACAAGTTTTATGTCCTACCCCACTCCCATCCAGGGATCTTATGTCCTAATCTTTCACTGGGGCTCTGAGCCAGGCTGGGAGCAGTGGGGATGGGATGGTGTTGGGAGAAGGGCACGTCCAGCTGGCTACGGCAGCCACAGGGACTTATTCCTGCCCGTGGGTGACACTTGCAACCTTACAAGAGCTTCCCACCCAGCATAACTTACCCTCCTGAGTGTTTGTCCTCACATTCGGTGTGTTAGGTGCAGTTGGTGGCCCTCTGCATTATGTTTCTGATAACAACTGACTGATAACCTCAATCTGAAAAGAGCAATAGCACCCGCAGTTCTTGGTATCAAAATCTTCACGTGTGGCCATTCCTCCTAGGGCTACTGCAAGGCTGGTGTTTACAAAGCCCTCTGAAAGGACTTGGTGGGATATCTCCTTTCCAAGCGCAGTGATTTTACATCAGGTGAGCCATGGACATTTTTCTTCTTTTGCAAGACAGAGATGGCTGTTCTTTTGAGGCTGAAATAGATTCCGGGGGAGGGGATGGGGGGTGTGTGTGTGTGTGTGTGTGTTCAAATTTGGATATAGTCCTGCAAAGCCCTGCTCACCTGCAGACTGCTCACTTGAGCATTTAATGCAAGTGAATATGGAGGGATGAGGATGGAGTCCCTCACCCACAAATCGCGCTGGGCTGGTAGCAGCTGTGTGTCCAAAGGGGCGCAGCTCTCGGGGCTGGTAATGGCACTTTGAAAGAGAAAATGACACGTGGAGTACTAGAAGATCAGCAGATACCAAACCCAGCCAAAAGAAGCAGATGAACACCAGAGAATCAGCAGCTACAGTTTCACGGGACTGACAGATTGAAGGAAAATGAAGGCACAATATCTGTCACTCTCTTGAGCAGCCATGATTTGTTTTTTTCCCCATTTCAAGACCTGATGCGAGATATGAACAACAAAGTCAGATCTTTCTCTAGATACAAATGCTTGGGACGCTGTCAGAAGGGATTTGCTTTCAAGAGTTTTAGGTCTGCACAGGCAATGTGTAGGTGCTGTGTGCATCGCTGTTTGTGTTCCAAGTTGCACGTGTTGCTGTAAGAAGGAAGGCAAGTGCAGGAGCTTACTGAGTGTGGTTGTCTTCTCTCTGCTCCTCTGTGCAGGACACGTACCTGAAGAGCAGTGTTCAAGAATGCAGCCTGGTCGATCTCCCTTAACGGCAACGTACGCCCATCCACGATCAACACCTAGCAAGTTTCTGCCTGCCATCAGTGCCATGGCTTCAAGCTATAAGGCCCGTTTTCCTTACTACCCGCTGCCTCAGAGCTCCGGCCTCCCCTGGATGCCCAGCACCTACTACAAACCAGCTGCCATCAACCCAACTTTGGCTCCCTTTTCCAAAAGTTCCCAGGGGATGACCGCCAGCAAGAAGCTTCCTGTCATTGCCAACAGAACAACCTTCATCACCCGGTACACCCCTGAGGACTGGCACAGGTCCAACCTGACCAACTACACAGAGTCAGAAACTTGCCAGCACAACGCGGAGCGTCTGAGAGTTGATACCTCCCGCATGATTCAGGATAAATATCAGCAGACAGAGAAGACACAAGGAGAAAGCACCAAGAACCTGGGAGTTCGTGCCAATGATATTGGATTTTGGAAATCGGAGCTCTGCCGTGAGCTGGATGAGATGATCGGGGAGACCAACGCCCTCACGGACTTGAAGAAAAGGCTGGAGAGAGCCTTGGCCGAGACGGAGGCCCCTCTCCAGGTAAGCACCCTGTGCAGTGGCCTGCAAGCTGTAGCCCACTGCTGAAACATCTGCAGCCACTCAGACGTCCAGTTAAGTTTCACTGCAGCTCCGTAACATCTAGAAAGCTTTTAGGAAGAGACCATTAGTTAGTGATCAACAAATCCCTTGCCATCTGCTGCATCTCCTATCAGCACATTCTGAGCCCATCAGAACCCACTATTTTTATAAGCAGCTCATCCAAAATCCTGGTTTGGGAGACACAAGCCCACGTCTTGCTATAAGGCTCTGGCGAGGTCAGCATCAAGGCTGACACAGGGCCCTGCATTCAGCTGCGGCTGCACCAGGGACACGTGTGCTCCCTCATGTTGCTTTAACGCTGATGTTGCAGCTCGGCTGCTCATTGTCAGCTAAACCAGCTGCCCAGGGCACTTTTTTCTTCCCTTTTCTTCCCATCTTGAGATGGGGACTATCCCTCTAGAGAACCCTGCCCCTGCAGCCAACAGTCATGGCATGTCCTCAACAGGTCGCTCAGGAGTGCTTGCTTCAGCGGGAGAAGAGGATGGGCATCGACCTCGTCCATGATGACGTGGAGAAACAGCTCTTCACAGTAAGCTTGGCAACTCAGATCATGTGTGAAAGCTATTTTTACGTAAACTGCCCTGAGGAGGCTTTGCAGCCTTGTTCCCTACCTGTCTCCTTACTGCTGGTGAGGTGCTCAACCCTTCCAACCCCCAAAACCCGCTGGGCCAGGGGACGGTGTTCCCCCATGCAGCAGCTCTCTTAGTTGGTCTAATAAAAGAGATGACATCATTACATGTTTTGCCTTTGCCCAGGAAGTGGATGTCATCAGGTCGTGCCAGGAGAGGATGCAGCAGTACCTGGATAAGACAAAAGCCCAGCTCATGTAAGGAGAAGCTCCTTATCTCATGCCGTAGGGCTGATGGGCCTTTGCAGTTGGGATGTGAACCCCCAGCAGACCCCGACCTCTACCCACACCCCGCAGCTGTAAAACCCACGCAGGCTCCATGGGAAGTGGGCGGTGATGCTCATGGGAGGACAGAGCTGCCCGGGCGGGAGCTGCGGGGAAGTGGAACGGGGAAGAAGCCGTTCCACCCGTACATCCCCACCGATGGCTGTTCTTTGCATGTTGAAGGTCCAACAGGGTGGCCCAGCACGAGCTGGAGAGAGACCTGGCTAACAAGCAGGTGGCCCACCGCATCGATGACAAGTGCCACCACCTGAGGAACACCTCCCACGGCATCAGCTACTACCGAGGGGTGGAGCAGGTCGATGCCACGTGAGTGCATGCCGGGTGGCACGCGAGCAGCAAGCTGTCCCGGGGATGCGCGGTGCCTTTCCCTGGCAGGGAGCTGCTGGTCCCCAGCCCACTGTAAAGGCAGGTCCGTCCTGCCTGGAGACACCGGCTTCAGAGGGGCCATTTCTCTCTGCTCATTATTATTATTATTATTATTATTATTATTATTATTATTATTATCATCATTATTATTCTCATTCTTATTCTATTGTTGCTGTTCTTTTCCTTTCTGTTATTGTTCTTCTACTTAACTGTCTTTTCTCTCCACACACAAGTTCTCCCTTGCCTTTCCCCTCCTATTCTGCTTCTTCTCCTTGCCCTTCTGGAGGAAAGGGGGAGAACTGCACAAGTGGCTGCATGGTCCTAGCTGCCGGCTGGGGTTAAAACACGACCTATGGTCAAAATAAAAGCACAGATTAAAGCTACATTTGACCCACGCTGCTCCCTGGCAGGGACCTTGCCTGCCCACGTCCAGCTTCAGCAGCACAGGCTTACCAGGGGCCTCTCCTTCCTCCCAGGATCTCGGTGCCGGAGTCCTGGGCCAAATTCACGGACGGCAACATCCTCCGCTCCCAGAGCGAACGGGCGGCCTCTGCCAAGCTGCGGGACAACACCAGGAACCTGCTGGAGGTGACGGCCAACGAGATGCGGTGCCAGTTCAACAGGGTGAACGTCGCCTTCACCAGCCGCATCGCCGAGACAGCCGACGCCAAGAGCAAGATTCAGACCCACCTGGCCAAGGTAGCCTGAACCCCTCCCTTTGGGTGTGACACTGTCACTTCCCAGGGACACCTCCGAAGCAGGACCCTCCACGCAGACCTGGCCCAAGCAGAGGAACGGTGGCCGCAGGAAGCTGGTTATAGCGTCATTTTCTGTTAGAAACTCCAAGTCCTGGGGACTTTCTTCTTGGAGCAGGAGGAGCTGGCACTGTGATTTCATCTCAAGGGATTCTGTCTTTTGCTAGCGCATCCTAGCTGACAGCCTGGCAGCACAGGGATTTCCAGCAGAAAAGGCCACCGCTGGTTGCATCTCCTGGGAGTTACTTCAGAAGTGCTGGCTGCCCTGCAGAGAGTCTTTGCTGGGCCTCTGCTGGGCTGCCTGCCGGGGGGTTCGCAGGCTTGCTTCTCCCCCAAGGACGTGCTTTCACTCTCAGTGCTCTGTGGTTGCTGCACGGGTATCCGTGTGCTTGCTCTGCCAAGCAGAGGAGGTGGAGAGCAGTGACGGGCACCTGGCTCGGACCAGTGGGTCTCATGGAAAGCCTCCTGAAAAGTGCTCGACACCGTATTGATTCACTGAGCGGAGACTGGGCTGGAAGCGTTGCGGGCTGGTGCCACGTCCTTCAGTGAAAAATGAAAATTTTTCATGCCTGAAAAACCTTCCCTCTCTGAGTTGCTATTGATGGATGATCAGTTTCTGCAAGCAGTAGCTTTGGGAAGCTGGTAACTCACTGTGTCCATCACTGCTCCAACACCTCCTCTGACGTGACAGCACCAGCAAAGACAGGCTTGTTTTTTCTGCAGACGGACAGGAGAAAAAGGAAATTATGTTGTCACTTGAGAAGGTATTTTTTCATTCATCCATGTGTTTCTTTTTTACGGCAGACGCTGCGGGAAATCTTCCAAATGGAGATGAACATGGAAGCCATCAAAAAAGCCATGAGGGACCAAGGACCTCCGTTCAAAGTGGCTCAGACCCGGCTGGAAGAGCGCACACGGAGACCAAACATGGAGCTGTGCCGGGACACTGCCCAGCTCCGGTAAGGCAGGAGCACGGGGCCAGCAGGGTCCTTGAGGAGTCCCGGGTAGTAGCACTCAGGAGCATCACTGGATGACAAAAGTAGTCATGGGATTTTTTTCCTAAATAGTCCTGCCAGAAGGGCTCTGCTCTAATCAAAAGGAATGAGCAGGTATCCCAGCCTTTGGGTGCTGGGAGAGCTCTGCACCCACAAAGGAGGCTGTACACCATGGCTGGGAGCAGCCTGATGCCACCCCGTGAGGGGCTGGGTTTTTCCCACTTGGGTAAACCTCATCTTCTCTCCTGCCTGCTTCCTGGCAGTTGGATGTGCTCAGTTTTTTAGGATAAGCCTTTACTCTCCAAGAGGCTTGCGCTGAGAGCACTTAGGTCCTTCCTTTTGGGGAACCTCAAGGAAGGGTGCACCCTCTGGAGAAGGAGTAAGGGCTGTCCTCACCTCCCCTGGGGACAAACCCTTTCAAGGACATTGTGAGCTCTGTGGGATTGCACCCCGAGGGGCTGTGGAGGAGCAGGCTGCCCTGAGTGCCCAGCAGCACCTCCTGTGAGGCACCCCAAACTTCACACCTCCTCCGGGGAGCCCGCTGGGCAAGACTCTAGATGGAGCCTTTTAGAAGCAAGTGAAACCCAGCCCCAGAGCCTGTTTAGCATCTCGCACGCCGTTGTTTTCTCCATCCTCCGCTTGTTTCCCATTCAATTTTCGCCTCTCCCAGCTGTCCTGTTTCGCTGTGTGTGCATCCGTGGGTGTGGGCAGGACCCCTGCACAGGGAAATCCAGGAGGGGGACCCAACAAACCTGCAAAACCAAAGGGGAACAGGACAACACAGCTGCTCATCCCTCTTCTCGGTGGCACGAGCTGCTCTGGGAGACGTGCCTGCGCGTTGCCAAAGCCTTCGCGCAGACTTAGCCATGCCTCCCCGCTGAGGTCTGGAGGAGCTCTGCCCTCAGCTTTCCCATGCATCTGCCAGAAACGGGGGGTCCGAGTTAGTCTGAGCGCGCTGAAGGGGGAAATCCTGTGCCCAAGGCGCCCTTCAGCGGGACCAGGCTCGAAACCACCCACGTGATGGGACCATTAATCAGGGTTCCTTGCTGTTTTCCAGCCTTGTCAACGAGGTCCACAAAATTGATGAGACGGTCCAGAGCCTTCAGCAGCAGCTGAGAGACACTGAGGACACCCTGCAAATGCTGGCTCGTGCCAAGTCGGTCTTGCAGCATGACCTGGCCATCAAAGCCAACTCGCTCTTCATCGACCAGGAGAAGTGCATGGGAATGCGCAAGACCTTTCCCAGCACTGCGCGGCTGCTGGGTTCTGTTTAGGCTGGGCTCAGCCAACCTCACGTTCTCTGTTGCGGGAGGGATCCCCAGTGTTGATAAGATGCTTTGAAAATCCATGATTAGATTTTCACTTCCTGATGAAAGCCCCGAGTAGAAATTAAACGCTCATTTGGTGTGTTAAATTTTGTGGTTAAATGGCAGTACTCCAGGTGGGGTCTCACGAGAGCAGAGTAGAGGGGGAGAATCACCTCTCTCGACCTGCTGGCCACGCTTCTTTTGATGCAGCCCAGGATGCGATTGGCCTTCTGGGCTGCAAGTGCACATCGTTGGCTCACGTTCAGCTTTTCATCAACCAGCACCCCCAAGTCCTTTTCCGCAGGGCTGCTCTATCACATCAACCCCCAGCCTGTATTGATAAGGAGGATTGTCCCGACCCAAGTGCAGGACCTTGCACTTGGCCTTCTTGAACTTCATGAGGTTTGCACAGGTCCACCTCTCTGGCTTGTCCAGGTCCCTCTGGATGACAACCCATCCCTCTGGCATGTCGACCGCACCATTCAGCTTGGTGTCACCTGCAAACTTGCTGAGGGTGCACTTGATCCCACTGTCTAAATCATTGATGAAGATATTAAACAGCACTGGTCCCAGTACAGATCCCTGAGGGACACCGCCTGTCACTCCTCTCCAACTGGACATCGAGCCATTGACCACCACCCTCTGGATGCGACCACTCAGCCAGTTTCTTTCCCACTGAACAGTCCGCCCATCAAATGCGTATCTCTCCAACTTAGAGAGAAGGGTGTTGTGGGGAACCGTGTCAAAGGCCTTGCAGAAGTCCAGATAGATGATGTCCCTTGCCCTTCCCTTGTCCACTGATGCAGACTCTGCATTTTATTCAGGCCCCGGTGCTCGGTGGATCCCCACACATCAAGCACAGCCCATGCCGGTTTCCTCCGTGTATTTAGACACCAAAGTCACAAGGCAGTACACTCCCAGTTACAAGGGCTGCTCAGGAATTTACACACCAGTCTCATATCTTCAATCACTGCTCCTGCCTGGAGGAAGGGTCTTCACCTGGGCAAGGGGCTTCTTGGCCTGCAGCTGTGTTTTTTAGTATTATTATGAAGATGGTTCAGTCAAGGACCGCTGGACTTGGGTATTCACTGCCAAAGTGGCATTGTTGGGAGAAACATCTTGATTAGATGTTCAGTTAAGGTCTTAGTGTCCCAGGTAGACCAAATAATTAGGCTACAGATGTTCCTTCAAACAATTCCCTTTGATCCTCTCCTTAGCAACTACCTGCAATCATCCTTAACTATTGTGTCGCGGATGAAAATACTTGACACGGTTATGATTTAGCAAAAGTTATTAATGATGTAAGGTAGACTGAGAGGTTGAATTTTAGCAGCATTTAATCATTAACTGATTTAGGGATTCACAAAGTGAGCAAACAAAATAATTTAATATCTAAGCACACACACGTACAGGTCTGCCATCGGGAATTTCTTAATAGCAGGCAATGCCAGTGAGCCAAAAGGTGCCGCTTTTAGGTCCTGCACACGCATGGGTGGACAGAAGAGCATCCCCATGTAGGAATGTATCTGAGAGAAAATGGCTATGTGAGCCAGCCTCCCTACTGTGAGAGATTAGATTAAGGGCAAAACAGGTGGTAGAAGATGGAATTAGTACATGGGAAAAACGGGAACTGAGAAGGTAGAAAACATGTTGTGCTAATGACTAAGCAATTTACTATGTGAATTCTTGTAACCAATCTGATGTGTGAACGAACTGCATGCACAGCGCGTGGACAGTGTAACTAGCTAATCAGAAATAAGCAAGTGGCATATACAGGGTTGTCGTGGTTTAGCCTCAGATGGCAACAAAGAACCACGTGCCGCTCGCACGTGCCTTCCTAATAGAGGAAGGATCGTAAGAAAAGGCAAGACTCTTGGTTTGGGACAAAGGCAGTTTAACAGAACAGCAAAGGGAACAGGCGAACAACAACAACAACAACAACACGGGTAGGGGAATATACAAACGCGATTACGGAACCGCCGCTCCCCGCCGCTCCCGACCGGCCGGCCCCGGGACGCCCCAGCCCGCTTTTAAGCAGCAACTTCCTGCCCCCTCCCCCGGCAGCTCAGGGTGGGCGTGGCTCACATGGCATGGAATACCAGGGAAAATTAACCCTATCCCCACCGGAACCAGGACATTATCCACCCCTTATTCCATACCATCTATGCCATGCCCAGCAGGTTCCAATGAATTGCCACCACTTTCCCCTGTTATATATATATATATATATACACACACATATAATGCCCTTAGTTTATGGGTCATCCTTCCAAAGTGTCCGTTGAGTTCTTTTAATCCACGGCTTTGGGCTCCATCTGTTAGAACAGTCTCTCAGGGCAGGTGAGATGCTGGGTGGTGCTGGTCTGTTGCATGCTGTATTTTTCGGAGCTTGTGACTGGTGCACCTGGTGTGGCTCATGCACGCGGTCCGTGGGCTGAAGATGTAGATCTTGAGGAAACTGCTGGGCGCCAGCTGTTGAGATCAGTTCTTATCCCATCATCCCTGTGCCTTACTTGTAATACAACTGATAGTAATTATAGCAATGAGGACATACAATGACAGTGTTACTTAGCAATTAACAGCACACAATCTGATTCATTGGCTATTCTCGCCCAAAATCAGATCCCCATAAGGTACACATCGGACTTCCCCATCCTGCCGCATCACCCACCAAGTGCACCCAGGTCCTTGGGCAAAAGCAATCCCACGGATGGGTTTGCCTTTGCCTGAGGCAGGACTAACCCAGACTGTCTTCCCTAGCATATTCTTCATGTGCACTACGGGGACTTTATCCCCTTCTACAGTACATGGAAGTTTTGATTGGGCAGGGCCAGCCCGATTGTTAGATCCCCTGGTGTTAACTAGCCAGGTAGCTTTTGCTAAATGTGTATCCCAGTGTTTGAAAGTCCCACCACCCATTGCTCTCAGTGTAGTTTTTAACAGTCCATTGTATCGTTCTATCTTCCCAGAGGCTGGTGCGTGATAGGGGATGTGATACACCCACTCGATACCATGCTCTTTGGCCCAGGTGTCTATGAGGCTGTTTCGGAAATGAGTCCCGTTGTCCGACTCAATTCTCTCTGGGGTACCATGTCGCCACAGGACTTGCTTTTCAAGGCCCAGGATAGTGTTCCGGGCAGTGGCATGGGGCACAGGGTATGTTTCCAGCCATCCAGTGGTTGCTTCCACCATTGTGAGCACATAGCGCTTGCCTTGACGGGTTTGTGGCAGTGTGATATAATCAATCTGCCAGGCCTCCCCATATTTGTATTTCAGCCATCGCCCTCCATACCAAAGAGGCTTCAAACGCTTGGCTTGTTTGATCGCAGCGCATGTCTCACATTCATGGATGACCTGTGCAATAGCGTCCATGGTCAAGTCCACCCCTCGGTCACGAGCCCATCTATATGTCGCATCTCTCCCTTGATGGCCTGAGGAGTCATGGGCCCACCGAGCTATGAATAGTTCACCCTTACGTTGCCAGTCCAGATCCACCTGAGCCACTTCAATCCTGGCGGCCCGATCCACCTGCTGGTTGTTCTGATGTTCCTCCGTGGCCCGATTCTTCGGTACGTGGGCGTCTACATGGCGTACTTTCACAACCAGATTCTCTATCCGGGCAGCAATATCTTGCCATAGGTCAGCAGCCCAGATGGGTTTGCCTCTGCGCTGCCAGTTGCCCTGCTTCCACTGCTGTAACCACCCCCACAGAGCATTTGCCACCATCCATGAGTCAGTATAGAGATAAAGTACTGGCCATTTTTCTCGCTCAGCAATGTCCAAAGCCAGCTGAATAGCCTTCACCTCTGCAAACTGGCTCGATTCACCCTGTCCCTCACTGGCTTCTGCAACCCGTCGTGTAGGACTCCACACAGCAGCCTTCCACTTTCGATGCTTTCCCACAATACGGCAGGACCCATCAGTGAACAGGGCATATTTCTTCTCATTTTCTGGCAGTTTATTATATGGTGGGGCCTCTTCTGCACGCGTCACCTCCTCCTCTGGTGACATTCCGAAATCCTTGCCTTCTGGCCAGTCCATGATCACTTCCAGAATTCCTGGGCGACTGGGGTTTCCCATTCGAGTTCGCTGCGTGATCAGTGCAATCCACTTACTCCATGTAGCATCGGTTGCATGATGTGTGGTGGGGACCCTTTCTTTGAACATCCAACCCAGCACCGGCAGTCGAGGTGCTAAGAGGAGCTGTGCTTCTGTACCAACTACTTCCGAAGCAGCTCGAACCCCTTCATATGCTGCCAAGATCTCTTTTTCTGTTGGAGTGTAGCGGGCTTCGGATCCTCTATATCCACGACTCCAAAACCCTAGGGGTCGACCTCGAGTCTCCCCTGGTGCTTTCTGCCAGAGGCTCCAGGTAGGGCCGTTCTCCCCGGCTGCGGTATAGAGCACATTTTTAACATCTTGTCCTGCCCGGACTGGCCCCAGGGCCACTGCATGGACTATTTCCTGTTTGATTTGTTCAAAAGCTTGTCGTTGCTCAGGACCCCATTTAAAATCATTCTTCTTCCGGGTTACTTGATACAGAGGGCTTACAATTTGACTATAATCTGGGATATGCATTCTCCAAAAACCCACAATACCTAAGAAAGCCTGTGTTTCCTTTTTACTAGTTGGTGGAGACATAGCTGCTATTTTGTTGATCACATCCATTGGGATCTGACGGCGTCCATCTTGCCATTTTATTCCTAAAAACTGGATCTCCTGCGCAGGTCCCTTGACCTTACTTCGCTTTATAGCAAAACCAGCGTTCAGAAGGATTTGGACTATTTTACTCCCTTTCTCAAAAACTTCTTCTGCTGTGTTTCCCCATACAATGATGTCATCAATGTACTGCAGATGTTCTGGAGCTTCACCCTGTTCCAGTGCAGTCTGGATCAGTCCATGGCAAATGGTGGGACTGTGTTTCCACCCCTGGGGCAGTCGATTCCAGGTGTATTGGACGCCCCTCCAAGTGAAAGCAAACTGTGGCCTGCACTCTGCTGCCAAAGGGATTGAGAAGAATGCATTCGCTATATCAATCGTGGCATACCATTTGGCTGCCTTGGACTCCAGTTCGTACTGCAGTTCTAGCATGTCCGGCACGGCAGCACTCAGCGGTGGCGTGACTTCATTCAGACCACGATAGTCTACAGTTAGCCTCCACTCTCCATTAGATTTTCGCACCGGCCATATGGGACTGTTAAAGGGGGAGCGAGTCTTGCTGATCACTCCTTGAACCTCTAGTTGACGAATCAGCTCATGGATGGGAATCAGAGAGTCTCGGTTAGTGCGATACTGTCGCCGATGCACCGTTGTGGTAGCAATCGGCACCTGTTGTTCTTTGACCCTCAATAACCCCACAACAGAAGAATCCTCCGAGAGACCAGGCAAGGCAGACAACTGTTTAACTTCCTCTGTCTCCAAAGCAGCTATGCCAAAGGCCCAGCGGTACCCTTTTGGGTCCTTAAAATACCCTCTCCTGAGGTAATCTATACCAAGGATGCATGGAGCCTCTGGGCCAGTCACAATGGGATGCTTTTGCCACTCATTCCCAGTTAGGCTCACTTCTGCCTCCAGTACAGTCAACTCTTGGGATCCCCCTGTCACCCCAGAAATACAAATGGGTTCTGCCCCTCTATAGCTTGATGGTATTAAAGTACACTGCGCACCCGTGTCCACTAGAGCCTTATACTCCTGTGGGTCTGATGTGCCAGGCCATCGAATCCACACCGTCCAATAAACCCGGTTGTCCCTTTCCTCCACCTGGCCGGAGGCAGGGCCCCCCTAATACTCATCATAGTATCCATTACTCACTTCTTGCAGAAATGACTTGGAAGTTCCTTCAAGAGGATCAGAAGCAAGATCAGGCCTTCTGCTTTGTCTGGGGAACGGCCCACTGGAAACTGGGGCGGCACTTTTCCTGGAGGGATCCCCTTTTGTGGTTGTCCTTCCTTGCAACTCCTGTACCCGTGTCCGCAGGATCGAAGTAGGTCGTCCATCCCACTTCCTCATGTCCTCTCCGTGGTCCTGCAGGTAGAACCACAGGGTGCCTCGTGGTGTGTACCCTCTGTACTCTCTCTCTTGAGTGGGGAAATGCCTGCTTCTAATAGCTGAGATGCTGGCCCGTGCAGGTGGGGAATAGAACATATTCTCTTCAAGTTGCTGGACCTTCCGCGACAATTTCTCCACAGCTGAGACAAGGGGGGAAGAGAGACTTTCTTCATATCGCCGGAGCCGGCCAGCTACCTCATCCACTGTTGGTCCCTCTTCACCTTTCCATTCCATTACTGCCAGGGAGTTGGCATATGACGATGGTGCGCTCCGTACAAACTTCCGCCACATGGGCCTTGTGCATCGCACCTCATCAGGGTCTGTGGGTAAGTCGGCATTGTCCAAGTCATAATAAATCATCTCCCGCACGGCTAATTCTCTCAGGTACTGGATACCTCTTTCCATGGTAGTCCACTTGCTTGGCTGACATACAACATCCTCACTGAAGGGGTACCTCTCCCTCACGCCTGACAGGAGTCGTTTCCAGAGGCTGAGGGCTTGGGTCTTTTTCCCAATCGCCTTGTCAATGCCGCCTTCCCTAGACAGGGATCCCAGCTGCCTGGCCTCCCTACCCTCTAATTCCAGGCTACTGGCCCCATTATCCCAGCACCGGAGCAGCCAGGTGACAATGTGCTCGCCTGAAAGTCGGCTGAAATCTTTTCGCATATCCCGCAGCTCACTCAAGGATAGGGATCGAGTAATTATCTCTGGTTCTGCCTCTTCCTCCTGCTCTCGTGATGGCCCTGGTTCATCATCATCTCTTACTAAGCGAACTGATTTCTTTGTGTACTTCTTCTTCTGTATGGGGGCAACTGATACCGGCACGGGTTGGTTTCCTGGTTCAGTGGCAGTGGCTACCACGGGGGTTGCAGTAGCCGCAGTGTCTGCCGCAGGGGTTGCAGTAGCCGCAGTGTCCGCCGCAGGGGTTGCAGTAGCCGCAGTGTCCGCCGCAGGGGTTGCAGTAGCCGCAGGGGCCGCCGCAGGGGTTGCAGTAGCCGCAGGGGCCGCCGCAGGGGTTGCAGTAGCCGCAGGGGCCGCCGCAGGGGTTGCAGTAGCCGCAGGGGCCGCCGCAGGGGTTGCAGTAGCCGCAGGGGCCGCCGCAGGGGTTGCAGTAGCCGCAGGGGCCGCCGCAGGGGTTGCAGTAGCCGCAGGGGCCGCCGCAGGGGTTGCAGTAGCCGCAGGGGCCGCCGCAGGGGCCGCAGCAGCCGCAGGGGCCGCCGCAGGGGCCGCAGCAGCCGCAGGGGCCGCCGCAGGGGCCGCCAGTCTGGTTTCCATCTCTTCCCCTTGAGGGTGCTGCATAATTCTGAGCAGTGCCTGGTAGATACTGGCCAGGGCCCAGCACAGCGCGGTGAGTTGTGCCTCTCTAGAATAGCCACAGCATTTTCCCTTCAAATATTCTACCACTTTATCAGGGTCCTGTAATTGTTCAGGGGTGAAGTCCCAGACCATTGGAGGTGAGTAGTTCTCTAGGTACCTGCCCATGCTCTCCCACATGCCATGCCACCCCTGACTATCCAGCCTCGGAGCAGATCTCCGGGTGGTAGTCTTAAATAGTTGCTTAACCGTAAACAAGACCTGGAATGTATTCAGGAGACATAACACTAGGAACACGCTGGTTTGAGTATCCCAAGGATATTCAAGATTCTCAAAAGCTGTCATACCTGACCCGAAGGAGAAAAGGGAGGCAAAAGGGCTGGGGAAACTATTAACAAATTCTGAGAGATAGTGTCCAATGTACGGACAGGACAACAAAACCACATAAACACCCCAAAATAGCCGTCTGAACAGTGATGTTATCATATCATAAACAGATATCGCACAGGACAGCAGAATGATAATCCTCATCCCTCTTCCAGACATGGTAAACAGCATCGCAGGGAGTACATAAGCCATATAGGAATTTATGTAACACAGCCATGAGAACAAACCAAGCAACATGATGACCAGTGACTATTTACCTAATAAAATAAACGCATACAAGAAGAAAAAAAACCAAAACCGTTTTTTCCACGTTCTAGTTGGATTCTGTCGTTATCTCAACCCTTCGAGCCCCACGTTGGGCGCCAAAAAGGACTGTCGTGGTTTAGCCTCAGATGGCAACAAAGAACCACGTGCCGCTCGCACGTGCCTTCCTAATAGAGGAAGGATCGTAAGAAAAGGCAAGACTCTTGGTTTGGGACAAAGGCAGTTTAACAGAACAGCAAAGGGAACAGGCGAACAACAACAACAACAACAACACGGGTAGGGGAATATACAAACGCGATTACGGAACCGCCGCTCCCCGCCGCTCCCGACCGGCCGGCCCCGGGACGCCCCAGCCCGCTTTTAAGCAGCAACTTCCTGCCCCCTCCCCCGGCAGCTCAGGGTGGGCGTGGCTCACATGGCATGGAATACCAGGGAAAATTAACCCTATCCCCACCGGAACCAGGACAAGGGTATAAAAGATGATGATCTGTGCTTAATAAACGGCTTCTGTTGATTCACATTGGATTGTCTGGAGTCCAGTTATTTCTCCTCAGATAGTGACCCCGACGTGATACCGATCGGCGCTTGGCTTGAGCAATGGAACGCGAGGGGCGGAAGACCCAGAAGGAGATCCACCGGCTGGAGGACGGCTCAGCTGGACTGAGACCGGGTGGACTAGGCGGCAATCCAGAATAAACAGACGACGTGGCCACGGACACCCAGGGCGGGAGATGGGGCAACAAGTAACAAAAGAAGAAGGGGCTATATTAAGACTTCTCCTGCATATCCTCTCTAAGAGAGGGGTGAAATATGATGAGCGTATGCTCCGAAGGTTGTTAATATGGTGCAGAGAGAACGGATTCGCACCAGAGCCCCAGACAGCTTTTAAACCAGAAATATGGGAGGCTGTTGGGAAAAAACTGTGGGAAGTGATAAGTTAACGGAGGCAAAGAGGCATCACCGTTAGCGACGACATGGTGGTTGGTGTTATCGACCTTACAAGACATGAAGGCGGAGCGAGCCACGGCAGCTGGGGCTTTTGCAGCATTACAGCCCACGGGAGGGGGATCGAACAGGCCAGGTCTGAAGGTCTGGGACGATCCCCTGCTGATCCCCTCTGCTCCACCTGAGGCCGATGGAGGAGGCAGAATGTCAGCAGAGAAGGACAGAGCCGGAGCTGTTTGCTCCTGCCATTGCCCGCCTCGCCCCCTCCCCTCCCCAGTCGTCTCCCTGAGATAGAAGTGCTGGTTTTATAGTCTGCTGTGTAAGTGTGTGTGGGCGCCAGCTTGTACCTGCTGATCAGCATCTGTGCTACTGTTTGCTTTTGTTGTGTGCAGTGTCATTAGTGACTCCCCTTGAGCAGGTGTTCTGCCCGGTGTGGTACTGTTCTCGTATGTAACTAGGGCTGACACTCCGTCAAGTGAAGAAGTTTGTATATACACAGTGTTTAGACGTAAGGCGAGCGCGCCCCAGGTAGATACACCAGGATGGGCCGTAGAACCGATGGAAGTCCTGAAATATTGGGGGAGTTTTCACCAGCCGACATGTTTACGGTCTTGGGAACGGCTCGCCTGTGCAGGGCGTATCGCTGGTTGTTGTTTGTCTGTAAGATCATGGTTGATTGGGAAAAGGAGTTGAGCCAAAATCTATAGGATGCTCTGTAGGAAAATGAGAAACTTAAGGAAAAATGAGAAACTGAGCTCTTGTTGCAAAGGCAGACTTTTATGTCAGCCGTAAGTGATGGAAGGAAAAAAAAAAAAGAAAAAAAAGAAAAAGAAAGAAAAAAAAAAGAAACCAAACAGGACCAATTAGATTCGAAATGTGCCACGTTAGCACAAAAGTATGCCATACGCATTACGAGAAAGCATCAGAAAAAGAGAAATAGGACACCTGATTCAAAGCAGTACCATAGAGATATGTTTTTGTTTTTTTTCTATATGTGTCTATGTTATTGCATGCCTTAGTAGATTGCTCTCTGTTATACCCTGTGAGACTAAAATGAACCCAGCAGAAGCGGTCTCTTGAGCAAGGGGGTGGAATATGGGAAAGCAATGGAAGATCGGCAAGGAGGATTGTAAATACACTCAAGGGACTCGCACCTGGGTGCTGGAAAACACATATATCACACCAATTGTTATTCAGTCTCGGGTGCTTGCAAGAAAAACATTTGGATGACATAAGCCTGTAATGGACTCACAGACACCTTATCCAGTTGCTTGAGAATCTTGGCCTGTTGTGGAAAAAGATCAAAGCACAGTACCAGCAAGAACAGGGAGTCCGCATGCGCTCTTGCTAACAAGGACTCTTTTGCTGCCAAGGATTCGTGATAACAAGGACTCTCTTGCTGCCAAGGATAAGTTTAACAATGCTACTAGTACCGCTATTTCTGAGTTATTGCTAGACGTAGATAGTATTCGATATGCGACGCTGCAAAACAGAGCTGCTACTGATTTTTTGCTTTCAGCTTACAGACACGGTTGTCAAGATTTTAAAGGACTGTATTGTATGAATCTAAGTGACCACTCCAAATCCATCCATGCCCAGCTGCAGGAACTGCACCGACCGAACCAGCAACTTGTGGAGACCTCTGGGTGAAATCTCTTTGCTGGATGGACTTGGGGGTGGGGCTGGTTGAAGCAAATTATACTCATTGCCTGTGTGGAAGGAATTTGTCTGTTATGTTTAGTATGCTGTTTGCCGTGTTTAATAAGCATTATATGATCAGCTGTAAATGCCGCTTTGCATCGTACCCTTGTACGAGTTGTAGAATATGTTGCTCTAAAAACTATGTGTGTATCCATGAGAACCTGACCTTCACAGAAGAAGATAACAAGAAGGGATTACAACAATGTAGACACGTATCAGACAGCCGCTGTTAGCAAAGCTGGATCATGAGTTTGGTGAGACTCGCTGCATACGTTGGCCACGTGTGCAGCGACTCTGGCCTGTACTTTTCTACTCAGTCCAGTGCAGGAGACTCTGGTGGGACCTGCTGCATGCACTGGCCACGCATGCAGCGACTCTAGCCTGTACTTCTCCACTCAATCCAGTGCAGGATATAGGGGGGCTGTCTCGGGTCAGAGAGGGGGAGAGAGACATGAGCGAGGGGGAGAGAGACATGAGCGCACTTTGAAGATACAGGGGATGCCCTGAAGCACTGTGCCTGCCCCCGCCCCCCCCATAAGTTCTATGTTCATTAACCCCAACAGCTCCGAAGGCATTACAGCATGTTGCAGATAAGATATAGTCTACTACTGCTGCAAGACGCATTGGACACCTTCCTACAAGAATTTCAACTTTATGCCCTGACAGGACAGTGGGATGATGCACTCGCAAAGAGCCTGACTGCATTAGAGTGGGTATTTTTGCCGATTGTCAGCAGCTGGCTCCTCTGCCATCATTTGCGGGGGTTAACCCACGAGGGCTTACACCTGATGAACTTTGGCAATCCGATGTTACGCGCATTACGGAATTTGGACATGTTTCAGTTGATTTGTTTTCTCACTTTGTTGTAGCTACTGCGCATACAGGAGAGAAGGCTTGTGATGTTATTCGACATTGGTTGCAATGCATTGCAGTCATGGGAGTACCGAAAACTATAAAAACTGATAATGAACCAGTTTATGTGTCCGCTAAAGTACAGACCTTTTCTTTTACAGATATGAGGTATTAAACGTGTCACCAGTATTCCCCATTCCCCGACTGGGCAAGCAATTGTGGAGCGTATGCATCAAACTTTAAAAACCATGCTTGCTAAACAAAAAAGGGTGAATCCCGTAGGTATGACACCTCAAGAGTGATTGTATAAAGCAACTCATGTTTTAAATTTTCTAAACATGTCTTCTTTGCCATCCACAGCAGTAGATCGACATTTTGTAAGAACTGTTGAATGGCCTGAACAACCGAAGGTGTATTATAAGCACCTTAAGTCGGGGTGCATGCTAACCACAGATAATACTGCAACAAATAGAAGTTGTGAGCAAGAAAATTCTGTAATGATCTGTACTTCTCATCCGTATGTTTGCTTTGGCTCAAAGTGCAAGTATACAAGAATGTAATCAATCTTATTGTGTAAATTTAACGCGAGTAAGGTATAAAACAGCAGTAATATGGATAGGGAATCGGCAAAATGCATTAAAAACACGTCTTTCTCTGTATTGTGATCGGGAGTACAACTCTCGAAGACTTTGTGTTACATCTCTCCCCTGGAATACGTTGCTACATGGCTGAGAAATGGTTAAACACCATCTCCAAGGTGCTTTTGACATGTCGTTGCAACAAAATATTCGTCCTTTACATGATCAGCTAAAAGCTCAAATACTAAAGATTCAAGACTTAACGAACCGCAATGTATTTGAAATATTACAGAAGGATTTCTCGTGGGTAAATCCAAAGAAATTGGCTTTCTGGGCTAAATTTAGGAATCTGGGTATTTATTGCCTTAGCAGGGTTCTTTTTGATTCTGTTTTTAATTGTGTTTAGTATATAACCTGCTAAGAGCGTCACCACGAGTAGAAGCACAAGTCATGGCGACCTTGTTAATAAATGGTCTGGTGTTAAACAAAAAAGGGGGAGATGTGGCAGATCTACAAGCAGAGGCCTGCGTACGGCCAAAGACACAGTGAGCAGAGCACACAGGAACCACAGAGCCAAGAGAACAGTTCATACCTTCACTCCATCCTGTGATGACCATATAACATTTTCGAATCTCGGACAAAGAACAGGGCTAAGTATTCTTCCTTCGCTAGGAAAAGCAACGGCATTAAATATGTTGAATAAGATAGGGTGTTGGGCAAGTAAACAGATAAACCTTACAATTGAAATCCTATCTAACTTGCTTACTGATGTTGATAGCATTCAGCATGCTACGTTGCAAAATCGAGCGGCTATTGACTTTTTGCTATTGGCTCAGGGTCATGGATGTGAAGATTTTGAAGGTATGTGTTGTATGAACCTTTCCGACCACTCATCATCCATTCATAAGCAGTTATGGGATCTGAAGGATAACATGCTTAAATTAAAAGTGGTCAAAAATGGTTTCGATGATTGGTTAAGCTCATGGGGTATAACGGGATGGTTATCAGACTTACTAAAGCAAGGGCTGATGCTATTGTTGGTTATATTATTATTGATTATGGTAGCCTCGTGTGTTCTCCACAAAGTGACTGACATGATAGAAAATGCCATGCATAAGGTCTGGCTGGCTCAAGAAGAAAAAGGGGGTATTGTAGGAATGTATCTGAGAGAAAATGGCCGTGTGAGCCAGCCTCCCTACTGTGAGAGATTAGATTAAGGGCAAAACAGGTGGTAGAAGATGGAATTAGTACATGGGAAAAACGGGAACTGAGAAGGTAGAAAACATGTTGTGCTAATGACTAAGCAATTTACTATGTGAATTCTTGTAACCAATCTGATGTGTGAACGAACTGCATGCACAGCGCGTGGACAGTGTAACTAGCTAATCAGAAATAAGCAAGTGGCATATACAGGGTATAAAAGATGATGATCTGTGCTTAATAAACGGCTTCTGTTGATTCACATTGGATCATCTGGAGTCCAGTTATTTCTCCTCAGTGACCCACTTAGTGGATGAGGGAAAAGCTGTGGATGTTATCTACCTGGATTTTTGCAAAGCTTTTGACACCGTTTCCCACAGCATTCTCCTGGAGAAACGGGCTGCTCATGGCCTGGACAGGTGTACTCTTCACTGGGTAAAAAACTGGCTGGATGGCCGTGCCCAGAGAGTGGTGGTAAATGGAGTTAAATCCAGTTGGTGTCCAGTCACAAGTGGTGTCCCCCAGGGCTCAGTGCTGGGGCCGGTTCTCTTTAATATCTTTATCAATGATTTGGATGAAGGGATCAAATGCCCCCTCAGTAAGTTCGCAGATGACACTAAACTAGGCAGGCGTGTTGGTCTGCTTGAGGGTAGGTTGGCTCTGCAGAGGGATCTGGACAGGCTGGACCGATGGGCTGAGACCAATGGTATGAGGTTCAACAAGGCCAAGTGCCGGGTCCTGCACTTGGGTCACAACGACCCCATGCAGTGCTACAGGATTGGGGCAGAGTGGCTCGAAAGCAGCCCAGCAGAAAAGGACCTGTGGGTGTTGGTTGACAGCCAGCTGAATATGAGCCAGCAGTGTGCCCAGGTGGCCAAGAAGGCCAACAACATCCTAGCCTGTATCAGGAATAGTGTGGTGAGTCGGACTAGGGAAGTGATCATCCCCCTGCACTGGTGAGGCCCCACCTCGAGTACTGCGTTCAGTTTTGGGCCCCTCACTACAAGAGGGACATTGAGGTGTTGGAGCGTGTCCAGAGAAGGGCTACAAAGCTGGTGAGGGCTCTGGAGGACAAACCTTATGAGGAACGACTGAGGGAGCTGGGATTGTTTAGCCTGGAGAAGAGGAGGCTGAGGGGAGACCTTATCACCCTCTACAACTACCTGAAAGGAGGTTGTAGAGAGATGGGGGCTGACCTCTTCTCCCTGGTGATGAGTGATAGGACAAGAGGAAACGGGTTCAAGTTATGTCAGGAATTAGGAAACACTTTTTCACTGAAAGGGTTATTAAACATTGGAATAGGCTGCCCAGGGAGGTGGTGGATTCACCATCCCTGGAGGTGTTTAAAAGAAAGGGTAGATGTGGTACTTAGGGACATGGTTTAGAAGTGGTTTTTGTCAGGGTAGGTTAATGGTTGGACTTGATGATCTTAAAGGTCCCTTCCAACGTCAGCAACATGATTCTATGATTCTATGTCCTGACACAGAGCCATGTCCCAGCTGGGAACCGTGGTTGGTTTTCTTGGCTTTTGGAATCAGTGGTAAATTTTGATTTCCTTGAAGCCAGTGGGATTTTCTCCAGTGATGTCAGCCTGAGCCTCATCAGTGATGACAACTGGCTTGGAGTTGAAAAGAAACAGTTAGGTTAAGTTGTTTTTTGGGCATGAATGCAGACAGGACTAAAACATTTTAAAAATCCTTCTTGGTTTGTTAGAAAACAACTGTCAGGAGAAGTAAGGAAATGTCTCCAAGATGTATTAGACCTCTTGTTTTAAAAACGGGCTGAATTCCAAAGTCTCCACTTCTGATTTTTTTTCTGATTGAAAAGTCTTTTCAGACGGCCGTTCCATCAGATCCACCACAGCAAGGGAGAGGAGCCGGATCCTGCTGGGGCAGCCTGCTGCTGGACTGCCTTCTTGTAGCCATTTAAAGATGGCAAGGAAGTGACTCAAATGTTGGAATTAACCACAAGCTTGAATTTGGCATAGCCCCTTCTTTATCTGTGGATATTTGCCCTGCTGGGGCTCAGCTGTCGGTGTGCAGAGCGCAGAGAAGTGCCTGACCGCCGGCTGGGGAGCTGGGTTTTCTAAGAAGTCCAAGCAGCAGGATGGTGGCGCTTCCAGGTGCTGCATGGGGCTGCTGAGGAGACAGCACAAACACTGGAGCTTCTCCAAGCTTGGGAAAAGGACACAAGCTCTTTGGGGGGCTGTTGGCAGAGGACGGGAGAGCCCCAGATGATCTCCTGTGGCTGCCCATCTCCAAAGCTGGCTCTTTCTCCTTGACAGTCTGCTCAGCCTCCTCTCCCCGTCCCCGTGACCCCCACTCCGGGCCAGGCTGGACATGTCACGAGGAGAGGGGCTGCCATCTTCAGGCCGGGAGCCCCATAGTACCAGCAGCAGTCCCTTGGAGATGGCTGGAGATGGATACAGAGTGCCGCAGACCGTCGCAGACCACCGGAGATGACCAGACACTGGTGCTGTCCGGCAGTCTCTGCTGGTCTTGCACTGGAAACCACTGGAGTCCGCTGGAAACTGTCAGAGTCCATCGGAGACAACCAGATATCGCTGGAGACCGCCAGAGACCTCCAGACACTGTTGGAGACCACCGGAGACCCTTGCAGACCACTGCAGACCACCACAGACTCTTGGACTCCCCTGCAGCGCCACCCAGGTTATTGGGGCCTGGACTTGGCAGCGATTCACTCTGAGGATGAGAAAGCCAGTGCGGGGTGGCTGTCCTCAGCTAGCCCTCCCCTCAGCTAACCAAGGGGTGGCTGAAGAAGAAGCCAGACCCACCCTGGCCGTGCCCACACAATAGCAACAGGGCACCAAAGACGGCAGACGCCCCATCCACGGAAACATTCGAGATGCACACACAGCTCTTCCTTTGCACAAGCACAAGAGTTCCACTCTGACACAAAGAAGTTTGGGCAAGACTGGCCAAGAAACAACTCGAAAAAATACGAAAAACAATCAAAAACAATCAAAGCCAGTTAAAAAGACAAGAACAAACCCAAGAAAAAGCAGGAGCCCTTGCCATCGCACAACTTCCTCCAAAGCATCCCCACCAAGCTCCTCGTCAGCCACCTCTACCAGCACGGGATGCCAGCCCTGCAGAGGACGAGCAAGCAGGCAAAAGTGGAAGAGCTGAAAGCGTAAGTGTGGCCAGCAGCCTGCCTCTCGAGCAGCAGCCCTGACCGCTGCCTCAGAGCGCCGCCAAAGCTGTGCAACACAGCCGCTGCCTCCCACCTGCCTTAGCCGAGCTTCGGCCATGCCTCTGGGCAACACCTGCTTTCTTAACGTTGTCTTCTGTTCCCTCAGGGTGGACGACAAGTTGCCTGCGGCCAAAGGCCTCCTCCTGAAACGCCTCCTCTCCATCCTGCGCCACATCCGCCGCAACGCGTCCACCAGCAGGAGGAGCTGCACCAACCTGGCCATCTGCGCTGGGACAAACCTGATGAGCCCACCTCAGGAGGACCTGCTGCTGCTGCTGGAGGCCATGCTGGAGGGGATGGAGAAGGTACGCTGTCTCGAGCAGCCGCCTGCAGCTTTCCAGGCCCATCACAGCTTGGAGCCTCAGACGTCCCTGCCTGCCTCCTCTCTTCAGCAAAAGCTGCTGGGCTGCCTGCCTGCAAGAGCAGCCCCACAGCCACAGCCTGCCTTCTGCAGGGAGCCAAGGGGGAGCAGTGGCAAAGGCTGCTCCACACCTTTTCAGCCACCTGCCCTGAAAGCAAGGCTCTCACGTGTGCAGGTCAAGGGGCTGCTGGACTTCCTGGTGGAGAGAGAAACACTGGGCAATCTCTGGGGCCAAGACGTCTGGCCTTTCCACTCCCTCAGATGAGGAGTCGCCAGCAGCCATGGACACAGCCACAGGTAGCAGGAGGGACTGAGCGTTCTCCCAGCCTGAGCGCAAAGCTGCTGCAGGGCTTTGGGTGGCTTTTGCTTTAGCTCTTGTCCACTTCCCACAAGTCACTTTGCTGCACGGGTTTTTGCTTTCCAGAGTTGCCTTTGCAAGAGCAGGAGTAGATCCGGTGGGAAGATGGGAAACGGCAGAGGTAGGGCAGGTCCACAAACCCTGGCACAAGGCGTCTCGTCTAGGAGGAGTTCCTGAGGAGTCCAAGCAGCTGCTCTGCCTCTTCCTGGTATTTTTTCTCTGTTGCCTTTGGGTAGGGCAAGGGACACCACTGCTAACGCCAACATTTCTGCTTTAGGCACCCGCTGCTTTGCCTCCCACCGCCCCAGAGACCACGGGAGACTCCCCGGCATGCGCACAACAACTAAAGAGCCTTTCCCACGAAAGAAGGTAAAAGGAGCCAGCTTTCCTTCCGTCAAGACCTCAGGAATCCAGCTCATGCCGCCTTGACCTATCTAACCCCACTGCGCCATGGAAAGCTTTGCAGGCTCCCTCCAGGAAACCGAAACCCCAAGAAAAAGGAAGAGAGAAGAGGCCTGGCACGAGGAGAGGCAACGCCAAAAAGAAGAGAACAGAAGGAAGAGCGCAAAAGACGGGGACGGAAAAAGAGGAGGGAGAAGCCCAGGTGAGTCCCAGGCTCTGCTGCCCATCTTGCCCAGCTGGGCAAACTGCTCTGCTCAGCCTTTGCAAAGAACTCCACGGCAGCTCCCCAGGGGCTCCCCACGGAGCTCTGCTGCGTGCCACAGGGGCGCTGCGCATCTCGGCACACGCACAGTCTCCAAGGGCATTTCCCAGGGGGATACGGCGCCAGAGCCATCCCCTTGACAATGCCCGCAAGAGCTCTCTCTTCTGGCCTACAAACAACTCCTTGTCGACTCTGTTTCCCAAAGAAAGGGCAACCAAGTCCTGCCTTCCTGGCTTCATCACTGCTTTCTGACTCTGTCGTTGCAGGTGCCGCTTTCCTGGCAGGAGCCGAAGCCCTGCCATTCCTGGGCTCCCCCACCTCATCTCTGTCCACAATAAAAGGCTGTTTTCTCCCATCTGACTGTGTCTGTCGTCGGCTGTTCTGGAGTGAGAGCTCTTGTTTTGTGAGGGTGCTCGTGAGCATCTGCTCTGCCACAGATATGAGCTAAAGACAATAAAACCTTGTTCCCACTTGTAACCCTTCTGGTGCGTGTCCTTGCAAGTGCTTTTGGAGATGAAAAATCTCTGGCATTTCAGGCTCATCATGATTTGACTCATTGGGAAGCAAGGAGAAGGGGAGGAAGGGAAGGGGAGGAAGGGAAGGGGAGGAAGGGAAGGGGAGGAAGGGAAGGGGAAGGGAGGGCAAGGGAAAATCTGTTGTAGTTGTTTTGTGAGCACGAGTAGCAAGAAAGACATGCAGAGCAACAAACACAGCAAGCCTCTCGCTTTCTTCATCAACAAACTCAATCCTTAGGCACACTCAGAAAGGTTCAGCATCTACAGATCATGGGCCTAGGCTCAAAAAGGAATGTTTCTTCTCCACATGGACACAAACTCAGGAAATAACACTAGCGGCAATGGTGCTGACAGGGAGAGAGATGACGAGAGGCACTTCCAAAGGGAGCATGTTGCAGCTTGACCTGCCCAGGGACCACCGCCTCCCATTACAGAAAGACATTTCAAAAGGAGCATTTGCCTGGCACTTTCACCATTCAAATGCTACATGCACATTAACAAAGGACTACATACTATTCCACCTCCCAGGTTTTCCCAGCAAGTTTAATGTTTCCACCATGTGAAGGATTGCAAAACAAGTTTTCCATAGAGCAGAGCAATCAAGAAACAAGAACTTCCTCCCACACCAATCACAAGCTTGTCGCCATCCTTAGTTGGTGAAACTGTGACCCAAGCACACTCGGACAAAGCAGAAAAAAAACTTTCCTCATTTCACAAGGGCAAGGAAGTAGAATCGCTCTCACCTCAAAGGTACTCAAGGGCAATTTGCATCCATGCATGGTTACACATACATATCTGTAACATATGGTTACACATACATTACCCACCTTTTTTCTCTTGGATTTCAACGAAAAAGTAAAATGGGATGGAAGCTGGCTTGCTTTCTAACATCTAGAGGGATGGACGGAATGGAGCCCAGGGAGACAGGCAGTCGGGGCAGAGCAGCCTGCGCAGGGAATCCTCCCAGTTTCACTTGGGCACAGCAAGGCTCTTGGAAAAACACACAGACACCTGCCCCTTTGACAAGCCTCACTTTGCCCTAAGACACTGCCCACAAACAACAGACTGCACTCTTCAAACTGCTCCAACAACCAGTCCCAAAACTCCTCGTCCCTCCTCACATAGAATCACAGAATCATTTAGCTTGGAAAAGACCCTTGGGATCATTGAACAAAAAGCTGACAGAAAAGTGCAAAATACGTGCTAAGGCAACCAAGAAAGCTTGGAAACAAAGCCAAGGCTCCCCAAGGGTTATGTTCGGGGCTCATCCCAAGCAAGCGCAGCTGGCAACTTGGAAACCTGCCATCCTCGTGCCCACGATTGCCTGACGGAAGGCTCCAAAACCAAAGTGCGCAGGCAACTCGTACCGAAACCCAGCAAAAGGATCGAGAGCGGCTGCCTAGCAAAGGCAAGTTTCTGGGGCCGAAGAAAATACAGGAGGCAGAATGCAACACAAACCCCAACAAGAGCTGCAGGGCATCTCCACAGTTGAAAGGCATCTCTTGACAGAAGGCAGCTGTCAACAGCTGTCTCTTCCCTCTCCTTCCTGCCAAGAGGAGGAAAGGAAAGAGAGGAAGGAAGGAAGGAGGAGGGAGACAAGGAAGGGAAGAAGAGGAAGGAAATCAGGCTCACCCAGTGCAAAGCCATAGCCATCCACGCTGAAGGGAGCACTCCGGCCTTTTGGGAATCCTTCTTTTCTGCTCCTTGGCTCGGCCACCAGCCTGACAGCTTGGCCCTTCAGCAGCAGCCTTGCTCTCCCCGATGGAAGCAGGGCGCTCCACATCACTCTTAGCTGCACTCCATTTGATGGCCTTCCACTGCCAGGCAGGACCAACGGAGGTTGGCAGGCACTTCTGGGGGCTGCACTTCACTGCCACAGAGAGCAATCCATGCATGTCCCACCTGGCGATCCTTTGAGACAAAAAGCACGGGGGGAGTTGAAAAGAGTTACTCTCAGAGGAATGAAACCAAGGATCCATCCAATCTGCCACCCTCCAACAGACACGCTAGAGCACGTGCTGAAAAAGCAGCCACCTAGAACCAACAAATAGGCAACACCCCCTTCCTGGCCCTGGGCCCTCTCTTCCTGCCCTGCAGTGGAAAAAAGCACATCAGTTATTTCCATTTCTCTCAGCGAGACTGAAAGCTTTTCACTGCACTTTCCACCCAACTCCTTGCCTCGGCATCAACGCGGAAAATCACCTGCACAAATCAAGCGCATCACAGGCAAAGGCTCCAGAGACTGCAGATGCTCTAAAGACTTCTCTAGGAAACGCTTCAATGGATCACGCTTAGAGAAAACCTTGACCACGGCGGCTCTCAAATACGTTTGCAACGCTTCCCTGACAACCTCCAAAGGTTTGCACAGACGTTCAGCTACCAACTGCCTTTCAAGACAAGAAAGCCCACTCAAGGCAGCAGGCTTTCAGACATCCATTCCACACATCTCCTAGAGCTCAGGGGCCACCACTGCTCTGGCAACCACCTGCTGGGCAAGCACACCTAAACATGGGCCTCTGCACACACCCACCTGCCCACCTCTCCTCCTGCCTTTCACAGACAGCTCTGCAGCACCACAGAAGAAGGAAGCAAGTACATTCAAGAGCTCCTTACACTCAAGGTGTGCTTTGAAAACATTGGCCAGACATTTTGCACAAGGCCACCGACCACAATCAAGGGAGCTCCTGCTTTTTTCAGAGAAAGAGAGAGGGTGCGGGGCTGGGGGTGGGCGGGGGTGAAGAGATCAAGAAATGAGCAGCCACAGAAATGAAACTATTTTCTCCTTTCGACACAGTTGGTCCAGGCCAGGGACGGAGAGCACTGCTGGGGGAGAAATCTGGGATGTGTCTCTTTCCAGGCGGCACTTGTGAAGAAGGATCGCTTTACAGCTGGTGAAGAACATGACTACAAGTTTCAAGCAACAACTTCTGGCAAGTGCAACAGGGGAAAAGAGGAACTGGGCTTTCCAGGCTACCTCTGGCCTGCAATTCCGCCGCCATGCTCTGCCCTTTTGCAAAAGGACACAGTGCAAACGGCAGAAAATGGCCCTCCTGTGGCCACCGTGGCCTTGAGGGGACCCCAGGCCTGGCAGGAGGAGGGGGCTGGAGCCCAGGGCACACGAGGGCAGCTGCAGGGCAGTCCCGCTGCCCCAGGAAAAGCCTTGCTCTCTGGCAAGCAAAAGGCCCTTCAGGGCAATGGGGCCTTCAGGGCCTCCTGGGCCGCCCTCCCAGCCACACCGGCGGCCGTTGGTGACGTCACCGGCCTGCCGTTAGGCAAGCAGGCACCTCTGCGGCTGGCCCACAGCTCGCTCAGCACCTACAGATTCTCGCAGCAAGCCTGCTTGGGAGAGGAGGAGGCGGCAAAGAGTGACGAGTGCCCACATTGGGTGGGACGAGTGCCCACATTGGGTGGGCCCAGCCACAAGAGGCTCCTTGGAAGCCCCGAGGATGCCCAAACACACCCAAAAGCGCAAGTGGCTGGACACCAGCAGCAGCAGCCATGGCGGGCGAGTGGAGCCCATGGAGGTCGACCCGCCGCACAAGAGGGACAACGTAGAGCCCATGGAGGTCGACCTGCCGCAGACCAGGGACGAGGGAGAGCCCATGGAGGTCGATGCCCCCACGGACGACCAAGAGCCCATGGAGGTCGATCCATCTCCCGCAGCCATGACGGGGCACACCTCCCCCATGGCCAGGCTGCCTCCAGCAGCACTGTGCCCAAAGCGCCGCAGGACCCCCGCCGCCTCTCAGGGACCCTCCGCAAAGCCAGGGCCCAGCAAGCGGCGCCAGTCCCGCAGACGACGCTAACCGTAAGTGGGCCATCCACACCGCCACGCGGCAGGCTCCGCAGCAAGATCAGACGGCTCTCAAGCCGCTGAGGAGCCCTGCTTTCCCCTTCCCCTAGACCCTGACCCTCACCAAGGGGGGACATCTCCTCTGCCCTCACGCCTGGGCAAGAGGAAAGGAGAGGGAGAGGGAGAGCGAGACGGAGAGGGAGAGGAAAGGGGCTGCCACCTTCTGCCCGACAGCCCCACAGCACCAGCAGGAGACCTTGCCGCTCCCTACAACTCCCCGAGAGGAGCTTGGAGCCAGGTGGCCCTTGCTCTCTTCTCCCAAGTCACCAGGGATAGGACAACAGAGAAAACGGCCTCCAGTTGTGCCAGGCGACCTTTAGATGGGCTGGTAGCAAAGATTTCCTCACCAAAAGGGTTTAGCTGGGGACTTGGCAGCACCACCTTGAGCTTCCACTTCTTTTCCAACCTCAACCATTCGATGCTTTCTATTTCAGAGCTGTGGGGAAGAGGCGAGGAGAGGGGCTGCCATCTTCAGGCCGGCAGCCCCATAGTACCAGCAGGAGTCCCTCCCAGATGGCTGGAGACGGACGGAGAGCGACGGAGACCACCAGACACCGCCGCAGGACACCATCGGAGACCGCCGGAGACGACCAGACACTGGTGGTGTCCGGCGGTCTCCGGTGGTCTCGCACCGGAGACCATCGCAGTCCGCTGGAAACCGCCGGAGTCCATCGGAGACCATCGGAGACCACCAGGCACCGCTGGAGATCGCCAGAGACCACAGGAGACCACCGGAGACCGTCAGAGACCACCAGGCACCGCTGGAGACCGCTGCACAACGCCGCAGCCTCTTGGACTCCCCTGCAGCGCCACCCAGGTTATTGGGGCCTGGACTTGGCAGCGTTTCACTCTGAGGATGAGAAAGCCAGTGCGGGGTGGCTGTCCTCAGCTAGCCCTCCCCTCAGCTAACCAAAGGGTGGCTGAAGAAGAAGCCAGACCCACCCTGGCCGTGCCCACACAATAGCAACAGGGCACCAAAGACGGCAGACGCCCCATCCACAGAAACATTCGAGATGCACACACAGCTCTTCCTTTGCACAAGCACAAGAGTTCCACTCTGACACAAAGAAGTTTGGGCAAGACTGGCCAAGAAACAACTCGAAAAAATACAAAAAACAATCAAAAACAATCAAAGCCAGTTAAAAAGACAAGAACAAACCCAAGAAAAAGCAGGAGCCCTTGCCATCGCACAACTTCCTCCAAAGCATCCCCACCAAGCTCCTCGTCAGCCACCTCTACCAGCACGGGATGCCAGCCCTGCAGAGGACGAGCAAGCAGGCAAAAGTGGAAGAGCTGAAAGCGTAAGTGTGGCCAGCAGCCTGCCTCTCGAGCAGCAGCCCTGACCGCTGCCTCAGAGCGCCGCCAAAGCTGTGCAACACAGCCGCTGCCTCCCACCTGCCTTAGCCGAGCTTCGGCCATGCCTCTGGGCAACACCTGCTTTCTTAACGTTGTCTTCTGTTCCCTCAGGGTGGACGACAAGTTGCCTGCGGCCAAAGGCCTCCTCCTGAAGCGCCTCTCTCCATCCTGCGCCACATCCGCCGCAACGCGTCCACCAGCAGGAGGAGCTGCACCAACCTGGCCATGCTGCGCTGGGACAAAGCCTGATGAGCCCTACAGCAGGACAGAGACATGCTGACTGATGGAGAAAGATTAATATAATGATGTTGAGGAAAATTAATGGAAGTGAGCGAGGGTCATGATAAGCTGTGCAGCATTTCCAGGCCCATCCAGCTTGGAATGGAGTGTCGGGTGTTGCTAAGGGAGATATAAGAAGGATGAGGTGATGCCTGCAAGAGGCAGCCCACAGCCACAGGCCTGCCTACTGCAGGGAGCCAAGGGGAGCAGTGGCAAAGGATGCTTACACACCTTTTCAGCACCTGCCCTGAAGCAAGGCTCTCACGTGTGCAGGTCAAGGGGCTGCTGGACTTCCTGGTGGAGAGAGAAACACTGGGCAATCTCTGGGGCCAAGACGTCTGGCCTTTCCACTCCCTCAGATGAGGAGTCGCCAGCAGCCATGGACACAGCCACAGGTAGCAGGAGGGACTGAGCGTTCTCCCAGCCTGAGCGCAAAGCTGCTGCAGGGCTTTGGGTGGCATTTGCTTTAGCTCTTGTCCACTTCCCACAAGTCACTTTGCTGCACGGGTTTTTGCTTTCCAGAGTTGCCTTTGCAAGAGCAGGAGTAGATCCGGTGGGAAGATGGGAAACGGCAGAGGTAGGGCAGGTCCACAAACCCTGGCACAAGGCGTCTCGTCTAGGAGGAGTTCCTGAGGAGTCCAAGCAGCTGCTCTGCCTCTTCCTGGTATTTTTTCTCTGTTGCCTTTGGGTAGGGCAAGGGACACCACTGCTAACGCCAACATTTCTGCTTTAGGCACCCGCTGCTTTGCCTCCCACCGCCCCAGAGACCACGGGAGACTCCCCGGCATGCGCACAACAACTAAAGAGCCTTTCCCACGAAAGAAGGTAAAAGGAGCCAGCTTTCCTTCCGTCAAGACCTCAGGAATCCAGCTCATGCCGCCTTGACCTATCTAACCCCACTGCGCCATGGAAAGCTTTGCAGGCTCCCTCCAGGAAACCGAAACCCCAAGAAAAAGGAAGAGAGAAGAGGCCTGGCACGAGGAGAGGCAACGCCAAAAAGAAGAGAACAGAAGGAAGAGCGCAAAAGACGGGGACGGAAAAAGAGGAGGGAGAAGCCCAGGTGAGTCCCAGGCTCTGCTGCCCATCTTGCCCAGCTGGGCAAACTGCTCTGCTCAGCCTTTGCAAAGAACTCCACGGCAGCTCCCCAGGGGCTCCCCACGGAGCTCTGCTGCGTGCCACAGGGGCGCTGCGCATCTCGGCACACGCACAGTCTCCAAGGGCATTTCCCAGGGGGATACGGCGCCAGAGCCATCCCCTTGACAATGCCCGCAAGAGCTCTCTCTTCTGGCCTACAAACAACTCCTTGTCGACTCTGTTTCCCAAAGAAAGGGCAACCAAGTCCTGCCTTCCTGGCTTCATCACTGCTTTCTGACTCTGTCGTTGCAGGTGCCGCTTTCCTGGCAGGAGCCGAAGCCCTGCCATTCCTGGGCTCCCCCACCTCATCTCTGTCCACAATAAAAGGCTGTTTTCTCCCATCTGACTGTGTCTGTCGTCGGCTGTTCTGGAGTGAGAGCTCTTGTTTTGTGAGGGTGCTCGTGAGCATCTGCTCTGCCACAGATATGAGCTAAAGACAATAAAACCTTGTTCCCACTTGTAACCCTTCTGGTGCGTGTCCTTGCAAGTGCTTTTGGAGATGAAAAATCTCTGGCATTTCAGGCTCATCATGATTTGACTCATTGGGAAGCAAGGAGAAGGGGAGGAAGGGAAGGGGAGGAAGGGAAGGGGAGGAAGGGAAGGGGAGGAAGGGAAGGGGAAGGGAGGGCAAGGGAAAATCTGTTGTAGTTGTTTTGTGAGCACGAGTAGCAAGAAAGACATGCAGAGCAACAAACACAGCAAGCCTCTCGCTTTCTTCATCAACAAACTCAATCCTTAGGCACACTCAGAAAGGTTCAGCATCTACAGATCATGGGCCTAGGCTCAAAAAGGAATGTTTCTTCTCCACATGGACACAAACTCAGGAAATAACACTAGCGGCAATGGTGCTGACAGGGAGAGAGATGACGAGAGGCACTTCCAAAGGGAGCATGTTGCAGCTTGACCTGCCCAGGGACCACCGCCTCCCATTACAGAAAGACATTTCAAAAGGAGCATTTGCCTGGCACTTTCACCATTCAAATGCTACATGCACATTAACAAAGGACTACATACTATTCCACCTCCCAGGTTTTCCCAGCAAGTTTAATGTTTCCACCATGTGAAGGATTGCAAAACAAGTTTTCCATAGAGCAGAGCAATCAAGAAACAAGAACTTCCTCCCACACCAATCACAAGCTTGTCGCCATCCTTAGTTGGTGAAACTGTGACCCAAGCACACTCGGACAAAGCAGAAAAAAAACTTTCCTCATTTCACAAGGGCAAGGAAGTAGAATCGCTCTCACCTCAAAGGTACTCAAGGGCAATTTGCATCCATGCATGGTTACACATACATATCTGTAACATATGGTTACACATACATTACCCACCTTTTTTCTCTTGGATTTCAACGAAAAAGTAAAATGGGATGGAAGCTGGCTTGCTTTCTAACATCTAGAGGGATGGACGGAATGGAGCCCAGGGAGACAGGCAGTCGGGGCAGAGCAGCCTGCGCAGGGAATCCTCCCAGTTTCACTTGGGCACAGCAAGGCTCTTGGAAAAACACACAGACACCTGCCCCTTTGACAAGCCTCACTTTGCCCTAAGACACTGCCCACAAACAACAGACTGCACTCTTCAAACTGCTCCAACAACCAGTCCCAAAACTCCTCGTCCCTCCTCACATAGAATCACAGAATCATTTAGCTTGGAAAAGACCCTTGGGATCATTGAACAAAAAGCTGACAGAAAAGTGCAAAATACGTGCTAAGGCAACCAAGAAAGCTTGGAAACAAAGCCAAGGCTCCCCAAGGGTTATGTTCGGGGCTCATCCCAAGCAAGCGCAGCTGGCAACTTGGAAACCTGCCATCCTCATGCCCACGATTGCCTGACGGAAGGCTCCAAAACCAAAGTGCGCAGGCAACTCGTACCGAAACCCAGCAAAAGGATCGAGAGCGGCTGCCTAGCAAAGGCAAGTTTCTGGGGCCGAAGAAAATACAGGAGGCAGAATGCAACACAAACCCCAACAAGAGCTGCAGGGCATCTCCACAGTTGAAAGGCATCTCTTGACAGAAGGCAGCTGTCAACAGCTGTCTCTTCCCTCTCCTTCCTGCCAAGAGGAGGAAAGGAAAGAGAGGAAGGAAGGAAGGAGGAGGGAGACAAGGAAGGGAAGAAGAGGAAGGAAATCAGGCTCACCCAGTGCAAAGCCATAGCCATCCACGCTGAAGGGAGCACTCCGGCCTTTTGGGAATCCTTCTTTTCTGCTCCTTGGCTCGGCCACCAGCCTGACAGCTTGGCCCTTCAGCAGCAGCCTTGCTCTCCCCGATGGAAGCAGGGCGCTCCACATCACTCTTAGCTGCACTCCATTTGATGGCCTTCCACTGCCAGGCAGGACCAACGGAGGTTGGCAGGCACTTCTGGGGGCTGCACTTCACTGCCACAGAGAGCAATCCATGCATGTCCCACCTGGCGATCCTTTGAGACAAAAAGCACGGGGGGAGTTGAAAAGAGTTACTCTCAGAGGAATGAAACCAAGGATCCATCCAATCTGCCACCCTCCAACAGACACGCTAGAGCACGTGCTGAAAAAGCAGCCACCTAGAACCAACAAATAGGCAACACCCCCTTCCTGGCCCTGGGCCCTCTCTTCCTGCCCTGCAGTGGAAAAAAGCACATCAGTTATTTCCATTTCTCTCAGCGAGACTGAAAGCTTTTCACTGCACTTTCCACCCAACTCCTTGCCTCGGCATCAACGCGGAAAATCACCTGCACAAATCAAGCGCATCACAGGCAAAGGCTCCAGAGACTGCAGATGCTCTAAAGACTTCTCTAGGAAACGCTTCAATGGATCACGCTTAGAGAAAACCTTGACCACGGCGGCTCTCAAATACGTTTGCAACGCTTCCCTGACAACCTCCAAAGGTTTGCACAGACGTTCAGCTACCAACTGCCTTTCAAGACAAGAAAGCCCACTCAAGGCAGCAGGCTTTCAGACATCCATTCCACACATCTCCTAGAGCTCAGGGGCCACCACTGCTCTGGCAACCACCTGCTGGGCAAGCACACCTAAACATGGGCCTCTGCACACACCCACCTGCCCACCTCTCCTCCTGCCTTTCACAGACAGCTCTGCAGCACCACAGAAGAAGGAAGCAAGTACATTCAAGAGCTCCTTACACTCAAGGTGTGCTTTGAAAACATTGGCCAGACATTTTGCACAAGGCCACCGACCACAATCAAGGGAGCTCCTGCTTTTTTCAGAGAAAGAGAGAGGGCGCGGGGCTGGGGGTGGGCGGGGGTGAAGAGATCAAGAAATGAGCAGCCACAGAAATGAAACTATTTTCTCCTTTCGACACAGTTGGTCCAGGCCAGGGACGGAGAGCACTGCTGGGGGAGAAATCTGGGATGTGTCTCTTTCCAGGCGGCACTTGTGAAGAAGGATCGCTTTACAGCTGGTGAAGAACATGACTACAAGTTTCAAGCAACAACTTCTGGCAAGTGCAACAGGGGAAAAGAGGAACTGGGCTTTCCAGGCTACCTCTGGCCTGCAATTCCGCCGCCATGCTCTGCCCTTTTGCAAAAGGACACAGTGCAAACGGCAGAAAATGGCCCTCCTGTGGCCACCGTGGCCTTGAGGGGACCCCAGGCCTGGCAGGAGGAGGGGGCTGGAGCCCAGGGCACACGAGGGCAGCTGCAGGGCAGTCCCGCTGCCCCAGGAAAAGCCTTGCTCTCTGGCAAGCAAAAGGCCCTTCAGGGCAATGGGGCCTTCAGGGCCTCCTGGGCCGCCCTCCCAGCCACACCGGCGGCCGTTGGTGACGTCACCGGCCTGCCGTTAGGCAAGCAGGCACCTCTGCGGCTGGCCCACAGCTCGCTCAGCACCTACAGATTCTCGCAGCAAGCCTGCTTGGGAGAGGAGGAGGCGGCAAAGAGTGACGAGTGCCCACATTGGGTGGGACGAGTGCCCACATTGGGTGGGCCCAGCCACAAGAGGCTCCTTGGAAGCCCCGAGGATGCCCAAACACACCCAAAAGCGCAAGTGGCTGGACACCAGCAGCAGCAGCCATGGCGGGCGAGTGGAGCCCATGGAGGTCGACCCGCCGCACAAGAGGGACAACGTAGAGCCCATGGAGGTCGACCTGCCGCAGACCAGGGACGAGGGAGAGCCCATGGAGGTCGATGCCCCCACGGACGACCAAGAGCCCATGGAGGTCGATCCATCTCCCGCAGCCATGACGGGGCACACCTCCCCCATGGCCAGGCTGCCTCCAGCAGCACTGTGCCCAAAGCGCCGCAGGACCCCCGCCGCCTCTCAGGGACCCTCCGCAAAGCCAGGGCCCAGCAAGCGGCGCCAGTCCCGCAGACGACGCTAACCGTAAGTGGGCCATCCACACCGCCACGCGGCAGGCTCCGCAGCAAGATCAGACGGCTCTCAAGCCGCTGAGGAGCCCTGCTTTCCCCTTCCCCTAGACCCTGACCCTCACCAAGGGGGGACATCTCCTCTGCCCTCACGCCTGGGCAAGAGGAAAGGAGAGGGAGAGGGAGAGCGAGACGGAGAGGGAGAGGAAAGGGGCTGCCACCTTCTGCCCGACAGCCCCACAGCACCAGCAGGAGACCTTGCCGCTCCCTACAACTCCCCGAGAGGAGCTTGGAGCCAGGTGGCCCTTGCTCTCTTCTCCCAAGTCACCAGGGATAGGACAACAGAGAAAACGGCCTCCAGTTGTGCCAGGCGACCTTTAGATGGGCTGGTAGCAAAGATTTCCTCACCAAAAGGGTTTAGCTGGGGACTTGGCAGCACCACCTTGAGCTTCCACTTCTTTTCCAACCTCAACCATTCGATGCTTTCTATTTCAGAGCTGTGGGGAAGAGGCGAGGAGAGGGGCTGCCATCTTCAGGCCGGCAGCCCCATAGTACCAGCAGGAGTCCCTCCCAGATGGCTGGAGACGGACGGAGAGCGACGGAGACCACCAGAGACCGCCGCAGGACACCATCGGAGACCGCCGGAGACGACCAGACACTGGTGGTGTCCGGCGGTCTCCGGTGGTCTCGCACCGGAGACCATCGCAGTCCGCTGGAAACCGCCGGAGTCCATCGGAGACCATCGGAGACCACCAGGCACCGCTGGAGATCGCCAGAGACCACAGGAGACCACCGGAGACCGTCAGAGACCACCAGGCACCGCTGGAGACCGCTGCACAACGCCGCAGCCTCTTGGACTCCCCTGCAGCGCCACCCAGGTTATTGGGGCCTGGACTTGGCAGCGTTTCACTCTGAGGATGAGAAAGCCAGTGCGGGGTGGCTGTCCTCAGCTAGCCCTCCCCTCAGCTAACCAAGGGGTGGCTGAAGAAGAAGCCAGACCCACCCTGGCCGTGCCCACACAATAGCAACAGGGCACCAAAGACGGCAGACGCCCCATCCACAGAAACATTCGAGATGCACACACAGCTCTTCCTTTGCACAAGCACAAGAGTTCCACTCTGACACAAAGAAGTTTGGGCAAGACTGGCCAAGAAACAACTCGAAAAAATACAAAAAACAATCAAAAACAATCAAAGCCAGTTAAAAAGACAAGAACAAACCCAAGAAAAAGCAGGAGCCCTTGCCATCGCACAACTTCCTCCAAAGCATCCCCACCAAGCTCCTCGTCAGCCACCTCTACCAGCACGGGATGCCAGCCCTGCAGAGGACGAGCAAGCAGGCAAAAGTGGAAGAGCTGAAAGCGTAAGTGTGGCCAGCAGCCTGCCTCTCGAGCAGCAGCCCTGACCGCTGCCTCAGAGCGCCGCCAAAGCTGTGCAACACAGCCGCTGCCTCCCACCTGCCTTAGCCGAGCTTCGGCCATGCCTCTGGGCAACACCTGCTTTCTTAACGTTGTCTTCTGTTCCCTCAGGGTGGACGACAAGTTGCCTGCGGCCAAAGGCCTCCTCCTGAAGCGCCTCTCTCCATCCTGCGCCACATCCGCCGCAACGCGTCCACCAGCAGGAGGAGCTGCACCAACCTGGCCATCTGCGCTGGGACAAACCTGATGAGCCCACCTCAGGAGGACCTGCTGCTGCTGCTGGAGGCCATGCTGGAGGGGATGGAGAAGGTACGCTGTCTCGAGCAGCCGCCTGCAGCTTTCCAGGCCCATCACAGCTTGGAGCCTCAGACGTCCCTGCCTGCCTCCTCTCTTCAGCAAAAGCTGCTGGGCTGCCTGCCTGCAAGAGCAGCCCCACAGCCACAGCTTGCCTTCTGCAGGGAGCCAAGGGGGAGCAGTGGCAAAGGCTGCTCCACACCTTTTCAGCCACCTGCCCTGAAAGCAAGGCTCTCACGTGTGCAGGTCAAGGGGCTGCTGGACTTCCTGGTGGAGAGAGAAACACTGGGCAATCTCTGGGGCCAAGACGTCTGGCCTTTCCACTCCCTCAGATGAGGAGTCGCCAGCAGCCATGGACACAGCCACAGGTAGCAGGAGGGACTGAGCGTTCTCCCAGCCTGAGCGCAAAGCTGCTGCAGGGCTTTGGGTGGCATTTGCTTTAGCTCTTGTCCACTTCCCACAAGTCACTTTGCTGCACGGGTTTTTGCTTTCCAGAGTTGCCTTTGCAAGAGCAGGAGTAGATCCGGTGGGAAGATGGGAAACGGCAGAGGTAGGGCAGGTCCACAAACCCTGGCACAAGGCGTCTCGTCTAGGAGGAGTTCCTGAGGAGTCCAAGCAGCTGCTCTGCCTCTTCCTGGTATTTTTTCTCTGTTGCCTTTGGGTAGGGCAAGGGACACCACTGCTAACGCCAACATTTCTGCTTTAGGCACCCGCTGCTTTGCCTCCCACCGCCCCAGAGACCACGGGAGACTCCCCGGCATGCGCACAACAACTAAAGAGCCTTTCCCACGAAAGAAGGTAAAAGGAGCCAGCTTTCCTTCCGTCAAGACCTCAGGAATCCAGCTCATGCCGCCTTGACCTATCTAACCCCACTGCGCCATGGAAAGCTTTGCAGGCTCCCTCCAGGAAACCGAAACCCCAAGAAAAAGGAAGAGAGAAGAGGCCTGGCACGAGGAGAGGCAACGCCAAAAAGAAGAGAACAGAAGGAAGAGCGCAAAAGACGGGGACGGAAAAAGAGGAGGGAGAAGCCCAGGTGAGTCCCAGGCTCTGCTGCCCATCTTGCCCAGCTGGGCAAACTGCTCTGCTCAGCCTTTGCAAAGAACTCCACGGCAGCTCCCCAGGGGCTCCCCACGGAGCTCTGCTGCGTGCCACAGGGGCGCTGCGCATCTCGGCACACGCACAGTCTCCAAGGGCATTTCCCAGGGGGATACGGCGCCAGAGCCATCCCCTTGACAATGCCCGCAAGAGCTCTCTCTTCTGGCCTACAAACAACTCCTTGTCGACTCTGTTTCCCAAAGAAAGGGCAACCAAGTCCTGCCTTCCTGGCTTCATCACTGCTTTCTGACTCTGTCGTTGCAGGTGCCGCTTTCCTGGCAGGAGCCGAAGCCCTGCCATTCCTGGGCTCCCCCACCTCATCTCTGTCCACAATAAAAGGCTGTTTTCTCCCATCTGACTGTGTCTGTCGTCGGCTGTTCTGGAGTGAGAGCTCTTGTTTTGTGAGGGTGCTCGTGAGCATCTGCTCTGCCACAGATATGAGCTAAAGACAATAAAACCTTGTTCCCACTTGTAACCCTTCTGGTGCGTGTCCTTGCAAGTGCTTTTGGAGATGAAAAATCTCTGGCATTTCAGGCTCATCATGATTTGACTCATTGGGAAGCAAGGAGAAGGGGAGGAAGGGAAGGGGAGGAAGGGAAGGGGAGGAAGGGAAGGGGAGGAAGGGAAGGGGAAGGGAGGGCAAGGGAAAATCTGTTGTAGTTGTTTTGTGAGCACGAGTAGCAAGAAAGACATGCAGAGCAACAAACACAGCAAGCCTCTCGCTTTCTTCATCAACAAACTCAATCCTTAGGCACACTCAGAAAGGTTCAGCATCTACAGATCATGGGCCTAGGCTCAAAAAGGAATGTTTCTTCTCCACATGGACACAAACTCAGGAAATAACACTAGCGGCAATGGTGCTGACAGGGAGAGAGATGACGAGAGGCACTTCCAAAGGGAGCATGTTGCAGCTTGACCTGCCCAGGGACCACCGCCTCCCATTACAGAAAGACATTTCAAAAGGAGCATTTGCCTGGCACTTTCACCATTCAAATGCTACATGCACATTAACAAAGGACTACATACTATTCCACCTCCCAGGTTTTCCCAGCAAGTTTAATGTTTCCACCATGTGAAGGATTGCAAAACAAGTTTTCCATAGAGCAGAGCAATCAAGAAACAAGAACTTCCTCCCACACCAATCACAAGCTTGTCGCCATCCTTAGTTGGTGAAACTGTGACCCAAGCACACTCGGACAAAGCAGAAAAAAAACTTTCCTCATTTCACAAGGGCAAGGAAGTAGAATCGCTCTCACCTCAAAGGTACTCAAGGGCAATTTGCATCCATGCATGGTTACACATACATATCTGTAACATATGGTTACACATACATTACCCACCTTTTTTCTCTTGGATTTCAACGAAAAAGTAAAATGGGATGGAAGCTGGCTTGCTTTCTAACATCTAGAGGGATGGACGGAATGGAGCCCAGGGAGACAGGCAGTCGGGGCAGAGCAGCCTGCGCAGGGAATCCTCCCAGTTTCACTTGGGCACAGCAAGGCTCTTGGAAAAACACACAGACACCTGCCCCTTTGACAAGCCTCACTTTGCCCTAAGACACTGCCCACAAACAACAGACTGCACTCTTCAAACTGCTCCAACAACCAGTCCCAAAACTCCTCGTCCCTCCTCACATAGAATCACAGAATCATTTAGCTTGGAAAAGACCCTTGGGATCATTGAACAAAAAGCTGACAGAAAAGTGCAAAATACGTGCTAAGGCAACCAAGAAAGCTTGGAAACAAAGCCAAGGCTCCCCAAGGGTTATGTTCGGGGCTCATCCCAAGCAAGTGCAGCTGGCAACTTGGAAACCTGCCATCCTCATGCCCACGATTGCCTGACGGAAGGCTCCAAAACCAAAGTGCGCAGGCAACTCGTACCGAAACCCAGCAAAAGGATCGAGAGCGGCTGCCTAGCAAAGGCAAGTTTCTGGGGCCGAAGAAAATACAGGAGGCAGAATGCAACACAAACCCCAACAAGAGCTGCAGGGCATCTCCACAGTTGAAAGGCATCTCTTGACAGAAGGCAGCTGTCAACAGCTGTCTCTTCCCTCTCCTTCCTGCCAAGAGGAGGAAAGGAAAGAGAGGAAGGAAGGAAGGAGGAGGGAGACAAGGAAGGGAAGAAGAGGAAGGAAATCAGGCTCACCCAGTGCAAAGCCATAGCCATCCACGCTGAAGGGAGCACTCCGGCCTTTTGGGAATCCTTCTTTTCTGCTCCTTGGCTCGGCCACCAGCCTGACAGCTTGGCCCTTCAGCAGCAGCCTTGCTCTCCCCGATGGAAGCAGGGCGCTCCACATCACTCTTAGCTGCACTCCATTTGATGGCCTTCCACTGCCAGGCAGGACCAACGGAGGTTGGCAGGCACTTCTGGGGGCTGCACTTCACTGCCACAGAGAGCAATCCATGCATGTCCCACCTGGCGATCCTTTGAGACAAAAAGCACGGGGGGAGTTGAAAAGAGTTACTCTCAGAGGAATGAAACCAAGGATCCATCCAATCTGCCACCCTCCAACAGACACGCTAGAGCACGTGCTGAAAAAGCAGCCACCTAGAACCAACAAATAGGCAACACCCCCTTCCTGGCCCTGGGCCCTCTCTTCCTGCCCTGCAGTGGAAAAAAGCACATCAGTTATTTCCATTTCTCTCAGCGAGACTGAAAGCTTTTCACTGCACTTTCCACCCAACTCCTTGCCTCGGCATCAACGCGGAAAATCACCTGCACAAATCAAGCGCATCACAGGCAAAGGCTCCAGAGACTGCAGATGCTCTAAAGACTTCTCTAGGAAACGCTTCAATGGATCACGCTTAGAGAAAACCTTGACCACGGCGGCTCTCAAATACGTTTGCAACGCTTCCCTGACAACCTCCAAAGGTTTGCACAGACGTTCAGCTACCAACTGCCTTTCAAGACAAGAAAGCCCACTCAAGGCAGCAGGCTTTCAGACATCCATTCCACACATCTCCTAGAGCTCAGGGGCCACCACTGCTCTGGCAACCACCTGCTGGGCAAGCACACCTAAACATGGGCCTCTGCACACACCCACCTGCCCGCCTCTCCTCCTGCCTTTCACAGACAGCTCTGCAGCACCACAGAAGAAGGAAGCAAGTACATTCAAGAGCTCCTTACACTCAAGGTGTGCTTTGAAAACATTGGCCAGACATTTTGCACAAGGCCACCGACCACAATCAAGGGAGCTCCTGCTTTTTTCAGAGAAAGAGAGAGGGCGCGGGGCTGGGGGTGGGCGGGGGTGAAGAGATCAAGAAATGAGCAGCCACAGAAATGAAACTATTTTCTCCTTTCGACACAGTTGGTCCAGGCCAGGGACGGAGAGCACTGCTGGGGGAGAAATCTGGGATGTGTCTCTTTCCAGGCGGCACTTGTGAAGAAGGATCGCTTTACAGCTGGTGAAGAACATGACTACAAGTTTCAAGCAACAACTTCTGGCAAGTGCAACAGGGGAAAAGAGGAACTGGGCTTTCCAGGCTACCTCTGGCCTGCAATTCCGCCGCCATGCTCTGCCCTTTTGCAAAAGGACACAGTGCAAACGGCAGAAAATGGCCCTCCTGTGGCCACCGTGGCCTTGAGGGGACCCCAGGCCTGGCAGGAGGAGGGGGCTGGAGCCCAGGGCACACGAGGGCAGCTGCAGGGCAGTCCCGCTGCCCCAGGAAAAGCCTTGCTCTCTGGCAAGCAAAAGGCCCTTCAGGGCAATGGGGCCTTCAGGGCCTCCTGGGCCGCCCTCCCAGCCACACCGGCGGCCGTTGGTGACGTCACCGGCCTGCCGTTAGGCAAGCAGGCACCTCTGCGGCTGGCCCACAGCTCGCTCAGCACCTACAGATTCTCGCAGCAAGCCTGCTTGGGAGAGGAGGAGGCGGCAAAGAGTGACGAGTGCCCACATTGGGTGGGACGAGTGCCCACATTGGGTGGGCCCAGCCACAAGAGGCTCCTTGGAAGCCCCGAGGATGCCCAAACACACCCAAAAGCGCAAGTGGCTGGACACCAGCAGCAGCAGCCATGGCGGGCGAGTGGAGCCCATGGAGGTCGACCCGCCGCACAAGAGGGACAACGTAGAGCCCATGGAGGTCGACCTGCCGCAGACCAGGGACGAGGGAGAGCCCATGGAGGTCGATGCCCCCACGGACGACCAAGAGCCCATGGAGGTCGATCCATCTCCCGCAGCCATGACGGGGCACACCTCCCCCATGGCCAGGCTGCCTCCAGCAGCACTGTGCCCAAAGCGCCGCAGGACCCCCGCCGCCTCTCAGGGACCCTCCGCAAAGCCAGGGCCCAGCAAGCGGCGCCAGTCCCGCAGACGACGCTAACCGTAAGTGGGCCATCCACACCGCCACGCGGCAGGCTCCGCAGCAAGATCAGACGGCTCTCAAGCCGCTGAGGAGCCCTGCTTTCCCCTTCCCCTAGACCCTGACCCTCACCAAGGGGGGACATCTCCTCTGCCCTCACGCCTGGGCAAGAGGAAAGGAGAGGGAGAGGGAGAGCGAGACGGAGAGGGAGAGGAAAGGGGCTGCCACCTTCGGCCCGACAGCCCCACAGCACCAGCAGGAGACCTTGCCGCTCCCTACAACTCCCCGAGAGGAGCTTGGAGCCAGGTGGCCCTTGCTCTCTTCTCCCAAGTCACCAGGGATAGGACAACAGAGAAAACGGCCTCCAGTTGTGCCAGGCGACCTTTAGATGGGCTGGTAGCAAAGATTTCCTCACCAAAAGGGTTTAGCTGGGGACTTGGCAGCACCACCTTGAGCTTCCACTTCTTTTCCAACCTCAACCATTCGATGCTTTCTATTTCAGAGCTGTGGGGAAGAGGTGAGGAGAGGGGCTGCCATCTTCAGGCCGGCAGCCCCATAGTACCAGCAGGAGTCCCTCCCAGATGGCTGGAGACGGACGGAGAGCGACGGAGACCACCAGAGACCGCCGCAGGACACCATCGGAGACCGCCGGAGACGACCAGACACTGGTGGTGTCCGGCGGTCTCCGGTGGTCTCGCACCGGAGACCATCGCAGTCCGCTGGAAACCGCCGGAGTCCATCGGAGACCATCGGAGACCACCAGGCACCGCTGGAGATCGCCAGAGACCACAGGAGACCACCGGAGACCGTCAGAGACCGCCAGACACCGCTGGAGACCGCTGCACAACGCCGCAGCCTCTTGGACTCCCCTGCAGCGCCACCCAGGTTATTGGGGCCTGGACTTGGCAGCGTTTCACTCTGAGGATGAGAAAGCCAGTGCGGGGTGGCTGTCCTCAGCTAGCCCTCCCCTCAGCTAACCAAGGGGTGGCTGAAGAAGAAGCCAGACCCACCCTGGCCGTGCCCACACAATAGCAACAGGGCACCAAAGACGGCAGACGCCCCATCCACAGAAACATTCGAGATGCACACACAGCTCTTCCTTTGCACAAGCACAAGAGTTCCACTCTGACACAAAGAAGTTTGGGCAAGACTGGCCAAGAAACAACTCGAAAAAATACAAAAAACAATCAAAAACAATCAAAGCCAGTTAAAAAGACAAGAACAAACCCAAGAAAAAGCAGGAGCCCTTGCCATCGCACAACTTCCTCCAAAGCATCCCCACCAAGCTCCTCGTCAGCCACCTCTACCAGCACGGGATGCCAGCCCTGCAGAGGACGAGCAAGCAGGCAAAAGTGGAAGAGCTGAAAGCGTAAGTGTGGCCAGCAGCCTGCCTCTCGAGCAGCAGCCCTGACCGCTGCCTCAGAGCGCCGCCAAAGCTGTGCAACACAGCCGCTGCCTCCCACCTGCCTTAGCCGAGCTTCGGCCATGCCTCTGGGCAACACCTGCTTTCTTAACGTTGTCTTCTGTTCCCTCAGGGTGGACGACAAGTTGCCTGCGGCCAAAGGCCTCCTCCTGAAACGCCTCCTCTCCATCCTGCGCCACATCCGCCGCAACGCGTCCACCAGCAGGAGGAGCTGCACCAACCTGGCCATCTGCGCTGGGACAAACCTGATGAGCCCACCTCAGGAGGACCTGCTGCTGCTGCTGGAGGCCATGCTGGAGGGGATGGAGAAGGTACGCTGTCTCGAGCAGCCGCCTGCAGCTTTCCAGGCCCATCACAGCTTGGAGCCTCAGACGTCCCTGCCTGCCTCCTCTCTTCAGCAAAAGCTGCTGGGCTGCCTGCCTGCAAGAGCAGCCCCACAGCCACAGCCTGCCTTCTGCAGGGAGCCAAGGGGGAGCAGTGGCAAAGGCTGCTCCACACCTTTTCAGCCACCTGCCCTGAAAGCAAGGCTCTCACGTGTGCAGGTCAAGGGGCTGCTGGACTTCCTGGTGGAGAGAGAAACACTGGGCAATCTCTGGGGCCAAGACGTCTGGCCTTTCCACTCCCTCAGATGAGGAGTCGCCAGCAGCCATGGACACAGCCACAGGTAGCAGGAGGGACTGAGCGTTCTCCCAGCCTGAGCGCAAAGCTGCTGCAGGGCTTTGGGTGGCTTTTGCTTTAGCTCTTGTCCACTTCCCACAAGTCACTTTGCTGCACGGGTTTTTGCTTTCCAGAGTTGCCTTTGCAAGAGCAGGAGTAGATCCGGTGGGAAGATGGGAAACGGCAGAGGTAGGGCAGGTCCACAAACCCTGGCACAAGGCGTCTCGTCTAGGAGGAGTTCCTGAGGAGTCCAAGCAGCTGCTCTGCCTCTTCCTGGTATTTTTTCTCTGTTGCCTTTGGGTAGGGCAAGGGACACCACTGCTAACGCCAACATTTCTGCTTTAGGCACCCGCTGCTTTGCCTCCCACCGCCCCAGAGACCACGGGAGACTCCCCGGCATGCGCACAACAACTAAAGAGCCTTTCCCACGAAAGAAGGTAAAAGGAGCCAGCTTTCCTTCCGTCAAGACCTCAGGAATCCAGCTCATGCCGCCTTGACCTATCTAACCCCACTGCGCCATGGAAAGCTTTGCAGGCTCCCTCCAGGAAACCGAAACCCCAAGAAAAAGGAAGAGAGAAGAGGCCTGGCACGAGGAGAGGCAACGCCAAAAAGAAGAGAACAGAAGGAAGAGCGCAAAAGACGGGGACGGAAAAAGAGGAGGGAGAAGCCCAGGTGAGTCCCAGGCTCTGCTGCCCATCTTGCCCAGCTGGGCAAACTGCTCTGCTCAGCCTTTGCAAAGAACTCCACGGCAGCTCCCCAGGGGCTCCCCACGGAGCTCTGCTGCGTGCCACAGGGGCGCTGCGCATCTCGGCACACGCACAGTCTCCAAGGGCATTTCCCAGGGGGATACGGCGCCAGAGCCATCCCCTTGACAATGCCCGCAAGAGCTCTCTCTTCTGGCCTACAAACAACTCCTTGTCGACTCTGTTTCCCAAAGAAAGGGCAACCAAGTCCTGCCTTCCTGGCTTCATCACTGCTTTCTGACTCTGTCGTTGCAGGTGCCGCTTTCCTGGCAGGAGCCGAAGCCCTGCCATTCCTGGGCTCCCCCACCTCATCTCTGTCCACAATAAAAGGCTGTTTTCTCCCATCTGACTGTGTCTGTCGTCGGCTGTTCTGGAGTGAGAGCTCTTGTTTTGTGAGGGTGCTCGTGAGCATCTGCTCTGCCACAGATATGAGCTAAAGACAATAAAACCTTGTTCCCACTTGTAACCCTTCTGGTGCGTGTCCTTGCAAGTGCTTTTGGAGATGAAAAATCTCTGGCATTTCAGGCTCATCATGATTTGACTCATTGGGAAGCAAGGAGAAGGGGAGGAAGGGAAGGGGAGGAAGGGAAGGGGAGGAAGGGAAGGGGAGGAAGGGAAGGGGAGGAAGGGAAGGGGAGGAAGGGAAGGGGAGGAAGGGAAGGGGAGGAAGGGAAGGGGAGGAAGGGAAGGGGAGGAAGGGAAGGGGAGGAAGGGAAGGGGAAGGGAGGGCAAGGGAAAATCTGTTGTAGTTGTTTTGTGAGCACGAGTAGCAAGAAAGACATGCAGAGCAACAAACACAGCAAGCCTCTCGCTTTCTTCATCAACAAACTCAATCCTTAGGCACACTCAGAAAGGTTCAGCATCTACAGATCATGGGCCTAGGCTCAAAAAGGAATGTTTCTTCTCCACATGGACACAAACTCAGGAAATAACACTAGCGGCAATGGTGCTGACAGGGAGAGAGATGACGAGAGGCACTTCCAAAGGGAGCATGTTGCAGCTTGACCTGCCCAGGGACCACCGCCTCCCATTACAGAAAGACATTTCAAAAGGAGCATTTGCCTGGCACTTTCACCATTCAAATGCTACATGCACATTAACAAAGGACTACATACTATTCCACCTCCCAGGTTTTCCCAGCAAGTTTAATGTTTCCACCATGTGAAGGATTGCAAAACAAGTTTTCCATAGAGCAGAGCAATCAAGAAACAAGAACTTCCTCCCACACCAATCACAAGCTTGTCGCCATCCTTAGTTGGTGAAACTGTGACCCAAGCACACTCGGACAAAGCAGAAAAAAAACTTTCCTCATTTCACAAGGGCAAGGAAGTAGAATCGCTCTCACCTCAAAGGTACTCAAGGGCAATTTGCATCCATGCATGGTTACACATACATATCTGTAACATATGGTTACACATACATTACCCACCTTTTTTCTCTTGGATTTCAACGAAAAAGTAAAATGGGATGGAAGCTGGCTTGCTTTCTAACATCTAGAGGGATGGACGGAATGGAGCCCAGGGAGACAGGCAGTCGGGGCAGAGCAGCCTGCGCAGGGAATCCTCCCAGTTTCACTTGGGCACAGCAAGGCTCTTGGAAAAACACACAGACACCTGCCCCTTTGACAAGCCTCACTTTGCCCTAAGACACTGCCCACAAACAACAGACTGCACTCTTCAAACTGCTCCAACAACCAGTCCCAAAACTCCTCGTCCCTCCTCACATAGAATCACAGAATCATTTAGCTTGGAAAAGACCCTTGGGATCATTGAACAAAAAGCTGACAGAAAAGTGCAAAATACGTGCTAAGGCAACCAAGAAAGCTTGGAAACAAAGCCAAGGCTCCCCAAGGGTTATGTTCGGGGCTCATCCCAAGCAAGCGCAGCTGGCAACTTGGAAACCTGCCATCCTCGTGCCCACGATTGCCTGACGGAAGGCTCCAAAACCAAAGTGCGCAGGCAACTCGTACCGAAACCCAGCAAAAGGATCGAGAGCGGCTGCCTAGCAAAGGCAAGTTTCTGGGGCCGAAGAAAATACAGGAGGCAGAATGCAACACAAACCCCAACAAGAGCTGCAGGGCATCTCCACAGTTGAAAGGCATCTCTTGACAGAAGGCAGCTGTCAACAGCTGTCTCTTCCCTCTCCTTCCTGCCAAGAGGAGGAAAGGAAAGAGAGGAAGGAAGGAAGGAGGAGGGAGACAAGGAAGGGAAGAAGAGGAAGGAAATCAGGCTCACCCAGTGCAAAGCCATAGCCATCCACGCTGAAGGGAGCACTCCGGCCTTTTGGGAATCCTTCTTTTCTGCTCCTTGGCTCGGCCACCAGCCTGACAGCTTGGCCCTTCAGCAGCAGCCTTGCTCTCCCCGATGGAAGCAGGGCGCTCCACATCACTCTTAGCTGCACTCCATTTGATGGCCTTCCACTGCCAGGCAGGACCAACGGAGGTTGGCAGGCACTTCTGGGGGCTGCACTTCACTGCCACAGAGAGCAATCCATGCATGTCCCACCTGGCGATCCTTTGAGACAAAAAGCACGGGGGGAGTTGAAAAGAGTTACTCTCAGAGGAATGAAACCAAGGATCCATCCAATCTGCCACCCTCCAACAGACACGCTAGAGCACGTGCTGAAAAAGCAGCCACCTAGAACCAACAAATAGGCAACACCCCCTTCCTGGCCCTGGGCCCTCTCTTCCTGCCCTGCAGTGGAAAAAAGCACATCAGTTATTTCCATTTCTCTCAGCGAGACTGAAAGCTTTTCACTGCACTTTCCACCCAACTCCTTGCCTCGGCATCAACGCGGAAAATCACCTGCACAAATCAAGCGCATCACAGGCAAAGGCTCCAGAGACTGCAGATGCTCTAAAGACTTCTCTAGGAAACGCTTCAATGGATCACGCTTAGAGAAAACCTTGACCACGGCGGCTCTCAAATACGTTTGCAACGCTTCCCTGACAACCTCCAAAGGTTTGCACAGACGTTCAGCTACCAACTGCCTTTCAAGACAAGAAAGCCCACTCAAGGCAGCAGGCTTTCAGACATCCATTCCACACATCTCCTAGAGCTCAGGGGCCACCACTGCTCTGGCAACCACCTGCTGGGCAAGCACACCTAAACATGGGCCTCTGCACACACCCACCTGCCCACCTCTCCTCCTGCCTTTCACAGACAGCTCTGCAGCACCACAGAAGAAGGAAGCAAGTACATTCAAGAGCTCCTTACACTCAAGGTGTGCTTTGAAAACATTGGCCAGACATTTTGCACAAGGCCACCGACCACAATCAAGGGAGCTCCTGCTTTTTTCAGAGAAAGAGAGAGGGCGCGGGGCTGGGGGTGGGCGGGGGTGAAGAGATCAAGAAATGAGCAGCCACAGAAATGAAACTATTTTCTCCTTTCGACACAGTTGGTCCAGGCCAGGGACGGAGAGCACTGCTGGGGGAGAAATCTGGGATGTGTCTCTTTCCAGGCGGCACTTGTGAAGAAGGATCGCTTTACAGCTGGTGAAGAACATGACTACAAGTTTCAAGCAACAACTTCTGGCAAGTGCAACAGGGGAAAAGAGGAACTGGGCTTTCCAGGCTACCTCTGGCCTGCAATTCCGCCGCCATGCTCTGCCCTTTTGCAAAAGGACACAGTGCAAACGGCAGAAAATGGCCCTCCTGTGGCCACCGTGGCCTTGAGGGGACCCCAGGCCTGGCAGGAGGAGGGGGCTGGAGCCCAGGGCACACGAGGGCAGCTGCAGGGCAGTCCCGCTGCCCCAGGAAAAGCCTTGCTCTCTGGCAAGCAAAAGGCCCTTCAGGGCAATGGGGCCTTCAGGGCCTCCTGGGCCGCCCTCCCAGCCACACCGGCGGCCGTTGGTGACGTCACCGGCCTGCCGTTAGGCAAGCAGGCACCTCTGCGGCTGGCCCACAGCTCGCTCAGCACCTACAGATTCTCGCAGCAAGCCTGCTTGGGAGAGGAGGAGGCGGCAAAGAGTGACGAGTGCCCACATTGGGTGGGACGAGTGCCCACATTGGGTGGGCCCAGCCACAAGAGGCTCCTTGGAAGCCCCGAGGATGCCCAAACACACCCAAAAGCGCAAGTGGCTGGACACCAGCAGCAGCAGCCATGGCGGGCGAGTGGAGCCCATGGAGGTCGACCCGCCGCACAAGAGGGACAACGTAGAGCCCATGGAGGTCGACCTGCCGCAGACCAGGGACGAGGGAGAGCCCATGGAGGTCGATGCCCCCACGGACGACCAAGAGCCCATGGAGGTCGATCCATCTCCCGCAGCCATGACGGGGCACACCTCCCCCATGGCCAGGCTGCCTCCAGCAGCACTGTGCCCAAAGCGCCGCAGGACCCCCGCCGCCTCTCAGGGACCCTCCGCAAAGCCAGGGCCCAGCAAGCGGCGCCAGTCCCGCAGACGACGCTAACCGTAAGTGGGCCATCCACACCGCCACGCGGCAGGCTCCGCAGCAAGATCAGACGGCTCTCAAGCCGCTGAGGAGCCCTGCTTTCCCCTTCCCCTAGACCCTGACCCTCACCAAGGGGGGACATCTCCTCTGCCCTCACGCCTGGGCAAGAGGAAAGGAGAGGGAGAGGGAGAGCGAGACGGAGAGGGAGAGGAAAGGGGCTGCCACCTTCTGCCCGACAGCCCCACAGCACCAGCAGGAGACCTTGCCGCTCCCTACAACTCCCCGAGAGGAGCTTGGAGCCAGGTGGCCCTTGCTCTCTTCTCCCAAGTCACCAGGGATAGGACAACAGAGAAAACGGCCTCCAGTTGTGCCAGGCGACCTTTAGATGGGCTGGTAGCAAAGATTTCCTCACCAAAAGGGTTTAGCTGGGGACTTGGCAGCACCACCTTGAGCTTCCACTTCTTTTCCAACCTCAACCATTCGATGCTTTCTATTTCAGAGCTGTGGGGAAGAGGCGAGGAGAGGGGCTGCCATCTTCAGGCCGGCAGCCCCATAGTACCAGCAGGAGTCCCTCCCAGATGGCTGGAGACGGACGGAGAGCGACGGAGACCACCAGAGACCGCCGCAGGACACCATCGGAGACCGCCGGAGACGACCAGACACTGGTGGTGTCCGGCGGTCTCCGGTGGTCTCGCACCGGAGACCATCGCAGTCCGCTGGAAACCGCCGGAGTCCATCGGAGACCATCGGAGACCACCAGGCACCGCTGGAGATCGCCAGAGACCACAGGAGACCACCGGAGACCGTCAGAGACCACCAGACACCGCTGGAGACCGCTGCACAACGCCGCAGCCTCTTGGACTCCCCTGCAGCGCCACCCAGGTTATTGGGGCCTGGACTTGGCAGCGTTTCACTCTGAGGATGAGAAAGCCAGTGCGGGGTGGCTGTCCTCAGCTAGCCCTCCCCTCAGCTAACCAAGGGGTGGCTGAAGAAGAAGCCAGACCCACCCTGGCCGTGCCCACACAATAGCAACAGGGCACCAAAGACGGCAGACGCCCCATCCACAGAAACATTCGAGATGCACACACAGCTCTTCCTTTGCACAAGCACAAGAGTTCCACTCTGACACAAAGAAGTTTGGGCAAGACTGGCCAAGAAACAACTCGAAAAAATACAAAAAACAATCAAAAACAATCAAAGCCAGTTAAAAAGACAAGAACAAACCCAAGAAAAAGCAGGAGCCCTTGCCATCGCACAACTTCCTCCAAAGCATCCCCACCAAGCTCCTCGTCAGCCACCTCTACCAGCACGGGATGCCAGCCCTGCAGAGGACGAGCAAGCAGGCAAAAGTGGAAGAGCTGAAAGCGTAAGTGTGGCCAGCAGCCTGCCTCTCGAGCAGCAGCCCTGACCGCTGCCTCAGAGCGCCGCCAAAGCTGTGCAACACAGCCGCTGCCTCCCACCTGCCTTAGCCGAGCTTCGGCCATGCCTCTGGGCAACACCTGCTTTCTTAACGTTGTCTTCTGTTCCCTCAGGGTGGACGACAAGTTGCCTGCGGCCAAAGGCCTCCTCCTGAAGCGCCTCTCTCCATCCTGCGCCACATCCGCCGCAACGCGTCCACCAGCAGGAGGAGCTGCACCAACCTGGCCATCTGCGCTGGGACAAACCTGATGAGCCCACCTCAGGAGGACCTGCTGCTGCTGCTGCTGCTGGAGGCCATGCTGGAGGGGATGGAGAAGGTACGCTGTCTCGAGCGGCCGCCTGCAGCTTTCCAGGCCCATCACAGCTTGGAGCCTCAGACGTCCCTGCCTGCCTCCTCTCTTCAGCAAAAGCTGCTGGGCTGCCTGCCTGCAAGAGCAGCCCCACAGCCACAGCCTGCCTTCTGCAGGGAGCCAAGGGGGAGCAGTGGCAAAGGCTGCTCCACACCTTTTCAGCCACCTGCCCTGAAAGCAAGGCTCTCACGTGTGCAGGTCAAGGGGCTGCTGGACTTCCTGGTGGAGAGAGAAACACTGGGCAATCTCTGGGGCCAAGACGTCTGGCCTTTCCACTCCCTCAGATGAGGAGTCGCCAGCAGCCATGGACACAGCCACAGGTAGCAGGAGGGACTGAGCGTTCTCCCAGCCTGAGCGCAAAGCTGCTGCAGGGCTTTGGGTGGCATTTGCTTTAGCTCTTGTCCACTTCCCACAAGTCACTTTGCTGCACGGGTTTTTGCTTTCCAGAGTTGCCTTTGCAAGAGCAGGAGTAGATCCGGTGGGAAGATGGGAAACGGCAGAGGTAGGGCAGGTCCACAAACCCTGGCACAAGGCGTCTCGTCTAGGAGGAGTTCCTGAGGAGTCCAAGCAGCTGCTCTGCCTCTTCCTGGTATTTTTTCTCTGTTGCCTTTGGGTAGGGCAAGGGACACCACTGCTAACGCCAACATTTCTGCTTTAGGCACCCGCTGCTTTGCCTCCCACCGCCCCAGAGACCACGGGAGACTCCCCGGCATGCGCACAACAACTAAAGAGCCTTTCCCACGAAAGAAGGTAAAAGGAGCCAGCTTTCCTTCCGTCAAGACCTCAGGAATCCAGCTCATGCCGCCTTGACCTATCTAACCCCACTGCGCCATGGAAAGCTTTGCAGGCTCCCTCCAGGAAACCGAAACCCCAAGAAAAAGGAAGAGAGAAGAGGCCTGGCACGAGGAGAGGCAACGCCAAAAAGAAGAGAACAGAAGGAAGAGCGCAAAAGACGGGGACGGAAAAAGAGGAGGGAGAAGCCCAGGTGAGTCCCAGGCTCTGCTGCCCATCTTGCCCAGCTGGGCAAACTGCTCTGCTCAGCCTTTGCAAAGAACTCCACGGCAGCTCCCCAGGGGCTCCCCACGGAGCTCTGCTGCGTGCCACAGGGGCGCTGCGCATCTCGGCACACGCACAGTCTCCAAGGGCATTTCCCAGGGGGATACGGCGCCAGAGCCATCCCCTTGACAATGCCCGCAAGAGCTCTCTCTTCTGGCCTACAAACAACTCCTTGTCGACTCTGTTTCCCAAAGAAAGGGCAACCAAGTCCTGCCTTCCTGGCTTCATCACTGCTTTCTGACTCTGTCGTTGCAGGTGCCGCTTTCCTGGCAGGAGCCGAAGCCCTGCCATTCCTGGGCTCCCCCACCTCATCTCTGTCCACAATAAAAGGCTGTTTTCTCCCATCTGACTGTGTCTGTCGTCGGCTGTTCTGGAGTGAGAGCTCTTGTTTTGTGAGGGTGCTCGTGAGCATCTGCTCTGCCACAGATATGAGCTAAAGACAATAAAACCTTGTTCCCACTTGTAACCCTTCTGGTGCGTGTCCTTGCAAGTGCTTTTGGAGATGAAAAATCTCTGGCATTTCAGGCTCATCATGATTTGACTCATTGGGAAGCAAGGAGAAGGGGAGGAAGGGAAGGGGAGGAAGGGAAGGGGAGGAAGGGAAGGGGAGGAAGGGAAGGGGAAGGGAGGGCAAGGGAAAATCTGTTGTAGTTGTTTTGTGAGCACGAGTAGCAAGAAAGACATGCAGAGCAACAAACACAGCAAGCCTCTCGCTTTCTTCATCAACAAACTCAATCCTTAGGCACACTCAGAAAGGTTCAGCATCTACAGATCATGGGCCTAGGCTCAAAAAGGAATGTTTCTTCTCCACATGGACACAAACTCAGGAAATAACACTAGCGGCAATGGTGCTGACAGGGAGAGAGATGACGAGAGGCACTTCCAAAGGGAGCATGTTGCAGCTTGACCTGCCCAGGGACCACCGCCTCCCATTACAGAAAGACATTTCAAAAGGAGCATTTGCCTGGCACTTTCACCATTCAAATGCTACACGCACATTAACAAAGGACTACATACTATTCCACCTCCCAGGTTTTCCCAGCAAGTTTAATGTTTCCACCATGTGAAGGATTGCAAAACAAGTTTTCCATAGAGCAGAGCAATCAAGAAACAAGAACTTCCTCCCACACCAATCACAAGCTTGTCGCCATCCTTAGTTGGTGAAACTGTGACCCAAGCACACTCGGACAAAGCAGAAAAAAAAACTTTCCTCATTTCACAAGGGCAAGGAAGTAGAATCGCTCTCACCTCAAAGGTACTCAAGGGCAATTTGCATCCATGCATGGTTACACATACATATCTGTAACATATGGTTACACATACATTACCCACCTTTTTTCTCTTGGATTTCAACGAAAAAGTAAAATGGGATGGAAGCTGGCTTGCTTTCTAACATCTAGAGGGATGGACGGAATGGAGCCCAGGGAGACAGGCAGTCGGGGCAGAGCAGCCTGCGCAGGGAATCCTCCCAGTTTCACTTGGGCACAGCAAGGCTCTTGGAAAAACACACAGACACCTGCCCCTTTGACAAGCCTCACTTTGCCCTAAGACACTGCCCACAAACAACAGACTGCACTCTTCAAACTGCTCCAACAACCAGTCCCAAAACTCCTCGTCCCTCCTCACATAGAATCACAGAATCATTTAGCTTGGAAAAGACCCTTGGGATCATTGAACAAAAAGCTGACAGAAAAGTGCAAAATACGTGCTAAGGCAACCAAGAAAGCTTGGAAACAAAGCCAAGGCTCCCCAAGGGTTATGTTCGGGGCTCATCCCAAGCAAGCGCAGCTGGCAACTTGGAAACCTGCCATCCTCATGCCCACGATTGCCTGACGGAAGGCTCCAAAACCAAAGTGCGCAGGCAACTCGTACCGAAACCCAGCAAAAGGATCGAGAGCGGCTGCCTAGCAAAGGCAAGTTTCTGGGGCCGAAGAAAATACAGGAGGCAGAATGCAACACAAACCCCAACAAGAGCTGCAGGGCATCTCCACAGTTGAAAGGCATCTCTTGACAGAAGGCAGCTGTCAACAGCTGTCTCTTCCCTCTCCTTCCTGCCAAGAGGAGGAAAGGAAAGAGAGGAAGGAAGGAAGGAGGAGGGAGACAAGGAAGGGAAGAAGAGGAAGGAAATCAGGCTCACCCAGTGCAAAGCCATAGCCATCCACGCTGAAGGGAGCACTCCGGCCTTTTGGGAATCCTTCTTTTCTGCTCCTTGGCTCGGCCACCAGCCTGACAGCTTGGCCCTTCAGCAGCAGCCTTGCTCTCCCCGATGGAAGCAGGGCGCTCCACATCACTCTTAGCTGCACTCCATTTGATGGCCTTCCACTGCCAGGCAGGACCAACGGAGGTTGGCAGGCACTTCTGGGGGCTGCACTTCACTGCCACAGAGAGCAATCCATGCATGTCCCACCTGGCGATCCTTTGAGACAAAAAGCACGGGGGGAGTTGAAAAGAGTTACTCTCAGAGGAATGAAACCAAGGATCCATCCAATCTGCCACCCTCCAACAGACACGCTAGAGCACGTGCTGAAAAAGCAGCCACCTAGAACCAACAAATAGGCAACACCCCCTTCCTGGCCCTGGGCCCTCTCTTCCTGCCCTGCAGTGGAAAAAAGCACATCAGTTATTTCCATTTCTCTCAGCGAGACTGAAAGCTTTTCACTGCACTTTCCACCCAACTCCTTGCCTCGGCATCAACGCGGAAAATCACCTGCACAAATCAAGCGCATCACAGGCAAAGGCTCCAGAGACTGCAGATGCTCTAAAGACTTCTCTAGGAAACGCTTCAATGGATCACGCTTAGAGAAAACCTTGACCACGGCGGCTCTCAAATACGTTTGCAACGCTTCCCTGACAACCTCCAAAGGTTTGCACAGACGTTCAGCTACCAACTGCCTTTCAAGACAAGAAAGCCCACTCAAGGCAGCAGGCTTTCAGACATCCATTCCACACATCTCCTAGAGCTCAGGGGCCACCACTGCTCTGGCAACCACCTGCTGGGCAAGCACACCTAAACATGGGCCTCTGCACACACCCACCTGCCCGCCTCTCCTCCTGCCTTTCACAGACAGCTCTGCAGCACCACAGAAGAAGGAAGCAAGTACATTCAAGAGCTCCTTACACTCAAGGTGTGCTTTGAAAACATTGGCCAGACATTTTGCACAAGGCCACCGACCACAATCAAGGGAGCTCCTGCTTTTTTCAGAGAAAGAGAGAAGGCGCGGGGCTGGGGGTGGGCGGGGGTGAAGAGATCAAGAAATGAGCAGCCACAGAAATGAAACTATTTTCTCCTTTCGACACAATTGGTCCAGGCCAGGGACGGAGAGCACTGCTGGGGGAGAAATCTGGGATGTGTCTCTTTCCAGGCGGCACTTGTGAAGAAGGATCGCTTTACAGCTGGTGAAGAACATGACTACAAGTTTCAAGCAACAACTTCTGGCAAGTGCAACAGGGGAAAAGAGGAACTGGGCTTTCCAGGCTACCTCTGGCCTGCAATTCCGCCGCCATGCTCTGCCCTTTTGCAAAAGGACACAGTGCAAACGGCAGAAAATGGCCCTCCTGTGGCCACCGTGGCCTTGAGGGGACCCCAGGCCTGGCAGGAGGAGGGGGCTGGAGCCCAGGGCACACGAGGGCAGCTGCAGGGCAGTCCCGCTGCCCCAGGAAAAGCCTTGCTCTCTGGCAAGCAAAAGGCCCTTCAGGGCAATGGGGCCTTCAGGGCCTCCTGGGCCGCCCTCCCAGCCACACCGGCGGCCGTTGGTGACGTCACCGGCCTGCCGTTAGGCAAGCAGGCACCTCTGCGGCTGGCCCACAGCTCGCTCAGCACCTACAGATTCTCGCAGCAAGCCTGCTTGGGAGAGGAGGAGGCGGCAAAGAGTGACGAGTGCCCACATTGGGTGGGACGAGTGCCCACATTGGGTGGGCCCAGCCACAAGAGGCTCCTTGGAAGCCCCGAGGATGCCCAAACACACCCAAAAGCGCAAGTGGCTGGACACCAGCAGCAGCAGCCATGGCGGGCGAGTGGAGCCCATGGAGGTCGACCCGCCGCACAAGAGGGACAACGTAGAGCCCATGGAGGTCGACCTGCCGCAGACCAGGGACGAGGGAGAGCCCATGGAGGTCGATGCCCCCACGGACGACCAAGAGCCCATGGAGGTCGATCCATCTCCCGCAGCCATGACGGGGCACACCTCCCCCATGGCCAGGCTGCCTCCAGCAGCACTGTGCCCAAAGCGCCGCAGGACCCCCGCCGCCTCTCAGGGACCCTCCGCAAAGCCAGGGCCCAGCAAGCGGCGCCAGTCCCGCAGACGACGCTAACCGTAAGTGGGCCATCCACACCGCCACGCGGCAGGCTCCGCAGCAAGATCAGACGGCTCTCAAGCCGCTGAGGAGCCCTGCTTTCCCCTTCCCCTAGACCCTGACCCTCACCAAGGGGGGACATCTCCTCTGCCCTCACGCCTGGGCAAGAGGAAAGGAGAGGGAGAGGGAGAGCGAGACGGAGAGGGAGAGGAAAGGGGCTGCCACCTTCTGCCCGACAGCCCCACAGCACCAGCAGGAGACCTTGCCGCTCCCTACAACTCCCCGAGAGGAGCTTGGAGCCAGGTGGCCCTTGCTCTCTTCTCCCAAGTCACCAGGGATAGGACAACAGAGAAAACGGCCTCCAGTTGTGCCAGGCGACCTTTAGATGGGCTGGTAGCAAAGATTTCCTCACCAAAAGGGTTTAGCTGGGGACTTGGCAGCACCACCTTGAGCTTCCACTTCTTTTCCAACCTCAACCATTCGATGCTTTCTATTTCAGAGCTGTGGGGAAGAGGCGAGGACAGGGGCTGCCATCTTCAGGCCGGCAGCCCCATAGTACCAGCAGGAGTCCCTCCCAGATGGCTGGAGACGGACGGAGAGCGACGGAGACCACCAGAGACCGCCGCAGGACACCATCGGAGACCGCCGGAGACGACCAGACACTGGTGGTGTCCGGCGGTCTCCGGTGGTCTCGCACCGGAGACCATCGCAGTCCGCTGGAAACCGCCGGAGTCCATCGGAGACCATCGGAGACCACCAGGCACCGCTGGAGATCGCCAGAGACCACAGGAGACCACCGGAGACCGTCGGAGACCGCCAGACACCGCTGGAGACCGCTGCACAACGCCGCAGCCTCTTGGACTCCCCTGCAGCGCCACCCAGGTTATTGGGGCCTGGACTTGGCAGCGTTTCACTCTGAGGATGAGAAAGCCAGTGCGGGGTGGCTGTCCTCAGCTAGCCCTCCCCTCAGCTAACCAAGGGGTGGCTGAAGAAGAAGCCAGACCCACCCTGGCCGTGCCCACACAATAGCAACAGGGCACCAAAGACGGCAGACGCCCCATCCACAGAAACATTCGAGATGCACACACAGCTCTTCCTTTGCACAAGCACAAGAGTTCCACTCTGACACAAAGAAGTTTGGGCAAGACTGGCCAAGAAACAACTCGAAAAAATACAAAAAACAATCAAAAACAATCAAAGCCAGTTAAAAAGACAAGAACAAACCCAAGAAAAAGCAGGAGCCCTTGCCATCGCACAACTTCCTCCAAAGCATCCCCACCAAGCTCCTCGTCAGCCACCTCTACCAGCACGGGATGCCAGCCCTGCAGAGGACGAGCAAGCAGGCAAAAGTGGAAGAGCTGAAAGCGTAAGTGTGGCCAGCAGCCTGCCTCTCGAGCAGCAGCCCTGACCGCTGCCTCAGAGCGCCGCCAAAGCTGTGCAACACAGCCGCTGCCTCCCACCTGCCTTAGCCGAGCTTCGGCCATGCCTCTGGGCAACACCTGCTTTCTTAACGTTGTCTTCTGTTCCCTCAGGGTGGACGACAAGTTGCCTGCGGCCAAAGGCCTCCTCCTGAAGCGCCTCTCTCCATCCTGCGCCACATCCGCCGCAACGCGTCCACCAGCAGGAGGAGCTGCACCAACCTGGCCATCTGCGCTGGGACAAACCTGATGAGCCCACCTCAGGAGGACCTGCTGCTGCTGCTGGAGGCCATGCTGGAGGGGATGGAGAAGGTACGCTGTCTCGAGCAGCCGCCTGCAGCTTTCCAGGCCCATCACAGCTTGGAGCCTCAGACGTCCCTGCCTGCCTCCTCTCTTCAGCAAAAGCTGCTGGGCTGCCTGCCTGCAAGAGCAGCCCCACAGCCACAGCCTGCCTTCTGCAGGGAGCCAAGGGGGAGCAGTGGCAAAGGCTGCTCCACACCTTTTCAGCCACCTGCCCTGAAAGCAAGGCTCTCACGTGTGCAGGTCAAGGGGCTGCTGGACTTCCTGGTGGAGAGAGAAACACTGGGCAATCTCTGGGGCCAAGACGTCTGGCCTTTCCACTCCCTCAGATGAGGAGTCGCCAGCAGCCATGGACACAGCCACAGGTAGCAGGAGGGACTGAGCGTTCTCCCAGCCTGAGCGCAAAGCTGCTGCAGGGCTTTGGGTGGCATTTGCTTTAGCTCTTGTCCACTTCCCACAAGTCACTTTGCTGCACGGGTTTTTGCTTTCCAGAGTTGCCTTTGCAAGAGCAGGAGTAGATCCGGTGGGAAGATGGGAAACGGCAGAGGTAGGGCAGGTCCACAAACCCTGGCACAAGGCGTCTCGTCTAGGAGGAGTTCCTGAGGAGTCCAAGCAGCTGCTCTGCCTCTTCCTGGTATTTTTTCTCTGTTGCCTTTGGGTAGGGCAAGGGACACCACTGCTAACGCCAACATTTCTGCTTTAGGCACCCGCTGCTTTGCCTCCCACCGCCCCAGAGACCACGGGAGACTCCCCGGCATGCGCACAACAACTAAAGAGCCTTTCCCACGAAAGAAGGTAAAAGGAGCCAGCTTTCCTTCCGTCAAGACCTCAGGAATCCAGCTCATGCCGCCTTGACCTATCTAACCCCACTGCGCCATGGAAAGCTTTGCAGGCTCCCTCCAGGAAACCGAAACCCCAAGAAAAAGGAAGAGAGAAGAGGCCTGGCACGAGGAGAGGCAACGCCAAAAAGAAGAGAACAGAAGGAAGAGCGCAAAAGACGGGGACGGAAAAAGAGGAGGGAGAAGCCCAGGTGAGTCCCAGGCTCTGCTGCCCATCTTGCCCAGCTGGGCAAACTGCTCTGCTCAGCCTTTGCAAAGAACTCCACGGCAGCTCCCCAGGGGCTCCCCACGGAGCTCTGCTGCGTGCCACAGGGGCGCTGCGCATCTCGGCACACGCACAGTCTCCAAGGGCATTTCCCAGGGGGATACGGCGCCAGAGCCATCCCCTTGACAATGCCCGCAAGAGCTCTCTCTTCTGGCCTACAAACAACTCCTTGTCGACTCTGTTTCCCAAAGAAAGGGCAACCAAGTCCTGCCTTCCTGGCTTCATCACTGCTTTCTGACTCTGTCGTTGCAGGTGCCGCTTTCCTGGCAGGAGCCGAAGCCCTGCCATTCCTGGGCTCCCCCACCTCATCTCTGTCCACAATAAAAGGCTGTTTTCTCCCATCTGACTGTGTCTGTCGTCGGCTGTTCTGGAGTGAGAGCTCTTGTTTTGTGAGGGTGCTCGTGAGCATCTGCTCTGCCACAGATATGAGCTAAAGACAATAAAACCTTGTTCCCACTTGTAACCCTTCTGGTGCGTGTCCTTGCAAGTGCTTTTGGAGATGAAAAATCTCTGGCATTTCAGGCTCATCATGATTTGACTCATTGGGAAGCAAGGAGAAGGGGAGGAAGGGAAGGGGAGGAAGGGAAGGGGAGGAAGGGAAGGGGAGGAAGGGAAGGGGAGGAAGGGAAGGGGAGGAAGGGAAGGGGAGGAAGGGAAGGGGAGGAAGGGAAGGGGAGGAAGGGAAGGGGAGGAAGGGAAGGGGAAGGGAGGGCAAGGGAAAATCTGTTGTAGTTGTTTTGTGAGCACGAGTAGCAAGAAAGACATGCAGAGCAACAAACACAGCAAGCCTCTCGCTTTCTTCATCAACAAACTCAATCCTTAGGCACACTCAGAAAGGTTCAGCATCTACAGATCATGGGCCTAGGCTCAAAAAGGAATGTTTCTTCTCCACATGGACACAAACTCAGGAAATAACACTAGCGGCAATGGTGCTGACAGGGAGAGAGATGACGAGAGGCACTTCCAAAGGGAGCATGTTGCAGCTTGACCTGCCCAGGGACCACCGCCTCCCATTACAGAAAGACATTTCAAAAGGAGCATTTGCCTGGCACTTTCACCATTCAAATGCTACACGCACATTAACAAAGGACTACATACTATTCCACCTCCCAGGTTTTCCCAGCAAGTTTAATGTTTCCACCATGTGAAGGATTGCAAAACAAGTTTTCCATAGAGCAGAGCAATCAAGAAACAAGAACTTCCTCCCACACCAATCACAAGCTTGTCGCCATCCTTAGTTGGTGAAACTGTGACCCAAGCACACTCGGACAAAGCAGAAAAAAAACTTTCCTCATTTCACAAGGGCAAGGAAGTAGAATCGCTCTCACCTCAAAGGTACTCAAGGGCAATTTGCATCCATGCATGGTTACACATACATATCTGTAACATATGGTTACACATACATTACCCACCTTTTTTCTCTTGGATTTCAACGAAAAAGTAAAATGGGATGGAAGCTGGCTTGCTTTCTAACATCTAGAGGGATGGACGGAATGGAGCCCAGGGAGACAGGCAGTCGGGGCAGAGCAGCCTGCGCAGGGAATCCTCCCAGTTTCACTTGGGCACAGCAAGGCTCTTGGAAAAACACACAGACACCTGCCCCTTTGACAAGCCTCACTTTGCCCTAAGACACTGCCCACAAACAACAGACTGCACTCTTCAAACTGCTCCAACAACCAGTCCCAAAACTCCTCGTCCCTCCTCACATAGAATCACAGAATCATTTAGCTTGGAAAAGACCCTTGGGATCATTGAACAAAAAGCTGACAGAAAAGTGCAAAATACGTGCTAAGGCAACCAAGAAAGCTTGGAAACAAAGCCAAGGCTCCCCAAGGGTTATGTTCGGGGCTCATCCCAAGCAAGCGCAGCTGGCAACTTGGAAACCTGCCATCCTCATGCCCACGATTGCCTGACGGAAGGCTCCAAAACCAAAGTGCGCAGGCAACTCGTACCGAAACCCAGCAAAAGGATCGAGAGCGGCTGCCTAGCAAAGGCAAGTTTCTGGGGCCGAAGAAAATACAGGAGGCAGAATGCAACACAAACCCCAACAAGAGCTGCAGGGCATCTCCACAGTTGAAAGGCATCTCTTGACAGAAGGCAGCTGTCAACAGCTGTCTCTTCCCTCTCCTTCCTGCCAAGAGGAGGAAAGGAAAGAGAGGAAGGAAGGAAGGAGGAGGGAGACAAGGAAGGGAAGAAGAGGAAGGAAATCAGGCTCACCCAGTGCAAAGCCATAGCCATCCACGCTGAAGGGAGCACTCCGGCCTTTTGGGAATCCTTCTTTTCTGCTCCTTGGCTCGGCCACCAGCCTGACAGCTTGGCCCTTCAGCAGCAGCCTTGCTCTCCCCGATGGAAGCAGGGCGCTCCACATCACTCTTAGCTGCACTCCATTTGATGGCCTTCCACTGCCAGGCAGGACCAACGGAGGTTGGCAGGCACTTCTGGGGGCTGCACTTCACTGCCACAGAGAGCAATCCATGCATGTCCCACCTGGCGATCCTTTGAGACAAAAAGCACGGGGGGAGTTGAAAAGAGTTACTCTCAGAGGAATGAAACCAAGGATCCATCCAATCTGCCACCCTCCAACAGACACGCTAGAGCACGTGCTGAAAAAGCAGCCACCTAGAACCAACAAATAGGCAACACCCCCTTCCTGGCCCTGGGCCCTCTCTTCCTGCCCTGCAGTGGAAAAAAGCACATCAGTTATTTCCATTTCTCTCAGCGAGACTGAAAGCTTTTCACTGCACTTTCCACCCAACTCCTTGCCTCGGCATCAACGCGGAAAATCACCTGCACAAATCAAGCGCATCACAGGCAAAGGCTCCAGAGACTGCAGATGCTCTAAAGACTTCTCTAGGAAACGCTTCAATGGATCACGCTTAGAGAAAACCTTGACCACGGCGGCTCTCAAATACGTTTGCAACGCTTCCCTGACAACCTCCAAAGGTTTGCACAGACGTTCAGCTACCAACTGCCTTTCAAGACAAGAAAGCCCACTCAAGGCAGCAGGCTTTCAGACATCCATTCCACACATCTCCTAGAGCTCAGGGGCCACCACTGCTCTGGCAACCACCTGCTGGGCAAGCACACCTAAACATGGGCCTCTGCACACACCCACCTGCCCGCCTCTCCTCCTGCCTTTCACAGACAGCTCTGCAGCACCACAGAAGAAGGAAGCAAGTACATTCAAGAGCTCCTTACACTCAAGGTGTGCTTTGAAAACATTGGCCAGACATTTTGCACAAGGCCACCGACCACAATCAAGGGAGCTCCTGCTTTTTTCAGAGAAAGAGAGAAGGCGCGGGGCTGGGGGTGGGCGGGGGTGAAGAGATCAAGAAATGAGCAGCCACAGAAATGAAACTATTTTCTCCTTTCGACACAATTGGTCCAGGCCAGGGACGGAGAGCACTGCTGGGGGAGAAATCTGGGATGTGTCTCTTTCCAGGCGGCACTTGTGAAGAAGGATCGCTTTACAGCTGGTGAAGAACATGACTACAAGTTTCAAGCAACAACTTCTGGCAAGTGCAACAGGGGAAAAGAGGAACTGGGCTTTCCAGGCTACCTCTGGCCTGCAATTCCGCCGCCATGCTCTGCCCTTTTGCAAAAGGACACAGTGCAAACGGCAGAAAATGGCCCTCCTGTGGCCACCGTGGCCTTGAGGGGACCCCAGGCCTGGCAGGAGGAGGGGGCTGGAGCCCAGGGCACACGAGGGCAGCTGCAGGGCAGTCCCGCTGCCCCAGGAAAAGCCTTGCTCTCTGGCAAGCAAAAGGCCCTTCAGGGCAATGGGGCCTTCAGGGCCTCCTGGGCCGCCCTCCCAGCCACACCGGCGGCCGTTGGTGACGTCACCGGCCTGCCGTTAGGCAAGCAGGCACCTCTGCGGCTGGCCCACAGCTCGCTCAGCACCTACAGATTCTCGCAGCAAGCCTGCTTGGGAGAGGAGGAGGCGGCAAAGAGCGACGAGTGCCCACATTGGGTGGGACGAGTGCCCACATTGGGTGGGCCCAGCCACAAGAGGCTCCTTGGAAGCCCCGAGGATGCCCAAACACACCCAAAAGCGCAAGTGGCTGGACACCAGCAGCAGCAGCCATGGCGGGCGAGTGGAGCCCATGGAGGTCGACCCGCCGCACAAGAGGGACAACGTAGAGCCCATGGAGGTCGACCTGCCGCAGACCAGGGACGAGGGAGAGCCCATGGAGGTCGATGCCCCCACGGACGACCAAGAGCCCATGGAGGTCGATCCATCTCCCGCAGCCATGACGGGGCACACCTCCCCCATGGCCAGGCTGCCTCCAGCAGCACTGTGCCCAAAGCGCCGCAGGACCCCCGCCGCCTCTCAGGGACCCTCCGCAAAGCCAGGGCCCAGCAAGCGGCGCCAGTCCCGCAGACGACGCTAACCGTAAGTGGGCCATCCACACCGCCACGCGGCAGGCTCCGCAGCAAGATCAGACGGCTCTCAAGCCGCTGAGGAGCCCTGCTTTCCCCTTCCCCTAGACCCTGACCCTCACCAAGGGGGGACATCTCCTCTGCCCTCACGCCTGGGCAAGAGGAAAGGAGAGGGAGAGGGAGAGCGAGACGGAGAGGGAGAGGAAAGGGGCTGCCACCTTCTGCCCGACAGCCCCACAGCACCAGCAGGAGACCTTGCCGCTCCCTACAACTCCCCGAGAGGAGCTTGGAGCCAGGTGGCCCTTGCTCTCTTCTCCCAAGTCACCAGGGATAGGACAACAGAGAAAACGGCCTCCAGTTGTGCCAGGCGACCTTTAGATGGGCTGGTAGCAAAGATTTCCTCACCAAAAGGGTTTAGCTGGGGACTTGGCAGCACCACCTTGAGCTTCCACTTCTTTTCCAACCTCAACCATTCGATGCTTTCTATTTCAGAGCTGTGGGGAAGAGGCGAGGACAGGGGCTGCCATCTTCAGGCCGGCAGCCCCATAGTACCAGCAGGAGTCCCTCCCAGATGGCTGGAGACGGACGGAGAGCGACGGAGACCACCAGAGACCGCCGCAGGACACCATCGGAGACCGCCGGAGACGACCAGACACTGGTGGTGTCCGGCGGTCTCCGGTGGTCTCGCACCGGAGACCATCGCAGTCCGCTGGAGTCCATCGGAGACCATCGGAGACCACCAGGCACCGCTGGAGATCGCCAGAGACCACAGGAGACCACCGGAGACCGTCAGAGACCGCCAGACACCGCCAGACACCGCTGCACAACGCCGCAGCCTCTTGGACTCCCCTGCAGCGCCACCCAGGTTATTGGGGCCTGGACTTGGCAGCGTTTCACTCTGAGGATGAGAAAGCCAGTGCGGGGTGGCTGTCCTCAGCTAGCCCTCCCCTCAGCTAACCAAGGGGTGGCTGAAGAAGAAGCCAGACCCACCCTGGCCGTGCCCACACAATAGCAACAGGGCACCAAAGACGGCAGACGCCCCATCCACAGAAACATTCGAGATGCACACACAGCTCTTCCTTTGCACAAGCACAAGAGTTCCACTCTGACACAAAGAAGTTTGGGCAAGACTGGCCAAGAAACAACTCGAAAAAATACAAAAAACAATCAAAAACAATCAAAGCCAGTTAAAAAGACAAGAACAAACCCAAGAAAAAGCAGGAGCCCTTGCCATCGCACAACTTCCTCCAAAGCATCCCCACCAAGCTCCTCGTCAGCCACCTCTACCAGCACGGGATGCCAGCCCTGCAGAGGACGAGCAAGCAGGCAAAAGTGGAAGAGCTGAAAGCGTAAGTGTGGCCAGCAGCCTGCCTCTCGAGCAGCAGCCCTGACCGCTGCCTCAGAGCGCCGCCAAAGCTGTGCAACACAGCCGCTGCCTCCCACCTGCCTTAGCCGAGCTTCGGCCATGCCTCTGGGCAACACCTGCTTTCTTAACGTTGTCTTCTGTTCCCTCAGGGTGGACGACAAGTTGCCTGCGGCCAAAGGCCTCCTCCTGAAACGCCTCCTCTCCATCCTGCGCCACATCCGCCGCAACGCGTCCACCAGCAGGAGGAGCTGCACCAACCTGGCCATCTGCGCTGGGACAAACCTGATGAGCCCACCTCAGGAGGACCTGCTGCTGCTGCTGGAGGCCATGCTGGAGGGGATGGAGAAGGTACGCTGTCTCGAGCAGCCGCCTGCAGCTTTCCAGGCCCATCACAGCTTGGAGCCTCAGACGTCCCTGCCTGCCTCCTCTCTTCAGCAAAAGCTGCTGGGCTGCCTGCCTGCAAGAGCAGCCCCACAGCCACAGCCTGCCTTCTGCAGGGAGCCAAGGGGGAGCAGTGGCAAAGGCTGCTCCACACCTTTTCAGCCACCTGCCCTGAAAGCAAGGCTCTCACGTGTGCAGGTCAAGGGGCTGCTGGACTTCCTGGTGGAGAGAGAAACACTGGGCAATCTCTGGGGCCAAGACGTCTGGCCTTTCCACTCCCTCAGATGAGGAGTCGCCAGCAGCCATGGACACAGCCACAGGTAGCAGGAGGGACTGAGCGTTCTCCCAGCCTGAGCGCAAAGCTGCTGCAGGGCTTTGGGTGGCTTTTGCTTTAGCTCTTGTCCACTTCCCACAAGTCACTTTGCTGCACGGGTTTTTGCTTTCCAGAGTTGCCTTTGCAAGAGCAGGAGTAGATCCGGTGGGAAGATGGGAAACGGCAGAGGTAGGGCAGGTCCACAAACCCTGGCACAAGGCGTCTCGTCTAGGAGGAGTTCCTGAGGAGTCCAAGCAGCTGCTCTGCCTCTTCCTGGTATTTTTTCTCTGTTGCCTTTGGGTAGGGCAAGGGACACCACTGCTAACGCCAACATTTCTGCTTTAGGCACCCGCTGCTTTGCCTCCCACCGCCCCAGAGACCACGGGAGACTCCCCGGCATGCGCACAACAACTAAAGAGCCTTTCCCACGAAAGAAGGTAAAAGGAGCCAGCTTTCCTTCCGTCAAGACCTCAGGAATCCAGCTCATGCCGCCTTGACCTATCTAACCCCACTGCGCCATGGAAAGCTTTGCAGGCTCCCTCCAGGAAACCGAAACCCCAAGAAAAAGGAAGAGAGAAGAGGCCTGGCACGAGGAGAGGCAACGCCAAAAAGAAGAGAACAGAAGGAAGAGCGCAAAAGACGGGGACGGAAAAAGAGGAGGGAGAAGCCCAGGTGAGTCCCAGGCTCTGCTGCCCATCTTGCCCAGCTGGGCAAACTGCTCTGCTCAGCCTTTGCAAAGAACTCCACGGCAGCTCCCCAGGGGCTCCCCACGGAGCTCTGCTGCGTGCCACAGGGGCGCTGCGCATCTCGGCACACGCACAGTCTCCAAGGGCATTTCCCAGGGGGATACGGCGCCAGAGCCATCCCCTTGACAATGCCCGCAAGAGCTCTCTCTTCTGGCCTACAAACAACTCCTTGTCGACTCTGTTTCCCAAAGAAAGGGCAACCAAGTCCTGCCTTCCTGGCTTCATCACTGCTTTCTGACTCTGTCGTTGCAGGTGCCGCTTTCCTGGCAGGAGCCGAAGCCCTGCCATTCCTGGGCTCCCCCACCTCATCTCTGTCCACAATAAAAGGCTGTTTTCTCCCATCTGACTGTGTCTGTCGTCGGCTGTTCTGGAGTGAGAGCTCTTGTTTTGTGAGGGTGCTCGTGAGCATCTGCTCTGCCACAGATATGAGCTAAAGACAATAAAACCTTGTTCCCACTTGTAACCCTTCTGGTGCGTGTCCTTGCAAGTGCTTTTGGAGATGAAAAATCTCTGGCATTTCAGGCTCATCATGATTTGACTCATTGGGAAGCAAGGAGAAGGGGAGGAAGGGAAGGGGAGGAAGGGAAGGGGAAGGGAGGGCAAGGGAAAATCTGTTGTAGTTGTTTTGTGAGCACGAGTAGCAAGAAAGACATGCAGAGCAACAAACACAGCAAGCCTCTCGCTTTCTTCATCAACAAACTCAATCCTTAGGCACACTCAGAAAGGTTCAGCATCTACAGATCATGGGCCTAGGCTCAAAAAGGAATGTTTCTTCTCCACATGGACACAAACTCAGGAAATAACACTAGCGGCAATGGTGCTGACAGGGAGAGAGATGACGAGAGGCACTTCCAAAGGGAGCATGTTGCAGCTTGACCTGCCCAGGGACCACCGCCTCCCATTACAGAAAGACATTTCAAAAGGAGCATTTGCCTGGCACTTTCACCATTCAAATGCTACATGCACATTAACAAAGGACTACATACTATTCCACCTCCCAGGTTTTCCCAGCAAGTTTAATGTTTCCACCATGTGAAGGATTGCAAAACAAGTTTTCCATAGAGCAGAGCAATCAAGAAACAAGAACTTCCTCCCACACCAATCACAAGCTTGTCGCCATCCTTAGTTGGTGAAACTGTGACCCAAGCACACTCGGACAAAGCAGAAAAAAAACTTTCCTCATTTCACAAGGGCAAGGAAGTAGAATCGCTCTCACCTCAAAGGTACTCAAGGGCAATTTGCATCCATGCATGGTTACACATACATATCTGTAACATATGGTTACACATACATTACCCACCTTTTTTCTCTTGGATTTCAACGAAAAAGTAAAATGGGATGGAAGCTGGCTTGCTTTCTAACATCTAGAGGGATGGACGGAATGGAGCCCAGGGAGACAGGCAGTCGGGGCAGAGCAGCCTGCGCAGGGAATCCTCCCAGTTTCACTTGGGCACAGCAAGGCTCTTGGAAAAACACACAGACACCTGCCCCTTTGACAAGCCTCACTTTGCCCTAAGACACTGCCCACAAACAACAGACTGCACTCTTCAAACTGCTCCAACAACCAGTCCCAAAACTCCTCGTCCCTCCTCACATAGAATCACAGAATCATTTAGCTTGGAAAAGACCCTTGGGATCATTGAACAAAAAGCTGACAGAAAAGTGCAAAATACGTGCTAAGGCAACCAAGAAAGCTTGGAAACAAAGCCAAGGCTCCCCAAGGGTTATGTTCGGGGCTCATCCCAAGCAAGCGCAGCTGGCAACTTGGAAACCTGCCATCCTCATGCCCACGATTGCCTGACGGAAGGCTCCAAAACCAAAGTGCGCAGGCAACTCGTACCGAAACCCAGCAAAAGGATCGAGAGCGGCTGCCTAGCAAAGGCAAGTTTCTGGGGCCGAAGAAAATACAGGAGGCAGAATGCAACACAAACCCCAACAAGAGCTGCAGGGCATCTCCACAGTTGAAAGGCATCTCTTGACAGAAGGCAGCTGTCAACAGCTGTCTCTTCCCTCTCCTTCCTGCCAAGAGGAGGAAAGGAAAGAGAGGAAGGAAGGAAGGAGGAGGGAGACAAGGAAGGGAAGAAGAGGAAGGAAATCAGGCTCACCCAGTGCAAAGCCATAGCCATCCACGCTGAAGGGAGCACTCCGGCCTTTTGGGAATCCTTCTTTTCTGCTCCTTGGCTCGGCCACCAGCCTGACAGCTTGGCCCTTCAGCAGCAGCCTTGCTCTCCCCGATGGAAGCAGGGCGCTCCACATCACTCTTAGCTGCACTCCATTTGATGGCCTTCCACTGCCAGGCAGGACCAACGGAGGTTGGCAGGCACTTCTGGGGGCTGCACTTCACTGCCACAGAGAGCAATCCATGCATGTCCCACCTGGCGATCCTTTGAGACAAAAAGCACGGGGGGAGTTGAAAAGAGTTACTCTCAGAGGAATGAAACCAAGGATCCATCCAATCTGCCACCCTCCAACAGACACGCTAGAGCACGTGCTGAAAAAGCAGCCACCTAGAACCAACAAATAGGCAACACCCCCTTCCTGGCCCTGGGCCCTCTTTTCCTGCCCTGCAGTGGAAAAAAGCACATCAGTTATTTCCATTTCTCTCAGCGAGACTGAAAGCTTTTCACTGCACTTTCCACCCAACTCCTTGCCTCGGCATCAACGCGGAAAATCACCTGCACAAATCAAGCGCATCACAGGCAAAGGCTCCAGAGACTGCAGATGCTCTAAAGACTTCTCTAGGAAACGCTTCAATGGATCACGCTTAGAGAAAACCTTGACCACGGCGGCTCTCAAATACGTTTGCAACGCTTCCCTGACAACCTCCAAAGGTTTGCACAGACGTTCAGCTACCAACTGCCTTTCAAGACAAGAAAGCCCACTCAAGGCAGCAGGCTTTCAGACATCCATTCCACACATCTCCTAGAGCTCAGGGGCCACCACTGCTCTGGCAACCACCTGCTGGGCAAGCACACCTAAACATGGGCCTCTGCACACACCCACCTGCCCGCCTCTCCTCCTGCCTTTCACAGACAGCTCTGCAGCACCACAGAAGAAGGAAGCAAGTACATTCAAGAGCTCCTTACACTCAAGGTGTGCTTTGAAAACATTGGCCAGACATTTTGCACAAGGCCACCGACCACAATCAAGGGAGCTCCTGCTTTTTTCAGAGAAAGAGAGAGGGCGCGGGGCTGGGGGTGGGCGGGGGTGAAGAGATCAAGAAATGAGCAGCCACAGAAATGAAACTATTTTCTCCTTTCGACACAATTGGTCCAGGCCAGGGACGGAGAGCACTGCTGGGGGAGAAATCTGGGATGTGTCTCTTTCCAGGCGGCACTTGTGAAGAAGGATCGCTTTACAGCTGGTGAAGAACATGACTACAAGTTTCAAGCAACAACTTCTGGCAAGTGCAACAGGGGAAAAGAGGAACTGGGCTTTCCAGGCTACCTCTGGCCTGCAATTCCGCCGCCATGCTCTGCCCTTTTGCAAAAGGACACAGTGCAAACGGCAGAAAATGGCCCTCCTGTGGCCACCGTGGCCTTGAGGGGACCCCAGGCCTGGCAGGAGGAGGGGGCTGGAGCCCAGGGCACACGAGGGCAGCTGCAGGGCAGTCCCGCTGCCCCAGGAAAAGCCTTGCTCTCTGGCAAGCAAAAGGCCCTTCAGGGCAATGGGGCCTTCAGGGCCTCCTGGGCCGCCCTCCCAGCCACACCGGCGGCCGTTGGTGACGTCACCGGCCTGCCGTTAGGCAAGCAGGCACCTCTGCGGCTGGCCCACAGCTCGCTCAGCACCTACAGATTCTCGCAGCAAGCCTGCTTGGGAGAGGAGGAGGCGGCAAAGAGCGACGAGTGCCCACATTGGGTGGGACGAGTGCCCACATTGGGTGGGCCCAGCCACAAGAGGCTCCTTGGAAGCCCCGAGGATGCCCAAACACACCCAAAAGCGCAAGTGGCTGGACACCAGCAGCAGCAGCCATGGCGGGCGAGTGGAGCCCATGGAGGTCGACCCGCCGCACAAGAGGGACAACGTAGAGCCCATGGAGGTCGACCTGCCGCAGACCAGGGACGAGGGAGAGCCCATGGAGGTCGATGCCCCCACGGACGACCAAGAGCCCATGGAGGTCGATCCATCTCCCGCAGCCATGACGGGGCACACCTCCCCCATGGCCAGGCTGCCTCCAGCAGCACTGTGCCCAAAGCGCCGCAGGACCCCCGCCGCCTCTCAGGGACCCTCCGCAAAGCCAGGGCCCAGCAAGCGGCGCCAGTCCCGCAGACGACGCTAACCGTAAGTGGGCCATCCACACCGCCACGCGGCAGGCTCCGCAGCAAGATCAGACGGCTCTCAAGCCGCTGAGGAGCCCTGCTTTCCCCTTCCCCTAGACCCTGACCCTCACCAAGGGGGGACATCTCCTCTGCCCTCACGCCTGGGCAAGAGGAAAGGAGAGGGAGAGGGAGAGCGAGACGGAGAGGGAGAGGAAAGGGGCTGCCACCTTCTGCCCGACAGCCCCACAGCACCAGCAGGAGACCTTGCCGCTCCCTACAACTCCCCGAGAGGAGCTTGGAGCCAGGTGGCCCTTGCTCTCTTCTCCCAAGTCACCAGGGATAGGACAACAGAGAAAACGGCCTCCAGTTGTGCCAGGCGACCTTTAGATGGGCTGGTAGCAAAGATTTCCTCACCAAAAGGGTTTAGCTGGGGACTTGGCAGCACCACCTTGAGCTTCCACTTCTTTTCCAACCTCAACCATTCGATGCTTTCTATTTCAGAGCTGTGGGGAAGAGGCGAGGAGAGGGGCTGCCATCTTCAGGCCGGCAGCCCCATAGTACCAGCAGGAGTCCCTCCCAGATGGCTGGAGACGGACGGAGAGCGACGGAGACCACCAGAGACCGCCGCAGGACACCATCGGAGACCGCCGGAGACGACCAGACACTGGTGGTGTCCGGCGGTCTCCGGTGGTCTCGCACCGGAGACCATCGCAGTCCGCTGGAGTCCATCGGAGACCATCGGAGACCACCAGGCACCGCTGGAGATCGCCAGAGACCACAGGAGACCACCGGAGACCGTCAGAGACCGCCAGACACCGCCAGACACCGCTGCACAACGCCGCAGCCTCTTGGACTCCCCTGCAGCGCCACCCAGGTTATTGGGGCCTGGACTTGGCAGCGTTTCACTCTGAGGATGAGAAAGCCAGTGCGGGGTGGCTGTCCTCAGCTAGCCCTCCCCTCAGCTAACCAAGGGGTGGCTGAAGAAGAAGCCAGACCCACCCTGGCCGTGCCCACACAATAGCAACAGGGCACCAAAGACGGCAGACGCCCCATCCACAGAAACATTCGAGATGCACACACAGCTCTTCCTTTGCACAAGCACAAGAGTTCCACTCTGACACAAAGAAGTTTGGGCAAGACTGGCCAAGAAACAACTCGAAAAAATACAAAAAACAATCAAAAACAATCAAAGCCAGTTAAAAAGACAAGAACAAACCCAAGAAAAAGCAGGAGCCCTTGCCATCGCACAACTTCCTCCAAAGCATCCCCACCAAGCTCCTCGTCAGCCACCTCTACCAGCACGGGATGCCAGCCCTGCAGAGGACGAGCAAGCAGGCAAAAGTGGAAGAGCTGAAAGCGTAAGTGTGGCCAGCAGCCTGCCTCTCGAGCAGCAGCCCTGACCGCTGCCTCAGAGCGCCGCCAAAGCTGTGCAACACAGCCGCTGCCTCCCACCTGCCTTAGCCGAGCTTCGGCCATGCCTCTGGGCAACACCTGCTTTCTTAACGTTGTCTTCTGTTCCCTCAGGGTGGACGACAAGTTGCCTGCGGCCAAAGGCCTCCTCCTGAAACGCCTCCTCTCCATCCTGCGCCACATCCGCCGCAACGCGTCCACCAGCAGGAGGAGCTGCACCAACCTGGCCATCTGCGCTGGGACAAACCTGATGAGCCCACCTCAGGAGGACCTGCTGCTGCTGCTGGAGGCCATGCTGGAGGGGATGGAGAAGGTACGCTGTCTCGAGCAGCCGCCTGCAGCTTTCCAGGCCCATCACAGCTTGGAGCCTCAGACGTCCCTGCCTGCCTCCTCTCTTCAGCAAAAGCTGCTGGGCTGCCTGCCTGCAAGAGCAGCCCCACAGCCACAGCCTGCCTTCTGCAGGGAGCCAAGGGGGAGCAGTGGCAAAGGCTGCTCCACACCTTTTCAGCCACCTGCCCTGAAAGCAAGGCTCTCACGTGTGCAGGTCAAGGGGCTGCTGGACTTCCTGGTGGAGAGAGAAACACTGGGCAATCTCTGGGGCCAAGACGTCTGGCCTTTCCACTCCCTCAGATGAGGAGTCGCCAGCAGCCATGGACACAGCCACAGGTAGCAGGAGGGACTGAGCGTTCTCCCAGCCTGAGCGCAAAGCTGCTGCAGGGCTTTGGGTGGCTTTTGCTTTAGCTCTTGTCCACTTCCCACAAGTCACTTTGCTGCACGGGTTTTTGCTTTCCAGAGTTGCCTTTGCAAGAGCAGGAGTAGATCCGGTGGGAAGATGGGAAACGGCAGAGGTAGGGCAGGTCCACAAACCCTGGCACAAGGCGTCTCGTCTAGGAGGAGTTCCTGAGGAGTCCAAGCAGCTGCTCTGCCTCTTCCTGGTATTTTTTCTCTGTTGCCTTTGGGTAGGGCAAGGGACACCACTGCTAACGCCAACATTTCTGCTTTAGGCACCCGCTGCTTTGCCTCCCACCGCCCCAGAGACCACGGGAGACTCCCCGGCATGCGCACAACAACTAAAGAGCCTTTCCCACGAAAGAAGGTAAAAGGAGCCAGCTTTCCTTCCGTCAAGACCTCAGGAATCCAGCTCATGCCGCCTTGACCTATCTAACCCCACTGCGCCATGGAAAGCTTTGCAGGCTCCCTCCAGGAAACCGAAACCCCAAGAAAAAGGAAGAGAGAAGAGGCCTGGCACGAGGAGAGGCAACGCCAAAAAGAAGAGAACAGAAGGAAGAGCGCAAAAGACGGGGACGGAAAAAGAGGAGGGAGAAGCCCAGGTGAGTCCCAGGCTCTGCTGCCCATCTTGCCCAGCTGGGCAAACTGCTCTGCTCAGCCTTTGCAAAGAACTCCACGGCAGCTCCCCAGGGGCTCCCCACGGAGCTCTGCTGCGTGCCACAGGGGCGCTGCGCATCTCGGCACACGCACAGTCTCCAAGGGCATTTCCCAGGGGGATACGGCGCCAGAGCCATCCCCTTGACAATGCCCGCAAGAGCTCTCTCTTCTGGCCTACAAACAACTCCTTGTCGACTCTGTTTCCCAAAGAAAGGGCAACCAAGTCCTGCCTTCCTGGCTTCATCACTGCTTTCTGACTCTGTCGTTGCAGGTGCCGCTTTCCTGGCAGGAGCCGAAGCCCTGCCATTCCTGGGCTCCCCCACCTCATCTCTGTCCACAATAAAAGGCTGTTTTCTCCCATCTGACTGTGTCTGTCGTCGGCTGTTCTGGAGTGAGAGCTCTTGTTTTGTGAGGGTGCTCGTGAGCATCTGCTCTGCCACAGATATGAGCTAAAGACAATAAAACCTTGTTCCCACTTGTAACCCTTCTGGTGCGTGTCCTTGCAAGTGCTTTTGGAGATGAAAAATCTCTGGCATTTCAGGCTCATCATGATTTGACTCATTGGGAAGCAAGGAGAAGGGGAGGAAGGGAAGGGGAGGAAGGGAAGGGGAAGGGAGGGCAAGGGAAAATCTGTTGTAGTTGTTTTGTGAGCACGAGTAGCAAGAAAGACATGCAGAGCAACAAACACAGCAAGCCTCTCGCTTTCTTCATCAACAAACTCAATCCTTAGGCACACTCAGAAAGGTTCAGCATCTACAGATCATGGGCCTAGGCTCAAAAAGGAATGTTTCTTCTCCACATGGACACAAACTCAGGAAATAACACTAGCGGCAATGGTGCTGACAGGGAGAGAGATGACGAGAGGCACTTCCAAAGGGAGCATGTTGCAGCTTGACCTGCCCAGGGACCACCGCCTCCCATTACAGAAAGACATTTCAAAAGGAGCATTTGCCTGGCACTTTCACCATTCAAATGCTACACGCACATTAACAAAGGACTACATACTATTCCACCTCCCAGGTTTTCCCAGCAAGTTTAATGTTTCCACCATGTGAAGGATTGCAAAACAAGTTTTCCATAGAGCAGAGCAATCAAGAAACAAGAACTTCCTCCCACACCAATCACAAGCTTGTCGCCATCCTTAGTTGGTGAAACTGTGACCCAAGCACACTCGGACAAAGCAGAAAAAAAACTTTCCTCATTTCACAAGGGCAAGGAAGTAGAATCGCTCTCACCTCAAAGGTACTCAAGGGCAATTTGCATCCATGCATGGTTACACATACATATCTGTAACATATGGTTACACATACATTACCCACCTTTTTTCTCTTGGATTTCAACGAAAAAGTAAAATGGGATGGAAGCTGGCTTGCTTTCTAACATCTAGAGGGATGGACGGAATGGAGCCCAGGGAGACAGGCAGTCGGGGCAGAGCAGCCTGCGCAGGGAATCCTCCCAGTTTCACTTGGGCACAGCAAGGCTCTTGGAAAAACACACAGACACCTGCCCCTTTGACAAGCCTCACTTTGCCCTAAGACACTGCCCACAAACAACAGACTGCACTCTTCAAACTGCTCCAACAACCAGTCCCAAAACTCCTCGTCCCTCCTCACATAGAATCACAGAATCATTTAGCTTGGAAAAGACCCTTGGGATCATTGAACAAAAAGCTGACAGAAAAGTGCAAAATACGTGCTAAGGCAACCAAGAAAGCTTGGAAACAAAGCCAAGGCTCCCCAAGGGTTATGTTCGGGGCTCATCCCAAGCACGCGCAGCTGGCAACTTGGAAACCTGCCATCCTCATGCCCACGATTGCCTGACGGAAGGCTCCAAAACCAAAGTGCGCAGGCAACTCGTACCGAAACCCAGCAAAAGGATCGAGAGCGGCTGCCTAGCAAAGGCAAGTTTCTGGGGCCGAAGAAAATACAGGAGGCAGAATGCAACACAAACCCCAACAAGAGCTGCAGGGCATCTCCACAGTTGAAAGGCATCTCTTGACAGAAGGCAGCTGTCAACAGCTGTCTCTTCCCTCTCCTTCCTGCCAAGAGGAGGAAAGGAAAGAGAGGAAGGAAGGAAGGAGGAGGGAGACAAGGAAGGGAAGAAGAGGAAGGAAATCAGGCTCACCCAGTGCAAAGCCATAGCCATCCACGCTGAAGGGAGCACTCCGGCCTTTTGGGAATCCTTCTTTTCTGCTCCTTGGCTCGGCCACCAGCCTGACAGCTTGGCCCTTCAGCAGCAGCCTTGCTCTCCCCGATGGAAGCAGGGCGCTCCACATCACTCTTAGCTGCACTCCATTTGATGGCCTTCCACTGCCAGGCAGGACCAACGGAGGTTGGCAGGCACTTCTGGGGGCTGCACTTCACTGCCACAGAGAGCAATCCATGCATGTCCCACCTGGCGATCCTTTGAGACAAAAAGCACGGGGGGAGTTGAAAAGAGTTACTCTCAGAGGAATGAAACCAAGGATCCATCCAATCTGCCACCCTCCAACAGACACGCTAGAGCACGTGCTGAAAAAGCAGCCACCTAGAACCAACAAATAGGCAACACCCCCTTCCTGGCCCTGGGCCCTCTCTTCCTGCCCTGCAGTGGAAAAAAGCACATCAGTTATTTCCATTTCTCTCAGCGAGACTGAAAGCTTTTCACTGCACTTTCCACCCAACTCCTTGCCTCGGCATCAACGCGGAAAATCACCTGCACAAATCAAGCGCATCACAGGCAAAGGCTCCAGAGACTGCAGATGCTCTAAAGACTTCTCTAGGAAACGCTTCAATGGATCACGCTTAGAGAAAACCTTGACCACGGCGGCTCTCAAATACGTTTGCAACGCTTCCCTGACAACCTCCAAAGGTTTGCACAGACGTTCAGCTACCAACTGCCTTTCAAGACAAGAAAGCCCACTCAAGGCAGCAGGCTTTCAGACATCCATTCCACACATCTCCTAGAGCTCAGGGGCCACCACTGCTCTGGCAACCACCTGCTGGGCAAGCACACCTAAACATGGGCCTCTGCACACACCCACCTGCCCGCCTCTCCTCCTGCCTTTCACAGACAGCTCTGCAGCACCACAGAAGAAGGAAGCAAGTACATTCAAGAGCTCCTTACACTCAAGGTGTGCTTTGAAAACATTGGCCAGACATTTTGCACAAGGCCACCGACCACAATCAAGGGAGCTCCTGCTTTTTTCAGAGAAAGAGAGAGGGCGCGGGGCTGGGGGTGGGCGGGGGTGAAGAGATCAAGAAATGAGCAGCCACAGAAATGAAACTATTTTCTCCTTTCGACACAATTGGTCCAGGCCAGGGACGGAGAGCACTGCTGGGGGAGAAATCTGGGATGTGTCTCTTTCCAGGCGGCACTTGTGAAGAAGGATCGCTTTACAGCTGGTGAAGAACATGACTACAAGTTTCAAGCAACAACTTCTGGCAAGTGCAACAGGGGAAAAGAGGAACTGGGCTTTCCAGGCTACCTCTGGCCTGCAATTCCGCCGCCATGCTCTGCCCTTTTGCAAAAGGACACAGTGCAAACGGCAGAAAATGGCCCTCCTGTGGCCACCGTGGCCTTGAGGGGACCCCAGGCCTGGCAGGAGGAGGGGGCTGGAGCCCAGGGCACACGAGGGCAGCTGCAGGGCAGTCCCGCTGCCCCAGGAAAAGCCTTGCTCTCTGGCAAGCAAAAGGCCCTTCAGGGCAATGGGGCCTTCAGGGCCTCCTGGGCCGCCCTCCCAGCCACACCGGCGGCCGTTGGTGACGTCACCGGCCTGCCGTTAGGCAAGCAGGCACCTCTGCGGCTGGCCCACAGCTCGCTCAGCACCTACAGATTCTCGCAGCAAGCCTGCTTGGGAGAGGAGGAGGCGGCAAAGAGTGACGAGTGCCCACATTGGGTGGGACGAGTGCCCACATTGGGTGGGCCCAGCCACAAGAGGCTCCTTGGAAGCCCCGAGGATGCCCAAACACACCCAAAAGCGCAAGTGGCTGGACACCAGCAGCAGCAGCCATGGCGGGCGAGTGGAGCCCATGGAGGTCGACCCGCCGCACAAGAGGGACAACGTAGAGCCCATGGAGGTCGACCTGCCGCAGACCAGGGACGAGGGAGAGCCCATGGAGGTCGATGCCCCCACGGACGACCAAGAGCCCATGGAGGTCGATCCATCTCCCGCAGCCATGACGGGGCACACCTCCCCCATGGCCAGGCTGCCTCCAGCAGCACTGTGCCCAAAGCGCCGCAGGACCCCCGCCGCCTCTCAGGGACCCTCCGCAAAGCCAGGGCCCAGCAAGCGGCGCCAGTCCCGCAGACGACGCTAACCGTAAGTGGGCCATCCACACCGCCACGCGGCAGGCTCCGCAGCAAGATCAGACGGCTCTCAAGCCGCTGAGGAGCCCTGCTTTCCCCTTCCCCTAGACCCTGACCCTCACCAAGGGGGGACATCTCCTCTGCCCTCACGCCTGGGCAAGAGGAAAGGAGAGGGAGAGGGAGAGCGAGACGGAGAGGGAGAGGAAAGGGGCTGCCACCTTCTGCCCGACAGCCCCACAGCACCAGCAGGAGACCTTGCCGCTCCCTACAACTCCCCGAGAGGAGCTTGGAGCCAGGTGGCCCTTGCTCTCTTCTCCCAAGTCACCAGGGATAGGACAACAGAGAAAACGGCCTCCAGTTGTGCCAGGCGACCTTTAGATGGGCTGGTAGCAAAGATTTCCTCACCAAAAGGGTTTAGCTGGGGACTTGGCAGCACCACCTTGAGCTTCCACTTCTTTTCCAACCTCAACCATTCGATGCTTTCTATTTCAGAGCTGTGGGGAAGAGGCGAGGAGAGGGGCTGCCATCTTCAGGCCGGCAGCCCCATAGTACCAGCAGGAGTCCCTCCCAGATGGCTGGAGACGGACGGAGAGCGACGGAGACCACCAGAGACCGCCGCAGGACACCATCGGAGACCGCCGGAGACGACCAGACACTGGTGGTGTCCGGCGGTCTCCGGTGGTCTCGCACCGGAGACCATCGCAGTCCGCTGGAGTCCATCGGAGACCATCGGAGACCACCAGGCACCGCTGGAGATCGCCAGAGACCACAGGAGACCACCGGAGACCGTCAGAGACCGCCAGACACCGCCAGACACCGCTGCACAACGCCGCAGCCTCTTGGACTCCCCTGCAGCGCCACCCAGGTTATTGGGGCCTGGACTTGGCAGCGTTTCACTCTGAGGATGAGAAAGCCAGTGCGGGGTGGCTGTCCTCAGCTAGCCCTCCCCTCAGCTAACCAAGGGGTGGCTGAAGAAGAAGCCAGACCCACCCTGGCCGTGCCCACACAATAGCAACAGGGCACCAAAGACGGCAGACGCCCCATCCACAGAAACATTCGAGATGCACACACAGCTCTTCCTTTGCACAAGCACAAGAGTTCCACTCTGACACAAAGAAGTTTGGGCAAGACTGGCCAAGAAACAACTCGAAAAAATACAAAAAACAATCAAAAACAATCAAAGCCAGTTAAAAAGACAAGAACAAACCCAAGAAAAAGCAGGAGCCCTTGCCATCGCACAACTTCCTCCAAAGCATCCCCACCAAGCTCCTCGTCAGCCACCTCTACCAGCACGGGATGCCAGCCCTGCAGAGGACGAGCAAGCAGGCAAAAGTGGAAGAGCTGAAAGCGTAAGTGTGGCCAGCAGCCTGCCTCTCGAGCAGCAGCCCTGACCGCTGCCTCAGAGCGCCGCCAAAGCTGTGCAACACAGCCGCTGCCTCCCACCTGCCTTAGCCGAGCTTCGGCCATGCCTCTGGGCAACACCTGCTTTCTTAACGTTGTCTTCTGTTCCCTCAGGGTGGACGACAAGTTGCCTGCGGCCAAAGGCCTCCTCCTGAAACGCCTCCTCTCCATCCTGCGCCACATCCGCCGCAACGCGTCCACCAGCAGGAGGAGCTGCACCAACCTGGCCATCTGCGCTGGGACAAACCTGATGAGCCCACCTCAGGAGGACCTGCTGCTGCTGCTGGAGGCCATGCTGGAGGGGATGGAGAAGGTACGCTGTCTCGAGCAGCCGCCTGCAGCTTTCCAGGCCCATCACAGCTTGGAGCCTCAGACGTCCCTGCCTGCCTCCTCTCTTCAGCAAAAGCTGCTGGGCTGCCTGCCTGCAAGAGCAGCCCCACAGCCACAGCCTGCCTTCTGCAGGGAGCCAAGGGGGAGCAGTGGCAAAGGCTGCTCCACACCTTTTCAGCCACCTGCCCTGAAAGCAAGGCTCTCACGTGTGCAGGTCAAGGGGCTGCTGGACTTCCTGGTGGAGAGAGAAACACTGGGCAATCTCTGGGGCCAAGACGTCTGGCCTTTCCACTCCCTCAGATGAGGAGTCGCCAGCAGCCATGGACACAGCCACAGGTAGCAGGAGGGACTGAGCGTTCTCCCAGCCTGAGCGCAAAGCTGCTGCAGGGCTTTGGGTGGCTTTTGCTTTAGCTCTTGTCCACTTCCCACAAGTCACTTTGCTGCACGGGTTTTTGCTTTCCAGAGTTGCCTTTGCAAGAGCAGGAGTAGATCCGGTGGGAAGATGGGAAACGGCAGAGGTAGGGCAGGTCCACAAACCCTGGCACAAGGCGTCTCGTCTAGGAGGAGTTCCTGAGGAGTCCAAGCAGCTGCTCTGCCTCTTCCTGGTATTTTTTCTCTGTTGCCTTTGGGTAGGGCAAGGGACACCACTGCTAACGCCAACATTTCTGCTTTAGGCACCCGCTGCTTTGCCTCCCACCGCCCCAGAGACCACGGGAGACTCCCCGGCATGCGCACAACAACTAAAGAGCCTTTCCCACGAAAGAAGGTAAAAGGAGCCAGCTTTCCTTCCGTCAAGACCTCAGGAATCCAGCTCATGCCGCCTTGACCTATCTAACCCCACTGCGCCATGGAAAGCTTTGCAGGCTCCCTCCAGGAAACCGAAACCCCAAGAAAAAGGAAGAGAGAAGAGGCCTGGCACGAGGAGAGGCAACGCCAAAAAGAAGAGAACAGAAGGAAGAGCGCAAAAGACGGGGACGGAAAAAGAGGAGGGAGAAGCCCAGGTGAGTCCCAGGCTCTGCTGCCCATCTTGCCCAGCTGGGCAAACTGCTCTGCTCAGCCTTTGCAAAGAACTCCACGGCAGCTCCCCAGGGGCTCCCCACGGAGCTCTGCTGCGTGCCACAGGGGCGCTGCGCATCTCGGCACACGCACAGTCTCCAAGGGCATTTCCCAGGGGGATACGGCGCCAGAGCCATCCCCTTGACAATGCCCGCAAGAGCTCTCTCTTCTGGCCTACAAACAACTCCTTGTCGACTCTGTTTCCCAAAGAAAGGGCAACCAAGTCCTGCCTTCCTGGCTTCATCACTGCTTTCTGACTCTGTCGTTGCAGGTGCCGCTTTCCTGGCAGGAGCCGAAGCCCTGCCATTCCTGGGCTCCCCCACCTCATCTCTGTCCACAATAAAAGGCTGTTTTCTCCCATCTGACTGTGTCTGTCGTCGGCTGTTCTGGAGTGAGAGCTCTTGTTTTGTGAGGGTGCTCGTGAGCATCTGCTCTGCCACAGATATGAGCTAAAGACAATAAAACCTTGTTCCCACTTGTAACCCTTCTGGTGCGTGTCCTTGCAAGTGCTTTTGGAGATGAAAAATCTCTGGCATTTCAGGCTCATCATGATTTGACTCATTGGGAAGCAAGGAGAAGGGGAGGAAGGGAAGGGGAGGAAGGGAAGGGGAAGGGAGGGCAAGGGAAAATCTGTTGTAGTTGTTTTGTGAGCACGAGTAGCAAGAAAGACATGCAGAGCAACAAACACAGCAAGCCTCTCGCTTTCTTCATCAACAAACTCAATCCTTAGGCACACTCAGAAAGGTTCAGCATCTACAGATCATGGGCCTAGGCTCAAAAAGGAATGTTTCTTCTCCACATGGACACAAACTCAGGAAATAACACTAGCGGCAATGGTGCTGACAGGGAGAGAGATGACGAGAGGCACTTCCAAAGGGAGCATGTTGCAGCTTGACCTGCCCAGGGACCACCGCCTCCCATTACAGAAAGACATTTCAAAAGGAGCATTTGCCTGGCACTTTCACCATTCAAATGCTACACGCACATTAACAAAGGACTACATACTATTCCACCTCCCAGGTTTTCCCAGCAAGTTTAATGTTTCCACCATGTGAAGGATTGCAAAACAAGTTTTCCATAGAGCAGAGCAATCAAGAAACAAGAACTTCCTCCCACACCAATCACAAGCTTGTCGCCATCCTTAGTTGGTGAAACTGTGACCCAAGCACACTCGGACAAAGCAGAAAAAAAACTTTCCTCATTTCACAAGGGCAAGGAAGTAGAATCGCTCTCACCTCAAAGGTACTCAAGGGCAATTTGCATCCATGCATGGTTACACATACATATCTGTAACATATGGTTACACATACATTACCCACCTTTTTTCTCTTGGATTTCAACGAAAAAGTAAAATGGGATGGAAGCTGGCTTGCTTTCTAACATCTAGAGGGATGGACGGAATGGAGCCCAGGGAGACAGGCAGTCGGGGCAGAGCAGCCTGCGCAGGGAATCCTCCCAGTTTCACTTGGGCACAGCAAGGCTCTTGGAAAAACACACAGACACCTGCCCCTTTGACAAGCCTCACTTTGCCCTAAGACACTGCCCACAAACAACAGACTGCACTCTTCAAACTGCTCCAACAACCAGTCCCAAAACTCCTCGTCCCTCCTCACATAGAATCACAGAATCATTTAGCTTGGAAAAGACCCTTGGGATCATTGAACAAAAAGCTGACAGAAAAGTGCAAAATACGTGCTAAGGCAACCAAGAAAGCTTGGAAACAAAGCCAAGGCTCCCCAAGGGTTATGTTCGGGGCTCATCCCAAGCACGCGCAGCTGGCAACTTGGAAACCTGCCATCCTCATGCCCACGATTGCCTGACGGAAGGCTCCAAAACCAAAGTGCGCAGGCAACTCGTACCGAAACCCAGCAAAAGGATCGAGAGCGGCTGCCTAGCAAAGGCAAGTTTCTGGGGCCGAAGAAAATACAGGAGGCAGAATGCAACACAAACCCCAACAAGAGCTGCAGGGCATCTCCACAGTTGAAAGGCATCTCTTGACAGAAGGCAGCTGTCAACAGCTGTCTCTTCCCTCTCCTTCCTGCCAAGAGGAGGAAAGGAAAGAGAGGAAGGAAGGAAGGAGGAGGGAGACAAGGAAGGGAAGAAGAGGAAGGAAATCAGGCTCACCCAGTGCAAAGCCATAGCCATCCACGCTGAAGGGAGCACTCCGGCCTTTTGGGAATCCTTCTTTTCTGCTCCTTGGCTCGGCCACCAGCCTGACAGCTTGGCCCTTCAGCAGCAGCCTTGCTCTCCCCGATGGAAGCAGGGCGCTCCACATCACTCTTAGCTGCACTCCATTTGATGGCCTTCCACTGCCAGGCAGGACCAACGGAGGTTGGCAGGCACTTCTGGGGGCTGCACTTCACTGCCACAGAGAGCAATCCATGCATGTCCCACCTGGCGATCCTTTGAGACAAAAAGCACGGGGGGAGTTGAAAAGAGTTACTCTCAGAGGAATGAAACCAAGGATCCATCCAATCTGCCACCCTCCAACAGACACGCTAGAGCACGTGCTGAAAAAGCAGCCACCTAGAACCAACAAATAGGCAACACCCCCTTCCTGGCCCTGGGCCCTCTCTTCCTGCCCTGCAGTGGAAAAAAGCACATCAGTTATTTCCATTTCTCTCAGCGAGACTGAAAGCTTTTCACTGCACTTTCCACCCAACTCCTTGCCTCGGCATCAACGCGGAAAATCACCTGCACAAATCAAGCGCATCACAGGCAAAGGCTCCAGAGACTGCAGATGCTCTAAAGACTTCTCTAGGAAACGCTTCAATGGATCACGCTTAGAGAAAACCTTGACCACGGCGGCTCTCAAATACGTTTGCAACGCTTCCCTGACAACCTCCAAAGGTTTGCACAGACGTTCAGCTACCAACTGCCTTTCAAGACAAGAAAGCCCACTCAAGGCAGCAGGCTTTCAGACATCCATTCCACACATCTCCTAGAGCTCAGGGGCCACCACTGCTCTGGCAACCACCTGCTGGGCAAGCACACCTAAACATGGGCCTCTGCACACACCCACCTGCCCGCCTCTCCTCCTGCCTTTCACAGACAGCTCTGCAGCACCACAGAAGAAGGAAGCAAGTACATTCAAGAGCTCCTTACACTCAAGGTGTGCTTTGAAAACATTGGCCAGACATTTTGCACAAGGCCACCGACCACAATCAAGGGAGCTCCTGCTTTTTTCAGAGAAAGAGAGAGGGCGCGGGGCTGGGGGTGGGCGGGGGTGAAGAGATCAAGAAATGAGCAGCCACAGAAATGAAACTATTTTCTCCTTTCGACACAGTTGGTCCAGGCCAGGGACGGAGAGCACTGCTGGGGGAGAAATCTGGGATGTGTCTCTTTCCAGGCGGCACTTGTGAAGAAGGATCGCTTTACAGCTGGTGAAGAACATGACTACAAGTTTCAAGCAACAACTTCTGGCAAGTGCAACAGGGGAAAAGAGGAACTGGGCTTTCCAGGCTACCTCTGGCCTGCAATTCCGCCGCCATGCTCTGCCCTTTTGCAAAAGGACACAGTGCAAACGGCAGAAAATGGCCCTCCTGTGGCCACCGTGGCCTTGAGGGGACCCCAGGCCTGGCAGGAGGAGGGGGCTGGAGCCCAGGGCACACGAGGGCAGCTGCAGGGCAGTCCCGCTGCCCCAGGAAAAGCCTTGCTCTCTGGCAAGCAAAAGGCCCTTCAGGGCAATGGGGCCTTCAGGGCCTCCTGGGCCGCCCTCCCAGCCACACCGGCGGCCGTTGGTGACGTCACCGGCCTGCCGTTAGGCAAGCAGGCACCTCTGCGGCTGGCCCACAGCTCGCTCAGCACCTACAGATTCTCGCAGCAAGCCTGCTTGGGAGAGGAGGAGGCGGCAAAGAGTGACGAGTGCCCACATTGGGTGGGACGAGTGCCCACATTGGGTGGGCCCAGCCACAAGAGGCTCCTTGGAAGCCCCGAGGATGCCCAAACACACCCAAAAGCGCAAGTGGCTGGACACCAGCAGCAGCAGCCATGGCGGGCGAGTGGAGCCCATGGAGGTCGACCCGCCGCACAAGAGGGACAACGTAGAGCCCATGGAGGTCGACCTGCCGCAGACCAGGGACGAGGGAGAGCCCATGGAGGTCGATGCCCCCACGGATGACCAAGAGCCCATGGAGGTCGATCCATCTCCCGCAGCCATGACGGGGCACACCTCCCCCATGGCCAGGCTGCCTCCAGCAGCACTGTGCCCAAAGCGCCGCAGGACCCCCGCCGCCTCTCAGGGACCCTCCGCAAAGCCAGGGCCCAGCAAGCGGCGCCAGTCCCGCAGACGACGCTAACCGTAAGTGGGCCATCCACACCGCCACGCGGCAGGCTCCGCAGCAAGATCAGACGGCTCTCAAGCCGCTGAGGAGCCCTGCTTTCCCCTTCCCCTAGACCCTGACCCTCACCAAGGGGGGACATCTCCTCTGCCCTCACGCCTGGGCAAGAGGAAAGGAGAGGGAGAGGGAGAGCGAGACGGAGAGGGAGAGGAAAGGGGCTGCCACCTTCTGCCCGACAGCCCCACAGCACCAGCAGGAGACCTTGCCGCTCCCTACAACTCCCCGAGAGGAGCTTGGAGCCAGGTGGCCCTTGCTCTCTTCTCCCAAGTCACCAGGGATAGGACAACAGAGAAAACGGCCTCCAGTTGTGCCAGGCGACCTTTAGATGGGCTGGTAGCAAAGATTTCCTCACCAAAAGGGTTTAGCTGGGGACTTGGCAGCACCACCTTGAGCTTCCACTTCTTTTCCAACCTCAACCATTCGATGCTTTCTATTTCAGAGCTGTGGGGAAGAGGCGAGGACAGGGGCTGCCATCTTCAGGCCGGCAGCCCCATAGTACCAGCAGGAGTCCCTCCCAGATGGCTGGAGACGGACGGAGAGCGACGGAGACCACCAGAGACCGCCGCAGGACACCATCGGAGACCGCCGGAGACGACCAGACACTGGTGGTGTCCGGCGGTCTCCGGTGGTCTCGCACCGGAGACCATCGCAGTCCGCTGGAAACCGCCGGAGTCCATCGGAGACCATCGGAGACCACCAGGCACCGCTGGAGATCGCCAGAGACCACAGGAGACCACCGGAGACCGTCAGAGACCGCCAGACACCGCTGGAGACCGCTGCACAACGCCGCAGCCTCTTGGACTCCCCTGCAGCGCCACCCAGGTTATTGGGGCCTGGACTTGGCAGCGTTTCACTCTGAGGATGAGAAAGCCAGTGCGGGGTGGCTGTCCTCAGCTAGCCCTCCCCTCAGCTAACCAAGGGGTGGCTGAAGAAGAAGCCAGACCCACCCTGGCCGTGCCCACACAATAGCAACAGGGCACCAAAGACGGCAGACGCCCCATCCACAGAAACATTCGAGATGCACACACAGCTCTTCCTTTGCACAAGCACAAGAGTTCCACTCTGACACAAAGAAGTTTGGGCAAGACTGGCCAAGAAACAACTCGAAAAAATACAAAAAACAATCAAAAACAATCAAAGCCAGTTAAAAAGACAAGAACAAACCCAAGAAAAAGCAGGAGCCCTTGCCATCGCACAACTTCCTCCAAAGCATCCCCACCAAGCTCCTCGTCAGCCACCTCTACCAGCACGGGATGCCAGCCCTGCAGAGGACGAGCAAGCAGGCAAAAGTGGAAGAGCTGAAAGCGTAAGTGTGGCCAGCAGCCTGCCTCTCGAGCAGCAGCCCTGACCGCTGCCTCAGAGCGCCGCCAAAGCTGTGCAACACAGCCGCTGCCTCCCACCTGCCTTAGCCGAGCTTCGGCCATGCCTCTGGGCAACACCTGCTTTCTTAACGTTGTCTTCTGTTCCCTCAGGGTGGACGACAAGTTGCCTGCGGCCAAAGGCCTCCTCCTGAAACGCCTCCTCTCCATCCTGCGCCACATCCGCCGCAACGCGTCCACCAGCAGGAGGAGCTGCACCAACCTGGCCATCTGCGCTGGGACAAACCTGATGAGCCCACCTCAGGAGGACCTGCTGCTGCTGCTGGAGGCCATGCTGGAGGGGATGGAGAAGGTACGCTGTCTCGAGCAGCCGCCTGCAGCTTTCCAGGCCCATCACAGCTTGGAGCCTCAGACGTCCCTGCCTGCCTCCTCTCTTCAGCAAAAGCTGCTGGGCTGCCTGCCTGCAAGAGCAGCCCCACAGCCACAGCCTGCCTTCTGCAGGGAGCCAAGGGGGAGCAGTGGCAAAGGCTGCTCCACACCTTTTCAGCCACCTGCCCTGAAAGCAAGGCTCTCACGTGTGCAGGTCAAGGGGCTGCTGGACTTCCTGGTGGAGAGAGAAACACTGGGCAATCTCTGGGGCCAAGACGTCTGGCCTTTCCACTCCCTCAGATGAGGAGTCGCCAGCAGCCATGGACACAGCCACAGGTAGCAGGAGGGACTGAGCGTTCTCCCAGCCTGAGCGCAAAGCTGCTGCAGGGCTTTGGGTGGCTTTTGCTTTAGCTCTTGTCCACTTCCCACAAGTCACTTTGCTGCACGGGTTTTTGCTTTCCAGAGTTGCCTTTGCAAGAGCAGGAGTAGATCCGGTGGGAAGATGGGAAACGGCAGAGGTAGGGCAGGTCCACAAACCCTGGCACAAGGCGTCTCGTCTAGGAGGAGTTCCTGAGGAGTCCAAGCAGCTGCTCTGCCTCTTCCTGGTATTTTTTCTCTGTTGCCTTTGGGTAGGGCAAGGGACACCACTGCTAACGCCAACATTTCTGCTTTAGGCACCCGCTGCTTTGCCTCCCACCGCCCCAGAGACCACGGGAGACTCCCCGGCATGCGCACAACAACTAAAGAGCCTTTCCCACGAAAGAAGGTAAAAGGAGCCAGCTTTCCTTCCGTCAAGACCTCAGGAATCCAGCTCATGCCGCCTTGACCTATCTAACCCCACTGCGCCATGGAAAGCTTTGCAGGCTCCCTCCAGGAAACCGAAACCCCAAGAAAAAGGAAGAGAGAAGAGGCCTGGCACGAGGAGAGGCAACGCCAAAAAGAAGAGAACAGAAGGAAGAGCGCAAAAGACGGGGACGGAAAAAGAGGAGGGAGAAGCCCAGGTGAGTCCCAGGCTCTGCTGCCCATCTTGCCCAGCTGGGCAAACTGCTCTGCTCAGCCTTTGCAAAGAACTCCACGGCAGCTCCCCAGGGGCTCCCCACGGAGCTCTGCTGCGTGCCACAGGGGCGCTGCGCATCTCGGCACACGCACAGTCTCCAAGGGCATTTCCCAGGGGGATACGGCGCCAGAGCCATCCCCTTGACAATGCCCGCAAGAGCTCTCTCTTCTGGCCTACAAACAACTCCTTGTCGACTCTGTTTCCCAAAGAAAGGGCAACCAAGTCCTGCCTTCCTGGCTTCATCACTGCTTTCTGACTCTGTCGTTGCAGGTGCCGCTTTCCTGGCAGGAGCCGAAGCCCTGCCATTCCTGGGCTCCCCCACCTCATCTCTGTCCACAATAAAAGGCTGTTTTCTCCCATCTGACTGTGTCTGTCGTCGGCTGTTCTGGAGTGAGAGCTCTTGTTTTGTGAGGGTGCTCGTGAGCATCTGCTCTGCCACAGATATGAGCTAAAGACAATAAAACCTTGTTCCCACTTGTAACCCTTCTGGTGCGTGTCCTTGCAAGTGCTTTTGGAGATGAAAAATCTCTGGCATTTCAGGCTCATCATGATTTGACTCATTGGGAAGCAAGGAGAAGGGGAGGAAGGGAAGGGGAGGAAGGGAAGGGGAGGAAGGGAAGGGGAGGAAGGGAAGGGGAGGAAGGGAAGGGGAGGAAGGGAAGGGGAGGAAGGGAAGGGGAGGAAGGGAAGGGGAAGGGAGGGCAAGGGAAAATCTGTTGTAGTTGTTTTGTGAGCACGAGTAGCAAGAAAGACATGCAGAGCAACAAACACAGCAAGCCTCTCGCTTTCTTCATCAACAAACTCAATCCTTAGGCACACTCAGAAAGGTTCAGCATCTACAGATCATGGGCCTAGGCTCAAAAAGGAATGTTTCTTCTCCACATGGACACAAACTCAGGAAATAACACTAGCGGCAATGGTGCTGACAGGGAGAGAGATGACGAGAGGCACTTCCAAAGGGAGCATGTTGCAGCTTGACCTGCCCAGGGACCACCGCCTCCCATTACAGAAAGACATTTCAAAAGGAGCATTTGCCTGGCACTTTCACCATTCAAATGCTACATGCACATTAACAAAGGACTACATACTATTCCACCTCCCAGGTTTTCCCAGCAAGTTTAATGTTTCCACCATGTGAAGGATTGCAAAACAAGTTTTCCATAGAGCAGAGCAATCAAGAAACAAGAACTTCCTCCCACACCAATCACAAGCTTGTCGCCATCCTTAGTTGGTGAAACTGTGACCCAAGCACACTCGGACAAAGCAGAAAAAAAACTTTCCTCATTTCACAAGGGCAAGGAAGTAGAATCGCTCTCACCTCAAAGGTACTCAAGGGCAATTTGCATCCATGCATGGTTACACATACATATCTGTAACATATGGTTACACATACATTACCCACCTTTTTTCTCTTGGATTTCAACGAAAAAGTAAAATGGGATGGAAGCTGGCTTGCTTTCTAACATCTAGAGGGATGGACGGAATGGAGCCCAGGGAGACAGGCAGTCGGGGCAGAGCAGCCTGCGCAGGGAATCCTCCCAGTTTCACTTGGGCACAGCAAGGCTCTTGGAAAAACACACAGACACCTGCCCCTTTGACAAGCCTCACTTTGCCCTAAGACACTGCCCACAAACAACAGACTGCACTCTTCAAACTGCTCCAACAACCAGTCCCAAAACTCCTCGTCCCTCCTCACATAGAATCACAGAATCATTTAGCTTGGAAAAGACCCTTGGGATCATTGAACAAAAAGCTGACAGAAAAGTGCAAAATACGTGCTAAGGCAACCAAGAAAGCTTGGAAACAAAGCCAAGGCTCCCCAAGGGTTATGTTCGGGGCTCATCCCAAGCACGCGCAGCTGGCAACTTGGAAACCTGCCATCCTCATGCCCACGATTGCCTGACGGAAGGCTCCAAAACCAAAGTGCGCAGGCAACTCGTACCGAAACCCAGCAAAAGGATCGAGAGCGGCTGCCTAGCAAAGGCAAGTTTCTGGGGCCGAAGAAAATACAGGAGGCAGAATGCAACACAAACCCCAACAAGAGCTGCAGGGCATCTCCACAGTTGAAAGGCATCTCTTGACAGAAGGCAGCTGTCAACAGCTGTCTCTTCCCTCTCCTTCCTGCCAAGAGGAGGAAAGGAAAGAGAGGAAGGAAGGAAGGAGGAGGGAGACAAGGAAGGGAAGAAGAGGAAGGAAATCAGGCTCACCCAGTGCAAAGCCATAGCCATCCACGCTGAAGGGAGCACTCCGGCCTTTTGGGAATCCTTCTTTTCTGCTCCTTGGCTCGGCCACCAGCCTGACAGCTTGGCCCTTCAGCAGCAGCCTTGCTCTCCCCGATGGAAGCAGGGCGCTCCACATCACTCTTAGCTGCACTCCATTTGATGGCCTTCCACTGCCAGGCAGGACCAACGGAGGTTGGCAGGCACTTCTGGGGGCTGCACTTCACTGCCACAGAGAGCAATCCATGCATGTCCCACCTGGCGATCCTTTGAGACAAAAAGCACGGGGGGAGTTGAAAAGAGTTACTCTCAGAGGAATGAAACCAAGGATCCATCCAATCTGCCACCCTCCAACAGACACGCTAGAGCACGTGCTGAAAAAGCAGCCACCTAGAACCAACAAATAGGCAACACCCCCTTCCTGGCCCTGGGCCCTCTCTTCCTGCCCTGCAGTGGAAAAAAGCACATCAGTTATTTCCATTTCTCTCAGCGAGACTGAAAGCTTTTCACTGCACTTTCCACCCAACTCCTTGCCTCGGCATCAACGCGGAAAATCACCTGCACAAATCAAGCGCATCACAGGCAAAGGCTCCAGAGACTGCAGATGCTCTAAAGACTTCTCTAGGAAACGCTTCAATGGATCACGCTTAGAGAAAACCTTGACCACGGCGGCTCTCAAATACGTTTGCAACGCTTCCCTGACAACCTCCAAAGGTTTGCACAGACGTTCAGCTACCAACTGCCTTTCAAGACAAGAAAGCCCACTCAAGGCAGCAGGCTTTCAGACATCCATTCCACACATCTCCTAGAGCTCAGGGGCCACCACTGCTCTGGCAACCACCTGCTGGGCAAGCACACCTAAACATGGGCCTCTGCACACACCCACCTGCCCACCTCTCCTCCTGCCTTTCACAGACAGCTCTGCAGCACCACAGAAGAAGGAAGCAAGTACATTCAAGAGCTCCTTACACTCAAGGTGTGCTTTGAAAACATTGGCCAGACATTTTGCACAAGGCCACCGACCACAATCAAGGGAGCTCCTGCTTTTTTCAGAGAAAGAGAGAGGGCGCGGGGCTGGGGGTGGGCGGGGGTGAAGAGATCAAGAAATGAGCAGCCACAGAAATGAAACTATTTTCTCCTTTCGACACAATTGGTCCAGGCCAGGGACGGAGAGCACTGCTGGGGGAGAAATCTGGGATGTGTCTCTTTCCAGGCGGCACTTGTGAAGAAGGATCGCTTTACAGCTGGTGAAGAACATGACTACAAGTTTCAAGCAACAACTTCTGGCAAGTGCAACAGGGGAAAAGAGGAACTGGGCTTTCCAGGCTACCTCTGGCCTGCAATTCCGCCGCCATGCTCTGCCCTTTTGCAAAAGGACACAGTGCAAACGGCAGAAAATGGCCCTCCTGTGGCCACCGTGGCCTTGAGGGGACCCCAGGCCTGGCAGGAGGAGGGGGCTGGAGCCCAGGGCACACGAGGGCAGCTGCAGGGCAGTCCCGCTGCCCCAGGAAAAGCCTTGCTCTCTGGCAAGCAAAAGGCCCTTCAGGGCAATGGGGCCTTCAGGGCCTCCTGGGCCGCCCTCCCAGCCACACCGGCGGCCGTTGGTGACGTCACCGGCCTGCCGTTAGGCAAGCAGGCACCTCTGCGGCTGGCCCACAGCTCGCTCAGCACCTACAGATTCTCGCAGCAAGCCTGCTTGGGAGAGGAGGAGGCGGCAAAGAGTGACGAGTGCCCACATTGGGTGGGACGAGTGCCCACATTGGGTGGGCCCAGCCACAAGAGGCTCCTTGGAAGCCCCGAGGATGCCCAAACACACCCAAAAGCGCAAGTGGCTGGACACCAGCAGCAGCAGCCATGGCGGGCGAGTGGAGCCCATGGAGGTCGACCCGCCGCACAAGAGGGACAACGTAGAGCCCATGGAGGTCGACCTGCCGCAGACCAGGGACGAGGGAGAGCCCATGGAGGTCGATGCCCCCACGGATGACCAAGAGCCCATGGAGGTCGATCCATCTCCCGCAGCCATGACGGGGCACACCTCCCCCATGGCCAGGCTGCCTCCAGCAGCACTGTGCCCAAAGCGCCGCAGGACCCCCGCCGCCTCTCAGGGACCCTCCGCAAAGCCAGGGCCCAGCAAGCGGCGCCAGTCCCGCAGACGACGCTAACCGTAAGTGGGCCATCCACACCGCCACGCGGCAGGCTCCGCAGCAAGATCAGACGGCTCTCAAGCCGCTGAGGAGCCCTGCTTTCCCCTTCCCCTAGACCCTGACCCTCACCAAGGGGGGACATCTCCTCTGCCCTCACGCCTGGGCAAGAGGAAAGGAGAGGGAGAGGGAGAGCGAGACGGAGAGGGAGAGGAAAGGGGCTGCCACCTTCTGCCCGACAGCCCCACAGCACCAGCAGGAGACCTTGCCGCTCCCTACAACTCCCCGAGAGGAGCTTGGAGCCAGGTGGCCCTTGCTCTCTTCTCCCAAGTCACCAGGGATAGGACAACAGAGAAAACGGCCTCCAGTTGTGCCAGGCGACCTTTAGATGGGCTGGTAGCAAAGATTTCCTCACCAAAAGGGTTTAGCTGGGGACTTGGCAGCACCACCTTGAGCTTCCACTTCTTTTCCAACCTCAACCATTCGATGCTTTCTATTTCAGAGCTGTGGGGAAGAGGCGAGGACAGGGGCTGCCATCTTCAGGCCGGCAGCCCCATAGTACCAGCAGGAGTCCCTCCCAGATGGCTGGAGACGGACGGAGAGCGACGGAGACCACCAGAGACCGCCGCAGGACACCATCGGAGACCGCCGGAGACGACCAGACACTGGTGGTGTCCGGCGGTCTCCGGTGGTCTCGCACCGGAGACCATCGCAGTCCGCTGGAAACCGCCGGAGTCCATCGGAGACCATCGGAGACCACCAGGCACCGCTGGAGATCGCCAGAGACCACAGGAGACCACCGGAGACCGTCAGAGACCGCCAGACACCGCTGGAGACCGCTGCACAACGCCGCAGCCTCTTGGACTCCCCTGCAGCGCCACCCAGGTTATTGGGGCCTGGACTTGGCAGCGTTTCACTCTGAGGATGAGAAAGCCAGTGCGGGGTGGCTGTCCTCAGCTAGCCCTCCCCTCAGCTAACCAAGGGGTGGCTGAAGAAGAAGCCAGACCCACCCTGGCCATGCCCACACAATAGCAACAGGGCACCAAAGACGGCAGACGCCCCATCCACAGAAACATTCGAGATGCACACACAGCTCTTCCTTTGCACAAGCACAAGAGTTCCACTCTGACACAAAGAAGTTTGGGCAAGACTGGCCAAGAAACAACTCGAAAAAATACAAAAAACAATCAAAAACAATCAAAGCCAGTTAAAAAGACAAGAACAAACCCAAGAAAAAGCAGGAGCCCTTGCCATCGCACAACTTCCTCCGAAGCATCCCCACCAAGCTCCTCGTCAGCCACCTCTACCAGCACGGGATGCCAGCCCTGCAGAGGACGAGCAAGCAGGCAAAAGTGGAAGAGCTGAAAGAGTAAGTGTGGCCAGCAGCCTGCCTCTCGAGCAGCAGCCCTGACCGCTGCCTCAGAGCGCCGCCAAAGCTGTGCAACACAGCCGCTGCCTCCCACCTGCCTTAGCCGAGCTTCGGCCATGCCTCTGGGCAACACCTGCTTTCTTAACGTTGTCTTCTGTTCCCTCAGGGTGGACGACAAGTTGCCTGCGGCCAAAGGCCTCCTCCTGAAACGCCTCCTCTCCATCCTGCGCCACATCCGCCGCAACGCGTCCACCAGCAGGAGGAGCTGCACCAACCTGGCCATCTGCGCTGGGACAAACCTGATGAGCCCACCTCAGGAGGACCTGCTGCTGCTGCTGGAGGCCATGCTGGAGGGGATGGAGAAGGTACGCTGTCTCGAGCAGCCGCCTGCAGCTTTCCAGGCCCATCACAGCTTGGAGCCTCAGACGTCCCTGCCTGCCTCCTCTCTTCAGCAAAAGCTGCTGGGCTGCCTGCCTGCAAGAGCAGCCCCACAGCCACAGCCTGCCTTCTGCAGGGAGCCAAGGGGGAGCAGTGGCAAAGGCTGCTCCACACCTTTTCAGCCACCTGCCCTGAAAGCAAGGCTCTCACGTGTGCAGGTCAAGGGGCTGCTGGACTTCCTGGTGGAGAGAGAAACACTGGGCAATCTCTGGGGCCAAGACGTCTGGCCTTTCCACTCCCTCAGATGAGGAGTCGCCAGCAGCCATGGACACAGCCACAGGTAGCAGGAGGGACTGAGCGTTCTCCCAGCCTGAGCGCAAAGCTGCTGCAGGGCTTTGGGTGGCTTTTGCTTTAGCTCTTGTCCACTTCCCACAAGTCACTTTGCTGCACGGGTTTTTGCTTTCCAGAGTTGCCTTTGCAAGAGCAGGAGTAGATCCGGTGGGAAGATGGGAAACGGCAGAGGTAGGGCAGGTCCACAAACCCTGGCACAAGGCGTCTCGTCTAGGAGGAGTTCCTGAGGAGTCCAAGCAGCTGCTCTGCCTCTTCCTGGTATTTTTTCTCTGTTGCCTTTGGGTAGGGCAAGGGACACCACTGCTAACGCCAACATTTCTGCTTTAGGCACCCGCTGCTTTGCCTCCCACCGCCCCAGAGACCACGGGAGACTCCCCGGCATGCGCACAACAACTAAAGAGCCTTTCCCACGAAAGAAGGTAAAAGGAGCCAGCTTTCCTTCCGTCAAGACCTCAGGAATCCAGCTCATGCCGCCTTGACCTATCTAACCCCACTGCGCCATGGAAAGCTTTGCAGGCTCCCTCCAGGAAACCGAAACCCCAAGAAAAAGGAAGAGAGAAGAGGCCTGGCACGAGGAGAGGCAACGCCAAAAAGAAGAGAACAGAAGGAAGAGCGCAAAAGACGGGGACGGAAAAAGAGGAGGGAGAAGCCCAGGTGAGTCCCAGGCTCTGCTGCCCATCTTGCCCAGCTGGGCAAACTGCTCTGCTCAGCCTTTGCAAAGAACTCCACGGCAGCTCCCCAGGGGCTCCCCACGGAGCTCTGCTGCGTGCCACAGGGGCGCTGCGCATCTCGGCACACGCACAGTCTCCAAGGGCATTTCCCAGGGGGATACGGCGCCAGAGCCATCCCCTTGACAATGCCCGCAAGAGCTCTCTCTTCTGGCCTACAAACAACTCCTTGTCGACTCTGTTTCCCAAAGAAAGGGCAACCAAGTCCTGCCTTCCTGGCTTCATCACTGCTTTCTGACTCTGTCGTTGCAGGTGCCGCTTTCCTGGCAGGAGCCGAAGCCCTGCCATTCCTGGGCTCCCCCACCTCATCTCTGTCCACAATAAAAGGCTGTTTTCTCCCATCTGACTGTGTCTGTCGTCGGCTGTTCTGGAGTGAGAGCTCTTGTTTTGTGAGGGTGCTCGTGAGCATCTGCTCTGCCACAGATATGAGCTAAAGACAATAAAACCTTGTTCCCACTTGTAACCCTTCTGGTGCGTGTCCTTGCAAGTGCTTTTGGAGATGAAAAATCTCTGGCATTTCAGGCTCATCATGATTTGACTCATTGGGAAGCAAGGAGAAGGGGAGGAAGGGAAGGGGAGGAAGGGAAGGGGAGGAAGGGAAGGGGAGGAAGGGAAGGGGAGGAAGGGAAGGGGAAGGGAGGGCAAGGGAAAATCTGTTGTAGTTGTTTTGTGAGCACGAGTAGCAAGAAAGACATGCAGAGCAACAAACACAGCAAGCCTCTCGCTTTCTTCATCAACAAACTCAATCCTTAGGCACACTCAGAAAGGTTCAGCATCTACAGATCATGGGCCTAGGCTCAAAAAGGAATGTTTCTTCTCCACATGGACACAAACTCAGGAAATAACACTAGCGGCAATGGTGCTGACAGGGAGAGAGATGACGAGAGGCACTTCCAAAGGGAGCATGTTGCAGCTTGACCTGCCCAGGGACCACCGCCTCCCATTACAGAAAGACATTTCAAAAGGAGCATTTGCCTGGCACTTTCACCATTCAAATGCTACATGCACATTAACAAAGGACTACATACTATTCCACCTCCCAGGTTTTCCCAGCAAGTTTAATGTTTCCACCATGTGAAGGATTGCAAAACAAGTTTTCCATAGAGCAGAGCAATCAAGAAACAAGAACTTCCTCCCACACCAATCACAAGCTTGTCGCCATCCTTAGTTGGTGAAACTGTGACCCAAGCACACTCGGACAAAGCAGAAAAAAAACTTTCCTCATTTCACAAGGGCAAGGAAGTAGAATCGCTCTCACCTCAAAGGTACTCAAGGGCAATTTGCATCCATGCATGGTTACACATACATATCTGTAACATATGGTTACACATACATTACCCACCTTTTTTCTCTTGGATTTCAACGAAAAAGTAAAATGGGATGGAAGCTGGCTTGCTTTCTAACATCTAGAGGGATGGACGGAATGGAGCCCAGGGAGACAGGCAGTCGGGGCAGAGCAGCCTGCGCAGGGAATCCTCCCAGTTTCACTTGGGCACAGCAAGGCTCTTGGAAAAACACACAGACACCTGCCCCTTTGACAAGCCTCACTTTGCCCTAAGACACTGCCCACAAACAACAGACTGCACTCTTCAAACTGCTCCAACAACCAGTCCCAAAACTCCTCGTCCCTCCTCACATAGAATCACAGAATCATTTAGCTTGGAAAAGACCCTTGGGATCATTGAACAAAAAGCTGACAGAAAAGTGCAAAATACGTGCTAAGGCAACCAAGAAAGCTTGGAAACAAAGCCAAGGCTCCCCAAGGGTTATGTTCGGGGCTCATCCCAAGCACGCGCAGCTGGCAACTTGGAAACCTGCCATCCTCATGCCCACGATTGCCTGACGGAAGGCTCCAAAACCAAAGTGCGCAGGCAACTCGTACCGAAACCCAGCAAAAGGATCGAGAGCGGCTGCCTAGCAAAGGCAAGTTTCTGGGGCCGAAGAAAATACAGGAGGCAGAATGCAACACAAACCCCAACAAGAGCTGCAGGGCATCTCCACAGTTGAAAGGCATCTCTTGACAGAAGGCAGCTGTCAACAGCTGTCTCTTCCCTCTCCTTCCTGCCAAGAGGAGGAAAGGAAAGAGAGGAAGGAAGGAAGGAGGAGGGAGACAAGGAAGGGAAGAAGAGGAAGGAAATCAGGCTCACCCAGTGCAAAGCCATAGCCATCCACGCTGAAGGGAGCACTCCGGCCTTTTGGGAATCCTTCTTTTCTGCTCCTTGGCTCGGCCACCAGCCTGACAGCTTGGCCCTTCAGCAGCAGCCTTGCTCTCCCCGATGGAAGCAGGGCGCTCCACATCACTCTTAGCTGCACTCCATTTGATGGCCTTCCACTGCCAGGCAGGACCAACGGAGGTTGGCAGGCACTTCTGGGGGCTGCACTTCACTGCCACAGAGAGCAATCCATGCATGTCCCACCTGGCGATCCTTTGAGACAAAAAGCACGGGGGGAGTTGAAAAGAGTTACTCTCAGAGGAATGAAACCAAGGATCCATCCAATCTGCCACCCTCCAACAGACACGCTAGAGCACGTGCTGAAAAAGCAGCCACCTAGAACCAACAAATAGGCAACACCCCCTTCCTGGCCCTGGGCCCTCTCTTCCTGCCCTGCAGTGGAAAAAAGCACATCAGTTATTTCCATTTCTCTCAGCGAGACTGAAAGCTTTTCACTGCACTTTCCACCCAACTCCTTGCCTCGGCATCAACGCGGAAAATCACCTGCACAAATCAAGCGCATCACAGGCAAAGGCTCCAGAGACTGCAGATGCTCTAAAGACTTCTCTAGGAAACGCTTCAATGGATCACGCTTAGAGAAAACCTTGACCACGGCGGCTCTCAAATACGTTTGCAACGCTTCCCTGACAACCTCCAAAGGTTTGCACAGACGTTCAGCTACCAACTGCCTTTCAAGACAAGAAAGCCCACTCAAGGCAGCAGGCTTTCAGACATCCATTCCACACATCTCCTAGAGCTCAGGGGCCACCACTGCTCTGGCAACCACCTGCTGGGCAAGCACACCTAAACATGGGCCTCTGCACACACCCACCTGCCCACCTCTCCTCCTGCCTTTCACAGACAGCTCTGCAGCACCACAGAAGAAGGAAGCAAGTACATTCAAGAGCTCCTTACACTCAAGGTGTGCTTTGAAAACATTGGCCAGACATTTTGCACAAGGCCACCGACCACAATCAAGGGAGCTCCTGCTTTTTTCAGAGAAAGAGAGAGGGCGCGGGGCTGGGGGTGGGCGGGGGTGAAGAGATCAAGAAATGAGCAGCCACAGAAATGAAACTATTTTCTCCTTTCGACACAATTGGTCCAGGCCAGGGACGGAGAGCACTGCTGGGGGAGAAATCTGGGATGTGTCTCTTTCCAGGCGGCACTTGTGAAGAAGGATCGCTTTACAGCTGGTGAAGAACATGACTACAAGTTTCAAGCAACAACTTCTGGCAAGTGCAACAGGGGAAAAGAGGAACTGGGCTTTCCAGGCTACCTCTGGCCTGCAATTCCGCCGCCATGCTCTGCCCTTTTGCAAAAGGACACAGTGCAAACGGCAGAAAATGGCCCTCCTGTGGCCACCGTGGCCTTGAGGGGACCCCAGGCCTGGCAGGAGGAGGGGGCTGGAGCCCAGGGCACACGAGGGCAGCTGCAGGGCAGTCCCGCTGCCCCAGGAAAAGCCTTGCTCTCTGGCAAGCAAAAGGCCCTTCAGGGCAATGGGGCCTTCAGGGCCTCCTGGGCCGCCCTCCCAGCCACACCGGCGGCCGTTGGTGACGTCACCGGCCTGCCGTTAGGCAAGCAGGCACCTCTGCGGCTGGCCCACAGCTCGCTCAGCACCTACAGATTCTCGCAGCAAGCCTGCTTGGGAGAGGAGGAGGCGGCAAAGAGTGACGAGTGCCCACATTGGGTGGGACGAGTGCCCACATTGGGTGGGCCCAGCCACAAGAGGCTCCTTGGAAGCCCCGAGGATGCCCAAACACACCCAAAAGCGCAAGTGGCTGGACACCAGCAGCAGCAGCCATGGCGGGCGAGTGGAGCCCATGGAGGTCGACCCGCCGCACAAGAGGGACAACGTAGAGCCCATGGAGGTCGACCTGCCGCAGACCAGGGACGAGGGAGAGCCCATGGAGGTCGATGCCCCCACGGATGACCAAGAGCCCATGGAGGTCGATCCATCTCCCGCAGCCATGACGGGGCACACCTCCCCCATGGCCAGGCTGCCTCCAGCAGCACTGTGCCCAAAGCGCCGCAGGACCCCCGCCGCCTCTCAGGGACCCTCCGCAAAGCCAGGGCCCAGCAAGCGGCGCCAGTCCCGCAGACGACGCTAACCGTAAGTGGGCCATCCACACCGCCACGCGGCAGGCTCCGCAGCAAGATCAGACGGCTCTCAAGCCGCTGAGGAGCCCTGCTTTCCCCTTCCCCTAGACCCTGACCCTCACCAAGGGGGGACATCTCCTCTGCCCTCACGCCTGGGCAAGAGGAAAGGAGAGGGAGAGGGAGAGCGAGACGGAGAGGGAGAGGAAAGGGGCTGCCACCTTCTGCCCGACAGCCCCACAGCACCAGCAGGAGACCTTGCCGCTCCCTACAACTCCCCGAGAGGAGCTTGGAGCCAGGTGGCCCTTGCTCTCTTCTCCCAAGTCACCAGGGATAGGACAACAGAGAAAACGGCCTCCAGTTGTGCCAGGCGACCTTTAGATGGGCTGGTAGCAAAGATTTCCTCACCAAAAGGGTTTAGCTGGGGACTTGGCAGCACCACCTTGAGCTTCCACTTCTTTTCCAACCTCAACCATTCGATGCTTTCTATTTCAGAGCTGTGGGGAAGAGGCGAGGACAGGGGCTGCCATCTTCAGGCCGGCAGCCCCATAGTACCAGCAGGAGTCCCTCCCAGATGGCTGGAGACGGACGGAGAGCGACGGAGACCACCAGAGACCGCCGCAGGACACCATCGGAGACCGCCGGAGACGACCAGACACTGGTGGTGTCCGGCGGTCTCCGGTGGTCTCGCACCGGAGACCATCGCAGTCCGCTGGAAACCGCCGGAGTCCATCGGAGACCATCGGAGACCACCAGGCACCGCTGGAGATCGCCAGAGACCACAGGAGACCACCGGAGACCGTCAGAGACCGCCAGACACCGCTGGAGACCGCTGCACAACGCCGCAGCCTCTTGGACTCCCCTGCAGCGCCACCCAGGTTATTGGGGCCTGGACTTGGCAGCGTTTCACTCTGAGGATGAGAAAGCCAGTGCGGGGTGGCTGTCCTCAGCTAGCCCTCCCCTCAGCTAACCAAGGGGTGGCTGAAGAAGAAGCCAGACCCACCCTGGCCATGCCCACACAATAGCAACAGGGCACCAAAGACGGCAGACGCCCCATCCACAGAAACATTCGAGATGCACACACAGCTCTTCCTTTGCACAAGCACAAGAGTTCCACTCTGACACAAAGAAGTTTGGGCAAGACTGGCCAAGAAACAACTCGAAAAAATACAAAAAACAATCAAAAACAATCAAAGCCAGTTAAAAAGACAAGAACAAACCCAAGAAAAAGCAGGAGCCCTTGCCATCGCACAACTTCCTCCGAAGCATCCCCACCAAGCTCCTCGTCAGCCACCTCTACCAGCACGGGATGCCAGCCCTGCAGAGGACGAGCAAGCAGGCAAAAGTGGAAGAGCTGAAAGAGTAAGTGTGGCCAGCAGCCTGCCTCTCGAGCAGCAGCCCTGACCGCTGCCTCAGAGCGCCGCCAAAGCTGTGCAACACAGCCGCTGCCTCCCACCTGCCTTAGCCGAGCTTCGGCCATGCCTCTGGGCAACACCTGCTTTCTTAACGTTGTCTTCTGTTCCCTCAGGGTGGACGACAAGTTGCCTGCGGCCAAAGGCCTCCTCCTGAAACGCCTCCTCTCCATCCTGCGCCACATCCGCCGCAACGCGTCCACCAGCAGGAGGAGCTGCACCAACCTGGCCATCTGCGCTGGGACAAACCTGATGAGCCCACCTCAGGAGGACCTGCTGCTGCTGCTGGAGGCCATGCTGGAGGGGATGGAGAAGGTACGCTGTCTCGAGCAGCCGCCTGCAGCTTTCCAGGCCCATCACAGCTTGGAGCCTCAGACGTCCCTGCCTGCCTCCTCTCTTCAGCAAAAGCTGCTGGGCTGCCTGCCTGCAAGAGCAGCCCCACAGCCACAGCCTGCCTTCTGCAGGGAGCCAAGGGGGAGCAGTGGCAAAGGCTGCTCCACACCTTTTCAGCCACCTGCCCTGAAAGCAAGGCTCTCACGTGTGCAGGTCAAGGGGCTGCTGGACTTCCTGGTGGAGAGAGAAACACTGGGCAATCTCTGGGGCCAAGACGTCTGGCCTTTCCACTCCCTCAGATGAGGAGTCGCCAGCAGCCATGGACACAGCCACAGGTAGCAGGAGGGACTGAGCGTTCTCCCAGCCTGAGCGCAAAGCTGCTGCAGGGCTTTGGGTGGCTTTTGCTTTAGCTCTTGTCCACTTCCCACAAGTCACTTTGCTGCACGGGTTTTTGCTTTCCAGAGTTGCCTTTGCAAGAGCAGGAGTAGATCCGGTGGGAAGATGGGAAACGGCAGAGGTAGGGCAGGTCCACAAACCCTGGCACAAGGCGTCTCGTCTAGGAGGAGTTCCTGAGGAGTCCAAGCAGCTGCTCTGCCTCTTCCTGGTATTTTTTCTCTGTTGCCTTTGGGTAGGGCAAGGGACACCACTGCTAACGCCAACATTTCTGCTTTAGGCACCCGCTGCTTTGCCTCCCACCGCCCCAGAGACCACGGGAGACTCCCCGGCATGCGCACAACAACTAAAGAGCCTTTCCCACGAAAGAAGGTAAAAGGAGCCAGCTTTCCTTCCGTCAAGACCTCAGGAATCCAGCTCATGCCGCCTTGACCTATCTAACCCCACTGCGCCATGGAAAGCTTTGCAGGCTCCCTCCAGGAAACCGAAACCCCAAGAAAAAGGAAGAGAGAAGAGGCCTGGCACGAGGAGAGGCAACGCCAAAAAGAAGAGAACAGAAGGAAGAGCGCAAAAGACGGGGACGGAAAAAGAGGAGGGAGAAGCCCAGGTGAGTCCCAGGCTCTGCTGCCCATCTTGCCCAGCTGGGCAAACTGCTCTGCTCAGCCTTTGCAAAGAACTCCACGGCAGCTCCCCAGGGGCTCCCCACGGAGCTCTGCTGCGTGCCACAGGGGCGCTGCGCATCTCGGCACACGCACAGTCTCCAAGGGCATTTCCCAGGGGGATACGGCGCCAGAGCCATCCCCTTGACAATGCCCGCAAGAGCTCTCTCTTCTGGCCTACAAACAACTCCTTGTCGACTCTGTTTCCCAAAGAAAGGGCAACCAAGTCCTGCCTTCCTGGCTTCATCACTGCTTTCTGACTCTGTCGTTGCAGGTGCCGCTTTCCTGGCAGGAGCCGAAGCCCTGCCATTCCTGGGCTCCCCCACCTCATCTCTGTCCACAATAAAAGGCTGTTTTCTCCCATCTGACTGTGTCTGTCGTCGGCTGTTCTGGAGTGAGAGCTCTTGTTTTGTGAGGGTGCTCGTGAGCATCTGCTCTGCCACAGATATGAGCTAAAGACAATAAAACCTTGTTCCCACTTGTAACCCTTCTGGTGCGTGTCCTTGCAAGTGCTTTTGGAGATGAAAAATCTCTGGCATTTCAGGCTCATCATGATTTGACTCATTGGGAAGCAAGGAGAAGGGGAGGAAGGGAAGGGGAGGAAGGGAAGGGGAGGAAGGGAAGGGGAGGAAGGGAAGGGGAGGAAGGGAAGGGGAAGGGAGGGCAAGGGAAAATCTGTTGTAGTTGTTTTGTGAGCACGAGTAGCAAGAAAGACATGCAGAGCAACAAACACAGCAAGCCTCTCGCTTTCTTCATCAACAAACTCAATCCTTAGGCACACTCAGAAAGGTTCAGCATCTACAGATCATGGGCCTAGGCTCAAAAAGGAATGTTTCTTCTCCACATGGACACAAACTCAGGAAATAACACTAGCGGCAATGGTGCTGACAGGGAGAGAGATGACGAGAGGCACTTCCAAAGGGAGCATGTTGCAGCTTGACCTGCCCAGGGACCACCGCCTCCCATTACAGAAAGACATTTCAAAAGGAGCATTTGCCTGGCACTTTCACCATTCAAATGCTACATGCACATTAACAAAGGACTACATACTATTCCACCTCCCAGGTTTTCCCAGCAAGTTTAATGTTTCCACCATGTGAAGGATTGCAAAACAAGTTTTCCATAGAGCAGAGCAATCAAGAAACAAGAACTTCCTCCCACACCAATCACAAGCTTGTCGCCATCCTTAGTTGGTGAAACTGTGACCCAAGCACACTCGGACAAAGCAGAAAAAAAACTTTCCTCATTTCACAAGGGCAAGGAAGTAGAATCGCTCTCACCTCAAAGGTACTCAAGGGCAATTTGCATCCATGCATGGTTACACATACATATCTGTAACATATGGTTACACATACATTACCCACCTTTTTTCTCTTGGATTTCAACGAAAAAGTAAAATGGGATGGAAGCTGGCTTGCTTTCTAACATCTAGAGGGATGGACGGAATGGAGCCCAGGGAGACAGGCAGTCGGGGCAGAGCAGCCTGCGCAGGGAATCCTCCCAGTTTCACTTGGGCACAGCAAGGCTCTTGGAAAAACACACAGACACCTGCCCCTTTGACAAGCCTCACTTTGCCCTAAGACACTGCCCACAAACAACAGACTGCACTCTTCAAACTGCTCCAACAACCAGTCCCAAAACTCCTCGTCCCTCCTCACATAGAATCACAGAATCATTTAGCTTGGAAAAGACCCTTGGGATCATTGAACAAAAAGCTGACAGAAAAGTGCAAAATACGTGCTAAGGCAACCAAGAAAGCTTGGAAACAAAGCCAAGGCTCCCCAAGGGTTATGTTCGGGGCTCATCCCAAGCAAGCGCAGCTGGCAACTTGGAAACCTGCCATCCTCGTGCCCACGATTGCCTGACGGAAGGCTCCAAAACCAAAGTGCGCAGGCAACTCGTACCGAAACCCAGCAAAAGGATCGAGAGCGGCTGCCTAGCAAAGGCAAGTTTCTGGGGCCGAAGAAAATACAGGAGGCAGAATGCAACACAAACCCCAACAAGAGCTGCAGGGCATCTCCACAGTTGAAAGGCATCTCTTGACAGAAGGCAGCTGTCAACAGCTGTCTCTTCCCTCTCCTTCCTGCCAAGAGGAGGAAAGGAAAGAGAGGAAGGAAGGAAGGAGGAGGGAGACAAGGAAGGGAAGAAGAGGAAGGAAATCAGGCTCACCCAGTGCAAAGCCATAGCCATCCACGCTGAAGGGAGCACTCCGGCCTTTTGGGAATCCTTCTTTTCTGCTCCTTGGCTCGGCCACCAGCCTGACAGCTTGGCCCTTCAGCAGCAGCCTTGCTCTCCCCGATGGAAGCAGGGCGCTCCACATCACTCTTAGCTGCACTCCATTTGATGGCCTTCCACTGCCAGGCAGGACCAACGGAGGTTGGCAGGCACTTCTGGGGGCTGCACTTCACTGCCACAGAGAGCAATCCATGCATGTCCCACCTGGCGATCCTTTGAGACAAAAAGCACGGGGGGAGTTGAAAAGAGTTACTCTCAGAGGAATGAAACCAAGGATCCATCCAATCTGCCACCCTCCAACAGACACGCTAGAGCACGTGCTGAAAAAGCAGCCACCTAGAACCAACAAATAGGCAACACCCCCTTCCTGGCCCTGGGCCCTCTCTTCCTGCCCTGCAGTGGAAAAAAGCACATCAGTTATTTCCATTTCTCTCAGCGAGACTGAAAGCTTTTCACTGCACTTTCCACCCAACTCCTTGCCTCGGCATCAACGCGGAAAATCACCTGCACAAATCAAGCGCATCACAGGCAAAGGCTCCAGAGACTGCAGATGCTCTAAAGACTTCTCTAGGAAACGCTTCAATGGATCACGCTTAGAGAAAACCTTGACCACGGCGGCTCTCAAATACGCTTGCAACGCTTCCCTGACAACCTCCAAAGGTTTGCACAGACGTTCAGCTACCAACTGCCTTTCAAGACAAGAAAGCCCACTCAAGGCAGCAGGCTTTCAGACATCCATTCCACACATCTCCTAGAGCTCAGGGGCCACCACTGCTCTGGCAACCACCTGCTGGGCAAGCACACCTAAACATGGGCCTCTGCACACACCCACCTGCCCACCTCTCCTCCTGCCTTTCACAGACAGCTCTGCAGCACCACAGAAGAAGGAAGCAAGTACATTCAAGAGCTCCTTACACTCAAGGTGTGCTTTGAAAACATTGGCCAGACATTTTGCACAAGGCCACCGACCACAATCAAGGGAGCTCCTGCTTTTTTCAGAGAAAGAGAGAAGGCGCGGGGCTGGGGGTGGGCGGGGGTGAAGAGATCAAGAAATGAGCAGCCACAGAAATGAAACTATTTTCTCCTTTCGACACAATTGGTCCAGGCCAGGGACGGAGAGCACTGCTGGGGGAGAAATCTGGGATGTGTCTCTTTCCAGGCGGCACTTGTGAAGAAGGATCGCTTTACAGCTGGTGAAGAACATGACTACAAGTTTCAAGCAACAACTTCTGGCAAGTGCAACAGGGGAAAAGAGGAACTGGGCTTTCCAGGCTACCTCTGGCCTGCAATTCCGCCGCCATGCTCTGCCCTTTTGCAAAAGGACACAGTGCAAACGGCAGAAAATGGCCCTCCTGTGGCCACCGTGGCCTTGAGGGGACCCCAGGCCTGGCAGGAGGAGGGGGCTGGAGCCCAGGGCACACGAGGGCAGCTGCAGGGCAGTCCCGCTGCCCCAGGAAAAGCCTTGCTCTCTGGCAAGCAAAAGGCCCTTCAGGGCAATGGGGCCTTCAGGGCCTCCTGGGCCGCCCTCCCAGCCACACCGGCGGCCGTTGGTGACGTCACCGGCCTGCCGTTAGGCAAGCAGGCACCTCTGCGGCTGGCCCACAGCTCGCTCAGCACCTACAGATTCTCGCAGCAAGCCTGCTTGGGAGAGGAGGAGGCGGCAAAGAGTGACGAGTGCCCACATTGGGTGGGACGAGTGCCCACATTGGGTGGGCCCAGCCACAAGAGGCTCCTTGGAAGCCCCGAGGATGCCCAAACACACCCAAAAGCGCAAGTGGCTGGACACCAGCAGCAGCAGCCATGGCGGGCGAGTGGAGCCCATGGAGGTCGACCCGCCGCACAAGAGGGACAACGTAGAGCCCATGGAGGTCGACCTGCCGCAGACCAGGGACGAGGGAGAGCCCATGGAGGTCGATGCCCCCACGGACGACCAAGAGCCCATGGAGGTCGATCCATCTCCCGCAGCCATGACGGGGCACACCTCCCCCATGGCCAGGCTGCCTCCAGCAGCACTGTGCCCAAAGCGCCGCAGGACCCCCGCCGCCTCTCAGGGACCCTCCGCAAAGCCAGGGCCCAGCAAGCGGCGCCAGTCCCGCAGACGACGCTAACCGTAAGTGGGCCATCCACACCGCCACGCGGCAGGCTCCGCAGCAAGATCAGACGGCTCTCAAGCCGCTGAGGAGCCCTGCTTTCCCCTTCCCCTAGACCCTGACCCTCACCAAGGGGGGACATCTCCTCTGCCCTCACGCCTGGGCAAGAGGAAAGGAGAGGGAGAGGGAGAGCGAGACGGAGAGGGAGAGGAAAGGGGCTGCCACCTTCTGCCCGACAGCCCCACAGCACCAGCAGGAGACCTTGCCGCTCCCTACAACTCCCCGAGAGGAGCTTGGAGCCAGGTGGCCCTTGCTCTCTTCTCCCAAGTCACCAGGGATAGGACAACAGAGAAAACGGCCTCCAGTTGTGCCAGGCGACCTTTAGATGGGCTGGTAGCAAAGATTTCCTCACCAAAAGGGTTTAGCTGGGGACTTGGCAGCACCACCTTGAGCTTCCACTTCTTTTCCAACCTCAACCATTCGATGCTTTCTATTTCAGAGCTGTGGGGAAGAGGCGAGGACAGGGGCTGCCATCTTCAGGCCGGCAGCCCCATAGTACCAGCAGGAGTCCCTCCCAGATGGCTGGAGACGGACGGAGAGCGACGGAGACCACCAGAGACCGCCGCAGGACACCATCGGAGACCGCCGGAGACGACCAGACACTGGTGGTGTCCGGCGGTCTCCGGTGGTCTCGCACCGGAGACCATCGCAGTCCGCTGGAAACCGCCGGAGTCCATCGGAGACCATCGGAGACCACCAGGCACCGCTGGAGATCGCCAGAGACCACAGGAGACCACCGGAGACCGTCGGAGACCGCCAGACACCGCTGGAGACCGCTGCACAACGCCGCAGCCTCTTGGACTCCCCTGCAGCGCCACCCAGGTTATTGGGGCCTGGACTTGGCAGCGTTTCACTCTGAGGATGAGAAAGCCAGTGCGGGGTGGCTGTCCTCAGCTAGCCCTCCCCTCAGCTAACCAAGGGGTGGCTGAAGAAGAAGCCAGACCCACCCTGGCCGTGCCCACACAATAGCAACAGGGCACCAAAGACGGCAGACGCCCCATCCACAGAAACATTCGAGATGCACACACAGCTCTTCCTTTGCACAAGCACAAGAGTTCCACTCTGACACAAAGAAGTTTGGGCAAGACTGGCCAAGAAACAACTCGAAAAAATACAAAAAACAATCAAAAACAATCAAAGCCAGTTAAAAAGACAAGAACAAACCCAAGAAAAAGCAGGAGCCCTTGCCATCGCACAACTTCCTCCAAAGCATCCCCACCAAGCTCCTCGTCAGCCACCTCTACCAGCACGGGATGCCAGCCCTGCAGAGGACGAGCAAGCAGGCAAAAGTGGAAGAGCTGAAAGCGTAAGTGTGGCCAGCAGCCTGCCTCTCGAGCAGCAGCCCTGACCGCTGCCTCAGAGCGCCGCCAAAGCTGTGCAACACAGCCGCTGCCTCCCACCTGCCTTAGCCGAGCTTCGGCCATGCCTCTGGGCAACACCTGCTTTCTTAACGTTGTCTTCTGTTCCCTCAGGGTGGACGACAAGTTGCCTGCGGCCAAAGGCCTCCTCCTGAAGCGCCTCTCTCCATCCTGCGCCACATCCGCCGCAACGCGTCCACCAGCAGGAGGAGCTGCACCAACCTGGCCATCTGCGCTGGGACAAACCTGATGAGCCCACCTCAGGAGGACCTGCTGCTGCTGCTGGAGGCCATGCTGGAGGGGATGGAGAAGGTACGCTGTCTCGAGCAGCCGCCTGCAGCTTTCCAGGCCCATCACAGCTTGGAGCCTCAGACGTCCCTGCCTGCCTCCTCTCTTCAGCAAAAGCTGCTGGGCTGCCTGCCTGCAAGAGCAGCCCCACAGCCACAGCCTGCCTTCTGCAGGGAGCCAAGGGGGAGCAGTGGCAAAGGCTGCTCCACACCTTTTCAGCCACCTGCCCTGAAAGCAAGGCTCTCACGTGTGCAGGTCAAGGGGCTGCTGGACTTCCTGGTGGAGAGAGAAACACTGGGCAATCTCTGGGGCCAAGACGTCTGGCCTTTCCACTCCCTCAGATGAGGAGTCGCCAGCAGCCATGGACACAGCCACAGGTAGCAGGAGGGACTGAGCGTTCTCCCAGCCTGAGCGCAAAGCTGCTGCAGGGCTTTGGGTGGCATTTGCTTTAGCTCTTGTCCACTTCCCACAAGTCACTTTGCTGCACGGGTTTTTGCTTTCCAGAGTTGCCTTTGCAAGAGCAGGAGTAGATCCGGTGGGAAGATGGGAAACGGCAGAGGTAGGGCAGGTCCACAAACCCTGGCACAAGGCGTCTCGTCTAGGAGGAGTTCCTGAGGAGTCCAAGCAGCTGCTCTGCCTCTTCCTGGTATTTTTTCTCTGTTGCCTTTGGGTAGGGCAAGGGACACCACTGCTAACGCCAACATTTCTGCTTTAGGCACCCGCTGCTTTGCCTCCCACCGCCCCAGAGACCACGGGAGACTCCCCGGCATGCGCACAACAACTAAAGAGCCTTTCCCACGAAAGAAGGTAAAAGGAGCCAGCTTTCCTTCCGTCAAGACCTCAGGAATCCAGCTCATGCCGCCTTGACCTATCTAACCCCACTGCGCCATGGAAAGCTTTGCAGGCTCCCTCCAGGAAACCGAAACCCCAAGAAAAAGGAAGAGAGAAGAGGCCTGGCACGAGGAGAGGCAACGCCAAAAAGAAGAGAACAGAAGGAAGAGCGCAAAAGACGGGGACGGAAAAAGAGGAGGGAGAAGCCCAGGTGAGTCCCAGGCTCTGCTGCCCATCTTGCCCAGCTGGGCAAACTGCTCTGCTCAGCCTTTGCAAAGAACTCCACGGCAGCTCCCCAGGGGCTCCCCACGGAGCTCTGCTGCGTGCCACAGGGGCGCTGCGCATCTCGGCACACGCACAGTCTCCAAGGGCATTTCCCAGGGGGATACGGCGCCAGAGCCATCCCCTTGACAATGCCCGCAAGAGCTCTCTCTTCTGGCCTACAAACAACTCCTTGTCGACTCTGTTTCCCAAAGAAAGGGCAACCAAGTCCTGCCTTCCTGGCTTCATCACTGCTTTCTGACTCTGTCGTTGCAGGTGCCGCTTTCCTGGCAGGAGCCGAAGCCCTGCCATTCCTGGGCTCCCCCACCTCATCTCTGTCCACAATAAAAGGCTGTTTTCTCCCATCTGACTGTGTCTGTCGTCGGCTGTTCTGGAGTGAGAGCTCTTGTTTTGTGAGGGTGCTCGTGAGCATCTGCTCTGCCACAGATATGAGCTAAAGACAATAAAACCTTGTTCCCACTTGTAACCCTTCTGGTGCGTGTCCTTGCAAGTGCTTTTGGAGATGAAAAATCTCTGGCATTTCAGGCTCATCATGATTTGACTCATTGGGAAGCAAGGAGAAGGGGAGGAAGGGAAGGGGAGGAAGGGAAGGGGAGGAAGGGAAGGGGAGGAAGGGAAGGGGAGGAAGGGAAGGGGAAGGGAAAATCTGTTGTAGTTGTTTTGTGAGCACGAGTAGCAAGAAAGACATGCAGAGCAACAAACACAGCAAGCCTCTCGCTTTCTTCATCAACAAACTCAATCCTTAGGCACACTCAGAAAGGTTCAGCATCTACAGATCATGGGCCTAGGCTCAAAAAGGAATGTTTCTTCTCCACATGGACACAAACTCAGGAAATAACACTAGCGGCAATGGTGCTGACAGGGAGAGAGATGACGAGAGGCACTTCCAAAGGGAGCATGTTGCAGCTTGACCTGCCCAGGGACCACCGCCTCCCATTACAGAAAGACATTTCAAAAGGAGCATTTGCCTGGCACTTTCACCATTCAAATGCTACATGCACATTAACAAAGGACTACATACTATTCCACCTCCCAGGTTTTCCCAGCAAGTTTAATGTTTCCACCATGTGAAGGATTGCAAAACAAGTTTTCCATAGAGCAGAGCAATCAAGAAACAAGAACTTCCTCCCACACCAATCACAAGCTTGTCGCCATCCTTAGTTGGTGAAACTGTGACCCAAGCACACTCGGACAAAGCAGAAAAAAAACTTTCCTCATTTCACAAGGGCAAGGAAGTAGAATCGCTCTCACCTCAAAGGTACTCAAGGGCAATTTGCATCCATGCATGGTTACACATACATATCTGTAACATATGGTTACACATACATTACCCACCTTTTTTCTCTTGGATTTCAACGAAAAAGTAAAATGGGATGGAAGCTGGCTTGCTTTCTAACATCTAGAGGGATGGACGGAATGGAGCCCAGGGAGACAGGCAGTCGGGGCAGAGCAGCCTGCGCAGGGAATCCTCCCAGTTTCACTTGGGCACAGCAAGGCTCTTGGAAAAACACACAGACACCTGCCCCTTTGACAAGCCTCACTTTGCCCTAAGACACTGCCCACAAACAACAGACTGCACTCTTCAAACTGCTCCAACAACCAGTCCCAAAACTCCTCGTCCCTCCTCACATAGAATCACAGAATCATTTAGCTTGGAAAAGACCCTTGGGATCATTGAACAAAAAGCTGACAGAAAAGTGCAAAATACGTGCTAAGGCAACCAAGAAAGCTTGGAAACAAAGCCAAGGCTCCCCAAGGGTTATGTTCGGGGCTCATCCCAAGCAAGCGCAGCTGGCAACTTGGAAACCTGCCATCCTCGTGCCCACGATTGCCTGACGGAAGGCTCCAAAACCAAAGTGCGCAGGCAACTCGTACCGAAACCCAGCAAAAGGATCGAGAGCGGCTGCCTAGCAAAGGCAAGTTTCTGGGGCCGAAGAAAATACAGGAGGCAGAATGCAACACAAACCCCAACAAGAGCTGCAGGGCATCTCCACAGTTGAAAGGCATCTCTTGACAGAAGGCAGCTGTCAACAGCTGTCTCTTCCCTCTCCTTCCTGCCAAGAGGAGGAAAGGAAAGAGAGGAAGGAAGGAAGGAGGAGGGAGACAAGGAAGGGAAGAAGAGGAAGGAAATCAGGCTCACCCAGTGCAAAGCCATAGCCATCCACGCTGAAGGGAGCACTCCGGCCTTTTGGGAATCCTTCTTTTCTGCTCCTTGGCTCGGCCACCAGCCTGACAGCTTGGCCCTTCAGCAGCAGCCTTGCTCTCCCCGATGGAAGCAGGGCGCTCCACATCACTCTTAGCTGCACTCCATTTGATGGCCTTCCACTGCCAGGCAGGACCAACGGAGGTTGGCAGGCACTTCTGGGGGCTGCACTTCACTGCCACAGAGAGCAATCCATGCATGTCCCACCTGGCGATCCTTTGAGACAAAAAGCACGGGGGGAGTTGAAAAGAGTTACTCTCAGAGGAATGAAACCAAGGATCCATCCAATCTGCCACCCTCCAACAGACACGCTAGAGCACGTGCTGAAAAAGCAGCCACCTAGAACCAACAAATAGGCAACACCCCCCTCCTGGCCCTGGGCCCTCTCTTCCTGCCCTGCAGTGGAAAAAAGCACATCAGTTATTTCCATTTCTCTCAGCGAGACTGAAAGCTTTTCACTGCACTTTCCACCCAACTCCTTGCCTCGGCATCAACGCGGAAAATCACCTGCACAAATCAAGCGCATCACAGGCAAAGGCTCCAGAGACTGCAGATGCTCTAAAGACTTCTCTAGGAAACGCTTCAATGGATCACGCTTAGAGAAAACCTTGACCACGGCGGCTCTCAAATACGTTTGCAACGCTTCCCTGACAACCTCCAAAGGTTTGCACAGACGTTCAGCTACCAACTGCCTTTCAAGACAAGAAAGCCCACTCAAGGCAGCAGGCTTTCAGACATCCATTCCACACATCTCCTAGAGCTCAGGGGCCACCACTGCTCTGGCAACCACCTGCTGGGCAAGCACACCTAAACATGGGCCTCTGCACACACCCACCTGCCCACCTCTCCTCCTGCCTTTCACAGACAGCTCTGCAGCACCACAGAAGAAGGAAGCAAGTACATTCAAGAGCTCCTTACACTCAAGGTGTGCTTTGAAAACATTGGCCAGACATTTTGCACAAGGCCACCGACCACAATCAAGGGAGCTCCTGCTTTTTTCAGAGAAAGAGAGAGGGCGCGGGGCTGGGGGTGGGCGGGGGTGAAGAGATCAAGAAATGAGCAGCCACAGAAATGAAACTATTTTCTCCTTTCGACACAATTGGTCCAGGCCAGGGACGGAGAGCACTGCTGGGGGAGAAATCTGGGATGTGTCTCTTTCCAGGCGGCACTTGTGAAGAAGGATCGCTTTACAGCTGGTGAAGAACATGACTACAAGTTTCAAGCAACAACTTCTGGCAAGTGCAACAGGGGAAAAGAGGAACTGGGCTTTCCAGGCTACCTCTGGCCTGCAATTCCGCCGCCATGCTCTGCCCTTTTGCAAAAGGACACAGTGCAAACGGCAGAAAATGGCCCTCCTGTGGCCACCGTGGCCTTGAGGGGACCCCAGGCCTGGCAGGAGGAGGGGGCTGGAGCCCAGGGCACACGAGGGCAGCTGCAGGGCAGTCCCGCTGCCCCAGGAAAAGCCTTGCTCTCTGGCAAGCAAAAGGCCCTTCAGGGCAATGGGGCCTTCAGGGCCTCCTGGGCCGCCCTCCCAGCCACACCGGCGGCCGTTGGTGACGTCACCGGCCTGCCGTTAGGCAAGCAGGCACCTCTGCGGCTGGCCCACAGCTCGCTCAGCACCTACAGATTCTCGCAGCAAGCCTGCTTGGGAGAGGAGGAGGCGGCAAAGAGTGACGAGTGCCCACATTGGGTGGGACGAGTGCCCACATTGGGTGGGCCCAGCCACAAGAGGCTCCTTGGAAGCCCCGAGGATGCCCAAACACACCCAAAAGCGCAAGTGGCTGGACACCAGCAGCAGCAGCCATGGCGGGCGAGTGGAGCCCATGGAGGTCGACCCGCCGCACAAGAGGGACAACGTAGAGCCCATGGAGGTCGACATGCCGCAGACCAGGGACGAGGGAGAGCCCATGGAGGTCGATGCCCCCACGGATGACCAAGAGCCCATGGAGGTCGATCCATCTCCCGCAGCCATGACGGGGCACACCTCCCCCATGGCCAGGCTGCCTCCAGCAGCACTGTGCCCAAAGCGCCGCAGGACCCCCGCCGCCTCTCAGGGACCCTCCGCAAAGCCAGGGCCCAGCAAGCGGCGCCAGTCCCGCAGACGACGCTAACCGTAAGTGGGCCATCCACACCGCCACGCGGCAGGCTCCGCAGCAAGATCAGACGGCTCTCAAGCCGCTGAGGAGCCCTGCTTTCCCCTTCCCCTAGACCCTGACCCTCACCAAGGGGGGACATCTCCTCTGCCCTCACGCCTGGGCAAGAGGAAAGGAGAGGGAGAGGGAGAGCGAGACGGAGAGGGAGAGGAAAGGGGCTGCCACCTTCTGCCCGACAGCCCCACAGCACCAGCAGGAGACCTTGCCGCTCCCTACAACTCCCCGAGAGGAGCTTGGAGCCAGGTGGCCCTTGCTCTCTTCTCCCAAGTCACCAGGGATAGGACAACAGAGAAAACGGCCTCCAGTTGTGCCAGGCGACCTTTAGATGGGCTGGTAGCAAAGATTTCCTCACCAAAAGGGTTTAGCTGGGGACTTGGCAGCACCACCTTGAGCTTCCACTTCTTTTCCAACCTCAACCATTCGATGCTTTCTATTTCAGAGCTGTGGGGAAGAGGCGAGGACAGGGGCTGCCATCTTCAGGCCGGCAGCCCCATAGTACCAGCAGGAGTCCCTCCCAGATGGCTGGAGACGGACGGAGAGCGACGGAGATCACCAGAGACCGCCGCAGGACACCATCGGAGACCGCCGGAGACGACCAGACACTGGTGGTGTCCGGCGGTCTCCGGTGGTCTCGCACCGGAGACCATCGCAGTCCGCTGGAAACCGCCGGAGTCCATCGGAGACCATCGGAGACCACCAGGCACCGCTGGAGATCGCCAGAGACCACAGGAGACCACCGGAGACCGTCAGAGACCGCCAGACACCGCTGGAGACCGCTGCACAACGCCGCAGCCTCTTGGACTCCCCTGCAGCGCCACCCAGGTTATTGGGGCCTGGACTTGGCAGCGTTTCACTCTGAGGATGAGAAAGCCAGTGCGGGGTGGCTGTCCTCAGCTAGCCCTCCCCTCAGCTAACCAAGGGGTGGCTGAAGAAGAAGCCAGACCCACCCTGGCCGTGCCCACACAATAGCAACAGGGCACCAAAGACGGCAGACGCCCCATCCACAGAAACATTCGAGATGCACACACAGCTCTTCCTTTGCACAAGCACAAGAGTTCCACTCTGACACAAAGAAGTTTGGGCAAGACTGGCCAAGAAACAACTCGAAAAAATACAAAAAACAATCAAAAACAATCAAAGCCAGTTAAAAAGACAAGAACAAACCCAAGAAAAAGCAGGAGCCCTTGCCATCGCACAACTTCCTCCAAAGCATCCCCACCAAGCTCCTCGTCAGCCACCTCTACCAGCACGGGATGCCAGCCCTGCAGAGGACGAGCAAGCAGGCAAAAGTGGAAGAGCTGAAAGCGTAAGTGTGGCCAGCAGCCTGCCTCTCGAGCAGCAGCCCTGACCGCTGCCTCAGAGCGCCGCCAAAGCTGTGCAACACAGCCGCTGCCTCCCACCTGCCTTAGCCGAGCTTCGGCCATGCCTCTGGGCAACACCTGCTTTCTTAACGTTGTCTTCTGTTCCCTCAGGGTGGACGACAAGTTGCCTGCGGCCAAAGGCCTCCTCCTGAAACGCCTCCTCTCCATCCTGCGCCACATCCGCCGCAACGCGTCCACCAGCAGGAGGAGCTGCACCAACCTGGCCATCTGCGCTGGGACAAACCTGATGAGCCCACCTCAGGAGGACCTGCTGCTGCTGCTGGAGGCCATGCTGGAGGGGATGGAGAAGGTACGCTGTCTCGAGCAGCCGCCTGCAGCTTTCCAGGCCCATCACAGCTTGGAGCCTCAGACGTCCCTGCCTGCCTCCTCTCTTCAGCAAAAGCTGCTGGGCTGCCTGCCTGCAAGAGCAGCCCCACAGCCACAGCCTGCCTTCTGCAGGGAGCCAAGGGGGAGCAGTGGCAAAGGCTGCTCCACACCTTTTCAGCCACCTGCCCTGAAAGCAAGGCTCTCACGTGTGCAGGTCAAGGGGCTGCTGGACTTCCTGGTGGAGAGAGAAACACTGGGCAATCTCTGGGGCCAAGACGTCTGGCCTTTCCACTCCCTCAGATGAGGAGTCGCCAGCAGCCATGGACACAGCCACAGGTAGCAGGAGGGACTGAGCGTTCTCCCAGCCTGAGCGCAAAGCTGCTGCAGGGCTTTGGGTGGCTTTTGCTTTAGCTCTTGTCCACTTCCCACAAGTCACTTTGCTGCACGGGTTTTTGCTTTCCAGAGTTGCCTTTGCAAGAGCAGGAGTAGATCCGGTGGGAAGATGGGAAACGGCAGAGGTAGGGCAGGTCCACAAACCCTGGCACAAGGCGTCTCGTCTAGGAGGAGTTCCTGAGGAGTCCAAGCAGCTGCTCTGCCTCTTCCTGGTATTTTTTCTCTGTTGCCTTTGGGTAGGGCAAGGGACACCACTGCTAACGCCAACATTTCTGCTTTAGGCACCCGCTGCTTTGCCTCCCACCGCCCCAGAGACCACGGGAGACTCCCCGGCATGCGCACAACAACTAAAGAGCCTTTCCCACGAAAGAAGGTAAAAGGAGCCAGCTTTCCTTCCGTCAAGACCTCAGGAATCCAGCTCATGCCGCCTTGACCTATCTAACCCCACTGCGCCATGGAAAGCTTTGCAGGCTCCCTCCAGGAAACCGAAACCCCAAGAAAAAGGAAGAGAGAAGAGGCCTGGCACGAGGAGAGGCAACGCCAAAAAGAAGAGAACAGAAGGAAGAGCGCAAAAGACGGGGACGGAAAAAGAGGAGGGAGAAGCCCAGGTGAGTCCCAGGCTCTGCTGCCCATCTTGCCCAGCTGGGCAAACTGCTCTGCTCAGCCTTTGCAAAGAACTCCACGGCAGCTCCCCAGGGGCTCCCCACGGAGCTCTGCTGCGTGCCACAGGGGCACTGCGCATCTCGGCACACGCACAGTCTCCAAGGGCATTTCCCAGGGGGATACGGCGCCAGAGCCATCCCCTTGACAATGCCCGCAAGAGCTCTCTCTTCTGGCCTACAAACAACTCCTTGTCGACTCTGTTTCCCAAAGAAAGGGCAACCAAGTCCTGCCTTCCTGGCTTCATCACTGCTTTCTGACTCTGTCGTTGCAGGTGCCGCTTTCCTGGCAGGAGCCGAAGCCCTGCCATTCCTGGGCTCCCCCACCTCATCTCTGTCCACAATAAAAGGCTGTTTTCTCCCATCTGACTGTGTCTGTCGTCGGCTGTTCTGGAGTGAGAGCTCTTGTTTTGTGAGGGTGCTCGTGAGCATCTGCTCTGCCACAGATATGAGCTAAAGACAATAAAACCTTGTTCCCACTTGTAACCCTTCTGGTGCGTGTCCTTGCAAGTGCTTTTGGAGATGAAAAATCTCTGGCATTTCAGGCTCATCATGATTTGACTCATTGGGAAGCAAGGAGAAGGGGAGGAAGGGAAGGGGAGGAAGGGAAGGGGAGGAAGGGAAGGGGAGGAAGGGAAGGGGAGGAAGGGAAGGGGAGGAAGGGAAGGGGAGGAAGGGAAGGGGAGGAAGGGAAGGGGAAGGGAGGGCAAGGGAAAATCTGTTGTAGTTGTTTTGTGAGCACGAGTAGCAAGAAAGACATGCAGAGCAACAAACACAGCAAGCCTCTCGCTTTCTTCATCAACAAACTCAATCCTTAGGCACACTCAGAAAGGTTCAGCATCTACAGATCATGGGCCTAGGCTCAAAAAGGAATGTTTCTTCTCCACATGGACACAAACTCAGGAAATAACACTAGCGGCAATGGTGCTGACAGGGAGAGAGATGACGAGAGGCACTTCCAAAGGGAGCATGTTGCAGCTTGACCTGCCCAGGGACCACCGCCTCCCATTACAGAAAGACATTTCAAAAGGAGCATTTGCCTGGCACTTTCACCATTCAAATGCTACATGCACATTAACAAAGGACTACATACTATTCCACCTCCCAGGTTTTCCCAGCAAGTTTAATGTTTCCACCATGTGAAGGATTGCAAAACAAGTTTTCCATAGAGCAGAGCAATCAAGAAACAAGAACTTCCTCCCACACCAATCACAAGCTTGTTGCCATCCTTAGTTGGTGAAACTGTGACCCAAGCACACTCGGACAAAGCAGAAAAAAAACTTTCCTCATTTCACAAGGGCAAGGAAGTAGAATCGCTCTCACCTCAAAGGTACTCAAGGGCAATTTGCATCCATGCATGGTTACACATACATATCTGTAACATATGGTTACACATACATTACCCACCTTTTTTCTCTTGGATTTCAACGAAAAAGTAAAATGGGATGGAAGCTGGCTTGCTTTCTAACATCTAGAGGGATGGACGGAATGGAGCCCAGGGAGACAGGCAGTCGGGGCAGAGCAGCCTGCGCAGGGAATCCTCCCAGTTTCACTTGGGCACAGCAAGGCTCTTGGAAAAACACACAGACACCTGCCCCTTTGACAAGCCTCACTTTGCCCTAAGACACTGCCCACAAACAACAGACTGCACTCTTCAAACTGCTCCAACAACCAGTCCCAAAACTCCTCGTCCCTCCTCACATAGAATCACAGAATCATTTAGCTTGGAAAAGACCCTTGGGATCATTGAACAAAAAGCTGACAGAAAAGTGCAAAATACGTGCTAAGGCAACCAAGAAAGCTTGGAAACAAAGCCAAGGCTCCCCAAGGGTTATGTTCGGGGCTCATCCCAAGCACGCGCAGCTGGCAACTTGGAAACCTGCCATCCTCATGCCCACGATTGCCTGACGGAAGGCTCCAAAACCAAAGTGCGCAGGCAACTCGTACCGAAACCCAGCAAAAGGATCGAGAGCGGCTGCCTAGCAAAGGCAAGTTTCTGGGGCCGAAGAAAATACAGGAGGCAGAATGCAACACAAACCCCAACAAGAGCTGCAGGGCATCTCCACAGTTGAAAGGCATCTCTTGACAGAAGGCAGCTGTCAACAGCTGTCTCTTCCCTCTCCTTCCTGCCAAGAGGAGGAAAGGAAAGAGAGGAAGGAAGGAAGGAGGAGGGAGACAAGGAAGGGAAGAAGAGGAAGGAAATCAGGCTCACCCAGTGCAAAGCCATAGCCATCCACGCTGAAGGGAGCACTCCGGCCTTTTGGGAATCCTTCTTTTCTGCTCCTTGGCTCGGCCACCAGCCTGACAGCTTGGCCCTTCAGCAGCAGCCTTGCTCTCCCCGATGGAAGCAGGGCGCTCCACATCACTCTTAGCTGCACTCCATTTGATGGCCTTCCACTGCCAGGCAGGACCAACGGAGGTTGGCAGGCACTTCTGGGGGCTGCACTTCACTGCCACAGAGAGCAATCCATGCATGTCCCACCTGGCGATCCTTTGAGACAAAAAGCACGGGGGGAGTTGAAAAGAGTTACTCTCAGAGGAATGAAACCAAGGATCCATCCAATCTGCCACCCTCCAACAGACACGCTAGAGCACGTGCTGAAAAAGCAGCCACCTAGAACCAACAAATAGGCAACACCCCCTTCCTGGCCCTGGGCCCTCTCTTCCTGCCCTGCAGTGGAAAAAAGCACATCAGTTATTTCCATTTCTCTCAGCGAGACTGAAAGCTTTTCACTGCACTTTCCACCCAACTCCTTGCCTCGGCATCAACGCGGAAAATCACCTGCACAAATCAAGCGCATCACAGGCAAAGGCTCCAGAGACTGCAGATGCTCTAAAGACTTCTCTAGGAAACGCTTCAATGGATCACGCTTAGAGAAAACCTTGACCACGGCGGCTCTCAAATACGTTTGCAACGCTTCCCTGACAACCTCCAAAGGTTTGCACAGACGTTCAGCTACCAACTGCCTTTCAAGACAAGAAAGCCCACTCAAGGCAGCAGGCTTTCAGACATCCATTCCACACATCTCCTAGAGCTCAGGGGCCACCACTGCTCTGGCAACCACCTGCTGGGCAAGCACACCTAAACATGGGCCTCTGCACACACCCACCTGCCCACCTCTCCTCCTGCCTTTCACAGACAGCTCTGCAGCACCACAGAAGAAGGAAGCAAGTACATTCAAGAGCTCCTTACACTCAAGGTGTGCTTTGAAAACATTGGCCAGACATTTTGCACAAGGCCACCGACCACAATCAAGGGAGCTCCTGCTTTTTTCAGAGAAAGAGAGAGGGCGCGGGGCTGGGGGTGGGCGGGGGTGAAGAGATCAAGAAATGAGCAGCCACAGAAATGAAACTATTTTCTCCTTTCGACACAGTTGGTCCAGGCCAGGGACGGAGAGCACTGCTGGGGGAGAAATCTGGGATGTGTCTCTTTCCAGGCGGCACTTGTGAAGAAGGATCGCTTTACAGCTGGTGAAGAACATGACTACAAGTTTCAAGCAACAACTTCTGGCAAGTGCAACAGGGGAAAAGAGGAACTGGGCTTTCCAGGCTACCTCTGGCCTGCAATTCCGCCGCCATGCTCTGCCCTTTTGCAAAAGGACACAGTGCAAACGGCAGAAAATGGCCCTCCTGTGGCCACCGTGGCCTTGAGGGGACCCCAGGCCTGGCAGGAGGAGGGGGCTGGAGCCCAGGGCACACGAGGGCAGCTGCAGGGCAGTCCCGCTGCCCCAGGAAAAGCCTTGCTCTCTGGCAAGCAAAAGGCCCTTCAGGGCAATGGGGCCTTCAGGGCCTCCTGGGCCGCCCTCCCAGCCACACCGGCGGCCGTTGGTGACGTCACCGGCCTGCCGTTAGGCAAGCAGGCACCTCTGCGGCTGGCCCACAGCTCGCTCAGCACCTACAGATTCTCGCAGCAAGCCTGCTTGGGAGAGGAGGAGGCGGCAAAGAGTGACGAGTGCCCACATTGGGTGGGACGAGTGCCCACATTGGGTGGGCCCAGCCACAAGAGGCTCCTTGGAAGCCCCGAGGATGCCCAAACACACCCAAAAGCGCAAGTGGCTGGACACCAGCAGCAGCAGCCATGGCGGGCGAGTGGAGCCCATGGAGGTCGACCCGCCGCACAAGAGGGACAACGTAGAGCCCATGGAGGTCGACCTGCCGCAGACCAGGGACGAGGGAGAGCCCATGGAGGTCGATGCCCCCACGGATGACCAAGAGCCCATGGAGGTCGATCCATCTCCCGCAGCCATGACGGGGCACACCTCCCCCATGGCCAGGCTGCCTCCAGCAGCACTGTGCCCAAAGCGCCGCAGGACCCCCGCCGCCTCTCAGGGACCCTCCGCAAAGCCAGGGCCCAGCAAGCGGCGCCAGTCCCGCAGACGACGCTAACCGTAAGTGGGCCATCCACACCGCCACGCGGCAGGCTCCGCAGCAAGATCAGACGGCTCTCAAGCCGCTGAGGAGCCCTGCTTTCCCCTTCCCCTAGACCCTGACCCTCACCAAGGGGGGACATCTCCTCTGCCCTCACGCCTGGGCAAGAGGAAAGGAGAGGGAGAGGGAGAGCGAGACGGAGAGGGAGAGGAAAGGGGCTGCCACCTTCTGCCCGACAGCCCCACAGCACCAGCAGGAGACCTTGCCGCTCCCTACAACTCCCCGAGAGGAGCTTGGAGCCAGGTGGCCCTTGCTCTCTTCTCCCAAGTCACCAGGGATAGGACAACAGAGAAAACGGCCTCCAGTTGTGCCAGGCGACCTTTAGATGGGCTGGTAGCAAAGATTTCCTCACCAAAAGGGTTTAGCTGGGGACTTGGCAGCACCACCTTGAGCTTCCACTTCTTTTCCAACCTCAACCATTCGATGCTTTCTATTTCAGAGCTGTGGGGAAGAGGCGAGGACAGGGGCTGCCATCTTCAGGCCGGCAGCCCCATAGTACCAGCAGGAGTCCCTCCCAGATGGCTGGAGACGGACGGAGAGCGACGGAGACCACCAGAGACCGCCGCAGGACACCATCGGAGACCGCCGGAGACGACCAGACACTGGTGGTGTCCGGCGGTCTCCGGTGGTCTCGCACCGGAGACCATCGCAGTCCGCTGGAAACCGCCGGAGTCCATCGGAGACCATCGGAGACCACCAGGCACCGCTGGAGATCGCCAGAGACCACAGGAGACCACCGGAGACCGTCAGAGACCGCCAGACACCGCTGGAGACCGCTGCACAACGCCGCAGCCTCTTGGACTCCCCTGCAGCGCCACCCAGGTTATTGGGGCCTGGACTTGGCAGCGTTTCACTCTGAGGATGAGAAAGCCAGTGCGGGGTGGCTGTCCTCAGCTAGCCCTCCCCTCAGCTAACCAAGGGGTGGCTGAAGAAGAAGCCAGACCCACCCTGGCCGTGCCCACACAATAGCAACAGGGCACCAAAGACGGCAGACGCCCCATCCACAGAAACATTCGAGATGCACACACAGCTCTTCCTTTGCACAAGCACAAGAGTTCCACTCTGACACAAAGAAGTTTGGGCAAGACTGGCCAAGAAACAACTCGAAAAAATACAAAAAACAATCAAAAACAATCAAAGCCAGTTAAAAAGACAAGAACAAACCCAAGAAAAAGCAGGAGCCCTTGCCATCGCACAACTTCCTCCAAAGCATCCCCACCAAGCTCCTCGTCAGCCACCTCTACCAGCACGGGATGCCAGCCCTGCAGAGGACGAGCAAGCAGGCAAAAGTGGAAGAGCTGAAAGCGTAAGTGTGGCCAGCAGCCTGCCTCTCGAGCAGCAGCCCTGACCGCTGCCTCAGAGCGCCGCCAAAGCTGTGCAACACAGCCGCTGCCTCCCACCTGCCTTAGCCGAGCTTCGGCCATGCCTCTGGGCAACACCTGCTTTCTTAACGTTGTCTTCTGTTCCCTCAGGGTGGACGACAAGTTGCCTGCGGCCAAAGGCCTCCTCCTGAAACGCCTCCTCTCCATCCTGCGCCACATCCGCCGCAACGCGTCCACCAGCAGGAGGAGCTGCACCAACCTGGCCATCTGCGCTGGGACAAACCTGATGAGCCCACCTCAGGAGGACCTGCTGCTGCTGCTGGAGGCCATGCTGGAGGGGATGGAGAAGGTACGCTGTCTCGAGCAGCCGCCTGCAGCTTTCCAGGCCCATCACAGCTTGGAGCCTCAGACGTCCCTGCCTGCCTCCTCTCTTCAGCAAAAGCTGCTGGGCTGCCTGCCTGCAAGAGCAGCCCCACAGCCACAGCCTGCCTTCTGCAGGGAGCCAAGGGGGAGCAGTGGCAAAGGCTGCTCCACACCTTTTCAGCCACCTGCCCTGAAAGCAAGGCTCTCACGTGTGCAGGTCAAGGGGCTGCTGGACTTCCTGGTGGAGAGAGAAACACTGGGCAATCTCTGGGGCCAAGACGTCTGGCCTTTCCACTCCCTCAGATGAGGAGTCGCCAGCAGCCATGGACACAGCCACAGGTAGCAGGAGGGACTGAGCGTTCTCCCAGCCTGAGCGCAAAGCTGCTGCAGGGCTTTGGGTGGCTTTTGCTTTAGCTCTTGTCCACTTCCCACAAGTCACTTTGCTGCACGGGTTTTTGCTTTCCAGAGTTGCCTTTGCAAGAGCAGGAGTAGATCCGGTGGGAAGATGGGAAACGGCAGAGGTAGGGCAGGTCCACAAACCCTGGCACAAGGCGTCTCGTCTAGGAGGAGTTCCTGAGGAGTCCAAGCAGCTGCTCTGCCTCTTCCTGGTATTTTTTCTCTGTTGCCTTTGGGTAGGGCAAGGGACACCACTGCTAACGCCAACATTTCTGCTTTAGGCACCCGCTGCTTTGCCTCCCACCGCCCCAGAGACCACGGGAGACTCCCCGGCATGCGCACAACAACTAAAGAGCCTTTCCCACGAAAGAAGGTAAAAGGAGCCAGCTTTCCTTCCGTCAAGACCTCAGGAATCCAGCTCATGCCGCCTTGACCTATCTAACCCCACTGCGCCATGGAAAGCTTTGCAGGCTCCCTCCAGGAAACCGAAACCCCAAGAAAAAGGAAGAGAGAAGAGGCCTGGCACGAGGAGAGGCAACGCCAAAAAGAAGAGAACAGAAGGAAGAGCGCAAAAGACGGGGACGGAAAAAGAGGAGGGAGAAGCCCAGGTGAGTCCCAGGCTCTGCTGCCCATCTTGCCCAGCTGGGCAAACTGCTCTGCTCAGCCTTTGCAAAGAACTCCACGGCAGCTCCCCAGGGGCTCCCCACGGAGCTCTGCTGCGTGCCACAGGGGCGCTGCGCATCTCGGCACACGCACAGTCTCCAAGGGCATTTCCCAGGGGGATACGGCGCCAGAGCCATCCCCTTGACAATGCCCGCAAGAGCTCTCTCTTCTGGCCTACAAACAACTCCTTGTCGACTCTGTTTCCCAAAGAAAGGGCAACCAAGTCCTGCCTTCCTGGCTTCATCACTGCTTTCTGACTCTGTCGTTGCAGGTGCCGCTTTCCTGGCAGGAGCCGAAGCCCTGCCATTCCTGGGCTCCCCCACCTCATCTCTGTCCACAATAAAAGGCTGTTTTCTCCCATCTGACTGTGTCTGTCGTCGGCTGTTCTGGAGTGAGAGCTCTTGTTTTGTGAGGGTGCTCGTGAGCATCTGCTCTGCCACAGATATGAGCTAAAGACAATAAAACCTTGTTCCCACTTGTAACCCTTCTGGTGCGTGTCCTTGCAAGTGCTTTTGGAGATGAAAAATCTCTGGCATTTCAGGCTCATCATGATTTGACTCATTGGGAAGCAAGGAGAAGGGGAGGAAGGGAAGGGGAGGAAGGGAAGGGGAGGAAGGGAAGGGGAGGAAGGGAAGGGGAGGAAGGGAAGGGGAGGAAGGGAAGGGGAGGAAGGGAAGGGGAGGAAGGGAAGGGGAGGAAGGGAAGGGGAGGAAGGGAAGGGGAAGGGAGGGCAAGGGAAAATCTGTTGTAGTTGTTTTGTGAGCACGAGTAGCAAGAAAGACATGCAGAGCAACAAACACAGCAAGCCTCTCGCTTTCTTCATCAACAAACTCAATCCTTAGGCACACTCAGAAAGGTTCAGCATCTACAGATCATGGGCCTAGGCTCAAAAAGGAATGTTTCTTCTCCACATGGACACAAACTCAGGAAATAACACTAGCGGCAATGGTGCTGACAGGGAGAGAGATGACGAGAGGCACTTCCAAAGGGAGCATGTTGCAGCTTGACCTGCCCAGGGACCACCGCCTCCCATTACAGAAAGACATTTCAAAAGGAGCATTTGCCTGGCACTTTCACCATTCAAATGCTACATGCACATTAACAAAGGACTACATACTATTCCACCTCCCAGGTTTTCCCAGCAAGTTTAATGTTTCCACCATGTGAAGGATTGCAAAACAAGTTTTCCATAGAGCAGAGCAATCAAGAAACAAGAACTTCCTCCCACACCAATCACAAGCTTGTCGCCATCCTTAGTTGGTGAAACTGTGACCCAAGCACACTCGGACAAAGCAGAAAAAAAACTTTCCTCATTTCACAAGGGCAAGGAAGTAGAATCGCTCTCACCTCAAAGGTACTCAAGGGCAATTTGCATCCATGCATGGTTACACATACATATCTGTAACATATGGTTACACATACATTACCCACCTTTTTTCTCTTGGATTTCAACGAAAAAGTAAAATGGGATGGAAGCTGGCTTGCTTTCTAACATCTAGAGGGATGGACGGAATGGAGCCCAGGGAGACAGGCAGTCGGGGCAGAGCAGCCTGCGCAGGGAATCCTCCCAGTTTCACTTGGGCACAGCAAGGCTCTTGGAAAAACACACAGACACCTGCCCCTTTGACAAGCCTCACTTTGCCCTAAGACACTGCCCACAAACAACAGACTGCACTCTTCAAACTGCTCCAACAACCAGTCCCAAAACTCCTCGTCCCTCCTCACATAGAATCACAGAATCATTTAGCTTGGAAAAGACCCTTGGGATCATTGAACAAAAAGCTGACAGAAAAGTGCAAAATACGTGCTAAGGCAACCAAGAAAGCTTGGAAACAAAGCCAAGGCTCCCCAAGGGTTATGTTCGGGGCTCATCCCAAGCAAGCGCAGCTGGCAACTTGGAAACCTGCCATCCTCATGCCCACGATTGCCTGACGGAAGGCTCCAAAACCAAAGTGCGCAGGCAACTCGTACCGAAACCCAGCAAAAGGATCGAGAGCGGCTGCCTAGCAAAGGCAAGTTTCTGGGGCCGAAGAAAATACAGGAGGCAGAATGCAACACAAACCCCAACAAGAGCTGCAGGGCATCTCCACAGTTGAAAGGCATCTCTTGACAGAAGGCAGCTGTCAACAGCTGTCTCTTCCCTCTCCTTCCTGCCAAGAGGAGGAAAGGAAAGAGAGGAAGGAAGGAAGGAGGAGGGAGACAAGGAAGGGAAGAAGAGGAAGGAAATCAGGCTCACCCAGTGCAAAGCCATAGCCATCCACGCTGAAGGGAGCACTCCGGCCTTTTGGGAATCCTTCTTTTCTGCTCCTTGGCTCGGCCACCAGCCTGACAGCTTGGCCCTTCAGCAGCAGCCTTGCTCTCCCCGATGGAAGCAGGGCGCTCCACATCACTCTTAGCTGCACTCCATTTGATGGCCTTCCACTGCCAGGCAGGACCAACGGAGGTTGGCAGGCACTTCTGGGGGCTGCACTTCACTGCCACAGAGAGCAATCCATGCATGTCCCACCTGGCGATCCTTTGAGACAAAAAGCACGGGGGGAGTTGAAAAGAGTTACTCTCAGAGGAATGAAACCAAGGATCCATCCAATCTGCCACCCTCCAACAGACACGCTAGAGCACGTGCTGAAAAAGCAGCCACCTAGAACCAACAAATAGGCAACACCCCCTTCCTGGCCCTGGGCCCTCTCTTCCTGCCCTGCAGTGGAAAAAAGCACATCAGTTATTTCCATTTCTCTCAGCGAGACTGAAAGCTTTTCACTGCACTTTCCACCCAACTCCTTGCCTCGGCATCAACGCGGAAAATCACCTGCACAAATCAAGCGCATCACAGGCAAAGGCTCCAGAGACTGCAGATGCTCTAAAGACTTCTCTAGGAAACGCTTCAATGGATCACGCTTAGAGAAAACCTTGACCACGGCGGCTCTCAAATACGTTTGCAACGCTTCCCTGACAACCTCCAAAGGTTTGCACAGACGTTCAGCTACCAACTGCCTTTCAAGACAAGAAAGCCCACTCAAGGCAGCAGGCTTTCAGACATCCATTCCACACATCTCCTAGAGCTCAGGGGCCACCACTGCTCTGGCAACCACCTGCTGGGCAAGCACACCTAAACATGGGCCTCTGCACACACCCACCTGCCCACCTCTCCTCCTGCCTTTCACAGACAGCTCTGCAGCACCACAGAAGAAGGAAGCAAGTACATTCAAGAGCTCCTTACACTCAAGGTGTGCTTTGAAAACATTGGCCAGACATTTTGCACAAGGCCACCGACCACAATCAAGGGAGCTCCTGCTTTTTTCAGAGAAAGAGAGAGGGCGCGGGGCTGGGGGTGGGCGGGGGTGAAGAGATCAAGAAATGAGCAGCCACAGAAATGAAACTATTTTCTCCTTTCGACACAATTGGTCCAGGCCAGGGACGGAGAGCACTGCTGGGGGAGAAATCTGGGATGTGTCTCTTTCCAGGCGGCACTTGTGAAGAAGGATCGCTTTACAGCTGGTGAAGAACATGACTACAAGTTTCAAGCAACAACTTCTGGCAAGTGCAACAGGGGAAAAGAGGAACTGGGCTTTCCAGGCTACCTCTGGCCTGCAATTCCGCCGCCATGCTCTGCCCTTTTGCAAAAGGACACAGTGCAAACGGCAGAAAATGGCCCTCCTGTGGCCACCGTGGCCTTGAGGGGACCCCAGGCCTGGCAGGAGGAGGGGGCTGGAGCCCAGGGCACACGAGGGCAGCTGCAGGGCAGTCCCGCTGCCCCAGGAAAAGCCTTGCTCTCTGGCAAGCAAAAGGCCCTTCAGGGCAATGGGGCCTTCAGGGCCTCCTGGGCCGCCCTCCCAGCCACACCGGCGGCCGTTGGTGACGTCACCGGCCTGCCGTTAGGCAAGCAGGCACCTCTGCGGCTGGCCCACAGCTCGCTCAGCACCTACAGATTCTCGCAGCAAGCCTGCTTGGGAGAGGAGGAGGCGGCAAAGAGTGACGAGTGCCCACATTGGGTGGGACGAGTGCCCACATTGGGTGGGCCCAGCCACAAGAGGCTCCTTGGAAGCCCCGAGGATGCCCAAACACACCCAAAAGCGCAAGTGGCTGGACACCAGCAGCAGCAGCCATGGCGGGCGAGTGGAGCCCATGGAGGTCGACCCGCCGCACAAGAGGGACAACGTAGAGCCCATGGAGGTCGACCTGCCGCAGACCAGGGACGAGGGAGAGCCCATGGAGGTCGATGCCCCCACGGATGACCAAGAGCCCATGGAGGTCGATCCATCTCCCGCAGCCATGACGGGGCACACCTCCCCCATGGCCAGGCTGCCTCCAGCAGCACTGTGCCCAAAGCGCCGCAGGACCCCCGCCGCCTCTCAGGGACCCTCCGCAAAGCCAGGGCCCAGCAAGCGGCGCCAGTCCCGCAGACGACGCTAACCGTAAGTGGGCCATCCACACCGCCACGCGGCAGGCTCCGCAGCAAGATCAGACGGCTCTCAAGCCGCTGAGGAGCCCTGCTTTCCCCTTCCCCTAGACCCTGACCCTCACCAAGGGGGGACATCTCCTCTGCCCTCACGCCTGGGCAAGAGGAAAGGAGAGGGAGAGGGAGAGCGAGACGGAGAGGGAGAGGAAAGGGGCTGCCACCTTCTGCCCGACAGCCCCACAGCACCAGCAGGAGACCTTGCCGCTCCCTACAACTCCCCGAGAGGAGCTTGGAGCCAGGTGGCCCTTGCTCTCTTCTCCCAAGTCACCAGGGATAGGACAACAGAGAAAACGGCCTCCAGTTGTGCCAGGCGACCTTTAGATGGGCTGGTAGCAAAGATTTCCTCACCAAAAGGGTTTAGCTGGGGACTTGGCAGCACCACCTTGAGCTTCCACTTCTTTTCCAACCTCAACCATTCGATGCTTTCTATTTCAGAGCTGTGGGGAAGAGGCGAGGACAGGGGCTGCCATCTTCAGGCCGGCAGCCCCATAGTACCAGCAGGAGTCCCTCCCAGATGGCTGGAGACGGACGGAGAGCGACGGAGACCACCAGAGACCGCCGCAGGACACCATCGGAGACCGCCGGAGACGACCAGACACTGGTGGTGTCCGGCGGTCTCCGGTGGTCTCGCACCGGAGACCATCGCAGTCCGCTGGAAACCGCCGGAGTCCATCGGAGACCATCGGAGACCACCAGGCACCGCTGGAGATCGCCAGAGACCACAGGAGACCACCGGAGACCGTCAGAGACCGCCAGACACCGCTGGAGACCGCTGCACAACGCCGCAGCCTCTTGGACTCCCCTGCAGCGCCACCCAGGTTATTGGGGCCTGGACTTGGCAGCGTTTCACTCTGAGGATGAGAAAGCCAGTGCGGGGTGGCTGTCCTCAGCTAGCCCTCCCCTCAGCTAACCAAGGGGTGGCTGAAGAAGAAGCCAGACCCACCCTGGCCGTGCCCACACAATAGCAACAGGGCACCAAAGACGGCAGACGCCCCATCCACAGAAACATTCGAGATGCACACACAGCTCTTCCTTTGCACAAGCACAAGAGTTCCACTCTGACACAAAGAAGTTTGGGCAAGACTGGCCAAGAAACAACTCGAAAAAATACAAAAAACAATCAAAAACAATCAAAGCCAGTTAAAAAGACAAGAACAAACCCAAGAAAAAGCAGGAGCCCTTGCCATCGCACAACTTCCTCCGAAGCATCCCCACCAAGCTCCTCGTCAGCCACCTCTACCAGCACGGGATGCCAGCCCTGCAGAGGACGAGCAAGCAGGCAAAAGTGGAAGAGCTGAAAGAGTAAGTGTGGCCAGCAGCCTGCCTCTCGAGCAGCAGCCCTGACCGCTGCCTCAGAGCGCCGCCAAAGCTGTGCAACACAGCCGCTGCCTCCCACCTGCCTTAGCCGAGCTTCGGCCATGCCTCTGGGCAACACCTGCTTTCTTAACGTTGTCTTCTGTTCCCTCAGGGTGGACGACAAGTTGCCTGCGGCCAAAGGCCTCCTCCTGAAACGCCTCCTCTCCATCCTGCGCCACATCCGCCGCAACGCGTCCACCAGCAGGAGGAGCTGCACCAACCTGGCCATCTGCGCTGGGACAAACCTGATGAGCCCACCTCAGGAGGACCTGCTGCTGCTGCTGGAGGCCATGCTGGAGGGGATGGAGAAGGTACGCTGTCTCGAGCAGCCGCCTGCAGCTTTCCAGGCCCATCACAGCTTGGAGCCTCAGACGTCCCTGCCTGCCTCCTCTCTTCAGCAAAAGCTGCTGGGCTGCCTGCCTGCAAGAGCAGCCCCACAGCCACAGCCTGCCTTCTGCAGGGAGCCAAGGGGGAGCAGTGGCAAAGGCTGCTCCACACCTTTTCAGCCACCTGCCCTGAAAGCAAGGCTCTCACGTGTGCAGGTCAAGGGGCTGCTGGACTTCCTGGTGGAGAGAGAAACACTGGGCAATCTCTGGGGCCAAGACGTCTGGCCTTTCCACTCCCTCAGATGAGGAGTCGCCAGCAGCCATGGACACAGCCACAGGTAGCAGGAGGGACTGAGCGTTCTCCCAGCCTGAGCGCAAAGCTGCTGCAGGGCTTTGGGTGGCTTTTGCTTTAGCTCTTGTCCACTTCCCACAAGTCACTTTGCTGCACGGGTTTTTGCTTTCCAGAGTTGCCTTTGCAAGAGCAGGAGTAGATCCGGTGGGAAGATGGGAAACGGCAGAGGTAGGGCAGGTCCACAAACCCTGGCACAAGGCGTCTCGTCTAGGAGGAGTTCCTGAGGAGTCCAAGCAGCTGCTCTGCCTCTTCCTGGTATTTTTTCTCTGTTGCCTTTGGGTAGGGCAAGGGACACCACTGCTAACGCCAACATTTCTGCTTTAGGCACCCGCTGCTTTGCCTCCCACCGCCCCAGAGACCACGGGAGACTCCCCGGCATGCGCACAACAACTAAAGAGCCTTTCCCACGAAAGAAGGTAAAAGGAGCCAGCTTTCCTTCCGTCAAGACCTCAGGAATCCAGCTCATGCCGCCTTGACCTATCTAACCCCACTGCGCCATGGAAAGCTTTGCAGGCTCCCTCCAGGAAACCGAAACCCCAAGAAAAAGGAAGAGAGAAGAGGCCTGGCACGAGGAGAGGCAACGCCAAAAAGAAGAGAACAGAAGGAAGAGCGCAAAAGACGGGGACGGAAAAAGAGGAGGGAGAAGCCCAGGTGAGTCCCAGGCTCTGCTGCCCATCTTGCCCAGCTGGGCAAACTGCTCTGCTCAGCCTTTGCAAAGAACTCCACGGCAGCTCCCCAGGGGCTCCCCACGGAGCTCTGCTGCGTGCCACAGGGGCGCTGCGCATCTCGGCACACGCACAGTCTCCAAGGGCATTTCCCAGGGGGATACGGCGCCAGAGCCATCCCCTTGACAATGCCCGCAAGAGCTCTCTCTTCTGGCCTACAAACAACTCCTTGTCGACTCTGTTTCCCAAAGAAAGGGCAACCAAGTCCTGCCTTCCTGGCTTCATCACTGCTTTCTGACTCTGTCGTTGCAGGTGCCGCTTTCCTGGCAGGAGCCGAAGCCCTGCCATTCCTGGGCTCCCCCACCTCATCTCTGTCCACAATAAAAGGCTGTTTTCTCCCATCTGACTGTGTCTGTCGTCGGCTGTTCTGGAGTGAGAGCTCTTGTTTTGTGAGGGTGCTCGTGAGCATCTGCTCTGCCACAGATATGAGCTAAAGACAATAAAACCTTGTTCCCACTTGTAACCCTTCTGGTGCGTGTCCTTGCAAGTGCTTTTGGAGATGAAAAATCTCTGGCATTTCAGGCTCATCATGATTTGACTCATTGGGAAGCAAGGAGAAGGGGAGGAAGGGAAGGGGAGGAAGGGAAGGGGAAGGGAGGGCAAGGGAAAATCTGTTGTAGTTGTTTTGTGAGCACGAGTAGCAAGAAAGACATGCAGAGCAACAAACACAGCAAGCCTCTCGCTTTCTTCATCAACAAACTCAATCCTTAGGCACACTCAGAAAGGTTCAGCATCTACAGATCATGGGCCTAGGCTCAAAAAGGAATGTTTCTTCTCCACATGGACACAAACTCAGGAAATAACACTAGCGGCAATGGTGCTGACAGGGAGAGAGATGACGAGAGGCACTTCCAAAGGGAGCATGTTGCAGCTTGACCTGCCCAGGGACCACCGCCTCCCATTACAGAAAGACATTTCAAAAGGAGCATTTGCCTGGCACTTTCACCATTCAAATGCTACATGCACATTAACAAAGGACTACATACTATTCCACCTCCCAGGTTTTCCCAGCAAGTTTAATGTTTCCACCATGTGAAGGATTGCAAAACAAGTTTTCCATAGAGCAGAGCAATCAAGAAACAAGAACTTCCTCCCACACCAATCACAAGCTTGTCGCCATCCTTAGTTGGTGAAACTGTGACCCAAGCACACTCGGACAAAGCAGAAAAAAAACTTTCCTCATTTCACAAGGGCAAGGAAGTAGAATCGCTCTCACCTCAAAGGTACTCAAGGGCAATTTGCATCCATGCATGGTTACACATACATATCTGTAACATATGGTTACACATACATTACCCACCTTTTTTCTCTTGGATTTCAACGAAAAAGTAAAATGGGATGGAAGCTGGCTTGCTTTCTAACATCTAGAGGGATGGACGGAATGGAGCCCAGGGAGACAGGCAGTCGGGGCAGAGCAGCCTGCGCAGGGAATCCTCCCAGTTTCACTTGGGCACAGCAAGGCTCTTGGAAAAACACACAGACACCTGCCCCTTTGACAAGCCTCACTTTGCCCTAAGACACTGCCCACAAACAACAGACTGCACTCTTCAAACTGCTCCAACAACCAGTCCCAAAACTCCTCGTCCCTCCTCACATAGAATCACAGAATCATTTAGCTTGGAAAAGACCCTTGGGATCATTGAACAAAAAGCTGACAGAAAAGTGCAAAATACGTGCTAAGGCAACCAAGAAAGCTTGGAAACAAAGCCAAGGCTCCCCAAGGGTTATGTTCGGGGCTCATCCCAAGCAAGCGCAGCTGGCAACTTGGAAACCTGCCATCCTCGTGCCCACGACTGCCTGACGGAAGGCTCCAAAACCAAAGTGCGCAGGCAACTCGTACCGAAACCCAGCAAAAGGATCGAGAGCGGCTGCCTAGCAAAGGCAAGTTTCTGGGGCCGAAGAAAATACAGGAGGCAGAATGCAACACAAACCCCAACAAGAGCTGCAGGGCATCTCCACAGTTGAAAGGCATCTCTTGACAGAAGGCAGCTGTCAACAGCTGTCTCTTCCCTCTCCTTCCTGCCAAGAGGAGGAAAGGAAAGAGAGGAAGGAAGGAAGGAGGAGGGAGACAAGGAAGGGAAGAAGAGGAAGGAAATCAGGCTCACCCAGTGCAAAGCCATAGCCATCCACGCTGAAGGGAGCACTCCGGCCTTTTGGGAATCCTTCTTTTCTGCTCCTTGGCTCGGCCACCAGCCTGACAGCTTGGCCCTTCAGCAGCAGCCTTGCTCTCCCCGATGGAAGCAGGGCGCTCCACATCACTCTTAGCTGCACTCCATTTGACGGCCTTCCACTGCCAGGCAGGACCAACGGAGGTTGGCAGGCACTTCTGGGGGCTGCACTTCACTGCCACAGAGAGCAATCCATGCATGTCCCACCTGGCGATCCTTTGAGACAAAAAGCACGGGGGGAGTTGAAAAGAGTTACTCTCAGAGGAATGAAACCAAGGATCCATCCAATCTGCCACCCTCCAACAGACACGCTAGAGCACGTGCTGAAAAAGCAGCCACCTAGAACCAACAAATAGGCAACACCCCCTTCCTGGCCCTGGGCCCTCTCTTCCTGCCCTGCAGTGGGAAAAAGCACATCAGTTATTTCCATTTCTCTCAGCGAGACTGAAAGCTTTTCACTGCACTTTCCACCCAACTCCTTGCCTCGGCATCAACGCGGAAAATCACCTGCACAAATCAAGCGCATCACAGGCAAAGGCTCCAGAGACTGCAGATGCTCTAAAGACTTCTCTAGGAAACGCTTCAATGGATCACGCTTAGAGAAAACCTTGACCACGGCGGCTCTCAAATACGTTTGCAACGCTTCCCTGACAACCTCCAAAGGTTTGCACAGACGTTCAGCTACCAACTGCCTTTCAAGACAAGAAAGCCCACTCAAGGCAGCAGGCTTTCAGACATCCATTCCACACATCTCCTAGAGCTCAGGGGCCACCACTGCTCTGGCAACCACCTGCTGGGCAAGCACACCTAAACATGGGCCTCTGCACACACCCACCTGCCCACCTCTCCTCCTGCCTTTCACAGACAGCTCTGCAGCACCACAGAAGAAGGAAGCAAGTACATTCAAGAGCTCCTTACACTCAAGGTGTGCTTTGAAAACATTGGCCAGACATTTTGCACAAGGCCACCGACCACAATCAAGGGAGCTCCTGCTTTTTTCAGAGAAAGAGAGAGGGCGCGGGGCTGGGGGTGGGCGGGGGTGAAGAGATCAAGAAATGAGCAGCCACAGAAATGAAACTATTTTCTCCTTTCGACACAATTGGTCCAGGCCAGGGACGGAGAGCACTGCTGGGGGAGAAATCTGGGATGTGTCTCTTTCCAGGCGGCACTTGTGAAGAAGGATCGCTTTACAGCTGGTGAAGAACATGACTACAAGTTTCAAGCAACAACTTCTGGCAAGTGCAACAGGGGAAAAGAGGAACTGGGCTTTCCAGGCTACCTCTGGCCTGCAATTCCGCCGCCATGCTCTGCCCTTTTGCAAAAGGACACAGTGCAAACGGCAGAAAATGGCCCTCCTGTGGCCACCGTGGCCTTGAGGGGACCCCAGGCCTGGCAGGAGGAGGGGGCTGGAGCCCAGGGCACACGAGGGCAGCTGCAGGGCAGTCCCGCTGCCCCAGGAAAAGCCTTGCTCTCTGGCAAGCAAAAGGCCCTTCAGGGCAATGGGGCCTTCAGGGCCTCCTGGGCCGCCCTCCCAGCCACACCGGCGGCCGTTGGTGACGTCACCGGCCTGCCGTTAGGCAAGCAGGCACCTCTGCGGCTGGCCCACAGCTCGCTCAGCACCTACAGATTCTCGCAGCAAGCCTGCTTGGGAGAGGAGGAGGCGGCAAAGAGTGACGAGTGCCCACATTGGGTGGGACGAGTGCCCACATTGGGTGGGCCCAGCCACAAGAGGCTCCTTGGAAGCCCCGAGGATGCCCAAACACACCCAAAAGCGCAAGTGGCTGGACACCAGCAGCAGCAGCCATGGCGGGCGAGTGGAGCCCATGGAGGTCGACCCGCCGCACAAGAGGGACAACGTAGAGCCCATGGAGGTCGACCTGCCGCAGACCAGGGACGAGGGAGAGCCCATGGAGGTCGATGCCCCCACGGATGACCAAGAGCCCATGGAGGTCGATCCATCTCCCGCAGCCATGACGGGGCACACCTCCCCCATGGCCAGGCTGCCTCCAGCAGCACTGTGCCCAAAGCGCCGCAGGACCCCCGCCGCCTCTCAGGGACCCTCCGCAAAGCCAGGGCCCAGCAAGCGGCGCCAGTCCCGCAGACGACGCTAACCGTAAGTGGGCCATCCACACCGCCACGCGGCAGGCTCCGCAGCAAGATCAGACGGCTCTCAAGCCGCTGAGGAGCCCTGCTTTCCCCTTCCCCTAGACCCTGACCCTCACCAAGGGGGGACATCTCCTCTGCCCTCACGCCTGGGCAAGAGGAAAGGAGAGGGAGAGGGAGAGCGAGACGGAGAGGGAGAGGAAAGGGGCTGCCACCTTCTGCCCGACAGCCCCACAGCACCAGCAGGAGACCTTGCCGCTCCCTACAACTCCCCGAGAGGAGCTTGGAGCCAGGTGGCCCTTGCTCTCTTCTCCCAAGTCACCAGGGATAGGACAACAGAGAAAACGGCCTCCAGTTGTGCCAGGCGACCTTTAGATGGGCTGGTAGCAAAGATTTCCTCACCAAAAGGGTTTAGCTGGGGACTTGGCAGCACCACCTTGAGCTTCCACTTCTTTTCCAACCTCAACCATTCGATGCTTTCTATTTCAGAGCTGTGGGGAAGAGGCGAGGAGAGGGGCTGCCATCTTCACGCCGGCAGCCCCATAGTACCAGCAGGAGTCCCTCCCAGATGGCTGGAGACGGACGGAGAGCGACGGAGACCACCAGAGACCGCCGCAGGACACCATCGGAGACCGCCGGAGACGACCAGACACTGGTGGTGTCCGGCGGTCTCCGGTGGTCTCGCACCGGAGACCATCGCAGTCCGCTGGAAACCGCCGGAGTCCATCGGAGACCATCGGAGACCACCAGGCACCGCTGGAGATCGCCAGAGACCACAGGAGACCACCGGAGACCGTCAGAGACCGCCAGACACCGCTGGAGACCGCTGCACAACGCCGCAGCCTCTTGGACTCCCCTGCAGCGCCACCCAGGTTATTGGGGCCTGGACTTGGCAGCGTTTCACTCTGAGGATGAGAAAGCCAGTGCGGGGTGGCTGTCCTCAGCTAGCCCTCCCCTCAGCTAACCAAGGGGTGGCTGAAGAAGAAGCCAGACCCACCCTGGCCGTGCCCACACAATAGCAACAGGGCACCAAAGACGGCAGACGCCCCATCCACAGAAACATTCGAGATGCACACACAGCTCTTCCTTTGCACAAGCACAAGAGTTCCACTCTGACACAAAGAAGTTTGGGCAAGACTGGCCAAGAAACAACTCGAAAAAATACAAAAAACAATCAAAAACAATCAAAGCCAGTTAAAAAGACAAGAACAAACCCAAGAAAAAGCAGGAGCCCTTGCCATCGCACAACTTCCTCCAAAGCATCCCCACCAAGCTCCTCGTCAGCCACCTCTACCAGCACGGGATGCCAGCCCTGCAGAGGACGAGCAAGCAGGCAAAAGTGGAAGAGCTGAAAGCGTAAGTGTGGCCAGCAGCCTGCCTCTCGAGCAGCAGCCCTGACCGCTGCCTCAGAGCGCCGCCAAAGCTGTGCAACACAGCCGCTGCCTCCCACCTGCCTTAGCCGAGCTTCGGCCATGCCTCTGGGCAACACCTGCTTTCTTAACGTTGTCTTCTGTTCCCTCAGGGTGGACGACAAGTTGCCTGCGGCCAAAGGCCTCCTCCTGAAACGCCTCCTCTCCATCCTGCGCCACATCCGCCGCAACGCGTCCACCAGCAGGAGGAGCTGCACCAACCTGGCCATCTGCGCTGGGACAAACCTGATGAGCCCACCTCAGGAGGACCTGCTGCTGCTGCTGGAGGCCATGCTGGAGGGGATGGAGAAGGTACGCTGTCTCGAGCAGCCGCCTGCAGCTTTCCAGGCCCATCACAGCTTGGAGCCTCAGACGTCCCTGCCTGCCTCCTCTCTTCAGCAAAAGCTGCTGGGCTGCCTGCCTGCAAGAGCAGCCCCACAGCCACAGCCTGCCTTCTGCAGGGAGCCAAGGGGGAGCAGTGGCAAAGGCTGCTCCACACCTTTTCAGCCACCTGCCCTGAAAGCAAGGCTCTCACGTGTGCAGGTCAAGGGGCTGCTGGACTTCCTGGTGGAGAGAGAAACACTGGGCAATCTCTGGGGCCAAGACGTCTGGCCTTTCCACTCCCTCAGATGAGGAGTCGCCAGCAGCCATGGACACAGCCACAGGTAGCAGGAGGGACTGAGCGTTCTCCCAGCCTGAGCGCAAAGCTGCTGCAGGGCTTTGGGTGGCTTTTGCTTTAGCTCTTGTCCACTTCCCACAAGTCACTTTGCTGCACGGGTTTTTGCTTTCCAGAGTTGCCTTTGCAAGAGCAGGAGTAGATCCGGTGGGAAGATGGGAAACGGCAGAGGTAGGGCAGGTCCACAAACCCTGGCACAAGGCGTCTTGTCTAGGAGGAGTTCCTGAGGAGTCCAAGCAGCTGCTCTGCCTCTTCCTGGTATTTTTTCTCTGTTGCCTTTGGGTAGGGCAAGGGACACCACTGCTAACGCCAACATTTCTGCTTTAGGCACCCGCTGCTTTGCCTCCCACCGCCCCAGAGACCACGGGAGACTCCCCGGCATGCGCACAACAACTAAAGAGCCTTTCCCACGAAAGAAGGTAAAAGGAGCCAGCTTTCCTTCCGTCAAGACCTCAGGAATCCAGCTCATGCCGCCTTGACCTATCTAACCCCACTGCGCCATGGAAAGCTTTGCAGGCTCCCTCCAGGAAACCGAAACCCCAAGAAAAAGGAAGAGAGAAGAGGCCTGGCACGAGGAGAGGCAACGCCAAAAAGAAGAGAACAGAAGGAAGAGCGCAAAAGACGGGGACGGAAAAAGAGGAGGGAGAAGCCCAGGTGAGTCCCAGGCTCTGCTGCCCATCTTGCCCAGCTGGGCAAACTGCTCTGCTCAGCCTTTGCAAAGAACTCCACGGCAGCTCCCCAGGGGCTCCCCACGGAGCTCTGCTGCGTGCCACAGGGGCGCTGCGCATCTCGGCACACGCACAGTCTCCAAGGGCATTTCCCAGGGGGATACGGCGCCAGAGCCATCCCCTTGACAATGCCCGCAAGAGCTCTCTCTTCTGGCCTACAAACAACTCCTTGTCGACTCTGTTTCCCAAAGAAAGGGCAACCAAGTCCTGCCTTCCTGGCTTCATCACTGCTTTCTGACTCTGTCGTTGCAGGTGCCGCTTTCCTGGCAGGAGCCGAAGCCCTGCCATTCCTGGGCTCCCCCACCTCATCTCTGTCCACAATAAAAGGCTGTTTTCTCCCATCTGACTGTGTCTGTCGTCGGCTGTTCTGGAGTGAGAGCTCTTGTTTTGTGAGGGTGCTCGTGAGCATCTGCTCTGCCACAGATATGAGCTAAAGACAATAAAACCTTGTTCCCACTTGTAACCCTTCTGGTGCGTGTCCTTGCAAGTGCTTTTGGAGATGAAAAATCTCTGGCATTTCAGGCTCATCATGATTTGACTCATTGGGAAGCAAGGAGAAGGGGAGGAAGGGAAGGGGAGGAAGGGAAGGGGAGGAAGGGAAGGGGAGGAAGGGAAGGGGAGGAAGGGAAGGGGAGGAAGGGAAGGGGAGGAAGGGAAGGGGAAGGGAGGGCAAGGGAAAATCTGTTGTAGTTGTTTTGTGAGCACGAGTAGCAAGAAAGACATGCAGAGCAACAAACACAGCAAGCCTCTCGCTTTCTTCATCAACAAACTCAATCCTTAGGCACACTCAGAAAGGTTCAGCATCTACAGATCATGGGCCTAGGCTCAAAAAGGAATGTTTCTTCTCCACATGGACACAAACTCAGGAAATAACACTAGCGGCAATGGTGCTGACAGGGAGAGAGATGACGAGAGGCACTTCCAAAGGGAGCATGTTGCAGCTTGACCTGCCCAGGGACCACCGCCTCCCATTACAGAAAGACATTTCAAAAGGAGCATTTGCCTGGCACTTTCACCATTCAAATGCTACATGCACATTAACAAAGGACTACATACTATTCCACCTCCCAGGTTTTCCCAGCAAGTTTAATGTTTCCACCATGTGAAGGATTGCAAAACAAGTTTTCCATAGAGCAGAGCAATCAAGAAACAAGAACTTCCTCCCACACCAATCACAAGCTTGTCGCCATCCTTAGTTGGTGAAACTGTGACCCAAGCACACTCGGACAAAGCAGAAAAAAAACTTTCCTCATTTCACAAGGGCAAGGAAGTAGAATCGCTCTCACCTCAAAGGTACTCAAGGGCAATTTGCATCCATGCATGGTTACACATACATATCTGTAACATATGGTTACACATACATTACCCACCTTTTTTCTCTTGGATTTCAACGAAAAAGTAAAATGGGATGGAAGCTGGCTTGCTTTCTAACATCTAGAGGGATGGACGGAATGGAGCCCAGGGAGACAGGCAGTCGGGGCAGAGCAGCCTGCGCAGGGAATCCTCCCAGTTTCACTTGGGCACAGCAAGGCTCTTGGAAAAACACACAGACACCTGCCCCTTTGACAAGCCTCACTTTGCCCTAAGACACTGCCCACAAACAACAGACTGCACTCTTCAAACTGCTCCAACAACCAGTCCCAAAACTCCTCGTCCCTCCTCACATAGAATCACAGAATCATTTAGCTTGGAAAAGACCCTTGGGATCATTGAACAAAAAGCTGACAGAAAAGTGCAAAATACGTGCTAAGGCAACCAAGAAAGCTTGGAAACAAAGCCAAGGCTCCCCAAGGGTTATGTTCGGGGCTCATCCCAAGCAAGCGCAGCTGGCAACTTGGAAACCTGCCATCCTCGTGCCCACGATTGCCTGACGGAAGGCTCCAAAACCAAAGTGCGCAGGCAACTCGTACCGAAACCCAGCAAAAGGATTGAGAGCGGCTGCCTAGCAAAGGCAAGTTTCTGGGGCCGAAGAAAATACAGGAGGCAGAATGCAACACAAACCCCAACAAGAGCTGCAGGGCATCTCCACAGTTGAAAGGCATCTCTTGACAGAAGGCAGCTGTCAACAGCTGTCTCTTCCCTCTCCTTCCTGCCAAGAGGAGGAAAGGAAAGAGAGGAAGGAAGGAAGGAGGAGGGAGACAAGGAAGGGAAGAAGAGGAAGGAAATCAGGCTCACCCAGTGCAAAGCCATAGCCATCCACGCTGAAGGGAGCACTCCGGCCTTTTGGGAATCCTTCTTTTCTGCTCCTTGGCTCGGCCACCAGCCTGACAGCTTGGCCCTTCAGCAGCAGCCTTGCTCTCCCCGATGGAAGCAGGGCGCTCCACATCACTCTTAGCTGCACTCCATTTGATGGCCTTCCACTGCCAGGCAGGACCAACGGAGGTTGGCAGGCACTTCTGGGGGCTGCACTTCACTGCCACAGAGAGCAATCCATGCATGTCCCACCTGGCGATCCTTTGAGACAAAAAGCACGGGGGGAGTTGAAAAGAGTTACTCTCAGAGGAATGAAACCAAGGATCCATCCAATCTGCCACCCTCCAACAGACACGCTAGAGCACGTGCTGAAAAAGCAGCCACCTAGAACCAACAAATAGGCAACACCCCCTTCCTGGCCCTGGGCCCTCTCTTCCTGCCCTGCAGTGGAAAAAAGCACATCAGTTATTTCCATTTCTCTCAGCGAGACTGAAAGCTTTTCACTGCACTTTCCACCCAACTCCTTGCCTCGGCATCAACGCGGAAAATCACCTGCACAAATCAAGCGCATCACAGGCAAAGGCTCCAGAGACTGCAGATGCTCTAAAGACTTCTCTAGGAAACGCTTCAATGGATCACGCTTAGAGAAAACCTTGACCACGGCGGCTCTCAAATACGCTTGCAACGCTTCCCTGACAACCTCCAAAGGTTTGCACAGACGTTCAGCTACCAACTGCCTTTCAAGACAAGAAAGCCCACTCAAGGCAGCAGGCTTTCAGACATCCATTCCACACATCTCCTAGAGCTCAGGGGCCACCACTGCTCTGGCAACCACCTGCTGGGCAAGCACACCTAAACATGGGCCTCTGCACACACCCACCTGCCCGCCTCTCCTCCTGCCTTTCACAGACAGCTCTGCAGCACCACAGAAGAAGGAAGCAAGTACATTCAAGAGCTCCTTACACTCAAGGTGTGCTTTGAAAACATTGGCCAGACATTTTGCACAAGGCCACCGACCACAATCAAGGGAGCTCCTGCTTTTTTCAGAGAAAGAGAGAGGGCGCGGGGCTGGGGGTGGGCGGGGGTGAAGAGATCAAGAAATGAGCAGCCACAGAAATGAAACTATTTTCTCCTTTCGACACAATTGGTCCAGGCCAGGGACGGAGAGCACTGCTGGGGGAGAAATCTGGGATGTGTCTCTTTCCAGGCGGCACTTGTGAAGAAGGATCGCTTTACAGCTGGTGAAGAACATGACTACAAGTTTCAAGCAACAACTTCTGGCAAGTGCAACAGGGGAAAAGAGGAACTGGGCTTTCCAGGCTACCTCTGGCCTGCAATTCCGCCGCCATGCTCTGCCCTTTTGCAAAAGGACACAGTGCAAACGGCAGAAAATGGCCCTCCTGTGGCCACCGTGGCCTTGAGGGGACCCCAGGCCTGGCAGGAGGAGGGGGCTGGAGCCCAGGGCACACGAGGGCAGCTGCAGGGCAGTCCCGCTGCCCCAGGAAAAGCCTTGCTCTCTGGCAAGCAAAAGGCCCTTCAGGGCAATGGGGCCTTCAGGGCCTCCTGGGCCGCCCTCTCAGCCACACCGGCACCGGCGGCCGTTGGTGACGTCACCGGCCTGCCGTTAGGCAAGCAGGCACCTCTGCGGCTGGCCCACAGCTCGCTCAGCACCTACAGATTCTCGCAGCAAGCCTGCTTGGGAGAGGAGGAGGCGGCAAAGAGTGACGAGTGCCCACATTGGGTGGGACGAGTGCCCACATTGGGTGGGCCCAGCCACAAGAGGCTCCTTGGAAGCCCCGAGGATGCCCAAACACACCCAAAAGCGCAAGTGGCTGGACACCAGCAGCAGCAGCCATGGCGGGCGAGTGGAGCCCATGGAGGTCGACCCGCCGCACAAGAGGGACAACGTAGAGCCCATGGAGGTCGACCTGCCGCAGACCAGGGACGAGGGAGAGCCCATGGAGGTCGATGCCCCCACGGACGACCAAGAGCCCATGGAGGTCGATCCATCTCCCGCAGCCATGACGGGGCACACCTCCCCCATGGCCAGGCTGCCTCCAGCAGCACTGTGCCCAAAGCGCCGCAGGACCCCCGCCGCCTCTCAGGGACCCTCCGCAAAGCCAGGGCCCAGCAAGCGGCGCCAGTCCCGCAGACGACGCTAACCGTAAGTGGGCCATCCACACCGCCACGCGGCAGGCTCCGCAGCAAGATCAGACGGCTCTCAAGCCGCTGAGGAGCCCTGCTTTCCCCTTCCCCTAGACCCTGACCCTCACCAAGGGGGGACATCTCCTCTGCCCTCACGCCTGGGCAAGAGGAAAGGAGAGGGAGAGGGAGAGCGAGACGGAGAGGGAGAGGAAAGGGGCTGCCACCTTCTGCCCGACAGCCCCACAGCACCAGCAGGAGACCTTGCCGCTCCCTACAACTCCCCGAGAGGAGCTTGGAGCCAGGTGGCCCTTGCTCTCTTCTCCCAAGTCACCAGGGATAGGACAACAGAGAAAACGGCCTCCAGTTGTGCCAGGCGACCTTTAGATGGGCTGGTAGCAAAGATTTCCTCACCAAAAGGGTTTAGCTGGGGACTTGGCAGCACCACCTTGAGCTTCCACTTCTTTTCCAACCTCAACCATTCGATGCTTTCTATTTCAGAGCTGTGGGGAAGAGGCGAGGAGAGGGGCTGCCATCTTCACGCCGGCAGCCCCATAGTACCAGCAGGAGTCCCTCCCAGATGGCTGGAGACGGACGGAGAGCGACGGAGACCACCAGAGACCGCCGCAGGACACCATCGGAGACCGCCGGAGACGACCAGACACTGGTGGTGTCCGGCGGTCTCCGGTGGTCTCGCACCGGAGACCATCGCAGTCCGCTGGAAACCGCCGGAGTCCATCGGAGACCATCGGAGACCACCAGGCACCGCTGGAGATCGCCAGAGACCACAGGAGACCACCGGAGACCGTCAGAGACCGCCAGACACCGCTGGAGACCGCTGCACAACGCCGCAGCCTCTTGGACTCCCCTGCAGCGCCACCCAGGTTATTGGGGCCTGGACTTGGCAGCGTTTCACTCTGAGGATGAGAAAGCCAGTGCGGGGTGGCTGTCCTCAGCTAGCCCTCCCCTCAGCTAACCAAGGGGTGGCTGAAGAAGAAGCCAGACCCACCCTGGCCGTGCCCACACAATAGCAACAGGGCACCAAAGACGGCAGACGCCCCATCCACAGAAACATTCGAGATGCACACACAGCTCTTCCTTTGCACAAGCACAAGAGTTCCACTCTGACACAAAGAAGTTTGGGCAAGACTGGCCAAGAAACAACTCGAAAAAATACAAAAAACAATCAAAAACAATCAAAGCCAGTTAAAAAGACAAGAACAAACCCAAGAAAAAGCAGGAGCCCTTGCCATCGCACAACTTCCTCCGAAGCATCCCCACCAAGCTCCTCGTCAGCCACCTCTACCAGCACGGGATGCCAGCCCTGCAGAGGACGAGCAAGCAGGCAAAAGTGGAAGAGCTGAAAGCGTAAGTGTGGCCAGCAGCCTGCCTCTCGAGCAGCAGCCCTGACCGCTGCCTCAGAGCGCCGCCAAAGCTGTGCAACACAGCCGCTGCCTCCCACCTGCCTTAGCCGAGCTTCGGCCATGCCTCTGGGCAACACCTGCTTTCTTAACGTTGTCTTCTGTTCCCTCAGGGTGGACGACAAGTTGCCTGCGGCCAAAGGCCTCCTCCTGAAACGCCTCCTCTCCATCCTGCGCCACATCCGCCGCAACGCGTCCACCAGCAGGAGGAGCTGCACCAACCTGGCCATCTGCGCTGGGACAAACCTGATGAGCCCACCTCAGGAGGACCTGCTGCTGCTGCTGGAGGCCATGCTGGAGGGGATGGAGAAGGTACGCTGTCTCGAGCAGCCGCCTGCAGCTTTCCAGGCCCATCACAGCTTGGAGCCTCAGACGTCCCTGCCTGCCTCCTCTCTTCAGCAAAAGCTGCTGGGCTGCCTGCCTGCAAGAGCAGCCCCACAGCCACAGCCTGCCTTCTGCAGGGAGCCAAGGGGGAGCAGTGGCAAAGGCTGCTCCACACCTTTTCAGCCACCTGCCCTGAAAGCAAGGCTCTCACGTGTGCAGGTCAAGGGGCTGCTGGACTTCCTGGTGGAGAGAGAAACACTGGGCAATCTCTGGGGCCAAGACGTCTGGCCTTTCCACTCCCTCAGATGAGGAGTCGCCAGCAGCCATGGACACAGCCACAGGTAGCAGGAGGGACTGAGCGTTCTCCCAGCCTGAGCGCAAAGCTGCTGCAGGGCTTTGGGTGGCATTTGCTTTAGCTCTTGTCCACTTCCCACAAGTCACTTTGCTGCACGGGTTTTTGCTTTCCAGAGTTGCCTTTGCAAGAGCAGGAGTAGATCCGGTGGGAAGATGGGAAACGGCAGAGGTAGGGCAGGTCCACAAACCCTGGCACAAGGCGTCTCGTCTAGGAGGAGTTCCTGAGGAGTCCAAGCAGCTGCTCTGCCTCTTCCTGGTATTTTTTCTCTGTTGCCTTTGGGTAGGGCAAGGGACACCACTGCTAACGCCAACATTTCTGCTTTAGGCACCCGCTGCTTTGCCTCCCACCGCCCCAGAGACCACGGGAGACTCCCCGGCATGCGCACAACAACTAAAGAGCCTTTCCCACGAAAGAAGGTAAAAGGAGCCAGCTTTCCTTCCGTCAAGACCTCAGGAATCCAGCTCATGCCGCCTTGACCTATCTAACCCCACTGCGCCATGGAAAGCTTTGCAGGCTCCCTCCAGGAAACCGAAACCCCAAGAAAAAGGAAGAGAGAAGAGGCCTGGCACGAGGAGAGGCAACGCCAAAAAGAAGAGAACAGAAGGAAGAGCGCAAAAGACGGGGACGGAAAAAGAGGAGGGAGAAGCCCAGGTGAGTCCCAGGCTCTGCTGCCCATCTTGCCCAGCTGGGCAAACTGCTCTGCTCAGCCTTTGCAAAGAACTCCACGGCAGCTCCCCAGGGGCTCCCCACGGAGCTCTGCTGCGTGCCACAGGGGCGCTGCGCATCTCGGCACACGCACAGTCTCCAAGGGCATTTCCCAGGGGGATACGGCGCCAGAGCCATCCCCTTGACAATGCCCGCAAGAGCTCTCTCTTCTGGCCTACAAACAACTCCTTGTCGACTCTGTTTCCCAAAGAAAGGGCAACCAAGTCCTGCCTTCCTGGCTTCATCACTGCTTTCTGACTCTGTCGTTGCAGGTGCCGCTTTCCTGGCAGGAGCCGAAGCCCTGCCATTCCTGGGCTCCCCCACCTCATCTCTGTCCACAATAAAAGGCTGTTTTCTCCCATCTGACTGTGTCTGTCGTTGGCTGTTCTGGAGTGAGAGCTCTTGTTTTGTGAGGGTGCTCGTGAGCATCTGCTCTGCCACAGATATGAGCTAAAGACAATAAAACCTTGTTCCCACTTGTAACCCTTCTGGTGCGTGTCCTTGCAAGTGCTTTTGGAGATGAAAAATCTCTGGCATTTCAGGCTCATCATGATTTGACTCATTGGGAAGCAAGGAGAAGGGGAGGAAGGGAAGGGGAGGAAGGGAAGGGGAGGAAGGGAAGGGGAGGAAGGGAAGGGGAGGAAGGGAAGGGGAAGGGAAAATCTGTTGTAGTTGTTTTGTGAGCACGAGTAGCAAGAAAGACATGCAGAGCAACAAACACAGCAAGCCTCTCGCTTTCTTCATCAACAAACTCAATCCTTAGGCACACTCAGAAAGGTTCAGCATCTACAGATCATGGGCCTAGGCTCAAAAAGGAATGTTTCTTCTCCACATGGACACAAACTCAGGAAATAACACTAGCGGCAATGGTGCTGACAGGGAGAGAGATGACGAGAGGCACTTCCAAAGGGAGCATGTTGCAGCTTGACCTGCCCAGGGACCACCGCCTCCCATTACAGAAAGACATTTCAAAAGGAGCATTTGCCTGGCACTTTCACCATTCAAATGCTACATGCACATTAACAAAGGACTACATACTATTCCACCTCCCAGGTTTTCCCAGCAAGTTTAATGTTTCCACCATGTGAAGGATTGCAAAACAAGTTTTCCATAGAGCAGAGCAATCAAGAAACAAGAACTTCCTCCCACACCAATCACAAGCTTGTCGCCATCCTTAGTTGGTGAAACTGTGACCCAAGCACACTCGGACAAAGCAGAAAAAAAACTTTCCTCATTTCACAAGGGCAAGGAAGTAGAATCGCTCTCACCTCAAAGGTACTCAAGGGCAATTTGCATCCATGCATGGTTACACATACATATCTGTAACATATGGTTACACATACATTACCCACCTTTTTTCTCTTGGATTTCAACGAAAAAGTAAAATGGGATGGAAGCTGGCTTGCTTTCTAACATCTAGAGGGATGGACGGAATGGAGCCCAGGGAGACAGGCAGTCGGGGCAGAGCAGCCTGCGCAGGGAATCCTCCCAGTTTCACTTGGGCACAGCAAGGCTCTTGGAAAAACACACAGACACCTGCCCCTTTGACAAGCCTCACTTTGCCCTAAGACACTGCCCACAAACAACAGACTGCACTCTTCAAACTGCTCCAACAACCAGTCCCAAAACTCCTCGTCCCTCCTCACATAGAATCACAGAATCATTTAGCTTGGAAAAGACCCTTGGGATCATTGAACAAAAAGCTGACAGAAAAGTGCAAAATACGTGCTAAGGCAACCAAGAAAGCTTGGAAACAAAGCCAAGGCTCCCCAAGGGTTATGTTCGGGGCTCATCCCAAGCAAGCGCAGCTGGCAACTTGGAAACCTGCCATCCTCGTGCCCACGATTGCCTGACGGAAGGCTCCAAAACCAAAGTGCGCAGGCAACTCGTACCGAAACCCAGCAAAAGGATCGAGAGCGGCTGCCTAGCAAAGGCAAGTTTCTGGGGCCGAAGAAAATACAGGAGGCAGAATGCAACACAAACCCCAACAAGAGCTGCAGGGCATCTCCACAGTTGAAAGGCATCTCTTGACAGAAGGCAGCTGTCAACAGCTGTCTCTTCCCTCTCCTTCCTGCCAAGAGGAGGAAAGGAAAGAGAGGAAGGAAGGAAGGAGGAGGGAGACAAGGAAGGGAAGAAGAGGAAGGAAATCAGGCTCACCCAGTGCAAAGCCATAGCCATCCACGCTGAAGGGAGCACTCCGGCCTTTTGGGAATCCTTCTTTTCTGCTCCTTGGCTCGGCCACCAGCCTGACAGCTTGGCCCTTCAGCAGCAGCCTTGCTCTCCCCGATGGAAGCAGGGCGCTCCACATCACTCTTAGCTGCACTCCATTTGATGGCCTTCCACTGCCAGGCAGGACCAACGGAGGTTGGCAGGCACTTCTGGGGGCTGCACTTCACTGCCACAGAGAGCAATCCATGCATGTCCCACCTGGCGATCCTTTGAGACAAAAAGCACGGGGGGAGTTGAAAAGAGTTACTCTCAGAGGAATGAAACCAAGGATCCATCCAATCTGCCACCCTCCAACAGACACGCTAGAGCACGTGCTGAAAAAGCAGCCACCTAGAACCAACAAATAGGCAACACCCCCTTCCTGGCCCTGGGCCCTCTCTTCCTGCCCTGCAGTGGAAAAAAGCACATCAGTTATTTCCATTTCTCTCAGCGAGACTGAAAGCTTTTCACTGCACTTTCCACCCAACTCCTTGCCTCGGCATCAACGCGGAAAATCACCTGCACAAATCAAGCGCATCACAGGCAAAGGCTCCAGAGACTGCAGATGCTCTAAAGACTTCTCTAGGAAACGCTTCAATGGATCACGCTTAGAGAAAACCTTGACCACGGCGGCTCTCAAATACGTTTGCAACGCTTCCCTGACAACCTCCAAAGGTTTGCACAGACGTTCAGCTACCAACTGCCTTTCAAGACAAGAAAGCCCACTCAAGGCAGCAGGCTTTCAGACATCCATTCCACACATCTCCTAGAGCTCAGGGGCCACCACTGCTCTGGCAACCACCTGCTGGGCAAGCACACCTAAACATGGGCCTCTGCACACACCCACCTGCCCACCTCTCCTCCTGCCTTTCACAGACAGCTCTGCAGCACCACAGAAGAAGGAAGCAAGTACATTCAAGAGCTCCTTACACTCAAGGTGTGCTTTGAAAACATTGGCCAGACATTTTGCACAAGGCCACCGACCACAATCAAGGGAGCTCCTGCTTTTTTCAGAGAAAGAGAGAGGGCGCGGGGCTGGGGGTGGGCGGGGGTGAAGAGATCAAGAAATGAGCAGCCACAGAAATGAAACTATTTTCTCCTTTCGACACAATTGGTCCAGGCCAGGGACGGAGAGCACTGCTGGGGGAGAAATCTGGGATGTGTCTCTTTCCAGGCGGCACTTGTGAAGAAGGATCGCTTTACAGCTGGTGAAGAACATGACTACAAGTTTCAAGCAACAACTTCTGGCAAGTGCAACAGGGGAAAAGAGGAACTGGGCTTTCCAGGCTACCTCTGGCCTGCAATTCCGCCGCCATGCTCTGCCCTTTTGCAAAAGGACACAGTGCAAACGGCAGAAAATGGCCCTCCTGTGGCCACCGTGGCCTTGAGGGGACCCCAGGCCTGGCAGGAGGAGGGGGCTGGAGCCCAGGGCACACGAGGGCAGCTGCAGGGCAGTCCCGCTGCCCCAGGAAAAGCCTTGCTCTCTGGCAAGCAAAAGGCCCTTCAGGGCAATGGGGCCTTCAGGGCCTCCTGGGCCGCCCTCTCAGCCACACCGGCACCGGCGGCCGTTGGTGACGTCACCGGCCTGCCGTTAGGCAAGCAGGCACCTCTGCGGCTGGCCCACAGCTCGCTCAGCACCTACAGATTCTCGCAGCAAGCCTGCTTGGGAGAGGAGGAGGCGGCAAAGAGTGACGAGTGCCCACATTGGGTGGGCCGAGTGCCCACATTGGGTGGGCCCAGCCACAAGAGGCTCCTTGGAAGCCCCGAGGATGCCCAAACACACCCAAAAGCGCAAGTGGCTGGACACCAGCAGCAGCAGCCATGGCGGGCGAGTGGAGCCCATGGAGGTCGACCCGCCGCACAAGAGGGACAACGTAGAGCCCATGGAGGTCGACCTGCCGCAGACCAGGGACGAGGGAGAGCCCATGGAGGTCGATGCCCCCACGGACGACCAAGAGCCCATGGAGGTCGATCCATCTCCCGCAGCCATGACGGGGCACACCTCCCCCATGGCCAGGCTGCCTCCAGCAGCACTGTGCCCAAAGCGCCGCAGGACCCCCGCCGCCTCTCAGGGACCCTCCGCAAAGCCAGGGCCCAGCAAGCGGCGCCAGTCCCGCAGACGACGCTAACCGTAAGTGGGCCATCCACACCGCCACGCGGCAGGCTCCGCAGCAAGATCAGACGGCTCTCAAGCCGCTGAGGAGCCCTGCTTTCCCCTTCCCCTAGACCCTGACCCTCACCAAGGGGGGACATCTCCTCTGCCCTCACGCCTGGGCAAGAGGAAAGGAGAGGGAGAGGGAGAGCGAGACGGAGAGGGAGAGGAAAGAGGCTGCCACCTTCTGCCCGACAGCCCCACAGCACCAGCAGGAGACCTTGCCGCTCCCTACAACTCCCCGAGAGGAGCTTGGAGCCAGGTGGCCCTTGCTCTCTTCTCCCAAGTCACCAGGGATAGGACAACAGAGAAAACGGCCTCCAGTTGTGCCAGGCGACCTTTAGATGGGCTGGTAGCAAAGATTTCCTCACCAAAAGGGTTTAGCTGGGGACTTGGCAGCACCACCTTGAGCTTCCACTTCTTTTCCAACCTCAACCATTCGATGCTTTCTATTTCAGAGCTGTGGGGAAGAGGCGAGGAGAGGGGCTGCCATCTTCAGGCCGGCAGCCCCATAGTACCAGCAGGAGTCCCTCCCAGATGGCTGGAGACGGACGGAGAGCGACGGAGACCACCAGAGACCGCCGCAGGACACCATCGGAGACCGCCGGAGACGACCAGACACTGGTGGTGTCCGGCGGTCTCCGGTGGTCTCGCACCGGAGACCATCGCAGTCCGCTGGAAACCGCCGGAGTCCATCGGAGACCATCGGAGACCACCAGGCACCGCTGGAGATCGCCAGAGACCACAGGAGACCACCGGAGACCGTCAGAGACCACCAGACACCGCTGGAGACCGCTGCACAACGCCGCAGCCTCTTGGACTCCCCTGCAGCGCCACCCAGGTTATTGGGGCCTGGACTTGGCAGCGTTTCACTCTGAGGATGAGAAAGCCAGTGCGGGGTGGCTGTCCTCAGCTAGCCCTCCCCTCAGCTAACCAAGGGGTGGCTGAAGAAGAAGCCAGACCCACCCTGGCCGTGCCCACACAATAGCAACAGGGCACCAAAGACGGCAGACGCCCCATCCACAGAAACATTCGAGATGCACACACAGCTCTTCCTTTGCACAAGCACAAGAGTTCCACTCTGACACAAAGAAGTTTGGGCAAGACTGGCCAAGAAACAACTCGAAAAAATACAAAAAACAATCAAAAACAATCAAAGCCAGTTAAAAAGACAAGAACAAACCCAAGAAAAAGCAGGAGCCCTTGCCATCGCACAACTTCCTCCAAAGCATCCCCACCAAGCTCCTCGTCAGCCACCTCTACCAGCACGGGATGCCAGCCCTGCAGAGGACGAGCAAGCAGGCAAAAGTGGAAGAGCTGAAAGCGTAAGTGTGGCCAGCAGCCTGCCTCTCGAGCAGCAGCCCTGACCGCTGCCTCAGAGCGCCGCCAAAGCTGTGCAACACAGCCGCTGCCTCCCACCTGCCTTAGCCGAGCTTCGGCCATGCCTCTGGGCAACACCTGCTTTCTTAACGTTGTCTTCTGTTCCCTCAGGGTGGACGACAAGTTGCCTGCGGCCAAAGGCCTCCTCCTGAAACGCCTCCTCTCCATCCTGCGCCACATCCGCCGCAACGCGTCCACCAGCAGGAGGAGCTGCACCAACCTGGCCATCTGCGCTGGGACAAACCTGATGAGCCCACCTCAGGAGGACCTGCTGCTGCTGCTGGAGGCCATGCTGGAGGGGATGGAGAAGGTACGCTGTCTCGAGCAGCCGCCTGCAGCTTTCCAGGCCCATCACAGCTTGGAGCCTCAGACGTCCCTGCCTGCCTCCTCTCTTCAGCAAAAGCTGCTGGGCTGCCTGCCTGCAAGAGCAGCCCCACAGCCACAGCCTGCCTTCTGCAGGGAGCCAAGGGGGAGCAGTGGCAAAGGCTGCTCCACACCTTTTCAGCCACCTGCCCTGAAAGCAAGGCTCTCACGTGTGCAGGTCAAGGGGCTGCTGGACTTCCTGGTGGAGAGAGAAACACTGGGCAATCTCTGGGGCCAAGACGTCTGGCCTTTCCACTCCCTCAGATGAGGAGTCGCCAGCAGCCATGGACACAGCCACAGGTAGCAGGAGGGACTGAGCGTTCTCCCAGCCTGAGCGCAAAGCTGCTGCAGGGCTTTGGGTGGCATTTGCTTTAGCTCTTGTCCACTTCCCACAAGTCACTTTGCTGCACGGGTTTTTGCTTTCCAGAGTTGCCTTTGCAAGAGCAGGAGTAGATCCGGTGGGAAGATGGGAAACGGCAGAGGTAGGGCAGGTCCACAAACCCTGGCACAAGGCGTCTCGTCTAGGAGGAGTTCCTGAGGAGTCCAAGCAGCTGCTCTGCCTCTTCCTGGTATTTTTTCTCTGTTGCCTTTGGGTAGGGCAAGGGACACCACTGCTAACGCCAACATTTCTGCTTTAGGCACCCGCTGCTTTGCCTCCCACCGCCCCAGAGACCACGGGAGACTCCCCGGCATGCGCACAACAACTAAAGAGCCTTTCCCACGAAAGAAGGTAAAAGGAGCCAGCTTTCCTTCCGTCAAGACCTCAGGAATCCAGCTCATGCCGCCTTGACCTATCTAACCCCACTGCGCCATGGAAAGCTTTGCAGGCTCCCTCCAGGAAACCGAAACCCCAAGAAAAAGGAAGAGAGAAGAGGCCTGGCACGAGGAGAGGCAACGCCAAAAAGAAGAGAACAGAAGGAAGAGCGCAAAAGACGGGGACGGAAAAAGAGGAGGGAGAAGCCCAGGTGAGTCCCAGGCTCTGCTGCCCATCTTGCCCAGCTGGGCAAACTGCTCTGCTCAGCCTTTGCAAAGAACTCCACGGCAGCTCCCCAGGGGCTCCCCACGGAGCTCTGCTGCGTGCCACAGGGGCACTGCGCATCTCGGCACACGCACAGTCTCCAAGGGCATTTCCCAGGGGGATACGGCGCCAGAGCCATCCCCTTGACAATGCCCGCAAGAGCTCTCTCTTCTGGCCTACAAACAACTCCTTGTCGACTCTGTTTCCCAAAGAAAGGGCAACCAAGTCCTGCCTTCCTGGCTTCATCACTGCTTTCTGACTCTGTCGTTGCAGGTGCCGCTTTCCTGGCAGGAGCCGAAGCCCTGCCATTCCTGGGCTCCCCCACCTCATCTCTGTCCACAATAAAAGGCTGTTTTCTCCCATCTGACTGTGTCTGTCGTCGGCTGTTCTGGAGTGAGAGCTCTTGTTTTGTGAGGGTGCTCGTGAGCATCTGCTCTGCCACAGATATGAGCTAAAGACAATAAAACCTTGTTCCCACTTGTAACCCTTCTGGTGCGTGTCCTTGCAAGTGCTTTTGGAGATGAAAAATCTCTGGCATTTCAGGCTCATCATGATTTGACTCATTGGGAAGCAAGGAGAAGGGGAGGAAGGGAAGGGGAGGAAGGGAAGGGGAGGAAGGGAAGGGGAGGAAGGGAAGGGGAGGAAGGGAAGGGGAGGAAGGGAAGGGGAGGAAGGGAAGGGGAAGGGAGGGCAAGGGAAAATCTGTTGTAGTTGTTTTGTGAGCACGAGTAGCAAGAAAGACATGCAGAGCAACAAACACAGCAAGCCTCTCGCTTTCTTCATCAACAAACTCAATCCTTAGGCACACTCAGAAAGGTTCAGCATCTACAGATCATGGGCCTAGGCTCAAAAAGGAATGTTTCTTCTCCACATGGACACAAACTCAGGAAATAACACTAGCGGCAATGGTGCTGACAGGGAGAGAGATGACGAGAGGCACTTCCAAAGGGAGCATGTTGCAGCTTGACCTGCCCAGGGACCACCGCCTCCCATTACAGAAAGACATTTCAAAAGGAGCATTTGCCTGGCACTTTCACCATTCAAATGCTACATGCACATTAACAAAGGACTACATACTATTCCACCTCCCAGGTTTTCCCAGCAAGTTTAATGTTTCCACCATGTGAAGGATTGCAAAACAAGTTTTCCATAGAGCAGAGCAATCAAGAAACAAGAACTTCCTCCCACACCAATCACAAGCTTGTCGCCATCCTTAGTTGGTGAAACTGTGACCCAAGCACACTCGGACAAAGCAGAAAAAAAACTTTCCTCATTTCACAAGGGCAAGGAAGTAGAATCGCTCTCACCTCAAAGGTACTCAAGGGCAATTTGCATCCATGCATGGTTACACATACATATCTGTAACATATGGTTACACATACATTACCCACCTTTTTTCTCTTGGATTTCAACGAAAAAGTAAAATGGGATGGAAGCTGGCTTGCTTTCTAACATCTAGAGGGATGGACGGAATGGAGCCCAGGGAGACAGGCAGTCGGGGCAGAGCAGCCTGCGCAGGGAATCCTCCCAGTTTCACTTGGGCACAGCAAGGCTCTTGGAAAAACACACAGACACCTGCCCCTTTGACAAGCCTCACTTTGCCCTAAGACACTGCCCACAAACAACAGACTGCACTCTTCAAACTGCTCCAACAACCAGTCCCAAAACTCCTCGTCCCTCCTCACATAGAATCACAGAATCATTTAGCTTGGAAAAGACCCTTGGGATCATTGAACAAAAAGCTGACAGAAAAGTGCAAAATACGTGCTAAGGCAACCAAGAAAGCTTGGAAACAAAGCCAAGGCTCCCCAAGGGTTATGTTCGGGGCTCATCCCAAGCAAGCGCAGCTGGCAACTTGGAAACCTGCCATCCTCGTGCCCACGATTGCCTGACGGAAGGCTCCAAAACCAAAGTGCGCAGGCAACGCGTACCGAAACCCAGCAAAAGGATCGAGAGCGGCTGCCTAGCAAAGGCAAGTTTCTGGGGCCGAAGAAAATACAGGAGGCAGAATGCAACACAAACCCCAACAAGAGCTGCAGGGCATCTCCACAGTTGAAAGGCATCTCTTGACAGAAGGCAGCTGTCAACAGCTGTCTCTTCCCTCTCCTTCCTGCCAAGAGGAGGAAAGGAAAGAGAGGAAGGAAGGAAGGAGGAGGGAGACAAGGAAGGGAAGAAGAGGAAGGAAATCAGGCTCACCCAGTGCAAAGCCATAGCCATCCACGCTGAAGGGAGCACTCCGGCCTTTTGGGAATCCTTCTTTTCTGCTCCTTGGCTCGGCCACCAGCCTGACAGCTTGGCCCTTCAGCAGCAGCCTTGCTCTCCCCGATGGAAGCAGGGCGCTCCACATCACTCTTAGCTGCACTCCATTTGATGGCCTTCCACTGCCAGGCAGGACCAACGGAGGTTGGCAGGCACTTCTGGGGGCTGCACTTCACTGCCACAGAGAGCAATCCATGCATGTCCCACCTGGCGATCCTTTGAGACAAAAAGCACGGGGGGAGTTGAAAAGAGTTACTCTCAGAGGAATGAAACCAAGGATCCATCCAATCTGCCACCCTCCAACAGACACGCTAGAGCACGTGCTGAAAAAGCAGCCACCTAGAACCAACAAATAGGCAACACCCCCTTCCTGGCCCTGGGCCCTCTCTTCCTGCCCTGCAGTGGAAAAAAGCACATCAGTTATTTCCATTTCTCTCAGCGAGACTGAAAGCTTTTCACTGCACTTTCCACCCAACTCCTTGCCTCGGCATCAACGCGGAAAATCACCTGCACAAATCAAGCGCATCACAGGCAAAGGCTCCAGAGACTGCAGATGCTCTAAAGACTTCTCTAGGAAACGCTTCAATGGATCACGCTTAGAGAAAACCTTGACCACGGCGGCTCTCAAATACGTTTGCAACGCTTCCCTGACAACCTCCAAAGGTTTGCACAGACGTTCAGCTACCAACTGCCTTTCAAGACAAGAAAGCCCACTCAAGGCAGCAGGCTTTCAGACATCCATTCCACACATCTCCTAGAGCTCAGGGGCCACCACTGCTCTGGCAACCACCTGCTGGGCAAGCACACCTAAACATGGGCCTCTGCACACACCCACCTGCCCACCTCTCCTCCTGCCTTTCACAGACAGCTCTGCAGCACCACAGAAGAAGGAAGCAAGTACATTCAAGAGCTCCTTACACTCAAGGTGTGCTTTGAAAACATTGGCCAGACATTTTGCACAAGGCCACCAACCACAATCAAGGGAGCTCCTGCTTTTTTCAGAGAAAGAGAGAGGGCGCGGGGCTGGGGGTGGGCGGGGGTGAAGAGATCAAGAAATGAGCAGCCACAGAAATGAAACTATTTTCTCCTTTCGACACAATTGGTCCAGGCCAGGGACGGAGAGCACTGCTGGGGGAGAAATCTGGGATGTGTCTCTTTCCAGGCGGCACTTGTGAAGAAGGATCGCTTTACAGCTGGTGAAGAACATGACTACAAGTTTCAAGCAACAACTTCTGGCAAGTGCAACAGGGGAAAAGAGGAACTGGGCTTTCTAGGCTACCTCTGGCCTGCAATTCCGCCGCCATGCTCTGCCCTTTTGCAAAAGGACACAGTGCAAACGGCAGAAAATGGCCCTCCTGTGGCCACCGTGGCCTTGAGGGGACCCCAGGCCTGGCAGGAGGAGGGGGCTGGAGCCCAGGGCACACGAGGGCAGCTGCAGGGCAGTCCCGCTGCCCCAGGAAAAGCCTTGCTCTCTGGCAAGCAAAAGGCCCTTCAGGGCAATGGGGCCTTCAGGGCCTCCTGGGCCGCCCTCCCAGCCACACCGGCGGCCGTTGGTGACGTCACCGGCCTGCCGTTAGGCAAGCAGGCACCTCTGCGGCTGGCCCACAGCTCGCTCAGCACCTACAGATTCTCGCAGCAAGCCTGCTTGGGAGAGGAGGAGGCGGCAAAGAGTGACGAGTGCCCACATTGGGTGGGACGAGTGCCCACATTGGGTGGGCCCAGCCACAAGAGGCTCCTTGGAAGCCCCGAGGATGCCCAAACACACCCAAAAGCGCAAGTGGCTGGACACCAGCAGCAGCAGCCATGGCGGGCGAGTGGAGCCCATGGAGGTCGACCCGCCGCACAAGAGGGACAACGTAGAGCCCATGGAGGTCGACCTGCCGCAGACCAGGGACGAGGGAGAGCCCATGGAGGTCGATGCCCCCACGGACGACCAAGAGCCCATGGAGGTCGATCCATCTCCCGCAGCCATGACGGGGCACACCTCCCCCATGGCCAGGCTGCCTCCAGCAGCACTGTGCCCAAAGCGCCGCAGGACCCCCGCCGCCTCTCAGGGACCCTCCGCAAAGCCAGGGCCCAGCAAGCGGCGCCAGTCCCGCAGACGACGCTAACCGTAAGTGGGCCATCCACACCGCCACGCGGCAGGCTCCGCAGCAAGATCAGACGGCTCTCAAGCCGCTGAGGAGCCCTGCTTTCCCCTTCCCCTAGACCCTGACCCTCACCAAGGGGGGACATCTCCTCTGCCCTCACGCCTGGGCAAGAGGAAAGGAGAGGGAGAGGGAGAGCGAGACGGAGAGGGAGAGGAAAGGGGCTGCCACCTTCTGCCCGACAGCCCCACAGCACCAGCAGGAGACCTTGCCGCTCCCTACAACTCCCCGAGAGGAGCTTGGAGCCAGGTGGCCCTTGCTCTCTTCTCCCAAGTCACCAGGGATAGGACAACAGAGAAAACGGCCTCCAGTTGTGCCAGGCGACCTTTAGATGGGCTGGTAGCAAAGATTTCCTCACCAAAAGGGTTTAGCTGGGGACTTGGCAGCACCACCTTGAGCTTCCACTTCTTTTCCAACCTCAACCATTCGATGCTTTCTATTTCAGAGCTGTGGGGAAGAGGCGAGGACAGGGGCTGCCATCTTCAGGCCGGCAGCCCCATAGTACCAGCAGGAGTCCCTCCCAGATGGCTGGAGACGGACGGAGAGCGACGGAGACCACCAGAGACCGCCGCAGGACACCATCGGAGACCGCCGGAGACGACCAGACACTGGTGGTGTCCGGCGGTCTCCGGTGGTCTCGCACCGGAGACCATCGCAGTCCGCTGGAAACCGCCGGAGTCCATCGGAGACCATCGGAGACCACCAGGCACCGCTGGAGATCGCCAGAGACCACAGGAGACCACCGGAGACCGTCAGAGACCGCCAGACACCGCTGGAGACCGCTGCACAACGCCGCAGCCTCTTGGACTCCCCTGCAGCGCCACCCAGGTTATTGGGGCCTGGACTTGGCAGCGTTTCACTCTGAGGATGAGAAAGCCAGTGCGGGGTGGCTGTCCTCAGCTAGCCCTCCCCTCAGCTAACCAAGGGGTGGCTGAAGAAGAAGCCAGACCCACCCTGGCCGTGCCCACACAATAGCAACAGGGCACCAAAGACGGCAGACGCCCCATCCACAGAAACATTCGAGATGCACACACAGCTCTTCCTTTGCACAAGCACAAGAGTTCCACTCTGACACAAAGAAGTTTGGGCAAGACTGGCCAAGAAACAACTCAAAAAAATACAAAAAACAATCAAAAACAATCAAAGCCAGTTAAAAAGACAAGAACAAACCCAAGAAAAAGCAGGAGCCCTTGCCATCGCACAACTTCCTCCAAAGCATCCCCACCAAGCTCCTCGTCAGCCACCTCTACCAGCACGGGATGCCAGCCCTGCAGAGGACGAGCAAGCAGGCAAAAGTGGAAGAGCTGAAAGCGTAAGTGTGGCCAGCAGCCTGCCTCTCGAGCAGCAGCCCTGACCGCTGCCTCAGAGCGCCGCCAAAGCTGTGCAACACAGCCGCTGCCTCCCACCTGCCTTAGCCGAGCTTCGGCCATGCCTCTGGGCAACACCTGCTTTCTTAACGTTGTCTTCTGTTCCCTCAGGGTGGACGACAAGTTGCCTGCGGCCAAAGGCCTCCTCCTGAAACGCCTCCTCTCCATCCTGCGCCACATCCGCCGCAACGCGTCCACCAGCAGGAGGAGCTGCACCAACCTGGCCATCTGCGCTGGGACAAACCTGATGAGCCCACCTCAGGAGGACCTGCTGCTGCTGCTGCTGCTGGAGGCCATGCTGGAGGGGATGGAGAAGGTACGCTGTCTCGAGCAGCCGCCTGCAGCTTTCCAGGCCCATCACAGCTTGGAGCCTCAGACGTCCCTGCCTGCCTCCTCTCTTCAGCAAAAGCTGCTGGGCTGCCTGCCTGCAAGAGCAGCCCCACAGCCACAGCCTGCCTTCTGCAGGGAGCCAAGGGGGAGCAGTGGCAAAGGCTGCTCCACACCTTTTCAGCCACCTGCCCTGAAAGCAAGGCTCTCACGTGTGCAGGTCAAGGGGCTGCTGGACTTCCTGGTGGAGAGAGAAACACTGGGCAATCTCTGGGGCCAAGACGTCTGGCCTTTCCACTCCCTCAGATGAGGAGTCGCCAGCAGCCATGGACACAGCCACAGGTAGCAGGAGGGACTGAGCGTTCTCCCAGCCTGAGCGCAAAGCTGCTGCAGGGCTTTGGGTGGCATTTGCTTTAGCTCTTGTCCACTTCCCACAAGTCACTTTGCTGCACAGGTTTTTGCTTTCCAGAGTTGCCTTTGCAAGAGCAGGAGTAGATCCGGTGGGAAGATGGGAAACGGCAGAGGTAGGGCAGGTCCACAAACCCTGGCACAAGGCGTCTCGTCTAGGAGGAGTTCCTGAGGAGTCCAAGCAGCTGCTCTGCCTCTTCCTGGTATTTTTTCTCTGTTGCCTTTGGGTAGGGCAAGGGACACCACTGCTAACGCCAACATTTCTGCTTTAGGCACCCGCTGCTTTGCCTCCCACCGCCCCAGAGACCACGGGAGACTCCCCGGCATGCGCACAACAACTAAAGAGCCTTTCCCACGAAAGAAGGTAAAAGGAGCCAGCTTTCCTTCCGTCAAGACCTCAGGAATCCAGCTCATGCCGCCTTGACCTATCTAACCCCACTGCGCCATGGAAAGCTTTGCAGGCTCCCTCCAGGAAACCGAAACCCCAAGAAAAAGGAAGAGAGAAGAGGCCTGGCACGAGGAGAGGCAACGCCAAAAAGAAGAGAACAGAAGGAAGAGCGCAAAAGACGGGGACGGAAAAAGAGGAGGGAGAAGCCCAGGTGAGTCCCAGGCTCTGCTGCCCATCTTGCCCAGCTGGGCAAACTGCTCTGCTCAGCCTTTGCAAAGAACTCCACGGCAGCTCCCCAGGGGCTCCCCACGGAGCTCTGCTGCGTGCCACAGGGGCGCTGCGCATCTCGGCACACGCACAGTCTCCAAGGGCATTTCCCAGGGGGATACGGCGCCAGAGCCATCCCCTTGACAATGCCCGCAAGAGCTCTCTCTTCTGGCCTACAAACAACTCCTTGTCGACTCTGTTTCCCAAAGAAAGGGCAACCAAGTCCTGCCTTCCTGGCTTCATCACTGCTTTCTGACTCTGTCGTTGCAGGTGCCGCTTTCCTGGCAGGAGCCGAAGCCCTGCCATTCCTGGGCTCCCCCACCTCATCTCTGTCCACAATAAAAGGCTGTTTTCTCCCATCTGACTGTGTCTGTCGTCGGCTGTTCTGGAGTGAGAGCTCTTGTTTTGTGAGGGTGCTCGTGAGCATCTGCTCTGCCACAGATATGAGCTAAAGACAATAAAACCTTGTTCCCACTTGTAACCCTTCTGGTGCGTGTCCTTGCAAGTGCTTTTGGAGATGAAAAATCTCTGGCATTTCAGGCTCATCATGATTTGACTCATTGGGAAGCAAGGAGAAGGGGAGGAAGGGAAGGGGAGGAAGGGAAGGGGAGGAAGGGAAGGGGAGGAAGGGAAGGGGAGGAAGGGAAGGGGAGGAAGGGAAGGGGAGGAAGGGAAGGGGAGGAAGGGAAGGGGAGGAAGGGAAGGGGAGGAAGGGAAGGGGAAGGGAGGGCAAGGGAAAATCTGTTGTAGTTGTTTTGTGAGCACGAGTAGCAAGAAAGACATGCAGAGCAACAAACACAGCAAGCCTCTCGCTTTCTTCATCAACAAACTCAATCCTTAGGCACACTCAGAAAGGTTCAGCATCTACAGATCATGGGCCTAGGCTCAAAAAGGAATGTTTCTTCTCCACATGGACACAAACTCAGGAAATAACACTAGCGGCAATGGTGCTGACAGGGAGAGAGATGACGAGAGGCACTTCCAAAGGGAGCATGTTGCAGCTTGACCTGCCCAGGGACCACCGCCTCCCATTACAGAAAGACATTTCAAAAGGAGCATTTGCCTGGCACTTTCACCATTCAAATGCTACATGCACATTAACAAAGGACTACATACTATTCCACCTCCCAGGTTTTCCCAGCAAGTTTAATGTTTCCACCATGTGAAGGATTGCAAAACAAGTTTTCCATAGAGCAGAGCAATCAAGAAACAAGAACTTCCTCCCACACCAATCACAAGCTTGTCGCCATCCTTAGTTGGTGAAACTGTGACCCAAGCACACTCGGACAAAGCAGAAAAAAAACTTTCCTCATTTCACAAGGGCAAGGAAGTAGAATCGCTCTCACCTCAAAGGTACTCAAGGGCAATTTGCATCCATGCATGGTTACACATACATATCTGTAACATATGGTTACACATACATTACCCACCTTTTTTCTCTTGGATTTCAACGAAAAAGTAAAATGGGATGGAAGCTGGCTTGCTTTCTAACATCTAGAGGGATGGACGGAATGGAGCCCAGGGAGACAGGCAGTCGGGGCAGAGCAGCCTGCGCAGGGAATCCTCCCAGTTTCACTTGGGCACAGCAAGGCTCTTGGAAAAACACACAGACACCTGCCCCTTTGACAAGCCTCACTTTGCCCTAAGACACTGCCCACAAACAACAGACTGCACTCTTCAAACTGCTCCAACAACCAGTCCCAAAACTCCTCGTCCCTCCTCACATAGAATCACAGAATCATTTAGCTTGGAAAAGACCCTTGGGATCATTGAACAAAAAGCTGACAGAAAAGTGCAAAATACGTGCTAAGGCAACCAAGAAAGCTTGGAAACAAAGCCAAGGCTCCCCAAGGGTTATGTTCGGGGCTCATCCCAAGCACGCGCAGCTGGCAACTTGGAAACCTGCCATCCTCATGCCCACGATTGCCTGACGGAAGGCTCCAAAACCAAAGTGCGCAGGCAACTCGTACCGAAACCCAGCAAAAGGATCGAGAGCGGCTGCCTAGCAAAGGCAAGTTTCTGGGGCCGAAGAAAATACAGGAGGCAGAATGCAACACAAACCCCAACAAGAGCTGCAGGGCATCTCCACAGTTGAAAGGCATCTCTTGACAGAAGGCAGCTGTCAACAGCTGTCTCTTCCCTCTCCTTCCTGCCAAGAGGAGGAAAGGAAAGAGAGGAAGGAAGGAAGGAGGAGGGAGACAAGGAAGGGAAGAAGAGGAAGGAAATCAGGCTCACCCAGTGCAAAGCCATAGCCATCCACGCTGAAGGGAGCACTCCGGCCTTTTGGGAATCCTTCTTTTCTGCTCCTTGGCTCGGCCACCAGCCTGACAGCTTGGCCCTTCAGCAGCAGCCTTGCTCTCCCCGATGGAAGCAGGGCGCTCCACATCACTCTTAGCTGCACTCCATTTGATGGCCTTCCACTGCCAGGCAGGACCAACAGAGGTTGGCAGGCACTTCTGGGGGCTGCACTTCACTGCCACAGAGAGCAATCCATGCATGTCCCACCTGGCGATCCTTTGAGACAAAAAGCACGGGGGGAGTTGAAAAGAGTTACTCTCAGAGGAATGAAACCAAGGATCCATCCAATCTGCCACCCTCCAACAGACACGCTAGAGCACGTGCTGAAAAAGCAGCCACCTAGAACCAACAAATAGGCAACACCCCCTTCCTGGCCCTGGGCCCTCTCTTCCTGCCCTGCAGTGGAAAAAAGCACATCAGTTATTTCCATTTCTCTCAGCGAGACTGAAAGCTTTTCACTGCACTTTCCACCCAACTCCTTGCCTCGGCATCAACGCGGAAAATCACCTGCACAAATCAAGCGCATCACAGGCAAAGGCTCCAGAGACTGCAGATGCTCTAAAGACTTCTCTAGGAAACGCTTCAATGGATCACGCTTAGAGAAAACCTTGACCACGGCGGCTCTCAAATACGTTTGCAACGCTTCCCTGACAACCTCCAAAGGTTTGCACAGACGTTCAGCTACCAACTGCCTTTCAAGACAAGAAAGCCCACTCAAGGCAGCAGGCTTTCAGACATCCATTCCACACATCTCCTAGAGCTCAGGGGCCACCACTGCTCTGGCAACCACCTGCTGGGCAAGCACACCTAAACATGGGCCTCTGCACACACCCACCTGCCCACCTCTCCTCCTGCCTTTCACAGACAGCTCTGCAGCACCACAGAAGAAGGAAGCAAGTACATTCAAGAGCTCCTTACACTCAAGGTGTGCTTTGAAAACATTGGCCAGACATTTTGCACAAGGCCACCGACCACAATCAAGGGAGCTCCTGCTTTTTTCAGAGAAAGAGAGAGGGCGCGGGGCTGGGGGTGGGCGGGGGTGAAGAGATCAAGAAATGAGCAGCCACAGAAATGAAACTATTTTCTCCTTTCGACACAATTGGTCCAGGCCAGGGACGGAGAGCACTGCTGGGGGAGAAATCTGGGATGTGTCTCTTTCCAGGCGGCACTTGTGAAGAAGGATCGCTTTACAGCTGGTGAAGAACATGACTACAAGTTTCAAGCAACAACTTCTGGCAAGTGCAACAGGGGAAAAGAGGAACTGGGCTTTCCAGGCTACCTCTGGCCTGCAATTCCGCCGCCATGCTCTGCCCTTTTGCAAAAGGACACAGTGCAAACGGCAGAAAATGGCCCTCCTGTGGCCACCGTGGCCTTGAGGGGACCCCAGGCCTGGCAGGAGGAGGGGGCTGGAGCCCAGGGCACACGAGGGCAGCTGCAGGGCAGTCCCGCTGCCCCAGGAAAAGCCTTGCTCTCTGGCAAGCAAAAGGCCCTTCAGGGCAATGGGGCCTTCAGGGCCTCCTGGGCCGCCCTCCCAGCCACACCGGCGGCCGTTGGTGACGTCACCGGCCTGCCGTTAGGCAAGCAGGCACCTCTGCGGCTGGCCCACAGCTCGCTCAGCACCTACAGATTCTCGCAGCAAGCCTGCTTGGGAGAGGAGGAGGCGGCAAAGAGTGACGAGTGCCCACATTGGGTGGGACGAGTGCCCACATTGGGTGGGCCCAGCCACAAGAGGCTCCTTGGAAGCCCCGAGGATGCCCAAACACACCCAAAAGCGCAAGTGGCTGGACACCAGCAGCAGCAGCCATGGCGGGCGAGTGGAGCCCATGGAGGTCGACCCGCCGCACAAGAGGGACAACGTAGAGCCCATGGAGGTCGACCTGCCGCAGACCAGGGACGAGGGAGAGCCCATGGAGGTCGATGCCCCCACGGATGACCAAGAGCCCATGGAGGTCGATCCATCTCCCGCAGCCATGACGGGGCACACCTCCCCCATGGCCAGGCTGCCTCCAGCAGCACTGTGCCCAAAGCGCCGCAGGACCCCCGCCGCCTCTCAGGGACCCTCCGCAAAGCCAGGGCCCAGCAAGCGGCGCCAGTCCCGCAGACGACGCTAACCGTAAGTGGGCCATCCACACCGCCACGCGGCAGGCTCCGCAGCAAGATCAGACGGCTCTCAAGCCGCTGAGGAGCCCTGCTTTCCCCTTCCCCTAGACCCTGACCCTCACCAAGGGGGGACATCTCCTCTGCCCTCACGCCTGGGCAAGAGGAAAGGAGAGGGAGAGGGAGAGCGAGACGGAGAGGGAGAGGAAAGGGGCTGCCACCTTCTGCCCGACAGCCCCACAGCACCAGCAGGAGACCTTGCCGCTCCCTACAACTCCCCGAGAGGAGCTTGGAGCCAGGTGGCCCTTGCTCTCTTCTCCCAAGTCACCAGGGATAGGACAACAGAGAAAACGGCCTCCAGTTGTGCCAGGCGACCTTTAGATGGGCTGGTAGCAAAGATTTCCTCACCAAAAGGGTTTAGCTGGGGACTTGGCAGCACCACCTTGAGCTTCCACTTCTTTTCCAACCTCAACCATTCGATGCTTTCTATTTCAGAGCTGTGGGGAAGAGGCGAGGAGAGGGGCTGCCATCTTCACGCCGGCAGCCCCATAGTACCAGCAGGAGTCCCTCCCAGATGGCTGGAGACGGACGGAGAGCGACGGAGACCACCAGAGACCGCCGCAGGACACCATCGGAGACCGCCGGAGACGACCAGACACTGGTGGTGTCCGGCGGTCTCCGGTGGTCTCGCACCGGAGACCATCGCAGTCCGCTGGAAACCGCCGGAGTCCATCGGAGACCATCGGAGACCACCAGGCACCGCTGGAGATCGCCAGAGACCACAGGAGACCACCGGAGACCGTCAGAGACCGCCAGACACCGCTGGAGACCGCTGCACAACGCCGCAGCCTCTTGGACTCCCCTGCAGCGCCACCCAGGTTATTGGGGCCTGGACTTGGCAGCGTTTCACTCTGAGGATGAGAAAGCCAGTGCGGGGTGGCTGTCCTCAGCTAGCCCTCCCCTCAGCTAACCAAGGGGTGGCTGAAGAAGAAGCCAGACCCACCCTGGCCGTGCCCACACAATAGCAACAGGGCACCAAAGACGGCAGACGCCCCATCCACAGAAACATTCGAGATGCACACACAGCTCTTCCTTTGCACAAGCACAAGAGTTCCACTCTGACACAAAGAAGTTTGGGCAAGACTGGCCAAGAAACAACTCGAAAAAATACAAAAAACAATCAAAAACAATCAAAGCCAGTTAAAAAGACAAGAACAAACCCAAGAAAAAGCAGGAGCCCTTGCCATCGCACAACTTCCTCCAAAGCATCCCCACCAAGCTCCTCGTCAGCCACCTCTACCAGCACGGGATGCCAGCCCTGCAGAGGACGAGCAAGCAGGCAAAAGTGGAAGAGCTGAAAGCGTAAGTGTGGCCAGCAGCCTGCCTCTCGAGCAGCAGCCCTGACCGCTGCCTCAGAGCGCCGCCAAAGCTGTGCAACACAGCCGCTGCCTCCCACCTGCCTTAGCCGAGCTTCGGCCATGCCTCTGGGCAACACCTGCTTTCTTAACGTTGTCTTCTGTTCCCTCAGGGTGGACGACAAGTTGCCTGCGGCCAAAGGCCTCCTCCTGAAACGCCTCCTCTCCATCCTGCGCCACATCCGCCGCAACGCGTCCACCAGCAGGAGGAGCTGCACCAACCTGGCCATCTGCGCTGGGACAAACCTGATGAGCCCACCTCAGGAGGACCTGCTGCTGCTGCTGGAGGCCATGCTGGAGGGGATGGAGAAGGTACGCTGTCTCGAGCAGCCGCCTGCAGCTTTCCAGGCCCATCACAGCTTGGAGCCTCAGACGTCCCTGCCTGCCTCCTCTCTTCAGCAAAAGCTGCTGGGCTGCCTGCCTGCAAGAGCAGCCCCACAGCCACAGCCTGCCTTCTGCAGGGAGCCAAGGGGGAGCAGTGGCAAAGGCTGCTCCACACCTTTTCAGCCACCTGCCCTGAAAGCAAGGCTCTCACGTGTGCAGGTCAAGGGGCTGCTGGACTTCCTGGTGGAGAGAGAAACACTGGGCAATCTCTGGGGCCAAGACGTCTGGCCTTTCCACTCCCTCAGATGAGGAGTCGCCAGCAGCCATGGACACAGCCACAGGTAGCAGGAGGGACTGAGCGTTCTCCCAGCCTGAGCGCAAAGCTGCTGCAGGGCTTTGGGTGGCTTTTGCTTTAGCTCTTGTCCACTTCCCACAAGTCACTTTGCTGCACGGGTTTTTGCTTTCCAGAGTTGCCTTTGCAAGAGCAGGAGTAGATCCGGTGGGAAGATGGGAAACGGCAGAGGTAGGGCAGGTCCACAAACCCTGGCACAAGGCGTCTCGTCTAGGAGGAGTTCCTGAGGAGTCCAAGCAGCTGCTCTGCCTCTTCCTGGTATTTTTTCTCTGTTGCCTTTGGGTAGGGCAAGGGACACCACTGCTAACGCCAACATTTCTGCTTTAGGCACCCGCTGCTTTGCCTCCCACCGCCCCAGAGACCACGGGAGACTCCCCGGCATGCGCACAACAACTAAAGAGCCTTTCCCACGAAAGAAGGTAAAAGGAGCCAGCTTTCCTTCCGTCAAGACCTCAGGAATCCAGCTCATGCCGCCTTGACCTATCTAACCCCACTGCGCCATGGAAAGCTTTGCAGGCTCCCTCCAGGAAACCGAAACCCCAAGAAAAAGGAAGAGAGAAGAGGCCTGGCACGAGGAGAGGCAACGCCAAAAAGAAGAGAACAGAAGGAAGAGCGCAAAAGACGGGGACGGAAAAAGAGGAGGGAGAAGCCCAGGTGAGTCCCAGGCTCTGCTGCCCATCTTGCCCAGCTGGGCAAACTGCTCTGCTCAGCCTTTGCAAAGAACTCCACGGCAGCTCCCCAGGGGCTCCCCACGGAGCTCTGCTGCGTGCCACAGGGGCGCTGCGCATCTCGGCACACGCACAGTCTCCAAGGGCATTTCCCAGGGGGATACGGCGCCAGAGCCATCCCCTTGACAATGCCCGCAAGAGCTCTCTCTTCTGGCCTACAAACAACTCCTTGTCGACTCTGTTTCCCAAAGAAAGGGCAACCAAGTCCTGCCTTCCTGGCTTCATCACTGCTTTCTGACTCTGTCGTTGCAGGTGCCGCTTTCCTGGCAGGAGCCGAAGCCCTGCCATTCCTGGGCTCCCCCACCTCATCTCTGTCCACAATAAAAGGCTGTTTTCTCCCATCTGACTGTGTCTGTCGTCGGCTGTTCTGGAGTGAGAGCTCTTGTTTTGTGAGGGTGCTCGTGAGCATCTGCTCTGCCACAGATATGAGCTAAAGACAATAAAACCTTGTTCCCACTTGTAACCCTTCTGGTGCGTGTCCTTGCAAGTGCTTTTGGAGATGAAAAATCTCTGGCATTTCAGGCTCATCATGATTTGACTCATTGGGAAGCAAGGAGAAGGGGAGGAAGGGAAGGGGAGGAAGGGAAGGGGAGGAAGGGAAGGGGAGGAAGGGAAGGGGAGGAAGGGAAGGGGAGGAAGGGAAGGGGAGGAAGGGAAGGGGAAGGGAGGGCAAGGGAAAATCTGTTGTAGTTGTTTTGTGAGCACGAGTAGCAAGAAAGACATGCAGAGCAACAAACACAGCAAGCCTCTCGCTTTCTTCATCAACAAACTCAATCCTTAGGCACACTCAGAAAGGTTCAGCATCTACAGATCATGGGCCTAGGCTCAAAAAGGAATGTTTCTTCTCCACATGGACACAAACTCAGGAAATAACACTAGCGGCAATGGTGCTGACAGGGAGAGAGATGACGAGAGGCACTTCCAAAGGGAGCATGTTGCAGCTTGACCTGCCCAGGGACCACCGCCTCCCATTACAGAAAGACATTTCAAAAGGAGCATTTGCCTGGCACTTTCACCATTCAAATGCTACATGCACATTAACAAAGGACTACATACTATTCCACCTCCCAGGTTTTCCCAGCAAGTTTAATGTTTCCACCATGTGAAGGATTGCAAAACAAGTTTTCCATAGAGCAGAGCAATCAAGAAACAAGAACTTCCTCCCACACCAATCACAAGCTTGTCGCCATCCTTAGTTGGTGAAACTGTGACCCAAGCACACTCGGACAAAGCAGAAAAAAAACTTTCCTCATTTCACAAGGGCAAGGAAGTAGAATCGCTCTCACCTCAAAGGTACTCAAGGGCAATTTGCATCCATGCATGGTTACACATACATATCTGTAACATATGGTTACACATACATTACCCACCTTTTTTCTCTTGGATTTCAACGAAAAAGTAAAATGGGATGGAAGCTGGCTTGCTTTCTAACATCTAGAGGGATGGACGGAATGGAGCCCAGGGAGACAGGCAGTCGGGGCAGAGCAGCCTGCGCAGGGAATCCTCCCAGTTTCACTTGGGCACAGCAAGGCTCTTGGAAAAACACACAGACACCTGCCCCTTTGACAAGCCTCACTTTGCCCTAAGACACTGCCCACAAACAACAGACTGCACTCTTCAAACTGCTCCAACAACCAGTCCCAAAACTCCTCGTCCCTCCTCACATAGAATCACAGAATCATTTAGCTTGGAAAAGACCCTTGGGATCATTGAACAAAAAGCTGACAGAAAAGTGCAAAATACGTGCTAAGGCAACCAAGAAAGCTTGGAAACAAAGCCAAGGCTCCCCAAGGGTTATGTTCGGGGCTCATCCCAAGCAAGCGCAGCTGGCAACTTGGAAACCTGCCATCCTCGTGCCCACGATTGCCTGACGGAAGGCTCCAAAACCAAAGTGCGCAGGCAACTCGTACCGAAACCCAGCAAAAGGATTGAGAGCGGCTGCCTAGCAAAGGCAAGTTTCTGGGGCCGAAGAAAATACAGGAGGCAGAATGCAACACAAACCCCAACAAGAGCTGCAGGGCATCTCCACAGTTGAAAGGCATCTCTTGACAGAAGGCAGCTGTCAACAGCTGTCTCTTCCCTCTCCTTCCTGCCAAGAGGAGGAAAGGAAAGAGAGGAAGGAAGGAAGGAGGAGGGAGACAAGGAAGGGAAGAAGAGGAAGGAAATCAGGCTCACCCAGTGCAAAGCCATAGCCATCCACGCTGAAGGGAGCACTCCGGCCTTTTGGGAATCCTTCTTTTCTGCTCCTTGGCTCGGCCACCAGCCTGACAGCTTGGCCCTTCAGCAGCAGCCTTGCTCTCCCCGATGGAAGCAGGGCGCTCCACATCACTCTTAGCTGCACTCCATTTGATGGCCTTCCACTGCCAGGCAGGACCAACGGAGGTTGGCAGGCACTTCTGGGGGCTGCACTTCACTGCCACAGAGAGCAATCCATGCATGTCCCACCTGGCGATCCTTTGAGACAAAAAGCACGGGGGGAGTTGAAAAGAGTTACTCTCAGAGGAATGAAACCAAGGATCCATCCAATCTGCCACCCTCCAACAGACACGCTAGAGCACGTGCTGAAAAAGCAGCCACCTAGAACCAACAAATAGGCAACACCCCCTTCCTGGCCCTGGGCCCTCTCTTCCTGCCCTGCAGTGGAAAAAAGCACATCAGTTATTTCCATTTCTCTCAGCGAGACTGAAAGCTTTTCACTGCACTTTCCACCCAACTCCTTGCCTCGGCATCAACGCGGAAAATCACCTGCACAAATCAAGCGCATCACAGGCAAAGGCTCCAGAGACTGCAGATGCTCTAAAGACTTCTCTAGGAAACGCTTCAATGGATCACGCTTAGAGAAAACCTTGACCACGGCGGCTCTCAAATACGCTTGCAACGCTTCCCTGACAACCTCCAAAGGTTTGCACAGACGTTCAGCTACCAACTGCCTTTCAAGACAAGAAAGCCCACTCAAGGCAGCAGGCTTTCAGACATCCATTCCACACATCTCCTAGAGCTCAGGGGCCACCACTGCTCTGGCAACCACCTGCTGGGCAAGCACACCTAAACATGGGCCTCTGCACACACCCACCTGCCCGCCTCTCCTCCTGCCTTTCACAGACAGCTCTGCAGCACCACAGAAGAAGGAAGCAAGTACATTCAAGAGCTCCTTACACTCAAGGTGTGCTTTGAAAACATTGGCCAGACATTTTGCACAAGGCCACCGACCACAATCAAGGGAGCTCCTGCTTTTTTCAGAGAAAGAGAGAGGGCGCGGGGCTGGGGGTGGGCGGGGGTGAAGAGATCAAGAAATGAGCAGCCACAGAAATGAAACTATTTTCTCCTTTCGACACAATTGGTCCAGGCCAGGGACGGAGAGCACTGCTGGGGGAGAAATCTGGGATGTGTCTCTTTCCAGGCGGCACTTGTGAAGAAGGATCGCTTTACAGCTGGTGAAGAACATGACTACAAGTTTCAAGCAACAACTTCTGGCAAGTGCAACAGGGGAAAAGAGGAACTGGGCTTTCCAGGCTACCTCTGGCCTGCAATTCCGCCGCCATGCTCTGCCCTTTTGCAAAAGGACACAGTGCAAACGGCAGAAAATGGCCCTCCTGTGGCCACCGTGGCCTTGAGGGGACCCCAGGCCTGGCAGGAGGAGGGGGCTGGAGCCCAGGGCACACGAGGGCAGCTGCAGGGCAGTCCCGCTGCCCCAGGAAAAGCCTTGCTCTCTGGCAAGCAAAAGGCCCTTCAGGGCAATGGGGCCTTCAGGGCCTCCTGGGCCGCCCTCTCAGCCACACCGGCACCGGCGGCCGTTGGTGACGTCACCGGCCTGCCGTTAGGCAAGCAGGCACCTCTGCGGCTGGCCCACAGCTCGCTCAGCACCTACAGATTCTCGCAGCAAGCCTGCTTGGGAGAGGAGGAGGCGGCAAAGAGTGACGAGTGCCCACATTGGGTGGGACGAGTGCCCACATTGGGTGGGCCCAGCCACAAGAGGCTCCTTGGAAGCCCCGAGGATGCCCAAACACACCCAAAAGCGCAAGTGGCTGGACACCAGCAGCAGCAGCCATGGCGGGCGAGTGGAGCCCATGGAGGTCGACCCGCCGCACAAGAGGGACAACGTAGAGCCCATGGAGGTCGACCTGCCGCAGACCAGGGACGAGGGAGAGCCCATGGAGGTCGATGCCCCCACGGACGACCAAGAGCCCATGGAGGTCGATCCATCTCCCGCAGCCATGACGGGGCACACCTCCCCCATGGCCAGGCTGCCTCCAGCAGCACTGTGCCCAAAGCGCCGCAGGACCCCCGCCGCCTCTCAGGGACCCTCCGCAAAGCCAGGGCCCAGCAAGCGGCGCCAGTCCCGCAGACGACGCTAACCGTAAGTGGGCCATCCACACCGCCACGCGGCAGGCTCCGCAGCAAGATCAGACGGCTCTCAAGCCGCTGAGGAGCCCTGCTTTCCCCTTCCCCTAGACCCTGACCCTCACCAAGGGGGGACATCTCCTCTGCCCTCACGCCTGGGCAAGAGGAAAGGAGAGGGAGAGGGAGAGCGAGACGGAGAGGGAGAGGAAAGGGGCTGCCACCTTCTGCCCGACAGCCCCACAGCACCAGCAGGAGACCTTGCCGCTCCCTACAACTCCCCGAGAGGAGCTTGGAGCCAGGTGGCCCTTGCTCTCTTCTCCCAAGTCACCAGGGATAGGACAACAGAGAAAACGGCCTCCAGTTGTGCCAGGCGACCTTTAGATGGGCTGGTAGCAAAGATTTCCTCACCAAAAGGGTTTAGCTGGGGACTTGGCAGCACCACCTTGAGCTTCCACTTCTTTTCCAACCTCAACCATTCGATGCTTTCTATTTCAGAGCTGTGGGGAAGAGGCGAGGAGAGGGGCTGCCATCTTCACGCCGGCAGCCCCATAGTACCAGCAGGAGTCCCTCCCAGATGGCTGGAGACGGACGGAGAGCGACGGAGACCACCAGAGACCGCCGCAGGACACCATCGGAGACCGCCGGAGACGACCAGACACTGGTGGTGTCCGGCGGTCTCCGGTGGTCTCGCACCGGAGACCATCGCAGTCCGCTGGAAACCGCCGGAGTCCATCGGAGACCATCGGAGACCACCAGGCACCGCTGGAGATCGCCAGAGACCACAGGAGACCACCGGAGACCGTCAGAGACCGCCAGACACCGCTGGAGACCGCTGCACAACGCCGCAGCCTCTTGGACTCCCCTGCAGCGCCACCCAGGTTATTGGGGCCTGGACTTGGCAGCGTTTCACTCTGAGGATGAGAAAGCCAGTGCGGGGTGGCTGTCCTCAGCTAGCCCTCCCCTCAGCTAACCAAGGGGTGGCTGAAGAAGAAGCCAGACCCACCCTGGCCGTGCCCACACAATAGCAACAGGGCACCAAAGACGGCAGACGCCCCATCCACAGAAACATTCGAGATGCACACACAGCTCTTCCTTTGCACAAGCACAAGAGTTCCACTCTGACACAAAGAAGTTTGGGCAAGACTGGCCAAGAAACAACTCGAAAAAATACAAAAAACAATCAAAAACAATCAAAGCCAGTTAAAAAGACAAGAACAAACCCAAGAAAAAGCAGGAGCCCTTGCCATCGCACAACTTCCTCCGAAGCATCCCCACCAAGCTCCTCGTCAGCCACCTCTACCAGCACGGGATGCCAGCCCTGCAGAGGACGAGCAAGCAGGCAAAAGTGGAAGAGCTGAAAGCGTAAGTGTGGCCAGCAGCCTGCCTCTCGAGCAGCAGCCCTGACCGCTGCCTCAGAGCGCCGCCAAAGCTGTGCAACACAGCCGCTGCCTCCCACCTGCCTTAGCCGAGCTTCGGCCATGCCTCTGGGCAACACCTGCTTTCTTAACGTTGTCTTCTGTTCCCTCAGGGTGGACGACAAGTTGCCTGCGGCCAAAGGCCTCCTCCTGAAACGCCTCCTCTCCATCCTGCGCCACATCCGCCGCAACGCGTCCACCAGCAGGAGGAGCTGCACCAACCTGGCCATCTGCGCTGGGACAAACCTGATGAGCCCACCTCAGGAGGACCTGCTGCTGCTGCTGGAGGCCATGCTGGAGGGGATGGAGAAGGTACGCTGTCTCGAGCAGCCGCCTGCAGCTTTCCAGGCCCATCACAGCTTGGAGCCTCAGACGTCCCTGCCTGCCTCCTCTCTTCAGCAAAAGCTGCTGGGCTGCCTGCCTGCAAGAGCAGCCCCACAGCCACAGCCTGCCTTCTGCAGGGAGCCAAGGGGGAGCAGTGGCAAAGGCTGCTCCACACCTTTTCAGCCACCTGCCCTGAAAGCAAGGCTCTCACGTGTGCAGGTCAAGGGGCTGCTGGACTTCCTGGTGGAGAGAGAAACACTGGGCAATCTCTGGGGCCAAGACGTCTGGCCTTTCCACTCCCTCAGATGAGGAGTCGCCAGCAGCCATGGACACAGCCACAGGTAGCAGGAGGGACTGAGCGTTCTCCCAGCCTGAGCGCAAAGCTGCTGCAGGGCTTTGGGTGGCATTTGCTTTAGCTCTTGTCCACTTCCCACAAGTCACTTTGCTGCACGGGTTTTTGCTTTCCAGAGTTGCCTTTGCAAGAGCAGGAGTAGATCCGGTGGGAAGATGGGAAACGGCAGAGGTAGGGCAGGTCCACAAACCCTGGCACAAGGCGTCTCGTCTAGGAGGAGTTCCTGAGGAGTCCAAGCAGCTGCTCTGCCTCTTCCTGGTATTTTTTCTCTGTTGCCTTTGGGTAGGGCAAGGGACACCACTGCTAACGCCAACATTTCTGCTTTAGGCACCCGCTGCTTTGCCTCCCACCGCCCCAGAGACCACGGGAGACTCCCCGGCATGCGCACAACAACTAAAGAGCCTTTCCCACGAAAGAAGGTAAAAGGAGCCAGCTTTCCTTCCGTCAAGACCTCAGGAATCCAGCTCATGCCGCCTTGACCTATCTAACCCCACTGCGCCATGGAAAGCTTTGCAGGCTCCCTCCAGGAAACCGAAACCCCAAGAAAAAGGAAGAGAGAAGAGGCCTGGCACGAGGAGAGGCAACGCCAAAAAGAAGAGAACAGAAGGAAGAGCGCAAAAGACGGGGACGGAAAAAGAGGAGGGAGAAGCCCAGGTGAGTCCCAGGCTCTGCTGCCCATCTTGCCCAGCTGGGCAAACTGCTCTGCTCAGCCTTTGCAAAGAACTCCACGGCAGCTCCCCAGGGGCTCCCCACGGAGCTCTGCTGCGTGCCACAGGGGCGCTGCGCATCTCGGCACACGCACAGTCTCCAAGGGCATTTCCCAGGGGGATACGGCGCCAGAGCCATCCCCTTGACAATGCCCGCAAGAGCTCTCTCTTCTGGCCTACAAACAACTCCTTGTCGACTCTGTTTCCCAAAGAAAGGGCAACCAAGTCCTGCCTTCCTGGCTTCATCACTGCTTTCTGACTCTGTCGTTGCAGGTGCCGCTTTCCTGGCAGGAGCCGAAGCCCTGCCATTCCTGGGCTCCCCCACCTCATCTCTGTCCACAATAAAAGGCTGTTTTCTCCCATCTGACTGTGTCTGTCGTCGGCTGTTCTGGAGTGAGAGCTCTTGTTTTGTGAGGGTGCTCGTGAGCATCTGCTCTGCCACAGATATGAGCTAAAGACAATAAAACCTTGTTCCCACTTGTAACCCTTCTGGTGCGTGTCCTTGCAAGTGCTTTTGGAGATGAAAAATCTCTGGCATTTCAGGCTCATCATGATTTGACTCATTGGGAAGCAAGGAGAAGGGGAGGAAGGGAAGGGGAGGAAGGGAAGGGGAGGAAGGGAAGGGGAGGAAGGGAAGGGGAGGAAGGGAAGGGGAAGGGAAAATCTGTTGTAGTTGTTTTGTGAGCACGAGTAGCAAGAAAGACATGCAGAGCAACAAACACAGCAAGCCTCTCGCTTTCTTCATCAACAAACTCAATCCTTAGGCACACTCAGAAAGGTTCAGCATCTACAGATCATGGGCCTAGGCTCAAAAAGGAATGTTTCTTCTCCACATGGACACAAACTCAGGAAATAACACTAGCGGCAATGGTGCTGACAGGGAGAGAGATGACGAGAGGCACTTCCAAAGGGAGCATGTTGCAGCTTGACCTGCCCAGGGACCACCGCCTCCCATTACAGAAAGACATTTCAAAAGGAGCATTTGCCTGGCACTTTCACCATTCAAATGCTACATGCACATTAACAAAGGACTACATACTATTCCACCTCCCAGGTTTTCCCAGCAAGTTTAATGTTTCCACCATGTGAAGGATTGCAAAACAAGTTTTCCATAGAGCAGAGCAATCAAGAAACAAGAACTTCCTCCCACACCAATCACAAGCTTGTCGCCATCCTTAGTTGGTGAAACTGTGACCCAAGCACACTCGGACAAAGCAGAAAAAAAACTTTCCTCATTTCACAAGGGCAAGGAAGTAGAATCGCTCTCACCTCAAAGGTACTCAAGGGCAATTTGCATCCATGCATGGTTACACATACATATCTGTAACATATGGTTACACATACATTACCCACCTTTTTTCTCTTGGATTTCAACGAAAAAGTAAAATGGGATGGAAGCTGGCTTGCTTTCTAACATCTAGAGGGATGGACGGAATGGAGCCCAGGGAGACAGGCAGTCGGGGCAGAGCAGCCTGCGCAGGGAATCCTCCCAGTTTCACTTGGGCACAGCAAGGCTCTTGGAAAAACACACAGACACCTGCCCCTTTGACAAGCCTCACTTTGCCCTAAGACACTGCCCACAAACAACAGACTGCACTCTTCAAACTGCTCCAACAACCAGTCCCAAAACTCCTCGTCCCTCCTCACATAGAATCACAGAATCATTTAGCTTGGAAAAGACCCTTGGGATCATTGAACAAAAAGCTGACAGAAAAGTGCAAAATACGTGCTAAGGCAACCAAGAAAGCTTGGAAACAAAGCCAAGGCTCCCCAAGGGTTATGTTCGGGGCTCATCCCAAGCAAGCGCAGCTGGCAACTTGGAAACCTGCCATCCTCGTGCCCACGATTGCCTGACGGAAGGCTCCAAAACCAAAGTGCGCAGGCAACTCGTACCGAAACCCAGCAAAAGGATCGAGAGCGGCTGCCTAGCAAAGGCAAGTTTCTGGGGCCGAAGAAAATACAGGAGGCAGAATGCAACACAAACCCCAACAAGAGCTGCAGGGCATCTCCACAGTTGAAAGGCATCTCTTGACAGAAGGCAGCTGTCAACAGCTGTCTCTTCCCTCTCCTTCCTGCCAAGAGGAGGAAAGGAAAGAGAGGAAGGAAGGAAGGAGGAGGGAGACAAGGAAGGGAAGAAGAGGAAGGAAATCAGGCTCACCCAGTGCAAAGCCATAGCCATCCACGCTGAAGGGAGCACTCCGGCCTTTTGGGAATCCTTCTTTTCTGCTCCTTGGCTCGGCCACCAGCCTGACAGCTTGGCCCTTCAGCAGCAGCCTTGCTCTCCCCGATGGAAGCAGGGCGCTCCACATCACTCTTAGCTGCACTCCATTTGATGGCCTTCCACTGCCAGGCAGGACCAACGGAGGTTGGCAGGCACTTCTGGGGGCTGCACTTCACTGCCACAGAGAGCAATCCATGCATGTCCCACCTGGCGATCCTTTGAGACAAAAAGCACGGGGGGAGTTGAAAAGAGTTACTCTCAGAGGAATGAAACCAAGGATCCATCCAATCTGCCACCCTCCAACAGACACGCTAGAGCACGTGCTGAAAAAGCAGCCACCTAGAACCAACAAATAGGCAACACCCCCTTCCTGGCCCTGGGCCCTCTCTTCCTGCCCTGCAGTGGAAAAAAGCACATCAGTTATTTCCATTTCTCTCAGCGAGACTGAAAGCTTTTCACTGCACTTTCCACCCAACTCCTTGCCTCGGCATCAACGCGGAAAATCACCTGCACAAATCAAGCGCATCACAGGCAAAGGCTCCAGAGACTGCAGATGCTCTAAAGACTTCTCTAGGAAACGCTTCAATGGATCACGCTTAGAGAAAACCTTGACCACGGCGGCTCTCAAATACGTTTGCAACGCTTCCCTGACAACCTCCAAAGGTTTGCACAGACGTTCAGCTACCAACTGCCTTTCAAGACAAGAAAGCCCACTCAAGGCAGCAGGCTTTCAGACATCCATTCCACACATCTCCTAGAGCTCAGGGGCCACCACTGCTCTGGCAACCACCTGCTGGGCAAGCACACCTAAACATGGGCCTCTGCACACACCCACCTGCCCACCTCTCCTCCTGCCTTTCACAGACAGCTCTGCAGCACCACAGAAGAAGGAAGCAAGTACATTCAAGAGCTCCTTACACTCAAGGTGTGCTTTGAAAACATTGGCCAGACATTTTGCACAAGGCCACCGACCACAATCAAGGGAGCTCCTGCTTTTTTCAGAGAAAGAGAGAGGGCGCGGGGCTGGGGGTGGGCGGGGGTGAAGAGATCAAGAAATGAGCAGCCACAGAAATGAAACTATTTTCTCCTTTCGACACAATTGGTCCAGGCCAGGGACGGAGAGCACTGCTGGGGGAGAAATCTGGGATGTGTCTCTTTCCAGGCGGCACTTGTGAAGAAGGATCGCTTTACAGCTGGTGAAGAACATGACTACAAGTTTCAAGCAACAACTTCTGGCAAGTGCAACAGGGGAAAAGAGGAACTGGGCTTTCCAGGCTACCTCTGGCCTGCAATTCCGCCGCCATGCTCTGCCCTTTTGCAAAAGGACACAGTGCAAACGGCAGAAAATGGCCCTCCTGTGGCCACCGTGGCCTTGAGGGGACCCCAGGCCTGGCAGGAGGAGGGGGCTGGAGCCCAGGGCACACGAGGGCAGCTGCAGGGCAGTCCCGCTGCCCCAGGAAAAGCCTTGCTCTCTGGCAAGCAAAAGGCCCTTCAGGGCAATGGGGCCTTCAGGGCCTCCTGGGCCGCCCTCTCAGCCACACCGGCACCGGCGGCCGTTGGTGACGTCACCGGCCTGCCGTTAGGCAAGCAGGCACCTCTGCGGCTGGCCCACAGCTCGCTCAGCACCTACAGATTCTCGCAGCAAGCCTGCTTGGGAGAGGAGGAGGCGGCAAAGAGTGACGAGTGCCCACATTGGGTGGGACGAGTGCCCACATTGGGTGGGCCCAGCCACAAGAGGCTCCTTGGAAGCCCCGAGGATGCCCAAACACACCCAAAAGCGCAAGTGGCTGGACACCAGCAGCAGCAGCCATGGCGGGCGAGTGGAGCCCATGGAGGTCGACCCGCCGCACAAGAGGGACAACGTAGAGCCCATGGAGGTCGACCTGCCGCAGACCAGGGACGAGGGAGAGCCCATGGAGGTCGATGCCCCCACGGACGACCAAGAGCCCATGGAGGTCGATCCATCTCCCGCAGCCATGACGGGGCACACCTCCCCCATGGCCAGGCTGCCTCCAGCAGCACTGTGCCCAAAGCGCCGCAGGACCCCCGCCGCCTCTCAGGGACCCTCCGCAAAGCCAGGGCCCAGCAAGCGGCGCCAGTCCCGCAGACGACGCTAACCGTAAGTGGGCCATCCACACCGCCACGCGGCAGGCTCCGCAGCAAGATCAGACGGCTCTCAAGCCGCTGAGGAGCCCTGCTTTCCCCTTCCCCTAGACCCTGACCCTCACCAAGGGGGGACATCTCCTCTGCCCTCACGCCTGGGCAAGAGGAAAGGAGAGGGAGAGGGAGAGCGAGACGGAGAGGGAGAGGAAAGAGGCTGCCACCTTCTGCCCGACAGCCCCACAGCACCAGCAGGAGACCTTGCCGCTCCCTACAACTCCCCGAGAGGAGCTTGGAGCCAGGTGGCCCTTGCTCTCTTCTCCCAAGTCACCAGGGATAGGACAACAGAGAAAACGGCCTCCAGTTGTGCCAGGCGACCTTTAGATGGGCTGGTAGCAAAGATTTCCTCACCAAAAGGGTTTAGCTGGGGACTTGGCAGCACCACCTTGAGCTTCCACTTCTTTTCCAACCTCAACCATTCGATGCTTTCTATTTCAGAGCTGTGGGGAAGAGGCGAGGAGAGGGGCTGCCATCTTCAGGCCGGCAGCCCCATAGTACCAGCAGGAGTCCCTCCCAGATGGCTGGAGACGGACGGAGAGCGACGGAGACCACCAGAGACCGCCGCAGGACACCATCGGAGACCGCCGGAGACGACCAGACACTGGTGGTGTCCGGCGGTCTCCGGTGGTCTCGCACCGGAGACCATCGCAGTCCGCTGGAAACCGCCGGAGTCCATCGGAGACCATCGGAGACCACCAGGCACCGCTGGAGATCGCCAGAGACCACAGGAGACCACCGGAGACCGTCAGAGACCACCAGACACCGCTGGAGACCGCTGCACAACGCCGCAGCCTCTTGGACTCCCCTGCAGCGCCACCCAGGTTATTGGGGCCTGGACTTGGCAGCGTTTCACTCTGAGGATGAGAAAGCCAGTGCGGGGTGGCTGTCCTCAGCTAGCCCTCCCCTCAGCTAACCAAGGGGTGGCTGAAGAAGAAGCCAGACCCACCCTGGCCGTGCCCACACAATAGCAACAGGGCACCAAAGACGGCAGACGCCCCATCCACAGAAACATTCGAGATGCACACACAGCTCTTCCTTTGCACAAGCACAAGAGTTCCACTCTGACACAAAGAAGTTTGGGCAAGACTGGCCAAGAAACAACTCGAAAAAATACAAAAAACAATCAAAAACAATCAAAGCCAGTTAAAAAGACAAGAACAAACCCAAGAAAAAGCAGGAGCCCTTGCCATCGCACAACTTCCTCCAAAGCATCCCCACCAAGCTCCTCGTCAGCCACCTCTACCAGCACGGGATGCCAGCCCTGCAGAGGACGAGCAAGCAGGCAAAAGTGGAAGAGCTGAAAGCGTAAGTGTGGCCAGCAGCCTGCCTCTCGAGCAGCAGCCCTGACCGCTGCCTCAGAGCGCCGCCAAAGCTGTGCAACACAGCCGCTGCCTCCCACCTGCCTTAGCCGAGCTTCGGCCATGCCTCTGGGCAACACCTGCTTTCTTAACGTTGTCTTCTGTTCCCTCAGGGTGGACGACAAGTTGCCTGCGGCCAAAGGCCTCCTCCTGAAACGCCTCCTCTCCATCCTGCGCCACATCCGCCGCAACGCGTCCACCAGCAGGAGGAGCTGCACCAACCTGGCCATCTGCGCTGGGACAAACCTGATGAGCCCACCTCAGGAGGACCTGCTGCTGCTGCTGGAGGCCATGCTGGAGGGGATGGAGAAGGTACGCTGTCTCGAGCAGCCGCCTGCAGCTTTCCAGGCCCATCACAGCTTGGAGCCTCAGACGTCCCTGCCTGCCTCCTCTCTTCAGCAAAAGCTGCTGGGCTGCCTGCCTGCAAGAGCAGCCCCACAGCCACAGCCTGCCTTCTGCAGGGAGCCAAGGGGGAGCAGTGGCAAAGGCTGCTCCACACCTTTTCAGCCACCTGCCCTGAAAGCAAGGCTCTCACGTGTGCAGGTCAAGGGGCTGCTGGACTTCCTGGTGGAGAGAGAAACACTGGGCAATCTCTGGGGCCAAGACGTCTGGCCTTTCCACTCCCTCAGATGAGGAGTCGCCAGCAGCCATGGACACAGCCACAGGTAGCAGGAGGGACTGAGCGTTCTCCCAGCCTGAGCGCAAAGCTGCTGCAGGGCTTTGGGTGGCATTTGCTTTAGCTCTTGTCCACTTCCCACAAGTCACTTTGCTGCACGGGTTTTTGCTTTCCAGAGTTGCCTTTGCAAGAGCAGGAGTAGATCCGGTGGGAAGATGGGAAACGGCAGAGGTAGGGCAGGTCCACAAACCCTGGCACAAGGCGTCTCGTCTAGGAGGAGTTCCTGAGGAGTCCAAGCAGCTGCTCTGCCTCTTCCTGGTATTTTTTCTCTGTTGCCTTTGGGTAGGGCAAGGGACACCACTGCTAACGCCAACATTTCTGCTTTAGGCACCCGCTGCTTTGCCTCCCACCGCCCCAGAGACCACGGGAGACTCCCCGGCATGCGCACAACAACTAAAGAGCCTTTCCCACGAAAGAAGGTAAAAGGAGCCAGCTTTCCTTCCGTCAAGACCTCAGGAATCCAGCTCATGCCGCCTTGACCTATCTAACCCCACTGCGCCATGGAAAGCTTTGCAGGCTCCCTCCAGGAAACCGAAACCCCAAGAAAAAGGAAGAGAGAAGAGGCCTGGCACGAGGAGAGGCAACGCCAAAAAGAAGAGAACAGAAGGAAGAGCGCAAAAGACGGGGACGGAAAAAGAGGAGGGAGAAGCCCAGGTGAGTCCCAGGCTCTGCTGCCCATCTTGCCCAGCTGGGCAAACTGCTCTGCTCAGCCTTTGCAAAGAACTCCACGGCAGCTCCCCAGGGGCTCCCCACGGAGCTCTGCTGCGTGCCACAGGGGCACTGCGCATCTCGGCACACGCACAGTCTCCAAGGGCATTTCCCAGGGGGATACGGCGCCAGAGCCATCCCCTTGACAATGCCCGCAAGAGCTCTCTCTTCTGGCCTACAAACAACTCCTTGTCGACTCTGTTTCCCAAAGAAAGGGCAACCAAGTCCTGCCTTCCTGGCTTCATCACTGCTTTCTGACTCTGTCGTTGCAGGTGCCGCTTTCCTGGCAGGAGCCGAAGCCCTGCCATTCCTGGGCTCCCCCACCTCATCTCTGTCCACAATAAAAGGCTGTTTTCTCCCATCTGACTGTGTCTGTCGTCGGCTGTTCTGGAGTGAGAGCTCTTGTTTTGTGAGGGTGCTCGTGAGCATCTGCTCTGCCACAGATATGAGCTAAAGACAATAAAACCTTGTTCCCACTTGTAACCCTTCTGGTGCGTGTCCTTGCAAGTGCTTTTGGAGATGAAAAATCTCTGGCATTTCAGGCTCATCATGATTTGACTCATTGGGAAGCAAGGAGAAGGGGAGGAAGGGAAGGGGAGGAAGGGAAGGGGAGGAAGGGAAGGGGAGGAAGGGAAGGGGAGGAAGGGAAGGGGAGGAAGGGAAGGGGAGGAAGGGAAGGGGAAGGGAGGGCAAGGGAAAATCTGTTGTAGTTGTTTTGTGAGCACGAGTAGCAAGAAAGACATGCAGAGCAACAAACACAGCAAGCCTCTCGCTTTCTTCATCAACAAACTCAATCCTTAGGCACACTCAGAAAGGTTCAGCATCTACAGATCATGGGCCTAGGCTCAAAAAGGAATGTTTCTTCTCCACATGGACACAAACTCAGGAAATAACACTAGCGGCAATGGTGCTGACAGGGAGAGAGATGACGAGAGGCACTTCCAAAGGGAGCATGTTGCAGCTTGACCTGCCCAGGGACCACCGCCTCCCATTACAGAAAGACATTTCAAAAGGAGCATTTGCCTGGCACTTTCACCATTCAAATGCTACATGCACATTAACAAAGGACTACATACTATTCCACCTCCCAGGTTTTCCCAGCAAGTTTAATGTTTCCACCATGTGAAGGATTGCAAAACAAGTTTTCCATAGAGCAGAGCAATCAAGAAACAAGAACTTCCTCCCACACCAATCACAAGCTTGTCGCCATCCTTAGTTGGTGAAACTGTGACCCAAGCACACTCGGACAAAGCAGAAAAAAAACTTTCCTCATTTCACAAGGGCAAGGAAGTAGAATCGCTCTCACCTCAAAGGTACTCAAGGGCAATTTGCATCCATGCATGGTTACACATACATATCTGTAACATATGGTTACACATACATTACCCACCTTTTTTCTCTTGGATTTCAACGAAAAAGTAAAATGGGATGGAAGCTGGCTTGCTTTCTAACATCTAGAGGGATGGACGGAATGGAGCCCAGGGAGACAGGCAGTCGGGGCAGAGCAGCCTGCGCAGGGAATCCTCCCAGTTTCACTTGGGCACAGCAAGGCTCTTGGAAAAACACACAGACACCTGCCCCTTTGACAAGCCTCACTTTGCCCTAAGACACTGCCCACAAACAACAGACTGCACTCTTCAAACTGCTCCAACAACCAGTCCCAAAACTCCTCGTCCCTCCTCACATAGAATCACAGAATCATTTAGCTTGGAAAAGACCCTTGGGATCATTGAACAAAAAGCTGACAGAAAAGTGCAAAATACGTGCTAAGGCAACCAAGAAAGCTTGGAAACAAAGCCAAGGCTCCCCAAGGGTTATGTTCGGGGCTCATCCCAAGCAAGCGCAGCTGGCAACTTGGAAACCTGCCATCCTCGTGCCCACGATTGCCTGACGGAAGGCTCCAAAACCAAAGTGCGCAGGCAACTCGTACCGAAACCCAGCAAAAGGATCGAGAGCGGCTGCCTAGCAAAGGCAAGTTTCTGGGGCCGAAGAAAATACAGGAGGCAGAATGCAACACAAACCCCAACAAGAGCTGCAGGGCATCTCCACAGTTGAAAGGCATCTCTTGACAGAAGGCAGCTGTCAACAGCTGTCTCTTCCCTCTCCTTCCTGCCAAGAGGAGGAAAGGAAAGAGAGGAAGGAAGGAAGGAGGAGGGAGACAAGGAAGGGAAGAAGAGGAAGGAAATCAGGCTCACCCAGTGCAAAGCCATAGCCATCCACGCTGAAGGGAGCACTCCGGCCTTTTGGGAATCCTTCTTTTCTGCTCCTTGGCTCGGCCACCAGCCTGACAGCTTGGCCCTTCAGCAGCAGCCTTGCTCTCCCCGATGGAAGCAGGGCGCTCCACATCACTCTTAGCTGCACTCCATTTGATGGCCTTCCACTGCCAGGCAGGACCAACGGAGGTTGGCAGGCACTTCTGGGGGCTGCACTTCACTGCCACAGAGAGCAATCCATGCATGTCCCACCTGGCGATCCTTTGAGACAAAAAGCACGGGGGGAGTTGAAAAGAGTTACTCTCAGAGGAATGAAACCAAGGATCCATCCAATCTGCCACCCTCCAACAGACACGCTAGAGCACGTGCTGAAAAAGCAGCCACCTAGAACCAACAAATAGGCAACACCCCCTTCCTGGCCCTGGGCCCTCTCTTCCTGCCCTGCAGTGGAAAAAAGCACATCAGTTATTTCCATTTCTCTCAGCGAGACTGAAAGCTTTTCACTGCACTTTCCACCCAACTCCTTGCCTCGGCATCAACGCGGAAAATCACCTGCACAAATCAAGCGCATCACAGGCAAAGGCTCCAGAGACTGCAGATGCTCTAAAGACTTCTCTAGGAAACGCTTCAATGGATCACGCTTAGAGAAAACCTTGACCACGGCGGCTCTCAAATACGTTTGCAACGCTTCCCTGACAACCTCCAAAGGTTTGCACAGACGTTCAGCTACCAACTGCCTTTCAAGACAAGAAAGCCCACTCAAGGCAGCAGGCTTTCAGACATCCATTCCACACATCTCCTAGAGCTCAGGGGCCACCACTGCTCTGGCAACCACCTGCTGGGCAAGCACACCTAAACATGGGCCTCTGCACACACCCACCTGCCCACCTCTCCTCCTGCCTTTCACAGACAGCTCTGCAGCACCACAGAAGAAGGAAGCAAGTACATTCAAGAGCTCCTTACACTCAAGGTGTGCTTTGAAAACATTGGCCAGACATTTTGCACAAGGCCACCAACCACAATCAAGGGAGCTCCTGCTTTTTTCAGAGAAAGAGAGAGGGCGCGGGGCTGGGGGTGGGCGGGGGTGAAGAGATCAAGAAATGAGCAGCCACAGAAATGAAACTATTTTCTCCTTTCGACACAATTGGTCCAGGCCAGGGACGGAGAGCACTGCTGGGGGAGAAATCTGGGATGTGTCTCTTTCCAGGCGGCACTTGTGAAGAAGGATCGCTTTACAGCTGGTGAAGAACATGACTACAAGTTTCAAGCAACAACTTCTGGCAAGTGCAACAGGGGAAAAGAGGAACTGGGCTTTCTAGGCTACCTCTGGCCTGCAATTCCGCCGCCATGCTCTGCCCTTTTGCAAAAGGACACAGTGCAAACGGCAGAAAATGGCCCTCCTGTGGCCACCGTGGCCTTGAGGGGACCCCAGGCCTGGCAGGAGGAGGGGGCTGGAGCCCAGGGCACACGAGGGCAGCTGCAGGGCAGTCCCGCTGCCCCAGGAAAAGCCTTGCTCTCTGGCAAGCAAAAGGCCCTTCAGGGCAATGGGGCCTTCAGGGCCTCCTGGGCCGCCCTCCCAGCCACACCGGCGGCCGTTGGTGACGTCACCGGCCTGCCGTTAGGCAAGCAGGCACCTCTGCGGCTGGCCCACAGCTCGCTCAGCACCTACAGATTCTCGCAGCAAGCCTGCTTGGGAGAGGAGGAGGCGGCAAAGAGTGACGAGTGCCCACATTGGGTGGGACGAGTGCCCACATTGGGTGGGCCCAGCCACAAGAGGCTCCTTGGAAGCCCCGAGGATGCCCAAACACACCCAAAAGCGCAAGTGGCTGGACACCAGCAGCAGCAGCCATGGCGGGCGAGTGGAGCCCATGGAGGTCGACCCGCCGCACAAGAGGGACAACGTAGAGCCCATGGAGGTCGACCTGCCGCAGACCAGGGACGAGGGAGAGCCCATGGAGGTCGATGCCCCCACGGACGACCAAGAGCCCATGGAGGTCGATCCATCTCCCGCAGCCATGACGGGGCACACCTCCCCCATGGCCAGGCTGCCTCCAGCAGCACTGTGCCCAAAGCGCCGCAGGACCCCCGCCGCCTCTCAGGGACCCTCCGCAAAGCCAGGGCCCAGCAAGCGGCGCCAGTCCCGCAGACGACGCTAACCGTAAGTGGGCCATCCACACCGCCACGCGGCAGGCTCCGCAGCAAGATCAGACGGCTCTCAAGCCGCTGAGGAGCCCTGCTTTCCCCTTCCCCTAGACCCTGACCCTCACCAAGGGGGGACATCTCCTCTGCCCTCACGCCTGGGCAAGAGGAAAGGAGAGGGAGAGGGAGAGCGAGACGGAGAGGGAGAGGAAAGGGGCTGCCACCTTCTGCCCGACAGCCCCACAGCACCAGCAGGAGACCTTGCCGCTCCCTACAACTCCCCGAGAGGAGCTTGGAGCCAGGTGGCCCTTGCTCTCTTCTCCCAAGTCACCAGGGATAGGACAACAGAGAAAACGGCCTCCAGTTGTGCCAGGCGACCTTTAGATGGGCTGGTAGCAAAGATTTCCTCACCAAAAGGGTTTAGCTGGGGACTTGGCAGCACCACCTTGAGCTTCCACTTCTTTTCCAACCTCAACCATTCGATGCTTTCTATTTCAGAGCTGTGGGGAAGAGGCGAGGACAGGGGCTGCCATCTTCAGGCCGGCAGCCCCATAGTACCAGCAGGAGTCCCTCCCAGATGGCTGGAGACGGACGGAGAGCGACGGAGACCACCAGAGACCGCCGCAGGACACCATCGGAGACCGCCGGAGACGACCAGACACTGGTGGTGTCCGGCGGTCTCCGGTGGTCTCGCACCGGAGACCATCGCAGTCCGCTGGAAACCGCCGGAGTCCATCGGAGACCATCGGAGACCACCAGGCACCGCTGGAGATCGCCAGAGACCACAGGAGACCACCGGAGACCGTCAGAGACCGCCAGACACCGCTGGAGACCGCTGCACAACGCCGCAGCCTCTTGGACTCCCCTGCAGCGCCACCCAGGTTATTGGGGCCTGGACTTGGCAGCGTTTCACTCTGAGGATGAGAAAGCCAGTGCGGGGTGGCTGTCCTCAGCTAGCCCTCCCCTCAGCTAACCAAGGGGTGGCTGAAGAAGAAGCCAGACCCACCCTGGCCGTGCCCACACAATAGCAACAGGGCACCAAAGACGGCAGACGCCCCATCCACAGAAACATTCGAGATGCACACACAGCTCTTCCTTTGCACAAGCACAAGAGTTCCACTCTGACACAAAGAAGTTTGGGCAAGACTGGCCAAGAAACAACTCAAAAAAATACAAAAAACAATCAAAAACAATCAAAGCCAGTTAAAAAGACAAGAACAAACCCAAGAAAAAGCAGGAGCCCTTGCCATCGCACAACTTCCTCCAAAGCATCCCCACCAAGCTCCTCGTCAGCCACCTCTACCAGCACGGGATGCCAGCCCTGCAGAGGACGAGCAAGCAGGCAAAAGTGGAAGAGCTGAAAGCGTAAGTGTGGCCAGCAGCCTGCCTCTCGAGCAGCAGCCCTGACCGCTGCCTCAGAGCGCCGCCAAAGCTGTGCAACACAGCCGCTGCCTCCCACCTGCCTTAGCCGAGCTTCGGCCATGCCTCTGGGCAACACCTGCTTTCTTAACGTTGTCTTCTGTTCCCTCAGGGTGGACGACAAGTTGCCTGCGGCCAAAGGCCTCCTCCTGAAACGCCTCCTCTCCATCCTGCGCCACATCCGCCGCAACGCGTCCACCAGCAGGAGGAGCTGCACCAACCTGGCCATCTGCGCTGGGACAAACCTGATGAGCCCACCTCAGGAGGACCTGCTGCTGCTGCTGCTGCTGGAGGCCATGCTGGAGGGGATGGAGAAGGTACGCTGTCTCGAGCAGCCGCCTGCAGCTTTCCAGGCCCATCACAGCTTGGAGCCTCAGACGTCCCTGCCTGCCTCCTCTCTTCAGCAAAAGCTGCTGGGCTGCCTGCCTGCAAGAGCAGCCCCACAGCCACAGCCTGCCTTCTGCAGGGAGCCAAGGGGGAGCAGTGGCAAAGGCTGCTCCACACCTTTTCAGCCACCTGCCCTGAAAGCAAGGCTCTCACGTGTGCAGGTCAAGGGGCTGCTGGACTTCCTGGTGGAGAGAGAAACACTGGGCAATCTCTGGGGCCAAGACGTCTGGCCTTTCCACTCCCTCAGATGAGGAGTCGCCAGCAGCCATGGACACAGCCACAGGTAGCAGGAGGGACTGAGCGTTCTCCCAGCCTGAGCGCAAAGCTGCTGCAGGGCTTTGGGTGGCATTTGCTTTAGCTCTTGTCCACTTCCCACAAGTCACTTTGCTGCACAGGTTTTTGCTTTCCAGAGTTGCCTTTGCAAGAGCAGGAGTAGATCCGGTGGGAAGATGGGAAACGGCAGAGGTAGGGCAGGTCCACAAACCCTGGCACAAGGCGTCTCGTCTAGGAGGAGTTCCTGAGGAGTCCAAGCAGCTGCTCTGCCTCTTCCTGGTATTTTTTCTCTGTTGCCTTTGGGTAGGGCAAGGGACACCACTGCTAACGCCAACATTTCTGCTTTAGGCACCCGCTGCTTTGCCTCCCACCGCCCCAGAGACCACGGGAGACTCCCCGGCATGCGCACAACAACTAAAGAGCCTTTCCCACGAAAGAAGGTAAAAGGAGCCAGCTTTCCTTCCGTCAAGACCTCAGGAATCCAGCTCATGCCGCCTTGACCTATCTAACCCCACTGCGCCATGGAAAGCTTTGCAGGCTCCCTCCAGGAAACCGAAACCCCAAGAAAAAGGAAGAGAGAAGAGGCCTGGCACGAGGAGAGGCAACGCCAAAAAGAAGAGAACAGAAGGAAGAGCGCAAAAGACGGGGACGGAAAAAGAGGAGGGAGAAGCCCAGGTGAGTCCCAGGCTCTGCTGCCCATCTTGCCCAGCTGGGCAAACTGCTCTGCTCAGCCTTTGCAAAGAACTCCACGGCAGCTCCCCAGGGGCTCCCCACGGAGCTCTGCTGCGTGCCACAGGGGCGCTGCGCATCTCGGCACACGCACAGTCTCCAAGGGCATTTCCCAGGGGGATACGGCGCCAGAGCCATCCCCTTGACAATGCCCGCAAGAGCTCTCTCTTCTGGCCTACAAACAACTCCTTGTCGACTCTGTTTCCCAAAGAAAGGGCAACCAAGTCCTGCCTTCCTGGCTTCATCACTGCTTTCTGACTCTGTCGTTGCAGGTGCCGCTTTCCTGGCAGGAGCCGAAGCCCTGCCATTCCTGGGCTCCCCCACCTCATCTCTGTCCACAATAAAAGGCTGTTTTCTCCCATCTGACTGTGTCTGTCGTCGGCTGTTCTGGAGTGAGAGCTCTTGTTTTGTGAGGGTGCTCGTGAGCATCTGCTCTGCCACAGATATGAGCTAAAGACAATAAAACCTTGTTCCCACTTGTAACCCTTCTGGTGCGTGTCCTTGCAAGTGCTTTTGGAGATGAAAAATCTCTGGCATTTCAGGCTCATCATGATTTGACTCATTGGGAAGCAAGGAGAAGGGGAGGAAGGGAAGGGGAGGAAGGGAAGGGGAGGAAGGGAAGGGGAGGAAGGGAAGGGGAGGAAGGGAAGGGGAGGAAGGGAAGGGGAGGAAGGGAAGGGGAGGAAGGGAAGGGGAGGAAGGGAAGGGGAGGAAGGGAAGGGGAAGGGAGGGCAAGGGAAAATCTGTTGTAGTTGTTTTGTGAGCACGAGTAGCAAGAAAGACATGCAGAGCAACAAACACAGCAAGCCTCTCGCTTTCTTCATCAACAAACTCAATCCTTAGGCACACTCAGAAAGGTTCAGCATCTACAGATCATGGGCCTAGGCTCAAAAAGGAATGTTTCTTCTCCACATGGACACAAACTCAGGAAATAACACTAGCGGCAATGGTGCTGACAGGGAGAGAGATGACGAGAGGCACTTCCAAAGGGAGCATGTTGCAGCTTGACCTGCCCAGGGACCACCGCCTCCCATTACAGAAAGACATTTCAAAAGGAGCATTTGCCTGGCACTTTCACCATTCAAATGCTACATGCACATTAACAAAGGACTACATACTATTCCACCTCCCAGGTTTTCCCAGCAAGTTTAATGTTTCCACCATGTGAAGGATTGCAAAACAAGTTTTCCATAGAGCAGAGCAATCAAGAAACAAGAACTTCCTCCCACACCAATCACAAGCTTGTCGCCATCCTTAGTTGGTGAAACTGTGACCCAAGCACACTCGGACAAAGCAGAAAAAAAACTTTCCTCATTTCACAAGGGCAAGGAAGTAGAATCGCTCTCACCTCAAAGGTACTCAAGGGCAATTTGCATCCATGCATGGTTACACATACATATCTGTAACATATGGTTACACATACATTACCCACCTTTTTTCTCTTGGATTTCAACGAAAAAGTAAAATGGGATGGAAGCTGGCTTGCTTTCTAACATCTAGAGGGATGGACGGAATGGAGCCCAGGGAGACAGGCAGTCGGGGCAGAGCAGCCTGCGCAGGGAATCCTCCCAGTTTCACTTGGGCACAGCAAGGCTCTTGGAAAAACACACAGACACCTGCCCCTTTGACAAGCCTCACTTTGCCCTAAGACACTGCCCACAAACAACAGACTGCACTCTTCAAACTGCTCCAACAACCAGTCCCAAAACTCCTCGTCCCTCCTCACATAGAATCACAGAATCATTTAGCTTGGAAAAGACCCTTGGGATCATTGAACAAAAAGCTGACAGAAAAGTGCAAAATACGTGCTAAGGCAACCAAGAAAGCTTGGAAACAAAGCCAAGGCTCCCCAAGGGTTATGTTCGGGGCTCATCCCAAGCACGCGCAGCTGGCAACTTGGAAACCTGCCATCCTCATGCCCACGATTGCCTGACGGAAGGCTCCAAAACCAAAGTGCGCAGGCAACTCGTACCGAAACCCAGCAAAAGGATCGAGAGCGGCTGCCTAGCAAAGGCAAGTTTCTGGGGCCGAAGAAAATACAGGAGGCAGAATGCAACACAAACCCCAACAAGAGCTGCAGGGCATCTCCACAGTTGAAAGGCATCTCTTGACAGAAGGCAGCTGTCAACAGCTGTCTCTTCCCTCTCCTTCCTGCCAAGAGGAGGAAAGGAAAGAGAGGAAGGAAGGAAGGAGGAGGGAGACAAGGAAGGGAAGAAGAGGAAGGAAATCAGGCTCACCCAGTGCAAAGCCATAGCCATCCACGCTGAAGGGAGCACTCCGGCCTTTTGGGAATCCTTCTTTTCTGCTCCTTGGCTCGGCCACCAGCCTGACAGCTTGGCCCTTCAGCAGCAGCCTTGCTCTCCCCGATGGAAGCAGGGCGCTCCACATCACTCTTAGCTGCACTCCATTTGATGGCCTTCCACTGCCAGGCAGGACCAACGGAGGTTGGCAGGCACTTCTGGGGGCTGCACTTCACTGCCACAGAGAGCAATCCATGCATGTCCCACCTGGCGATCCTTTGAGACAAAAAGCACGGGGGGAGTTGAAAAGAGTTACTCTCAGAGGAATGAAACCAAGGATCCATCCAATCTGCCACCCTCCAACAGACACGCTAGAGCACGTGCTGAAAAAGCAGCCACCTAGAACCAACAAATAGGCAACACCCCCTTCCTGGCCCTGGGCCCTCTCTTCCTGCCCTGCAGTGGAAAAAAGCACATCAGTTATTTCCATTTCTCTCAGCGAGACTGAAAGCTTTTCACTGCACTTTCCACCCAACTCCTTGCCTCGGCATCAACGCGGAAAATCACCTGCACAAATCAAGCGCATCACAGGCAAAGGCTCCAGAGACTGCAGATGCTCTAAAGACTTCTCTAGGAAACGCTTCAATGGATCACGCTTAGAGAAAACCTTGACCACGGCGGCTCTCAAATACGTTTGCAACGCTTCCCTGACAACCTCCAAAGGTTTGCACAGACGTTCAGCTACCAACTGCCTTTCAAGACAAGAAAGCCCACTCAAGGCAGCAGGCTTTCAGACATCCATTCCACACATCTCCTAGAGCTCAGGGGCCACCACTGCTCTGGCAACCACCTGCTGGGCAAGCACACCTAAACATGGGCCTCTGCACACACCCACCTGCCCACCTCTCCTCCTGCCTTTCACAGACAGCTCTGCAGCACCACAGAAGAAGGAAGCAAGTACATTCAAGAGCTCCTTACACTCAAGGTGTGCTTTGAAAACATTGGCCAGACATTTTGCACAAGGCCACCGACCACAATCAAGGGAGCTCCTGCTTTTTTCAGAGAAAGAGAGAGGGCGCGGGGCTGGGGGTGGGCGGGGGTGAAGAGATCAAGAAATGAGCAGCCACAGAAATGAAACTATTTTCTCCTTTCGACACAATTGGTCCAGGCCAGGGACGGAGAGCACTGCTGGGGGAGAAATCTGGGATGTGTCTCTTTCCAGGCGGCACTTGTGAAGAAGGATCGCTTTACAGCTGGTGAAGAACATGACTACAAGTTTCAAGCAACAACTTCTGGCAAGTGCAACAGGGGAAAAGAGGAACTGGGCTTTCCAGGCTACCTCTGGCCTGCAATTCCGCCGCCATGCTCTGCCCTTTTGCAAAAGGACACAGTGCAAACGGCAGAAAATGGCCCTCCTGTGGCCACCGTGGCCTTGAGGGGACCCCAGGCCTGGCAGGAGGAGGGGGCTGGAGCCCAGGGCACACGAGGGCAGCTGCAGGGCAGTCCCGCTGCCCCAGGAAAAGCCTTGCTCTCTGGCAAGCAAAAGGCCCTTCAGGGCAATGGGGCCTTCAGGGCCTCCTGGGCCGCCCTCCCAGCCACACCGGCGGCCGTTGGTGACGTCACCGGCCTGCCGTTAGGCAAGCAGGCACCTCTGCGGCTGGCCCACAGCTCGCTCAGCACCTACAGATTCTCGCAGCAAGCCTGCTTGGGAGAGGAGGAGGCGGCAAAGAGTGACGAGTGCCCACATTGGGTGGGACGAGTGCCCACATTGGGTGGGCCCAGCCACAAGAGGCTCCTTGGAAGCCCCGAGGATGCCCAAACACACCCAAAAGCGCAAGTGGCTGGACACCAGCAGCAGCAGCCATGGCGGGCGAGTGGAGCCCATGGAGGTCGACCCGCCGCACAAGAGGGACAACGTAGAGCCCATGGAGGTCGACCTGCCGCAGACCAGGGACGAGGGAGAGCCCATGGAGGTCGATGCCCCCACGGATGACCAAGAGCCCATGGAGGTCGATCCATCTCCCGCAGCCATGACGGGGCACACCTCCCCCATGGCCAGGCTGCCTCCAGCAGCACTGTGCCCAAAGCGCCGCAGGACCCCCGCCGCCTCTCAGGGACCCTCCGCAAAGCCAGGGCCCAGCAAGCGGCGCCAGTCCCGCAGACGACGCTAACCGTAAGTGGGCCATCCACACCGCCACGCGGCAGGCTCCGCAGCAAGATCAGACGGCTCTCAAGCCGCTGAGGAGCCCTGCTTTCCCCTTCCCCTAGACCCTGACCCTCACCAAGGGGGGACATCTCCTCTGCCCTCACGCCTGGGCAAGAGGAAAGGAGAGGGAGAGGGAGAGCGAGACGGAGAGGGAGAGGAAAGGGGCTGCCACCTTCTGCCCGACAGCCCCACAGCACCAGCAGGAGACCTTGCCGCTCCCTACAACTCCCCGAGAGGAGCTTGGAGCCAGGTGGCCCTTGCTCTCTTCTCCCAAGTCACCAGGGATAGGACAACAGAGAAAACGGCCTCCAGTTGTGCCAGGCGACCTTTAGATGGGCTGGTAGCAAAGATTTCCTCACCAAAAGGGTTTAGCTGGGGACTTGGCAGCACCACCTTGAGCTTCCACTTCTTTTCCAACCTCAACCATTCGATGCTTTCTATTTCAGAGCTGTGGGGAAGAGGCGAGGAGAGGGGCTGCCATCTTCACGCCGGCAGCCCCATAGTACCAGCAGGAGTCCCTCCCAGATGGCTGGAGACGGACGGAGAGCGACGGAGACCACCAGAGACCGCCGCAGGACACCATCGGAGACCGCCGGAGACGACCAGACACTGGTGGTGTCCGGCGGTCTCCGGTGGTCTCGCACCGGAGACCATCGCAGTCCGCTGGAAACCGCCGGAGTCCATCGGAGACCATCGGAGACCACCAGGCACCGCTGGAGATCGCCAGAGACCACAGGAGACCACCGGAGACCGTCAGAGACCGCCAGACACCGCTGGAGACCGCTGCACAACGCCGCAGCCTCTTGGACTCCCCTGCAGTGCCACCCAGGTTATTGGGGCCTGGACTTGGCAGCGTTTCACTCTGAGGATGAGAAAGCCAGTGCGGGGTGGCTGTCCTCAGCTAGCCCTCCCCTCAGCTAACCAAGGGGTGGCTGAAGAAGAAGCCAGACCCACCCTGGCCGTGCCCACACAATAGCAACAGGGCACCAAAGACGGCAGACGCCCCATCCACAGAAACATTCGAGATGCACACACAGCTCTTCCTTTGCACAAGCACAAGAGTTCCACTCTGACACAAAGAAGTTTGGGCAAGACTGGCCAAGAAACAACTCGAAAAAATACAAAAAACAATCAAAAACAATCAAAGCCAGTTAAAAAGACAAGAACAAACCCAAGAAAAAGCAGGAGCCCTTGCCATCGCACAACTTCCTCCAAAGCATCCCCACCAAGCTCCTCGTCAGCCACCTCTACCAGCACGGGATGCCAGCCCTGCAGAGGACGAGCAAGCAGGCAAAAGTGGAAGAGCTGAAAGCGTAAGTGTGGCCAGCAGCCTGCCTCTCGAGCAGCAGCCCTGACCGCTGCCTCAGAGCGCCGCCAAAGCTGTGCAACACAGCCGCTGCCTCCCACCTGCCTTAGCCGAGCTTCGGCCATGCCTCTGGGCAACACCTGCTTTCTTAACGTTGTCTTCTGTTCCCTCAGGGTGGACGACAAGTTGCCTGCGGCCAAAGGCCTCCTCCTGAAACGCCTCCTCTCCATCCTGCGCCACATCCGCCGCAACGCGTCCACCAGCAGGAGGAGCTGCACCAACCTGGCCATCTGCGCTGGGACAAACCTGATGAGCCCACCTCAGGAGGACCTGCTGCTGCTGCTGGAGGCCATGCTGGAGGGGATGGAGAAGGTACGCTGTCTCGAGCAGCCGCCTGCAGCTTTCCAGGCCCATCACAGCTTGGAGCCTCAGACGTCCCTGCCTGCCTCCTCTCTTCAGCAAAAGCTGCTGGGCTGCCTGCCTGCAAGAGCAGCCCCACAGCCACAGCCTGCCTTCTGCAGGGAGCCAAGGGGGAGCAGTGGCAAAGGCTGCTCCACACCTTTTCAGCCACCTGCCCTGAAAGCAAGGCTCTCACGTGTGCAGGTCAAGGGGCTGCTGGACTTCCTGGTGGAGAGAGAAACACTGGGCAATCTCTGGGGCCAAGACGTCTGGCCTTTCCACTCCCTCAGATGAGGAGTCGCCAGCAGCCATGGACACAGCCACAGGTAGCAGGAGGGACTGAGCGTTCTCCCAGCCTGAGCGCAAAGCTGCTGCAGGGCTTTGGGTGGCTTTTGCTTTAGCTCTTGTCCACTTCCCACAAGTCACTTTGCTGCACGGGTTTTTGCTTTCCAGAGTTGCCTTTGCAAGAGCAGGAGTAGATCCGGTGGGAAGATGGGAAACGGCAGAGGTAGGGCAGGTCCACAAACCCTGGCACAAGGCGTCTCGTCTAGGAGGAGTTCCTGAGGAGTCCAAGCAGCTGCTCTGCCTCTTCCTGGTATTTTTTCTCTGTTGCCTTTGGGTAGGGCAAGGGACACCACTGCTAACGCCAACATTTCTGCTTTAGGCACCCGCTGCTTTGCCTCCCACCGCCCCAGAGACCACAGGAGACTCCCCGGCATGCGCACAACAACTAAAGAGCCTTTCCCACGAAAGAAGGTAAAAGGAGCCAGCTTTCCTTCCGTCAAGACCTCAGGAATCCAGCTCATGCCGCCTTGACCTATCTAACCCCACTGCGCCATGGAAAGCTTTGCAGGCTCCCTCCAGGAAACCGAAACCCCAAGAAAAAGGAAGAGAGAAGAGGCCTGGCACGAGGAGAGGCAACGCCAAAAAGAAGAGAACAGAAGGAAGAGCGCAAAAGACGGGGACGGAAAAAGAGGAGGGAGAAGCCCAGGTGAGTCCCAGGCTCTGCTGCCCATCTTGCCCAGCTGGGCAAACTGCTCTGCTCAGCCTTTGCAAAGAACTCCACGGCAGCTCCCCAGGGGCTCCCCACGGAGCTCTGCTGCGTGCCACAGGGGCGCTGCGCATCTCGGCACACGCACAGTCTCCAAGGGCATTTCCCAGGGGGATACGGTGCCAGAGCCATCCCCTTGACAATGCCCGCAAGAGCTCTCTCTTCTGGCCTACAAACAACTCCTTGTCGACTCTGTTTCCCAAAGAAAGGGCAACCAAGTCCTGCCTTCCTGGCTTCATCACTGCTTTCTGACTCTGTCGTTGCAGGTGCCGCTTTCCTGGCAGGAGCCGAAGCCCTGCCATTCCTGGGCTCCCCCACCTCATCTCTGTCCACAATAAAAGGCTGTTTTCTCCCATCTGACTGTGTCTGTCGTCGGCTGTTCTGGAGTGAGAGCTCTTGTTTTGTGAGGGTGCTCGTGAGCATCTGCTCTGCCACAGATATGAGCTAAAGACAATAAAACCTTGTTCCCACTTGTAACCCTTCTGGTGCGTGTCCTTGCAAGTGCTTTTGGAGATGAAAAATCTCTGGCATTTCAGGCTCATCATGATTTGACTCATTGGGAAGCAAGGAGAAGGGGAGGAAGGGAAGGGGAGGAAGGGAAGGGGAGGAAGGGAAGGGGAGGAAGGGAAGGGGAAGGGAAAATCTGTTGTAGTTGTTTTGTGAGCACGAGTAGCAAGAAAGACATGCAGAGCAACAAACACAGCAAGCCTCTCGCTTTCTTCATCAACAAACTCAATCCTTAGGCACACTCAGAAAGGTTCAGCATCTACAGATCATGGGCCTAGGCTCAAAAAGGAATGTTTCTTCTCCACATGGACACAAACTCAGGAAATAACACTAGCGGCAATGGTGCTGACAGGGAGAGAGATGACGAGAGGCACTTCCAAAGGGAGCATGTTGCAGCTTGACCTGCCCAGGGACCACCGCCTCCCATTACAGAAAGACATTTCAAAAGGAGCATTTGCCTGGCACTTTCACCATTCAAATGCTACATGCACATTAACAAAGGACTACATACTATTCCACCTCCCAGGTTTTCCCAGCAAGTTTAATGTTTCCACCATGTGAAGGATTGCAAAACAAGTTTTCCATAGAGCAGAGCAATCAAGAAACAAGAACTTCCTCCCACACCAATCACAAGCTTGTCGCCATCCTTAGTTGGTGAAACTGTGACCCAAGCACACTCGGACAAAGCAGAAAAAAAACTTTCCTCATTTCACAAGGGCAAGGAAGTAGAATCGCTCTCACCTCAAAGGTACTCAAGGGCAATTTGCATCCATGCATGGTTACACATACATATCTGTAACATATGGTTACACATACATTACCCACCTTTTTTCTCTTGGATTTCAACGAAAAAGTAAAATGGGATGGAAGCTGGCTTGCTTTCTAACATCTAGAGGGATGGACGGAATGGAGCCCAGGGAGACAGGCAGTCGGGGCAGAGCAGCCTGCGCAGGGAATCCTCCCAGTTTCACTTGGGCACAGCAAGGCTCTTGGAAAAACACACAGACACCTGCCCCTTTGACAAGCCTCACTTTGCCCTAAGACACTGCCCACAAACAACAGACTGCACTCTTCAAACTGCTCCAACAACCAGTCCCAAAACTCCTCGTCCCTCCTCACATAGAATCACAGAATCATTTAGCTTGGAAAAGACCCTTGGGATCATTGAACAAAAAGCTGACAGAAAAGTGCAAAATACGTGCTAAGGCAACCAAGAAAGCTTGGAAACAAAGCCAAGGCTCCCCAAGGGTTATGTTCGGGGCTCATCCCAAGCAAGCGCAGCTGGCAACTTGGAAACCTGCCATCCTCGTGCCCACGATTGCCTGACGGAAGGCTCCAAAACCAAAGTGCGCAGGCAACTCGTACCGAAACCCAGCAAAAGGATCGAGAGCGGCTGCCTAGCAAAGGCAAGTTTCTGGGGCCGAAGAAAATACAGGAGGCAGAATGCAACACAAACCCCAACAAGAGCTGCAGGGCATCTCCACAGTTGAAAGGCATCTCTTGACAGAAGGCAGCTGTCAACAGCTGTCTCTTCCCTCTCCTTCCTGCCAAGAGGAGGAAAGGAAAGAGAGGAAGGAAGGAAGGAGGAGGGAGACAAGGAAGGGAAGAAGAGGAAGGAAATCAGGCTCACCCAGTGCAAAGCCATAGCCATCCACGCTGAAGGGAGCACTCCGGCCTTTTGGGAATCCTTCTTTTCTGCTCCTTGGCTCGGCCACCAGCCTGACAGCTTGGCCCTTCAGCAGCAGCCTTGCTCTCCCCGATGGAAGCAGGGCGCTCCACATCACTCTTAGCTGCACTCCATTTGATGGCCTTCCACTGCCAGGCAGGACCAACGGAGGTTGGCAGGCACTTCTGGGGGCTGCACTTCACTGCCACAGAGAGCAATCCATGCATGTCCCACCTGGCGATCCTTTGAGACAAAAAGCACGGGGGGAGTTGAAAAGAGTTACTCTCAGAGGAATGAAACCAAGGATCCATCCAATCTGCCACCCTCCAACAGACACGCTAGAGCACGTGCTGAAAAAGCAGCCACCTAGAACCAACAAATAGGCAACACCCCCTTCCTGGCCCTGGGCCCTCTCTTCCTGCCCTGCAGTGGAAAAAAGCACATCAGTTATTTCCATTTCTCTCAGCGAGACTGAAAGCTTTTCACTGCACTTTCCACCCAACTCCTTGCCTCGGCATCAACGCGGAAAATCACCTGCACAAATCAAGCGCATCACAGGCAAAGGCTCCAGAGACTGCAGATGCTCTAAAGACTTCTCTAGGAAACGCTTCAATGGATCACGCTTAGAGAAAACCTTGACCACGGCGGCTCTCAAATACGTTTGCAACGCTTCCCTGACAACCTCCAAAGGTTTGCACAGACGTTCAGCTACCAACTGCCTTTCAAGACAAGAAAGCCCACTCAAGGCAGCAGGCTTTCAGACATCCATTCCACACATCTCCTAGAGCTCAGGGGCCACCACTGCTCTGGCAACCACCTGCTGGGCAAGCACACCTAAACATGGGCCTCTGCACACACCCACCTGCCCACCTCTCCTCCTGCCTTTCACAGACAGCTCTGCAGCACCACAGAAGAAGGAAGCAAGTACATTCAAGAGCTCCTTACACTCAAGGTGTGCTTTGAAAACATTGGCCAGACATTTTGCACAAGGCCACCAACCACAATCAAGGGAGCTCCTGCTTTTTTCAGAGAAAGAGAGAGGGCGCGGGGCTGGGGGTGGGCGGGGGTGAAGAGATCAAGAAATGAGCAGCCACAGAAATGAAACTATTTTCTCCTTTCGACACAATTGGTCCAGGCCAGGGACGGAGAGCACTGCTGGGGGAGAAATCTGGGATGTGTCTCTTTCCAGGCGGCACTTGTGAAGAAGGATCGCTTTACAGCTGGTGAAGAACATGACTACAAGTTTCAAGCAACAACTTCTGGCAAGTGCAACAGGGGAAAAGAGGAACTGGGCTTTCCAGGCTACCTCTGGCCTGCAATTCCGCCGCCATGCTCTGCCCTTTTGCAAAAGGACACAGTGCAAACGGCAGAAAATGGCCCTCCTGTGGCCACCGTGGCCTTGAGGGGACCCCAGGCCTGGCAGGAGGAGGGGGCTGGAGCCCAGGGCACACGAGGGCAGCTGCAGGGCAGTCCCGCTGCCCCAGGAAAAGCCTTGCTCTCTGGCAAGCAAAAGGCCCTTCAGGGCAATGGGGCCTTCAGGGCCTCCTGGGCCGCCCTCCCAGCCACACCGGCGGCCGTTGGTGACGTCACCGGCCTGCCGTTAGGCAAGCAGGCACCTCTGCGGCTGGCCCACAGCTCGCTCAGCACCTACAGATTCTCGCAGCAAGCCTGCTTGGGAGAGGAGGAGGCGGCAAAGAGTGACGAGTGCCCACATTGGGTGGGACGAGTGCCCACATTGGGTGGGCCCAGCCACAAGAGGCTCCTTGGAAGCCCCGAGGATGCCCAAACACACCCAAAAGCGCAAGTGGCTGGACACCAGCAGCAGCAGCCATGGCGGGCGAGTGGAGCCCATGGAGGTCGACCCGCCGCACAAGAGGGACAACGTAGAGCCCATGGAGGTCGACCTGCCGCAGACCAGGGACGAGGGAGAGCCCATGGAGGTCGATGCCCCCACGGATGACCAAGAGCCCATGGAGGTCGATCCATCTCCCGCAGCCATGACGGGGCACACCTCCCCCATGGCCAGGCTGCCTCCAGCAGCACTGTGCCCAAAGCGCCGCAGGACCCCCGCCGCCTCTCAGGGACCCTCCGCAAAGCCAGGGCCCAGCAAGCGGCGCCAGTCCCGCAGACGACGCTAACCGTAAGTGGGCCATCCACACCGCCACGCGGCAGGCTCCGCAGCAAGATCAGACGGCTCTCAAGCCGCTGAGGAGCCCTGCTTTCCCCTTCCCCTAGACCCTGACCCTCACCAAGGGGGGACATCTCCTCTGCCCTCACGCCTGGGCAAGAGGAAAGGAGAGGGAGAGGGAGAGCGAGACGGAGAGGGAGAGGAAAGGGGCTGCCACCTTCTGCCCGACAGCCCCACAGCACCAGCAGGAGACCTTGCCGCTCCCTACAACTCCCCGAGAGGAGCTTGGAGCCAGGTGGCCCTTGCTCTCTTCTCCCAAGTCACCAGGGATAGGACAACAGAGAAAACGGCCTCCAGTTGTGCCAGGCGACCTTTAGATGGGCTGGTAGCAAAGATTTCCTCACCAAAAGGGTTTAGCTGGGGACTTGGCAGCACCACCTTGAGCTTCCACTTCTTTTCCAACCTCAACCATTCGATGCTTTCTATTTCAGAGCTGTGGGGAAGAGGCGAGGAGAGGGGCTGCCATCTTCACGCCGGCAGCCCCATAGTACCAGCAGGAGTCCCTCCCAGATGGCTGGAGACGGACGGAGAGCGACGGAGACCACCAGAGACCGCCGCAGGACACCATCGGAGACCGCCGGAGACGACCAGACACTGGTGGTGTCCGGCGGTCTCCGGTGGTCTCGCACCGGAGACCATCGCAGTCCGCTGGAAACCGCCGGAGTCCATCGGAGACCATCGGAGACCACCAGGCACCGCTGGAGATCGCCAGAGACCACAGGAGACCACCGGAGACCGTCAGAGACCGCCAGACACCGCTGGAGACCGCTGCACAACGCCGCAGCCTCTTGGACTCCCCTGCAGCGCCACCCAGGTTATTGGGGCCTGGACTTGGCAGCGTTTCACTCTGAGGATGAGAAAGCCAGTGCGGGGTGGCTGTCCTCAGCTAGCCCTCCCCTCAGCTAACCAAGGGGTGGCTGAAGAAGAAGCCAGACCCACCCTGGCCGTGCCCACACAATAGCAACAGGGCACCAAAGACGGCAGACGCCCCATCCACAGAAACATTCGAGATGCACACACAGCTCTTCCTTTGCACAAGCACAAGAGTTCCACTCTGACACAAAGAAGTTTGGGCAAGACTGGCCAAGAAACAACTCGAAAAAATACAAAAAACAATCAAAAACAATCAAAGCCAGTTAAAAAGACAAGAACAAACCCAAGAAAAAGCAGGAGCCCTTGCCATCGCACAACTTCCTCCAAAGCATCCCCACCAAGCTCCTCGTCAGCCACCTCTACCAGCACGGGATGCCAGCCCTGCAGAGGACGAGCAAGCAGGCAAAAGTGGAAGAGCTGAAAGCGTAAGTGTGGCCAGCAGCCTGCCTCTCGAGCAGCAGCCCTGACCGCTGCCTCAGAGCGCCGCCAAAGCTGTGCAACACAGCCGCTGCCTCCCACCTGCCTTAGCCGAGCTTCGGCCATGCCTCTGGGCAACACCTGCTTTCTTAACGTTGTCTTCTGTTCCCTCAGGGTGGACGACAAGTTGCCTGCGGCCAAAGGCCTCCTCCTGAAACGCCTCCTCTCCATCCTGCGCCACATCCGCCGCAACGCGTCCACCAGCAGGAGGAGCTGCACCAACCTGGCCATCTGCGCTGGGACAAACCTGATGAGCCCACCTCAGGAGGACCTGCTGCTGCTGCTGGAGGCCATGCTGGAGGGGATGGAGAAGGTACGCTGTCTCGAGCAGCCGCCTGCAGCTTTCCAGGCCCATCACAGCTTGGAGCCTCAGACGTCCCTGCCTGCCTCCTCTCTTCAGCAAAAGCTGCTGGGCTGCCTGCCTGCAAGAGCAGCCCCACAGCCACAGCCTGCCTTCTGCAGGGAGCCAAGGGGGAGCAGTGGCAAAGGCTGCTCCACACCTTTTCAGCCACCTGCCCTGAAAGCAAGGCTCTCACGTGTGCAGGTCAAGGGGCTGCTGGACTTCCTGGTGGAGAGAGAAACACTGGGCAATCTCTGGGGCCAAGACGTCTGGCCTTTCCACTCCCTCAGATGAGGAGTCGCCAGCAGCCATGGACACAGCCACAGGTAGCAGGAGGGACTGAGCGTTCTCCCAGCCTGAGCGCAAAGCTGCTGCAGGGCTTTGGGTGGCTTTTGCTTTAGCTCTTGTCCACTTCCCACAAGTCACTTTGCTGCACGGGTTTTTGCTTTCCAGAGTTGCCTTTGCAAGAGCAGGAGTAGATCCGGTGGGAAGATGGGAAACGGCAGAGGTAGGGCAGGTCCACAAACCCTGGCACAAGGCGTCTCGTCTAGGAGGAGTTCCTGAGGAGTCCAAGCAGCTGCTCTGCCTCTTCCTGGTATTTTTTCTCTGTTGCCTTTGGGTAGGGCAAGGGACACCACTGCTAACGCCAACATTTCTGCTTTAGGCACCCGCTGCTTTGCCTCCCACCGCCCCAGAGACCACGGGAGACTCCCCGGCATGCGCACAACAACTAAAGAGCCTTTCCCACGAAAGAAGGTAAAAGGAGCCAGCTTTCCTTCCGTCAAGACCTCAGGAATCCAGCTGATGCCGCCTTGACCTATCTAACCCCACTGCGCCATGGAAAGCTTTGCAGGCTCCCTCCAGGAAACCGAAACCCCAAGAAAAAGGAAGAGAGAAGAGGCCTGGCACGAGGAGAGGCAACGCCAAAAAGAAGAGAACAGAAGGAAGAGCGCAAAAGACGGGGACGGAAAAAGAGGAGGGAGAAGCCCAGGTGAGTCCCAGGCTCTGCTGCCCATCTTGCCCAGCTGGGCAAACTGCTCTGCTCAGCCTTTGCAAAGAACTCCACGGCAGCTCCCCAGGGGCTCCCCACGGAGCTCTGCTGCGTGCCACAGGGGCGCTGCGCATCTCGGCACACGCACAGTCTCCAAGGGCATTTCCCAGGGGGATACGGCGCCAGAGCCATCCCCTTGACAATGCCCGCAAGAGCTCTCTCTTCTGGCCTACAAACAACTCCTTGTCGACTCTGTTTCCCAAAGAAAGGGCAACCAAGTCCTGCCTTCCTGGCTTCATCACTGCTTTCTGACTCTGTCGTTGCAGGTGCCGCTTTCCTGGCAGGAGCCGAAGCCCTGCCATTCCTGGGCTCCCCCACCTCATCTCTGTCCACAATAAAAGGCTGTTTTCTCCCATCTGACTGTGTCTGTCGTCGGCTGTTCTGGAGTGAGAGCTCTTGTTTTGTGAGGGTGCTCGTGAGCATCTGCTCTGCCACAGATATGAGCTAAAGACAATAAAACCTTGTTCCCACTTGTAACCCTTCTGGTGCGTGTCCTTGCAAGTGCTTTTGGAGATGAAAAATCTCTGGCATTTCAGGCTCATCATGATTTGACTCATTGGGAAGCAAGGAGAAGGGGAGGAAGGGAAGGGGAGGAAGGGAAGGGGAGGAAGGGAAGGGGAGGAAGGGAAGGGGAAGGGAAAATCTGTTGTAGTTGTTTTGTGAGCACGAGTAGCAAGAAAGACATGCAGAGCAACAAACACAGCAAGCCTCTCGCTTTCTTCATCAACAAACTCAATCCTTAGGCACACTCAGAAAGGTTCAGCATCTACAGATCATGGGCCTAGGCTCAAAAAGGAATGTTTCTTCTCCACATGGACACAAACTCAGGAAATAACACTAGCGGCAATGGTGCTGACAGGGAGAGAGATGACGAGAGGCACTTCCAAAGGGAGCATGTTGCAGCTTGACCTGCCCAGGGACCACCGCCTCCCATTACAGAAAGACATTTCAAAAGGAGCATTTGCCTGGCACTTTCACCATTCAAATGCTACATGCACATTAACAAAGGACTACATACTATTCCACCTCCCAGGTTTTCCCAGCAAGTTTAATGTTTCCACCATGTGAAGGATTGCAAAACAAGTTTTCCATAGAGCAGAGCAATCAAGAAACAAGAACTTCCTCCCACACCAATCACAAGCTTGTCGCCATCCTTAGTTGGTGAAACTGTGACCCAAGCACACTCGGACAAAGCAGAAAAAAAACTTTCCTCATTTCACAAGGGCAAGGAAGTAGAATCGCTCTCACCTCAAAGGTACTCAAGGGCAATTTGCATCCATGCATGGTTACACATACATATCTGTAACATATGGTTACACATACATTACCCACCTTTTTTCTCTTGGATTTCAACGAAAAAGTAAAATGGGATGGAAGCTGGCTTGCTTTCTAACATCTAGAGGGATGGACGGAATGGAGCCCAGGGAGACAGGCAGTCGGGGCAGAGCAGCCTGCGCAGGGAATCCTCCCAGTTTCACTTGGGCACAGCAAGGCTCTTGGAAAAACACACAGACACCTGCCCCTTTGACAAGCCTCACTTTGCCCTAAGACACTGCCCACAAACAACAGACTGCACTCTTCAAACTGCTCCAACAACCAGTCCCAAAACTCCTCGTCCCTCCTCACATAGAATCACAGAATCATTTAGCTTGGAAAAGACCCTTGGGATCATTGAACAAAAAGCTGACAGAAAAGTGCAAAATACGTGCTAAGGCAACCAAGAAAGCTTGGAAACAAAGCCAAGGCTCCCCAAGGGTTATGTTCGGGGCTCATCCCAAGCAAGCGCAGCTGGCAACTTGGAAACCTGCCATCCTCGTGCCCACGATTGCCTGACGGAAGGCTCCAAAACCAAAGTGCGCAGGCAACTCGTACCGAAACCCAGCAAAAGGATCGAGAGCGGCTGCCTAGCAAAGGCAAGTTTCTGGGGCCGAAGAAAATACAGGAGGCAGAATGCAACACAAACCCCAACAAGAGCTGCAGGGCATCTCCACAGTTGAAAGGCATCTCTTGACAGAAGGCAGCTGTCAACAGCTGTCTCTTCCCTCTCCTTCCTGCCAAGAGGAGGAAAGGAAAGAGAGGAAGGAAGGAAGGAAGGAGGAGGGAGACAAGGAAGGGAAGAAGAGGAAGGAAATCAGGCTCACCCAGTGCAAAGCCATAGCCATCCACGCTGAAGGGAGCACTCCGGCCTTTTGGGAATCCTTCTTTTCTGCTCCTTGGCTCGGCCACCAGCCTGACAGCTTGGCCCTTCAGCAGCAGCCTTGCTCTCCCCGATGGAAGCAGGGCGCTCCACATCACTCTTAGCTGCACTCCATTTGATGGCCTTCCACTGCCAGGCAGGACCAACGGAGGTTGGCAGGCACTTCTGGGGGCTGCACTTCACTGCCACAGAGAGCAATCCATGCATGTCCCACCTGGCGATCCTTTGAGACAAAAAGCACGGGGGGAGTTGAAAAGAGTTACTCTCAGAGGAATGAAACCAAGGATCCATCCAATCTGCCACCCTCCAACAGACACGCTAGAGCACGTGCTGAAAAAGCAGCCACCTAGAACCAACAAATAGGCAACACCCCCTTCCTGGCCCTGGGCCCTCTCTTCCTGCCCTGCAGTGGAAAAAAGCACATCAGTTATTTCCATTTCTCTCAGCGAGACTGAAAGCTTTTCACTGCACTTTCCACCCAACTCCTTGCCTCGGCATCAACGCGGAAAATCACCTGCACAAATCAAGCGCATCACAGGCAAAGGCTCCAGAGACTGCAGATGCTCTAAAGACTTCTCTAGGAAACGCTTCAATGGATCACGCTTAGAGAAAACCTTGACCACGGCGGCTCTCAAATACGTTTGCAACGCTTCCCTGACAACCTCCAAAGGTTTGCACAGACGTTCAGCTACCAACTGCCTTTCAAGACAAGAAAGCCCACTCAAGGCAGCAGGCTTTCAGACATCCATTCCACACATCTCCTAGAGCTCAGGGGCCACCACTGCTCTGGCAACCACCTGCTGGGCAAGCACACCTAAACATGGGCCTCTGCACACACCCACCTGCCCACCTCTCCTCCTGCCTTTCACAGACAGCTCTGCAGCACCACAGAAGAAGGAAGCAAGTACATTCAAGAGCTCCTTACACTCAAGGTGTGCTTTGAAAACATTGGCCAGACATTTTGCACAAGGCCACCGACCACAATCAAGGGAGCTCCTGCTTTTTTCAGAGAAAGAGAGAGGGCGCGGGGTTGGGGGTGGGCGGGGGTGAAGAGATCAAGAAATGAGCAGCCACAGAAATGAAACTATTTTCTCCTTTCGACACAGTTGGTCCAGGCCAGGGACGGAGAGCACTGCTGGGGGAGAAATCTGGGATGTGTCTCTTTCCAGGCGGCACTTGTGAAGAAGGATCGCTTTACAGCTGGTGAAGAACATGACTACAAGTTTCAAGCAACAACTTCTGGCAAGTGCAACAGGGGAAAAGAGGAACTGGGCTTTCCAGGCTACCTCTGGCCTGCAATTCCGCCGCCATGCTCTGCCCTTTTGCAAAAGGACACAGTGCAAACGGCAGAAAATGGCCCTCCTGTGGCCACCGTGGCCTTGAGGGGACCCCAGGCCTGGCAGGAGGAGGGGGCTGGAGCCCAGGGCACACGAGGGCAGCTGCAGGGCAGTCCCGCTGCCCCAGGAAAAGCCTTGCTCTCTGGCAAGCAAAAGGCCCTTCAGGGCAATGGGGCCTTCAGGGCCTCCTGGGCCGCCCTCCCAGCCACACCGGCGGCCGTTGGTGACGTCACCGGCCTGCCGTTAGGCAAGCAGGCACCTCTGCGGCTGGCCCACAGCTCGCTCAGCACCTACAGATTCTCGCAGCAAGCCTGCTTGGGAGAGGAGGAGGCGGCAAAGAGTGACGAGTGCCCACATTGGGTGGGACGAGTGCCCACATTGGGTGGGCCCAGCCACAAGAGGCTCCTTGGAAGCCCCGAGGATGCCCAAACACACCCAAAAGCGCAAGTGGCTGGACACCAGCAGCAGCAGCCATGGCGGGCGAGTGGAGCCCATGGAGGTCGACCCGCCGCACAAGAGGGACAACGTAGAGCCCATGGAGGTCGACCTGCCGCAGACCAGGGACGAGGGAGAGCCCATGGAGGTCGATGCCCCCACGGACGACCAAGAGCCCATGGAGGTCGATCCATCTCCCGCAGCCATGACGGGGCACACCTCCCCCATGGCCAGGCTGCCTCCAGCAGCACTGTGCCCAAAGCGCCGCAGGACCCCCGCCGCCTCTCAGGGACCCTCCGCAAAGCCAGGGCCCAGCAAGCGGCGCCAGTCCCGCAGACGACGCTAACCGTAAGTGGGCCATCCACACCGCCACGCGGCAGGCTCCGCAGCAAGATCAGACGGCTCTCAAGCCGCTGAGGAGCCCTGCTTTCCCCTTCCCCTAGACCCTGACCCTCACCAAGGGGGGACATCTCCTCTGCCCTCACGCCTGGGCAAGAGGAAAGGAGAGGGAGAGGGAGAGCGAGACGGAGAGGGAGAGGAAAGGGGCTGCCACCTTCTGCCCGACAGCCCCACAGCACCAGCAGGAGACCTTGCCGCTCCCTACAACTCCCCGAGAGGAGCTTGGAGCCAGGTGGCCCTTGCTCTCTTCTCCCAAGTCACCAGGGATAGGACAACAGAGAAAACGGCCTCCAGTTGTGCCAGGCGACCTTTAGATGGGCTGGTAGCAAAGATTTCCTCACCAAAAGGGTTTAGCTGGGGACTTGGCAGCACCACCTTGAGCTTCCACTTCTTTTCCAACCTCAACCATTCGATGCTTTCTATTTCAGAGCTGTGGGGAAGAGGCGAGGAGAGGGGCTGCCATCTTCAGGCCGGCAGCCCCATAGTACCAGCAGGAGTCCCTCCCAGATGGCTGGAGACGGACGGAGAGCGACGGAGACCACCAGAGACCGCCGCAGGACACCATCGGAGACCGCCGGAGACGACCAGACACTGGTGGTGTCCGGCGGTCTCCGGTGGTCTCGCACCGGAGACCATCGCAGTCCGCTGGAAACCGCCGGAGTCCATCGGAGACCATCGGAGACCACCAGGCACCGCTGGAGATCGCCAGAGACCACAGGAGACCACCGGAGACCGTCGGAGACCGCCAGACACCGCTGGAGACCGCTGCACAACGCCGCAGCCTCTTGGACTCCCCTGCAGCGCCACCCAGGTTATTGGGGCCTGGACTTGGCAGCGTTTCACTCTGAGGATGAGAAAGCCAGTGCGGGGTGGCTGTCCTCAGCTAGCCCTCCCCTCAGCTAACCAAGGGGTGGCTGAAGAAGAAGCCAGACCCACCCTGGCCGTGCCCACACAATAGCAACAGGGCACCAAAGACGGCAGACGCCCCATCCACAGAAACATTCGAGATGCACACACAGCTCTTCCTTTGCACAAGCACAAGAGTTCCACTCTGACACAAAGAAGTTTGGGCAAGACTGGCCAAGAAACAACTCGAAAAAATACAAAAAACAATCAAAAACAATCAAAGCCAGTTAAAAAGACAAGAACAAACCCAAGAAAAAGCAGGAGCCCTTGCCATCGCACAACTTCCTCCAAAGCATCCCCACCAAGCTCCTCGTCAGCCACCTCTACCAGCACGGGATGCCAGCCCTGCAGAGGACGAGCAAGCAGGCAAAAGTGGAAGAGCTGAAAGCGTAAGTGTGGCCAGCAGCCTGCCTCTCGAGCAGCAGCCCTGACCGCTGCCTCAGAGCGCCGCCAAAGCTGTGCAACACAGCCGCTGCCTCCCACCTGCCTTAGCCGAGCTTCGGCCATGCCTCTGGGCAACACCTGCTTTCTTAACGTTGTCTTCTGTTCCCTCAGGGTGGACGACAAGTTGCCTGCGGCCAAAGGCCTCCTCCTGAAACGCCTCCTCTCCATCCTGCGCCACATCCGCCGCAACGCGTCCACCAGCAGGAGGAGCTGCACCAACCTGGCCATCTGCGCTGGGACAAACCTGATGAGCCCACCTCAGGAGGACCTGCTGCTGCTGCTGCTGCTGGAGGCCATGCTGGAGGGGATGGAGAAGGTACGCTGTCTCGAGCAGCCGCCTGCAGCTTTCCAGGCCCATCACAGCTTGGAGCCTCAGACGTCCCTGCCTGCCTCCTCTCTTCAGCAAAAGCTGCTGGGCTGCCTGCCTGCAAGAGCAGCCCCACAGCCACAGCCTGCCTTCTGCAGGGAGCCAAGGGGGAGCAGTGGCAAAGGCTGCTCCACACCTTTTCAGCCACCTGCCCTGAAAGCAAGGCTCTCACGTGTGCAGGTCAAGGGGCTGCTGGACTTCCTGGTGGAGAGAGAAACACTGGGCAATCTCTGGGGCCAAGACGTCTGGCCTTTCCACTCCCTCAGATGAGGAGTCGCCAGCAGCCATGGACACAGCCACAGGTAGCAGGAGGGACTGAGCGTTCTCCCAGCCTGAGCGCAAAGCTGCTGCAGGGCTTTGGGTGGCATTTGCTTTAGCTCTTGTCCACTTCCCACAAGTCACTTTGCTGCACGGGTTTTTGCTTTCCAGAGTTGCCTTTGCAAGAGCAGGAGTAGATCCGGTGGGAAGATGGGAAACGGCAGAGGTAGGGCAGGTCCACAAACCCTGGCACAAGGCGTCTCGTCTAGGAGGAGTTCCTGAGGAGTCCAAGCAGCTGCTCTGCCTCTTCCTGGTATTTTTTCTCTGTTGCCTTTGGGTAGGGCAAGGGACACCACTGCTAACGCCAACATTTCTGCTTTAGGCACCCGCTGCTTTGCCTCCCACCGCCCCAGAGACCACGGGAGACTCCCCGGCATGCGCACAACAACTAAAGAGCCTTTCCCACGAAAGAAGGTAAAAGGAGCCAGCTTTCCTTCCGTCAAGACCTCAGGAATCCAGCTGATGCCGCCTTGACCTATCTAACCCCACTGCGCCATGGAAAGCTTTGCAGGCTCCCTCCAGGAAACCGAAACCCCAAGAAAAAGGAAGAGAGAAGAGGCCTGGCACGAGGAGAGGCAACGCCAAAAAGAAGAGAACAGAAGGAAGAGCGCAAAAGACGGGGACGGAAAAAGAGGAGGGAGAAGCCCAGGTGAGTCCCAGGCTCTGCTGCCCATCTTGCCCAGCTGGGCAAACTGCTCTGCTCAGCCTTTGCAAAGAACTCCACGGCAGCTCCCCAGGGGCTCCCCACGGAGCTCTGCTGCGTGCCACAGGGGCGCTGCGCATCTCGGCACACGCACAGTCTCCAAGGGCATTTCCCAGGGGGATACGGCGCCAGAGCCATCCCCTTGACAATGCCCGCAAGAGCTCTCTCTTCTGGCCTACAAACAACTCCTTGTCGACTCTGTTTCCCAAAGAAAGGGCAACCAAGTCCTGCCTTCCTGGCTTCATCACTGCTTTCTGACTCTGTCGTTGCAGGTGCCGCTTTCCTGGCAGGAGCCGAAGCCCTGCCATTCCTGGGCTCCCCCACCTCATCTCTGTCCACAATAAAAGGCTGTTTTCTCCCATCTGACTGTGTCTGTCGTCGGCTGTTCTGGAGTGAGAGCTCTTGTTTTGTGAGGGTGCTCGTGAGCATCTGCTCTGCCACAGATATGAGCTAAAGACAATAAAACCTTGTTCCCACTTGTAACCCTTCTGGTGCGTGTCCTTGCAAGTGCTTTTGGAGATGAAAAATCTCTGGCATTTCAGGCTCATCATGATTTGACTCATTGGGAAGCAAGGAGAAGGGGAGGAAGGGAAGGGGAGGAAGGGAAGGGGAGGAAGGGAAGGGGAGGAAGGGAAGGGGAGGAAGGGAAGGGGAGGAAGGGAAGGGGAGGAAGGGAAGGGGAAGGGAGGGCAAGGGAAAATCTGTTGTAGTTGTTTTGTGAGCACGAGTAGCAAGAAAGACATGCAGAGCAACAAACACAGCAAGCCTCTCGCTTTCTTCATCAACAAACTCAATCCTTAGGCACACTCAGAAAGGTTCAGCATCTACAGATCATGGGCCTAGGCTCAAAAAGGAATGTTTCTTCTCCACATGGACACAAACTCAGGAAATAACACTAGCGGCAATGGTGCTGACAGGGAGAGAGATGACGAGAGGCACTTCCAAAGGGAGCATGTTGCAGCTTGACCTGCCCAGGGACCACCGCCTCCCATTACAGAAAGACATTTCAAAAGGAGCATTTGCCTGGCACTTTCACCATTCAAATGCTACATGCACATTAACAAAGGACTACATACTATTCCACCTCCCAGGTTTTCCCAGCAAGTTTAATGTTTCCACCATGTGAAGGATTGCAAAACAAGTTTTCCATAGAGCAGAGCAATCAAGAAACAAGAACTTCCTCCCACACCAATCACAAGCTTGTCGCCATCCTTAGTTGGTGAAACTGTGACCCAAGCACACTCGGACAAAGCAGAAAAAAAACTTTCCTCATTTCACAAGGGCAAGGAAGTAGAATCGCTCTCACCTCAAAGGTACTCAAGGGCAATTTGCATCCATGCATGGTTACACATACATATCTGTAACATATGGTTACACATACATTACCCACCTTTTTTCTCTTGGATTTCAACGAAAAAGTAAAATGGGATGGAAGCTGGCTTGCTTTCTAACATCTAGAGGGATGGACGGAATGGAGCCCAGGGAGACAGGCAGTCGGGGCAGAGCAGCCTGCGCAGGGAATCCTCCCAGTTTCACTTGGGCACAGCAAGGCTCTTGGAAAAACACACAGACACCTGCCCCTTTGACAAGCCTCACTTTGCCCTAAGACACTGCCCACAAACAACAGACTGCACTCTTCAAACTGCTCCAACAACCAGTCCCAAAACTCCTCGTCCCTCCTCACATAGAATCACAGAATCATTTAGCTTGGAAAAGACCCTTGGGATCATTGAACAAAAAGCTGACAGAAAAGTGCAAAATACGTGCTAAGGCAACCAAGAAAGCTTGGAAACAAAGCCAAGGCTCCCCAAGGGTTATGTTCGGGGCTCATCCCAAGCAAGCGCAGCTGGCAACTTGGAAACCTGCCATCCTCGTGCCCACGATTGCCTGACGGAAGGCTCCAAAACCAAAGTGCGCAGGCAACTCGTACCGAAACCCAGCAAAAGGATCGAGAGCGGCTGCCTAGCAAAGGCAAGTTTCTGGGGCCGAAGAAAATACAGGAGGCAGAATGCAACACAAACCCCAACAAGAGCTGCAGGGCATCTCCACAGTTGAAAGGCATCTCTTGACAGAAGGCAGCTGTCAACAGCTGTCTCTTCCCTCTCCTTCCTGCCAAGAGGAGGAAAGGAAAGAGAGGAAGGAAGGAAGGAAGGAGGAGGGAGACAAGGAAGGGAAGAAGAGGAAGGAAATCAGGCTCACCCAGTGCAAAGCCATAGCCATCCACGCTGAAGGGAGCACTCCGGCCTTTTGGGAATCCTTCTTTTCTGCTCCTTGGCTCGGCCACCAGCCTGACAGCTTGGCCCTTCAGCAGCAGCCTTGCTCTCCCCGATGGAAGCAGGGCGCTCCACATCACTCTTAGCTGCACTCCATTTGATGGCCTTCCACTGCCAGGCAGGACCAACGGAGGTTGGCAGGCACTTCTGGGGGCTGCACTTCACTGCCACAGAGAGCAATCCATGCATGTCCCACCTGGCGATCCTTTGAGACAAAAAGCACGGGGGGAGTTGAAAAGAGTTACTCTCAGAGGAATGAAACCAAGGATCCATCCAATCTGCCACCCTCCAACAGACACGCTAGAGCACGTGCTGAAAAAGCAGCCACCTAGAACCAACAAATAGGCAACACCCCCTTCCTGGCCCTGGGCCCTCTCTTCCTGCCCTGCAGTGGAAAAAAGCACATCAGTTATTTCCATTTCTCTCAGCGAGACTGAAAGCTTTTCACTGCACTTTCCACCCAACTCCTTGCCTCGGCATCAACGCGGAAAATCACCTGCACAAATCAAGCGCATCACAGGCAAAGGCTCCAGAGACTGCAGATGCTCTAAAGACTTCTCTAGGAAACGCTTCAATGGATCACGCTTAGAGAAAACCTTGACCACGGCGGCTCTCAAATACGTTTGCAACGCTTCCCTGACAACCTCCAAAGGTTTGCACAGACGTTCAGCTACCAACTGCCTTTCAAGACAAGAAAGCCCACTCAAGGCAGCAGGCTTTCAGACATCCATTCCACACATCTCCTAGAGCTCAGGGGCCACCACTGCTCTGGCAACCACCTGCTGGGCAAGCACACCTAAACATGGGCCTCTGCACACACCCACCTGCCCACCTCTCCTCCTGCCTTTCACAGACAGCTCTGCAGCACCACAGAAGAAGGAAGCAAGTACATTCAAGAGCTCCTTACACTCAAGGTGTGCTTTGAAAACATTGGCCAGACATTTTGCACAAGGCCACCGACCACAATCAAGGGAGCTCCTGCTTTTTTCAGAGAAAGAGAGAGGGCGCGGGGCTGGGGGTGGGCGGGGGTGAAGAGATCAAGAAATGAGCAGCCACAGAAATGAAACTATTTTCTCCTTTCGACACAGTTGGTCCAGGCCAGGGACGGAGAGCACTGCTGGGGGAGAAATCTGGGATGTGTCTCTTTCCAGGCGGCACTTGTGAAGAAGGATCGCTTTACAGCTGGTGAAGAACATGACTACAAGTTTCAAGCAACAACTTCTGGCAAGTGCAACAGGGGAAAAGAGGAACTGGGCTTTCCAGGCTACCTCTGGCCTGCAATTCCGCCGCCATGCTCTGCCCTTTTGCAAAAGGACACAGTGCAAACGGCAGAAAATGGCCCTCCTGTGGCCACCGTGGCCTTGAGGGGACCCCAGGCCTGGCAGGAGGAGGGGGCTGGAGCCCAGGGCACACGAGGGCAGCTGCAGGGCAGTCCCGCTGCCCCAGGAAAAGCCTTGCTCTCTGGCAAGCAAAAGGCCCTTCAGGGCAATGGGGCCTTCAGGGCCTCCTGGGCCGCCCTCCCAGCCACACCGGCGGCCGTTGGTGACGTCACCGGCCTGCCGTTAGGCAAGCAGGCACCTCTGCGGCTGGCCCACAGCTCGCTCAGCACCTACAGATTCTCGCAGCAAGCCTGCTTGGGAGAGGAGGAGGCGGCAAAGAGTGACGAGTGCCCACATTGGGTGGGACGAGTGCCCACATTGGGTGGGCCCAGCCACAAGAGGCTCCTTGGAAGCCCCGAGGATGCCCAAACACACCCAAAAGCGCAAGTGGCTGGACACCAGCAGCAGCAGCCATGGCGGGCGAGTGGAGCCCATGGAGGTCGACCCGCCGCACAAGAGGGACAACGTAGAGCCCATGGAGGTCGACCTGCCGCAGACCAGGGACGAGGGAGAGCCCATGGAGGTCGATGCCCCCACGGACGACCAAGAGCCCATGGAGGTCGATCCATCTCCCGCAGCCATGACGGGGCACACCTCCCCCATGGCCAGGCTGCCTCCAGCAGCACTGTGCCCAAAGCGCCGCAGGACCCCCGCCGCCTCTCAGGGACCCTCCGCAAAGCCAGGGCCCAGCAAGCGGCGCCAGTCCCGCAGACGACGCTAACCGTAAGTGGGCCATCCACACCGCCACGCGGCAGGCTCCGCAGCAAGATCAGACGGCTCTCAAGCCGCTGAGGAGCCCTGCTTTCCCCTTCCCCTAGACCCTGACCCTCACCAAGGGGGGACATCTCCTCTGCCCTCACGCCTGGGCAAGAGGAAAGGAGAGGGAGAGGGAGAGCGAGACGGAGAGGGAGAGGAAAGGGGCTGCCACCTTCTGCCCGACAGCCCCACAGCACCAGCAGGAGACCTTGCCGCTCCCTACAACTCCCCGAGAGGAGCTTGGAGCCAGGTGGCCCTTGCTCTCTTCTCCCAAGTCACCAGGGATAGGACAACAGAGAAAACGGCCTCCAGTTGTGCCAGGCGACCTTTAGATGGGCTGGTAGCAAAGATTTCCTCACCAAAAGGGTTTAGCTGGGGACTTGGCAGCACCACCTTGAGCTTCCACTTCTTTTCCAACCTCAACCATTCGATGCTTTCTATTTCAGAGCTGTGGGGAAGAGGCGAGGAGAGGGGCTGCCATCTTCAGGCCGGCAGCCCCATAGTACCAGCAGGAGTCCCTCCCAGATGGCTGGAGACGGACGGAGAGCGACGGAGACCACCAGAGACCGCCGCAGGACACCATCGGAGACCGCCGGAGACGACCAGACACTGGTGGTGTCCGGCGGTCTCCGGTGGTCTCGCACCGGAGACCATCGCAGTCCGCTGGAAACCGCCGGAGTCCATCGGAGACCATCGGAGACCACCAGGCACCGCTGGAGATCGCCAGAGACCACAGGAGACCACCGGAGACCGTCGGAGACCGCCAGACACCGCTGGAGACCGCTGCACAACGCCGCAGCCTCTTGGACTCCCCTGCAGCGCCACCCAGGTTATTGGGGCCTGGACTTGGCAGCGTTTCACTCTGAGGATGAGAAAGCCAGTGCGGGGTGGCTGTCCTCAGCTAGCCCTCCCCTCAGCTAACCAAGGGGTGGCTGAAGAAGAAGCCAGACCCACCCTGGCCGTGCCCACACAATAGCAACAGGGCACCAAAGACGGCAGACGCCCCATCCACAGAAACATTCGAGATGCACACACAGCTCTTCCTTTGCACAAGCACAAGAGTTCCACTCTGACACAAAGAAGTTTGGGCAAGACTGGCCAAGAAACAACTCGAAAAAATACAAAAAACAATCAAAAACAATCAAAGCCAGTTAAAAAGACAAGAACAAACCCAAGAAAAAGCAGGAGCCCTTGCCATCGCACAACTTCCTCCAAAGCATCCCCACCAAGCTCCTCGTCAGCCACCTCTACCAGCACGGGATGCCAGCCCTGCAGAGGACGAGCAAGCAGGCAAAAGTGGAAGAGCTGAAAGCGTAAGTGTGGCCAGCAGCCTGCCTCTCGAGCAGCAGCCCTGACCGCTGCCTCAGAGCGCCGCCAAAGCTGTGCAACACAGCCGCTGCCTCCCACCTGCCTTAGCCGAGCTTCGGCCATGCCTCTGGGCAACACCTGCTTTCTTAACGTTGTCTTCTGTTCCCTCAGGGTGGACGACAAGTTGCCTGCGGCCAAAGGCCTCCTCCTGAAACGCCTCCTCTCCATCCTGCGCCACATCCGCCGCAACGCGTCCACCAGCAGGAGGAGCTGCACCAACCTGGCCATCTGCGCTGGGACAAACCTGATGAGCCCACCTCAGGAGGACCTGCTGCTGCTGCTGCTGCTGGAGGCCATGCTGGAGGGGATGGAGAAGGTACGCTGTCTCGAGCAGCCGCCTGCAGCTTTCCAGGCCCATCACAGCTTGGAGCCTCAGACGTCCCTGCCTGCCTCCTCTCTTCAGCAAAAGCTGCTGGGCTGCCTGCCTGCAAGAGCAGCCCCACAGCCACAGCCTGCCTTCTGCAGGGAGCCAAGGGGGAGCAGTGGCAAAGGCTGCTCCACACCTTTTCAGCCACCTGCCCTGAAAGCAAGGCTCTCACGTGTGCAGGTCAAGGGGCTGCTGGACTTCCTGGTGGAGAGAGAAACACTGGGCAATCTCTGGGGCCAAGACGTCTGGCCTTTCCACTCCCTCAGATGAGGAGTCGCCAGCAGCCATGGACACAGCCACAGGTAGCAGGAGGGACTGAGCGTTCTCCCAGCCTGAGCGCAAAGCTGCTGCAGGGCTTTGGGTGGCATTTGCTTTAGCTCTTGTCCACTTCCCACAAGTCACTTTGCTGCACGGGTTTTTGCTTTCCAGAGTTGCCTTTGCAAGAGCAGGAGTAGATCCGGTGGGAAGATGGGAAACGGCAGAGGTAGGGCAGGTCCACAAACCCTGGCACAAGGCGTCTCGTCTAGGAGGAGTTCCTGAGGAGTCCAAGCAGCTGCTCTGCCTCTTCCTGGTATTTTTTCTCTGTTGCCTTTGGGTAGGGCAAGGGACACCACTGCTAACGCCAACATTTCTGCTTTAGGCACCCGCTGCTTTGCCTCCCACCGCCCCAGAGACCACGGGAGACTCCCCGGCATGCGCACAACAACTAAAGAGCCTTTCCCACGAAAGAAGGTAAAAGGAGCCAGCTTTCCTTCCGTCAAGACCTCAGGAATCCAGCTGATGCCGCCTTGACCTATCTAACCCCACTGCGCCATGGAAAGCTTTGCAGGCTCCCTCCAGGAAACCGAAACCCCAAGAAAAAGGAAGAGAGAAGAGGCCTGGCACGAGGAGAGGCAACGCCAAAAAGAAGAGAACAGAAGGAAGAGCGCAAAAGACGGGGACGGAAAAAGAGGAGGGAGAAGCCCAGGTGAGTCCCAGGCTCTGCTGCCCATCTTGCCCAGCTGGGCAAACTGCTCTGCTCAGCCTTTGCAAAGAACTCCACGGCAGCTCCCCAGGGGCTCCCCACGGAGCTCTGCTGCGTGCCACAGGGGCGCTGCGCATCTCGGCACACGCACAGTCTCCAAGGGCATTTCCCAGGGGGATACGGCGCCAGAGCCATCCCCTTGACAATGCCCGCAAGAGCTCTCTCTTCTGGCCTACAAACAACTCCTTGTCGACTCTGTTTCCCAAAGAAAGGGCAACCAAGTCCTGCCTTCCTGGCTTCATCACTGCTTTCTGACTCTGTCGTTGCAGGTGCCGCTTTCCTGGCAGGAGCCGAAGCCCTGCCATTCCTGGGCTCCCCCACCTCATCTCTGTCCACAATAAAAGGCTGTTTTCTCCCATCTGACTGTGTCTGTCGTCGGCTGTTCTGGAGTGAGAGCTCTTGTTTTGTGAGGGTGCTCGTGAGCATCTGCTCTGCCACAGATATGAGCTAAAGACAATAAAACCTTGTTCCCACTTGTAACCCTTCTGGTGCGTGTCCTTGCAAGTGCTTTTGGAGATGAAAAATCTCTGGCATTTCAGGCTCATCATGATTTGACTCATTGGGAAGCAAGGAGAAGGGGAGGAAGGGAAGGGGAGGAAGGGAAGGGGAGGAAGGGAAGGGGAGGAAGGGAAGGGGAGGAAGGGAAGGGGAGGAAGGGAAGGGGAGGAAGGGAAGGGGAGGAAGGGAAGGGGAGGAAGGGAAGGGGAGGAAGGGAAGGGGAGGAAGGGAAGGGGAAGGGAGGGCAAGGGAAAATCTGTTGTAGTTGTTTTGTGAGCACGAGTAGCAAGAAAGACATGCAGAGCAACAAACACAGCAAGCCTCTCGCTTTCTTCATCAACAAACTCAATCCTTAGGCACACTCAGAAAGGTTCAGCATCTACAGATCATGGGCCTAGGCTCAAAAAGGAATGTTTCTTCTCCACATGGACACAAACTCAGGAAATAACACTAGCGGCAATGGTGCTGACAGGGAGAGAGATGACGAGAGGCACTTCCAAAGGGAGCATGTTGCAGCTTGACCTGCCCAGGGACCACCGCCTCCCATTACAGAAAGACATTTCAAAAGGAGCATTTGCCTGGCACTTTCACCATTCAAATGCTACATGCACATTAACAAAGGACTACATACTATTCCACCTCCCAGGTTTTCCCAGCAAGTTTAATGTTTCCACCATGTGAAGGATTGCAAAACAAGTTTTCCATAGAGCAGAGCAATCAAGAAACAAGAACTTCCTCCCACACCAATCACAAGCTTGTCGCCATCCTTAGTTGGTGAAACTGTGACCCAAGCACACTCGGACAAAGCAGAAAAAAAACTTTCCTCATTTCACAAGGGCAAGGAAGTAGAATCGCTCTCACCTCAAAGGTACTCAAGGGCAATTTGCATCCATGCATGGTTACACATACATATCTGTAACATATGGTTACACATACATTACCCACCTTTTTTCTCTTGGATTTCAACGAAAAAGTAAAATGGGATGGAAGCTGGCTTGCTTTCTAACATCTAGAGGGATGGACAGAATGGAGCCCAGGGAGACAGGCAGTCGGGGCAGAGCAGCCTGCGCAGGGAATCCTCCCAGTTTCACTTGGGCACAGCAAGGCTCTTGGAAAAACACACAGACACCTGCCCCTTTGACAAGCCTCACTTTGCCCTAAGACACTGCCCACAAACAACAGACTGCACTCTTCAAACTGCTCCAACAACCAGTCCCAAAACTCCTCGTCCCTCCTCACATAGAATCACAGAATCATTTAGCTTGGAAAAGACCCTTGGGATCATTGAACAAAAAGCTGACAGAAAAGTGCAAAATACGTGCTAAGGCAACCAAGAAAGCTTGGAAACAAAGCCAAGGCTCCCCAAGGGTTATGTTCGGGGCTCATCCCAAGCAAGCGCAGCTGGCAACTTGGAAACCTGCCATCCTCATGCCCACGATTGCCTGACGGAAGGCTCCAAAACCAAAGTGCGCAGGCAACTCGTACCGAAACCCAGCAAAAGGATCGAGAGCGGCTGCCTAGCAAAGGCAAGTTTCTGGGGCCGAAGAAAATACAGGAGGCAGAATGCAACACAAACCCCAACAAGAGCTGCAGGGCATCTCCACAGTTGAAAGGCATCTCTTGACAGAAGGCAGCTGTCAACAGCTGTCTCTTCCCTCTCCTTCCTGCCAAGAGGAGGAAAGGAAAGAGAGGAAGGAAGGAAGGAGGAGGGAGACAAGGAAGGGAAGAAGAGGAAGGAAATCAGGCTCACCCAGTGCAAAGCCATAGCCATCCACGCTGAAGGGAGCACTCCGGCCTTTTGGGAATCCTTCTTTTCTGCTCCTTGGCTCGGCCACCAGCCTGACAGCTTGGCCCTTCAGCAGCAGCCTTGCTCTCCCCGATGGAAGCAGGGCGCTCCACATCACTCTTAGCTGCACTCCATTTGATGGCCTTCCACTGCCAGGCAGGACCAACGGAGGTTGGCAGGCACTTCTGGGGGCTGCACTTCACTGCCACAGAGAGCAATCCATGCATGTCCCACCTGGCGATCCTTTGAGACAAAAAGCACGGGGGGAGTTGAAAAGAGTTACTCTCAGAGGAATGAAACCAAGGATCCATCCAATCTGCCACCCTCCAACAGACACGCTAGAGCACGTGCTGAAAAAGCAGCCACCTAGAACCAACAAATAGGCAACACCCCCTTCCTGGCCCTGGGCCCTCTCTTCCTGCCCTGCAGTGGAAAAAAGCACATCAGTTATTTCCATTTCTCTCAGCAAGACTGAAAGCTTTTCACTGCACTTTCCACCCAACTCCTTGCCTCGGCATCAACGCGGAAAATCACCTGCACAAATCAAGCGCATCACAGGCAAAGGCTCCAGAGACTGCAGATGCTCTAAAGACTTCTCTAGGAAACGCTTCAATGGATCACGCTTAGAGAAAACCTTGACCACGGCGGCTCTCAAATACGTTTGCAACGCTTCCCTGACAACCTCCAAAGGTTTGCACAGACGTTCAGCTACCAACTGCCTTTCAAGACAAGAAAGCCCACTCAAGGCAGCAGGCTTTCAGACATCCATTCCACACATCTCCTAGAGCTCAGGGGCCACCACTGCTCTGGCAACCACCTGCTGGGCAAGCACACCTAAACATGGGCCTCTGCACACACCCACCTGCCCACCTCTCCTCCTGCCTTTCACAGACAGCTCTGCAGCACCACAGAAGAAGGAAGCAAGTACATTCAAGAGCTCCTTACACTCAAGGTGTGCTTTGAAAACATTGGCCAGACATTTTGCACAAGGCCACCGACCACAATCAAGGGAGCTCCTGCTTTTTTCAGAGAAAGAGAGAGGGCGCGGGGCTGGGGGTGGGCGGGGGTGAAGAGATCAAGAAATGAGCAGCCACAGAAATGAAACTATTTTCTCCTTTCGACACAATTGGTCCAGGCCAGGGACGGAGAGCACTGCTGGGGGAGAAATCTGGGATGTGTCTCTTTCCAGGCGGCACTTGTGAAGAAGGATCGCTTTACAGCTGGTGAAGAACATGACTACAAGTTTCAAGCAACAACTTCTGGCAAGTGCAACAGGGGAAAAGAGGAACTGGGCTTTCCAGGCTACCTCTGGCCTGCAATTCCGCCGCCATGCTCTGCCCTTTTGCAAAAGGACACAGTGCAAACGGCAGAAAATGGCCCTCCTGTGGCCACCGTGGCCTTGAGGGGACCCCAGGCCTGGCAGGAGGAGGGGGCTGGAGCCCAGGGCACACGAGGGCAGCTGCAGGGCAGTCCCGCTGCCCCAGGAAAAGCCTTGCTCTCTGGCAAGCAAAAGGCCCTTCAGGGCAATGGGGCCTTCAGGGCCTCCTGGGCCGCCCTCCCAGCCACACCGGCGGCCGTTGGTGACGTCACCGGCCTGCCGTTAGGCAAGCAGGCACCTCTGCGGCTGGCCCACAGCTCGCTCAGCACCTACAGATTCTCGCAGCAAGCCTGCTTGGGAGAGGAGGAGGCGGCAAAGAGCGACGAGTGCCCACATTGGGTGGGACGAGTGCCCACATTGGGTGGGCCCAGCCACAAGAGGCTCCTTGGAAGCCCCGAGGATGCCCAAACACACCCAAAAGCGCAAGTGGCTGGACACCAGCAGCAGCAGCCATGGCGGGCGAGTGGAGCCCATGGAGGTCGACCCGCCGCACAAGAGGGACAACGTAGAGCCCATGGAGGTCGACCTGCCGCAGACCAGGGACGAGGGAGAGCCCATGGAGGTCGATGCCCCCACGGACGACCAAGAGCCCATGGAGGTCGATCCATCTCCCGCAGCCATGACGGGGCACACCTCCCCCATGGCCAGGCTGCCTCCAGCAGCACTGTGCCCAAAGCGCCGCAGGACCCCCGCCGCCTCTCAGGGACCCTCCGCAAAGCCAGGGCCCAGCAAGCGGCGCCAGTCCCGCAGACGACGCTAACCGTAAGTGGGCCATCCACACCGCCACGCGGCAGGCTCCGCAGCAAGATCAGACGGCTCTCAAGCCGCTGAGGAGCCCTGCTTTCCCCTTCCCCTAGACCCTGACCCTCACCAAGGGGGGACATCTCCTCTGCCCTCACGCCTGGGCAAGAGGAAAGGAGAGGGAGAGGGAGAGCGAGACGGAGAGGGAGAGGAAAGGGGCTGCCACCTTCTGCCCGACAGCCCCACAGCACCAGCAGGAGACCTTGCCGCTCCCTACAACTCCCCGAGAGGAGCTTGGAGCCAGGTGGCCCTTGCTCTCTTCTCCCAAGTCACCAGGGATAGGACAACAGAGAAAACGGCCTCCAGTTGTGCCAGGCGACCTTTAGATGGGCTGGTAGCAAAGATTTCCTCACCAAAAGGGTTTAGCTGGGGACTTGGCAGCACCACCTTGAGCTTCCACTTCTTTTCCAACCTCAACCATTCGATGCTTTCTATTTCAGAGCTGTGGGGAAGAGGCAAGGACAGGGGCTGCCATCTTCAGGCCGGCAGCCCCATAGTACCAGCAGGAGTCCCTCCCAGATGGCTGGAGACGGACGGAGAGCGACGGAGACCACCAGAGACCGCCGCAGGACACCATCGGAGACCGCCGGAGACGACCAGACACTGGTGGTGTCCGGCGGTCTCCGGTGGTCTCGCACCGGAGACCATCGCAGTCCGCTGGAAACCGCCGGAGTCCATCGGAGACCATCGGAGACCACCAGGCACCGCTGGAGATCGCCAGAGACCACAGGAGACCACCGGAGACCGTCAGAGACCGCCAGACACCGCTGGAGACCGCTGCACAACGCCGCAGCCTCTTGGACTCCCCTGCAGCGCCACCCAGGTTATTGGGGCCTGGATTTGGCAGCGTTTCACTCTGAGGATGAGAAAGCCAGTGCGGGGTGGCTGTCCTCAGCTAGCCCTCCCCTCAGCTAACCAAGGGGTGGCTGAAGAAGAAGCCAGACCCACCCTGGCCGTGCCCACACAATAGCAACAGGGCACCAAAGACGGCAGACGCCCCATCCACAGAAACATTCGAGATGCACACACAGCTCTTCCTTTGCACAAGCACAAGAGTTCCACTCTGACACAAAGAAGTTTGGGCAAGACTGGCCAAGAAACAACTCGAAAAAATACAAAAAACAATCAAAAACAATCAAAGCCAGTTAAAAAGACAAGAACAAACCCAAGAAAAAGCAGGAGCCCTTGCCATCGCACAACTTCCTCCAAAGCATCCCCACCAAGCTCCTCGTCAGCCACCTCTACCAGCACGGGATGCCAGCCCTGCAGAGGACGAGCAAGCAGGCAAAAGTGGAAGAGCTGAAAGCGTAAGTGTGGCCAGCAGCCTGCCTCTCGAGCAGCAGCCCTGACCGCTGCCTCAGAGCGCCGCCAAAGCTGTGCAACACAGCCGCTGCCTCCCACCTGCCTTAGCCGAGCTTCGGCCATGCCTCTGGGCAACACCTGCTTTCTTAACGTTGTCTTCTGTTCCCTCAGGGTGGACGACAAGTTGCCTGCGGCCAAAGGCCTCCTCCTGAAACGCCTCCTCTCCATCCTGCGCCACATCCGCCGCAACGCGTCCACCAGCAGGAGGAGCTGCACCAACCTGGCCATCTGCGCTGGGACAAACCTGATGAGCCCACCTCAGGAGGACCTGCTGCTGCTGCTGGAGGCCATGCTGGAGGGGATGGAGAAGGTACGCTGTCTCGAGCAGCCGCCTGCAGCTTTCCAGGCCCATCACAGCTTGGAGCCTCAGACGTCCCTGCCTGCCTCCTCTCTTCAGCAAAAGCTGCTGGGCTGCCTGCCTGCAAGAGCAGCCCCACAGCCACAGCCTGCCTTCTGCAGGGAGCCAAGGGGGAGCAGTGGCAAAGGCTGCTCCACACCTTTTCAGCCACCTGCCCTGAAAGCAAGGCTCTCACGTGTGCAGGTCAAGGGGCTGCTGGACTTCCTGGTGGAGAGAGAAACACTGGGCAATCTCTGGGGCCAAGACGTCTGGCCTTTCCACTCCCTCAGATGAGGAGTCGCCAGCAGCCATGGACACAGCCACAGGTAGCAGGAGGGACTGAGCGTTCTCCCAGCCTGAGCGCAAAGCTGCTGCAGGGCTTTGGGTGGCATTTGCTTTAGCTCTTGTCCACTTCCCACAAGTCACTTTGCTGCACGGGTTTTTGCTTTCCAGAGTTGCCTTTGCAAGAGCAGGAGTAGATCCGGTGGGAAGATGGGAAACGGCAGAGGTAGGGCAGGTCCACAAACCCTGGCACAAGGCGTCTCGTCTAGGAGGAGTTCCTGAGGAGTCCAAGCAGCTGCTCTGCCTCTTCCTGGTATTTTTTCTCTGTTGCCTTTGGGTAGGGCAAGGGACACCACTGCTAACGCCAACATTTCTGCTTTAGGCACCCGCTGCTTTGCCTCCCACCGCCCCAGAGACCACGGGAGACTCCCCGGCATGCGCACAACAACTAAAGAGCCTTTCCCACGAAAGAAGGTAAAAGGAGCCAGCTTTCCTTCCGTCAAGACCTCAGGAATCCAGCTCATGCCGCCTTGACCTATCTAACCCCACTGCGCCATGGAAAGCTTTGCAGGCTCCCTCCAGGAAACCGAAACCCCAAGAAAAAGGAAGAGAGAAGAGGCCTGGCACGAGGAGAGGCAACGCCAAAAAGAAGAGAACAGAAGGAAGAGCGCAAAAGACGGGGACGGAAAAAGAGGAGGGAGAAGCCCAGGTGAGTCCCAGGCTCTGCTGCCCATCTTGCCCAGCTGGGCAAACTGCTCTGCTCAGCCTTTGCAAAGAACTCCACGGCAGCTCCCCAGGGGCTCCCCACGGAGCTCTGCTGCGTGCCACAGGGGCGCTGCGCATCTCGGCACACGCACAGTCTCCAAGGGCATTTCCCAGGGGGATACGGCGCCAGAGCCATCCCCTTGACAATGCCCGCAAGAGCTCTCTCTTCTGGCCTACAAACAACTCCTTGTCGACTCTGTTTCCCAAAGAAAGGGCAACCAAGTCCTGCCTTCCTGGCTTCATCACTGCTTTCTGACTCTGTCGTTGCAGGTGCCGCTTTCCTGGCAGGAGCCGAAGCCCTGCCATTCCTGGGCTCCCCCACCTCATCTCTGTCCACAATAAAAGGCTGTTTTCTCCCATCTGACTGTGTCTGTCGTCGGCTGTTCTGGAGTGAGAGCTCTTGTTTTGTGAGGGTGCTCGTGAGCATCTGCTCTGCCACAGATATGAGCTAAAGACAATAAAACCTTGTTCCCACTTGTAACCCTTCTGGTGCGTGTCCTTGCAAGTGCTTTTGGAGATGAAAAATCTCTGGCATTTCAGGCTCATCATGATTTGACTCATTGGGAAGCAAGGAGAAGGGGAGGAAGGGAAGGGGAGGAAGGGAAGGGGAGGAAGGGAAGGGGAGGAAGGGAAGGGGAGGAAGGGAAGGGGAGGAAGGGAAGGGGAGGAAGGGAAGGGGAGGAAGGGAAGGGGAGGAAGGGAAGGGGAGGAAGGGAAGGGGAAGGGAGGGCAAGGGAAAATCTGTTGTAGTTGTTTTGTGAGCACGAGTAGCAAGAAAGACATGCAGAGCAACAAACACAGCAAGCCTCTCGCTTTCTTCATCAACAAACTCAATCCTTAGGCACACTCAGAAAGGTTCAGCATCTACAGATCATGGGCCTAGGCTCAAAAAGGAATGTTTCTTCTCCACATGGACACAAACTCAGGAAATAACACTAGCGGCAATGGTGCTGACAGGGAGAGAGATGACGAGAGGCACTTCCAAAGGGAGCATGTTGCAGCTTGACCTGCCCAGGGACCACCGCCTCCCATTACAGAAAGACATTTCAAAAGGAGCATTTGCCTGGCACTTTCACCATTCAAATGCTACATGCACATTAACAAAGGACTACATACTATTCCACCTCCCAGGTTTTCCCAGCAAGTTTAATGTTTCCACCATGTGAAGGATTGCAAAACAAGTTTTCCATAGAGCAGAGCAATCAAGAAACAAGAACTTCCTCCCACACCAATCACAAGCTTGTCGCCATCCTTAGTTGGTGAAACTGTGACCCAAGCACACTCGGACAAAGCAGAAAAAAAACTTTCCTCATTTCACAAGGGCAAGGAAGTAGAATCGCTCTCACCTCAAAGGTACTCAAGGGCAATTTGCATCCATGCATGGTTACACATACATATCTGTAACATATGGTTACACATACATTACCCACCTTTTTTCTCTTGGATTTCAACGAAAAAGTAAAATGGGATGGAAGCTGGCTTGCTTTCTAACATCTAGAGGGATGGACAGAATGGAGCCCAGGGAGACAGGCAGTCGGGGCAGAGCAGCCTGCGCAGGGAATCCTCCCAGTTTCACTTGGGCACAGCAAGGCTCTTGGAAAAACACACAGACACCTGCCCCTTTGACAAGCCTCACTTTGCCCTAAGACACTGCCCACAAACAACAGACTGCACTCTTCAAACTGCTCCAACAACCAGTCCCAAAACTCCTCGTCCCTCCTCACATAGAATCACAGAATCATTTAGCTTGGAAAAGACCCTTGGGATCATTGAACAAAAAGCTGACAGAAAAGTGCAAAATACGTGCTAAGGCAACCAAGAAAGCTTGGAAACAAAGCCAAGGCTCCCCAAGGGTTATGTTCGGGGCTCATCCCAAGCAAGCGCAGCTGGCAACTTGGAAACCTGCCATCCTCATGCCCACGATTGCCTGACGGAAGGCTCCAAAACCAAAGTGCGCAGGCAACTCGTACCGAAACCCAGCAAAAGGATCGAGAGCGGCTGCCTAGCAAAGGCAAGTTTCTGGGGCAGAAGAAAATACAGGAGGCAGAATGCAACACAAACCCCAACAAGAGCTGCAGGGCATCTCCACAGTTGAAAGGCATCTCTTGACAGAAGGCAGCTGTCAACAGCTGTCTCTTCCCTCTCCTTCCTGCCAAGAGGAGGAAAGGAAAGAGAGGAAGGAAGGAAGGAGGAGGGAGACAAGGAAGGGAAGAAGAGGAAGGAAATCAGGCTCACCCAGTGCAAAGCCATAGCCATCCACGCTGAAGGGAGCACTCCGGCCTTTTGGGAATCCTTCTTTTCTGCTCCTTGGCTCGGCCACCAGCCTGACAGCTTGGCCCTTCAGCAGCAGCCTTGCTCTCCCCGATGGAAGCAGGGCGCTCCACATCACTCTTAGCTGCACTCCATTTGATGGCCTTCCACTGCCAGGCAGGACCAACGGAGGTTGGCAGGCACTTCTGGGGGCTGCACTTCACTGCCACAGAGAGCAATCCATGCATGTCCCACCTGGCGATCCTTTGAGACAAAAAGCACGGGGGGAGTTGAAAAGAGTTACTCTCAGAGGAATGAAACCAAGGATCCATCCAATCTGCCACCCTCCAACAGACACGCTAGAGCACGTGCTGAAAAAGCAGCCACCTAGAACCAACAAATAGGCAACACCCCCTTCCTGGCCCTGGGCCCTCTCTTCCTGCCCTGCAGTGGAAAAAAGCACATCAGTTATTTCCATTTCTCTCAGCGAGACTGAAAGCTTTTCACTGCACTTTCCACCCAACTCCTTGCCTCGGCATCAACGCGGAAAATCACCTGCACAAATCAAGCGCATCACAGGCAAAGGCTCCAGAGACTGCAGATGCTCTAAAGACTTCTCTAGGAAACGCTTCAATGGATCACGCTTAGAGAAAACCTTGACCACGGCGGCTCTCAAATACGTTTGCAACGCTTCCCTGACAACCTCCAAAGGTTTGCACAGACGTTCAGCTACCAACTGCCTTTCAAGACAAGAAAGCCCACTCAAGGCAGCAGGCTTTCAGACATCCATTCCACACATCTCCTAGAGCTCAGGGGCCACCACTGCTCTGGCAACCACCTGCTGGGCAAGCACACCTAAACATGGGCCTCTGCACACACCCACCTGCCCACCTCTCCTCCTGCCTTTCACAGACAGCTCTGCAGCACCACAGAAGAAGGAAGCAAGTACATTCAAGAGCTCCTTACACTCAAGGTGTGCTTTGAAAACATTGGCCAGACATTTTGCACAAGGCCACCGACCACAATCAAGGGAGCTCCTGCTTTTTTCAGAGAAAGAGAGAGGGCGCGGGGCTGGGGGTGGGCGGGGGTGAAGAGATCAAGAAATGAGCAGCCACAGAAATGAAACTATTTTCTCCTTTCGACACAGTTGGTCCAGGCCAGGGACGGAGAGCACTGCTGGGGGAGAAATCTGGGATGTGTCTCTTTCCAGGCGGCACTTGTGAAGAAGGATCGCTTTACAGCTGGTGAAGAACATGACTACAAGTTTCAAGCAACAACTTCTGGCAAGTGCAACAGGGGAAAAGAGGAACTGGGCTTTCCAGGCTACCTCTGGCCTGCAATTCCGCCGCCATGCTCTGCCCTTTTGCAAAAGGACACAGTGCAAACGGCAGAAAATGGCCCTCCTGTGGCCACCGTGGCCTTGAGGGGACCCCAGGCCTGGCAGGAGGAGGGGGCTGGAGCCCAGGGCACACGAGGGCAGCTGCAGGGCAGTCCCGCTGCCCCAGGAAAAGCCTTGCTCTCTGGCAAGCAAAAGGCCCTTCAGGGCAATGGGGCCTTCAGGGCCTCCTGGGCCGCCCTCCCAGCCACACCGGCGGCCGTTGGTGACGTCACCGGCCTGCCGTTAGGCAAGCAGGCACCTCTGCGGCTGGCCCACAGCTCGCTCAGCACCTACAGATTCTCGCAGCAAGCCTGCTTGGGAGAGGAGGAGGCGGCAAAGAGTGACGAGTGCCCACATTGGGTGGGACGAGTGCCCACATTGGGTGGGCCCAGCCACAAGAGGCTCCTTGGAAGCCCCGAGGATGCCCAAACACACCCAAAAGCGCAAGTGGCTGGACACCAGCAGCAGCAGCCATGGCGGGCGAGTGGAGCCCATGGAGGTCGACCCGCCGCACAAGAGGGACAACGTAGAGCCCATGGAGGTCGACCTGCCGCAGACCAGGGACGAGGGAGAGCCCATGGAGGTCGATGCCCCCACGGACGACCAAGAGCCCATGGAGGTCGATCCATCTCCCGCAGCCATGACGGGGCACACCTCCCCCATGGCCAGGCTGCCTCCAGCAGCACTGTGCCCAAAGCGCCGCAGGACCCCCGCCGCCTCTCAGGGACCCTCCGCAAAGCCAGGGCCCAGCAAGCGGCGCCAGTCCCGCAGACGACGCTAACCGTAAGTGGGCCATCCACACCGCCACGCGGCAGGCTCCGCAGCAAGATCAGACGGCTCTCAAGCCGCTGAGGAGCCCTGCTTTCCCCTTCCCCTAGACCCTGACCCTCACCAAGGGGGGACATCTCCTCTGCCCTCACGCCTGGGCAAGAGGAAAGGAGAGGGAGAGGGAGAGCGAGACGGAGAGGGAGAGGAAAGGGGCTGCCACCTTCTGCCCGACAGCCCCACAGCACCAGCAGGAGACCTTGCCGCTCCCTACAACTCCCCGAGAGGAGCTTGGAGCCAGGTGGCCCTTGCTCTCTTCTCCCAAGTCACCAGGGATAGGACAACAGAGAAAACGGCCTCCAGTTGTGCCAGGCGACCTTTAGATGGGCTGGTAGCAAAGATTTCCTCACCAAAAGGGTTTAGCTGGGGACTTGGCAGCACCACCTTGAGCTTCCACTTCTTTTCCAACCTCAACCATTCGATGCTTTCTATTTCAGAGCTGTGGGGAAGAGGCGAGGACAGGGGCTGCCATCTTCAGGCCGGCAGCCCCATAGTACCAGCAGGAGTCCCTCCCAGATGGCTGGAGACGGACGGAGAGCGACGGAGACCACCAGAGACCGCCGCAGGACACCATCGGAGACCGCCGGAGACGACCAGACACTGGTGGTGTCCGGCGGTCTCCGGTGGTCTCGCACCGGAGACCATCGCAGTCCGCTGGAAACCGCCGGAGTCCATCGGAGACCATCGGAGACCACCAGGCACCGCTGGAGATCGCCAGAGACCACAGGAGACCACCGGAGACCGTCAGAGACCGCCAGACACCGCTGGAGACCGCTGCACAACGCCGCAGCCTCTTGGACTCCCCTGCAGCGCCACCCAGGTTATTGGGGCCTGGACTTGGCAGCGTTTCACTCTGAGGATGAGAAAGCCAGTGCGGGGTGGCTGTCCTCAGCTAGCCCTCCCCTCAGCTAACCAAGGGGTGGCTGAAGAAGAAGCCAGACCCACCCTGGCCGTGCCCACACAATAGCAACAGGGCACCAAAGACGGCAGACGCCCCATCCACAGAAACATTCGAGATGCACACACAGCTCTTCCTTTGCACAAGCACAAGAGTTCCACTCTGACACAAAGAAGTTTGGGCAAGACTGGCCAAGAAACAACTCGAAAAAATACAAAAAACAATCAAAAACAATCAAAGCCAGTTAAAAAGACAAGAACAAACCCAAGAAAAAGCAGGAGCCCTTGCCATCGCACAACTTCCTCCAAAGCATCCCCACCAAGCTCCTCGTCAGCCACCTCTACCAGCACGGGATGCCAGCCCTGCAGAGGACGAGCAAGCAGGCAAAAGTGGAAGAGCTGAAAGCGTAAGTGTGGCCAGCAGCCTGCCTCTCGAGCAGCAGCCCTGACCGCTGCCTCAGAGCGCCGCCAAAGCTGTGCAACACAGCCGCTGCCTCCCACCTGCCTTAGCCGAGCTTCGGCCATGCCTCTGGGCAACACCTGCTTTCTTAACGTTGTCTTCTGTTCCCTCAGGGTGGACGACAAGTTGCCTGCGGCCAAAGGCCTCCTCCTGAAACGCCTCCTCTCCATCCTGCGCCACATCCGCCGCAACGCGTCCACCAGCAGGAGGAGCTGCACCAACCTGGCCATCTGCGCTGGGACAAACCTGATGAGCCCACCTCAGGAGGACCTGCTGCTGCTGCTGCTGCTGGAGGCCATGCTGGAGGGGATGGAGAAGGTACGCTGTCTCGAGCAGCCGCCTGCAGCTTTCCAGGCCCATCACAGCTTGGAGCCTCAGACGTCCCTGCCTGCCTCCTCTCTTCAGCAAAAGCTGCTGGGCTGCCTGCCTGCAAGAGCAGCCCCACAGCCACAGCCTGCCTTCTGCAGGGAGCCAAGGGGGAGCAGTGGCAAAGGCTGCTCCACACCTTTTCAGCCACCTGCCCTGAAAGCAAGGCTCTCACGTGTGCAGGTCAAGGGGCTGCTGGACTTCCTGGTGGAGAGAGAAACACTGGGCAATCTCTGGGGCCAAGACGTCTGGCCTTTCCACTCCCTCAGATGAGGAGTCGCCAGCAGCCATGGACACAGCCACAGGTAGCAGGAGGGACTGAGCGTTCTCCCAGCCTGAGCGCAAAGCTGCTGCAGGGCTTTGGGTGGCTTTTGCTTTAGCTCTTGTCCACTTCCCACAAGTCACTTTGCTGCACGGGTTTTTGCTTTCCAGAGTTGCCTTTGCAAGAGCAGGAGTAGATCCGGTGGGAAGATGGGAAACGGCAGAGGTAGGGCAGGTCCACAAACCCTGGCACAAGGCGTCTCGTCTAGGAGGAGTTCCTGAGGAGTCCAAGCAGCTGCTCTGCCTCTTCCTGGTATTTTTTCTCTGTTGCCTTTGGGTAGGGCAAGGGACACCACTGCTAACGCCAACATTTCTGCTTTAGGCACCCGCTGCTTTGCCTCCCACCGCCCCAGAGACCACAGGAGACTCCCCGGCATGCGCACAACAACTAAAGAGCCTTTCCCACGAAAGAAGGTAAAAGGAGCCAGCTTTCCTTCCGTCAAGACCTCAGGAATCCAGCTCATGCCGCCTTGACCTATCTAACCCCACTGCGCCATGGAAAGCTTTGCAGGCTCCCTCCAGGAAACCGAAACCCCAAGAAAAAGGAAGAGAGAAGAGGCCTGGCACGAGGAGAGGCAACGCCAAAAAGAAGAGAACAGAAGGAAGAGCGCAAAAGACGGGGACGGAAAAAGAGGAGGGAGAAGCCCAGGTGAGTCCCAGGCTCTGCTGCCCATCTTGCCCAGCTGGGCAAACTGCTCTGCTCAGCCTTTGCAAAGAACTCCACGGCAGCTCCCCAGGGGCTCCCCACGGAGCTCTGCTGCGTGCCACAGGGGCGCTGCGCATCTCGGCACACGCACAGTCTCCAAGGGCATTTCCCAGGGGGATACGGCGCCAGAGCCATCCCCTTGACAATGCCCGCAAGAGCTCTCTCTTCTGGCCTACAAACAACTCCTTGTCGACTCTGTTTCCCAAAGAAAGGGCAACCAAGTCCTGCCTTCCTGGCTTCATCACTGCTTTCTGACTCTGTCGTTGCAGGTGCCGCTTTCCTGGCAGGAGCCGAAGCCCTGCCATTCCTGGGCTCCCCCACCTCATCTCTGTCCACAATAAAAGGCTGTTTTCTCCCATCTGACTGTGTCTGTCGTCGGCTGTTCTGGAGTGAGAGCTCTTGTTTTGTGAGGGTGCTCGTGAGCATCTGCTCTGCCACAGATATGAGCTAAAGACAATAAAACCTTGTTCCCACTTGTAACCCTTCTGGTGCGTGTCCTTGCAAGTGCTTTTGGAGATGAAAAATCTCTGGCATTTCAGGCTCATCATGATTTGACTCATTGGGAAGCAAGGAGAAGGGGAGGAAGGGAAGGGGAGGAAGGGAAGGGGAGGAAGGGAAGGGGAGGAAGGGAAGGGGAGGAAGGGAAGGGGAGGAAGGGAAGGGGAGGAAGGGAAGGGGAGGAAGGGAAGGGGAGGAAGGGAAGGGGAGGAAGGGAAGGGGAAGGGAGGGCAAGGGAAAATCTGTTGTAGTTGTTTTGTGAGCACGAGTAGCAAGAAAGACATGCAGAGCAACAAACACAGCAAGCCTCTCGCTTTCTTCATCAACAAACTCAATCCTTAGGCACACTCAGAAAGGTTCAGCATCTACAGATCATGGGCCTAGGCTCAAAAAGGAATGTTTCTTCTCCACATGGACACAAACTCAGGAAATAACACTAGCGGCAATGGTGCTGACAGGGAGAGAGATGACGAGAGGCACTTCCAAAGGGAGCATGTTGCAGCTTGACCTGCCCAGGGACCACCGCCTCCCATTACAGAAAGACATTTCAAAAGGAGCATTTGCCTGGCACTTTCACCATTCAAATGCTACATGCACATTAACAAAGGACTACATACTATTCCACCTCCCAGGTTTTCCCAGCAAGTTTAATGTTTCCACCATGTGAAGGATTGCAAAACAAGTTTTCCATAGAGCAGAGCAATCAAGAAACAAGAACTTCCTCCCACACCAATCACAAGCTTGTCGCCATCCTTAGTTGGTGAAACTGTGACCCAAGCACACTCGGACAAAGCAGAAAAAAAACTTTCCTCATTTCACAAGGGCAAGGAAGTAGAATCGCTCTCACCTCAAAGGTACTCAAGGGCAATTTGCATCCATGCATGGTTACACATACATATCTGTAACATATGGTTACACATACATTACCCACCTTTTTTCTCTTGGATTTCAACGAAAAAGTAAAATGGGATGGAAGCTGGCTTGCTTTCTAACATCTAGAGGGATGGACAGAATGGAGCCCAGGGAGACAGGCAGTCGGGGCAGAGCAGCCTGCGCAGGGAATCCTCCCAGTTTCACTTGGGCACAGCAAGGCTCTTGGAAAAACACACAGACACCTGCCCCTTTGACAAGCCTCACTTTGCCCTAAGACACTGCCCACAAACAACAGACTGCACTCTTCAAACTGCTCCAACAACCAGTCCCAAAACTCCTCATCCCTCCTCACATAGAATCACAGAATCATTTAGCTTGGAAAAGACCCTTGGGATCATTGAACAAAAAGCTGACAGAAAAGTGCAAAATACGTGCTAAGGCAACCAAGAAAGCTTGGAAACAAAGCCAAGGCTCCCCAAGGGTTATGTTCGGGGCTCATCCCAAGCAAGCGCAGCTGGCAACTTGGAAACCTGCCATCCTCATGCCCACGATTGCCTGACGGAAGGCTCCAAAACCAAAGTGCGCAGGCAACTCGTACCGAAACCCAGCAAAAGGATCGAGAGCGGCTGCCTAGCAAAGGCAAGTTTCTGGGGCAGAAGAAAATACAGGAGGCAGAATGCAACACAAACCCCAACAAGAGCTGCAGGGCATCTCCACAGTTGAAAGGCATCTCTTGACAGAAGGCAGCTGTCAACAGCTGTCTCTTCCCTCTCCTTCCTGCCAAGAGGAGGAAAGGAAAGAGAGGAAGGAAGGAAGGAGGAGGGAGACAAGGAAGGGAAGAAGAGGAAGGAAATCAGGCTCACCCAGTGCAAAGCCATAGCCATCCACGCTGAAGGGAGCACTCCGGCCTTTTGGGAATCCTTCTTTTCTGCTCCTTGGCTCGGCCACCAGCCTGACAGCTTGGCCCTTCAGCAGCAGCCTTGCTCTCCCCGATGGAAGCAGGGCGCTCCACATCACTCTTAGCTGCACTCCATTTGATGGCCTTCCACTGCCAGGCAGGACCAACGGAGGTTGGCAGGCACTTCTGGGGGCTGCACTTCACTGCCACAGAGAGCAATCCATGCATGTCCCACCTGGCGATCCTTTGAGACAAAAAGCACGGGGGGAGTTGAAAAGAGTTACTCTCAGAGGAATGAAACCAAGGATCCATCCAATCTGCCACCCTCCAACAGACACGCTAGAGCACGTGCTGAAAAAGCAGCCACCTAGAACCAACAAATAGGCAACACCCCCTTCCTGGCCCTGGGCCCTCTCTTCCTGCCCTGCAGTGGAAAAAAGCACATCAGTTATTTCCATTTCTCTCAGCGAGACTGAAAGCTTTTCACTGCACTTTCCACCCAACTCCTTGCCTCGGCATCAACGCGGAAAATCACCTGCACAAATCAAGCGCATCACAGGCAAAGGCTCCAGAGACTGCAGATGCTCTAAAGACTTCTCTAGGAAACGCTTCAATGGATCACGCTTAGAGAAAACCTTGACCACGGCGGCTCTCAAATACGTTTGCAACGCTTCCCTGACAACCTCCAAAGGTTTGCACAGACGTTCAGCTACCAACTGCCTTTCAAGACAAGAAAGCCCACTCAAGGCAGCAGGCTTTCAGACATCCATTCCACACATCTCCTAGAGCTCAGGGGCCACCACTGCTCTGGCAACCACCTGCTGGGCAAGCACACCTAAACATGGGCCTCTGCACACACCCACCTGCCCACCTCTCCTCCTGCCTTTCACAGACAGCTCTGCAGCACCACAGAAGAAGGAAGCAAGTACATTCAAGAGCTCCTTACACTCAAGGTGTGCTTTGAAAACATTGGCCAGACATTTTGCACAAGGCCACCGACCACAATCAAGGGAGCTCCTGCTTTTTTCAGAGAAAGAGAGAGGGCGCGGGGCTGGGGGTGGGCGGGGGTGAAGAGATCAAGAAATGAGCAGCCACAGAAATGAAACTATTTTCTCCTTTCGACACAATTGGTCCAGGCCAGGGACGGAGAGCACTGCTGGGGGAGAAATCTGGGATGTGTCTCTTTCCAGGCGGCACTTGTGAAGAAGGATCGCTTTACAGCTGGTGAAGAACATGACTACAAGTTTCAAGCAACAACTTCTGGCAAGTGCAACAGGGGAAAAGAGGAACTGGGCTTTCCAGGCTACCTCTGGCCTGCAATTCCGCCGCCATGCTCTGCCCTTTTGCAAAAGGACACAGTGCAAACGGCAGAAAATGGCCCTCCTGTGGCCACCGTGGCCTTGAGGGGACCCCAGGCCTGGCAGGAGGAGGGGGCTGGAGCCCAGGGCACACGAGGGCAGCTGCAGGGCAGTCCCGCTGCCCCAGGAAAAGCCTTGCTCTCTGGCAAGCAAAAGGCCCTTCAGGGCAATGGGGCCTTCAGGGCCTCCTGGGCCGCCCTCCCAGCCACACCGGCGGCCGTTGGTGACGTCACCGGCCTGCCGTTAGGCAAGCAGGCACCTCTGCGGCTGGGCCCACAGCTCGCTCAGCACCTACAGATTCTCGCAGCAAGCCTGCTTGGGAGAGGAGGAGGCGGCAAAGAGTGACGAGTGCCCACATTGGGTGGGACGAGTGCCCACATTGGGTGGGCCCAGCCACAAGAGGCTCCTTGGAAGCCCCGAGGATGCCCAAACACACCCAAAAGCGCAAGTGGCTGGACACCAGCAGCAGCAGCCATGGCGGGCGAGTGGAGCCCATGGAGGTCGACCCGCCGCACAAGAGGGACAACGTAGAGCCCATGGAGGTCGACCTGCCGCAGACCAGGGACGAGGGAGAGCCCATGGAGGTCGATGCCCCCACGGACGACCAAGAGCCCATGGAGGTCGATCCATCTCCCGCAGCCATGACGGGGCACACCTCCCCCATGGCCAGGCTGCCTCCAGCAGCACTGTGCCCAAAGCGCCGCAGGACCCCCGCCGCCTCTCAGGGACCCTCCGCAAAGCCAGGGCCCAGCAAGCGGCGCCAGTCCCGCAGACGACGCTAACCGTAAGTGGGCCATCCACACCGCCACGCGGCAGGCTCCGCAGCAAGATCAGACGGCTCTCAAGCCGCTGAGGAGCCCTGCTTTCCCCTTCCCCTAGACCCTGACCCTCACCAAGGGGGGACATCTCCTCTGCCCTCACGCCTGGGCAAGAGGAAAGGAGAGGGAGAGGGAGAGCGAGACGGAGAGGGAGAGGAAAGGGGCTGCCACCTTCTGCCCGACAGCCCCACAGCACCAGCAGGAGACCTTGCCGCTCCCTACAACTCCCCGAGAGGAGCTTGGAGCCAGGTGGCCCTTGCTCTCTTCTCCCAAGTCACCAGGGATAGGACAACAGAGAAAACGGCCTCCAGTTGTGCCAGGCGACCTTTAGATGGGCTGGTAGCAAAGATTTCCTCACCAAAAGGGTTTAGCTGGGGACTTGGCAGCACCACCTTGAGCTTCCACTTCTTTTCCAACCTCAACCATTCGATGCTTTCTATTTCAGAGCTGTGGGGAAGAGGCGAGGAGAGGGGCTGCCATCTTCAGGCCGGCAGCCCCATAGTACCAGCAGGAGTCCCTCCCAGATGGCTGGAGACGGACGGAGAGCGACGGAGACCACCAGAGACCGCCGCAGGACACCATCGGAGACCGCCGGAGACGACCAGACACTGGTGGTGTCCGGCGGTCTCCGGTGGTCTCGCACCGGAGACCATCGCAGTCCGCTGGAAACCGCCGGAGTCCATCGGAGACCATCGGAGACCACCAGGCACCGCTGGAGATCGCCAGAGACCACAGGAGACCACCGGAGACCGTCAGAGACCGCCAGACACCGCTGGAGACCGCTGCACAACGCCGCAGCCTCTTGGACTCCCCTGCAGCGCCACCCAGGTTATTGGGGCCTGGACTTGGCAGCGTTTCACTCTGAGGATGAGAAAGCCAGTGCGGGGTGGCTGTCCTCAGCTAGCCCTCCCCTCAGCTAACCAAGGGGTGGCTGAAGAAGAAGCCAGACCCACCCTGGCCGTGCCCACACACTAGCAACAGGGCACCAAAGACGGCAGACGCCCCATCCACAGAAACATTCGAGATGCACACACAGCTCTTCCTTTGCACAAGCACAAGAGTTCCACTCTGACACAAAGAAGTTTGGGCAAGACTGGCCAAGAAACAACTCGAAAAAATACAAAAAACAATCAAAAACAATCAAAGCCAGTTAAAAAGACAAGAACAAACCCAAGAAAAAGCAGGAGCCCTTGCCATCGCACAACTTCCTCCAAAGCATCCCCACCAAGCTCCTCGTCAGCCACCTCTACCAGCACGGGATGCCAGCCCTGCAGAGGACGAGCAAGCAGGCAAAAGTGGAAGAGCTGAAAGCGTAAGTGTGGCCAGCAGCCTGCCTCTCGAGCAGCAGCCCTGACCGCTGCCTCAGAGCGCCGCCAAAGCTGTGCAACACAGCCGCTGCCTCCCACCTGCCTTAGCCGAGCTTCGGCCATGCCTCTGGGCAACACCTGCTTTCTTAACGTTGTCTTCTGTTCCCTCAGGGTGGACGACAAGTTGCCTGCGGCCAAAGGCCTCCTCCTGAAACGCCTCCTCTCCATCCTGCGCCACATCCGCCGCAACGCGTCCACCAGCAGGAGGAGCTGCACCAACCTGGCCATCTGCGCTGGGACAAACCTGATGAGCCCACCTCAGGAGGACCTGCTGCTGCTGCTGGAGGCCATGCTGGAGGGGATGGAGAAGGTACGCTGTCTCGAGCAGCCGCCTGCAGCTTTCCAGGCCCATCACAGCTTGGAGCCTCAGACGTCCCTGCCTGCCTCCTCTCTTCAGCAAAAGCTGCTGGGCTGCCTGCCTGCAAGAGCAGCCCCACAGCCACAGCCTGCCTTCTGCAGGGAGCCAAGGGGGAGCAGTGGCAAAGGCTGCTCCACACCTTTTCAGCCACCTGCCCTGAAAGCAAGGCTCTCACGTGTGCAGGTCAAGGGGCTGCTGGACTTCCTGGTGGAGAGAGAAACACTGGGCAATCTCTGGGGCCAAGACGTCTGGCCTTTCCACTCCCTCAGATGAGGAGTCGCCAGCAGCCATGGACACAGCCACAGGTAGCAGGAGGGACTGAGCGTTCTCCCAGCCTGAGCGCAAAGCTGCTGCAGGGCTTTGGGTGGCATTTGCTTTAGCTCTTGTCCACTTCCCACAAGTCACTTTGCTGCACGGGTTTTTGCTTTCCAGAGTTGCCTTTGCAAGAGCAGGAGTAGATCCGGTGGGAAGATGGGAAACGGCAGAGGTAGGGCAGGTCCACAAACCCTGGCACAAGGCGTCTCGTCTAGGAGGAGTTCCTGAGGAGTCCAAGCAGCTGCTCTGCCTCTTCCTGGTATTTTTTCTCTGTTGCCTTTGGGTAGGGCAAGGGACACCACTGCTAACGCCAACATTTCTGCTTTAGGCACCCGCTGCTTTGCCTCCCACCGCCCCAGAGACCACGGGAGACTCCCCGGCATGCGCACAACAACTAAAGAGCCTTTCCCACGAAAGAAGGTAAAAGGAGCCAGCTTTCCTTCCGTCAAGACCTCAGGAATCCAGCTGATGCCGCCTTGACCTATCTAACCCCACTGCGCCATGGAAAGCTTTGCAGGCTCCCTCCAGGAAACCGAAACCCCAAGAAAAAGGAAGAGAGAAGAGGCCTGGCACGAGGAGAGGCAACGCCAAAAAGAAGAGAACAGAAGGAAGAGCGCAAAAGACGGGGACGGAAAAAGAGGAGGGAGAAGCCCAGGTGAGTCCCAGGCTCTGCTGCCCATCTTGCCCAGCTGGGCAAACTGCTCTGCTCAGCCTTTGCAAAGAACTCCACGGCAGCTCCCCAGGGGCTCCCCACGGAGCTCTGCTGCGTGCCACAGGGGCGCTGCGCATCTCGGCACACGCACAGTCTCCAAGGGCATTTCCCAGGGGGATACGGCGCCAGAGCCATCCCCTTGACAATGCCCGCAAGAGCTCTCTCTTCTGGCCTACAAACAACTCCTTGTCGACTCTGTTTCCCAAAGAAAGGGCAACCAAGTCCTGCCTTCCTGGCTTCATCACTGCTTTCTGACTCTGTCGTTGCAGGTGCCGCTTTCCTGGCAGGAGCCGAAGCCCTGCCATTCCTGGGCTCCCCCACCTCATCTCTGTCCACAATAAAAGGCTGTTTTCTCCCATCTGACTGTGTCTGTCGTCGGCTGTTCTGGAGTGAGAGCTCTTGTTTTGTGAGGGTGCTCGTGAGCATCTGCTCTGCCACAGATATGAGCTAAAGACAATAAAACCTTGTTCCCACTTGTAACCCTTCTGGTGCGTGTCCTTGCAAGTGCCTTTGGAGATGAAAAATCTCTGGCATTTCAGGCTCATCATGATTTGACTCATTGGGAAGCAAGGAGAAGGGGAGGAAGGGAAGGGGAGGAAGGGAAGGGGAGGAAGGGAAGGGGAGGAAGGGAAGGGGAGGAAGGGAAGGGGAGGAAGGGAAGGGGAAGGGAGGGCAAGGGAAAATCTGTTGTAGTTGTTTTGTGAGCACGAGTAGCAAGAAAGACATGCAGAGCAACAAACACAGCAAGCCTCTCGCTTTCTTCATCAACAAACTCAATCCTTAGGCACACTCAGAAAGGTTCAGCATCTACAGATCATGGGCCTAGGCTCAAAAAGGAATGTTTCTTCTCCACATGGACACAAACTCAGGAAATAACACTAGCGGCAATGGTGCTGACAGGGAGAGAGATGACGAGAGGCACTTCCAAAGGGAGCATGTTGCAGCTTGACCTGCCCAGGGACCACCGCCTCCCATTACAGAAAGACATTTCAAAAGGAGCATTTGCCTGGCACTTTCACCATTCAAATGCTACATGCACATTAACAAAGGACTACATACTATTCCACCTCCCAGGTTTTCCCAGCAAGTTTAATGTTTCCACCACGTGAAGGATTGCAAAACAAGTTTTCCATAGAGCAGAGCAATCAAGAAACAAGAACTTCCTCCCACACCAATCACAAGCTTGTCGCCATCCTTAGTTGGTGAAACTGTGACCCAAGCACACTCGGACAAAGCAGAAAAAAAACTTTCCTCATTTCACAAGGGCAAGGAAGTAGAATCGCTCTCACCTCAAAGGTACTCAAGGGCAATTTGCATCCATGCATGGTTACACATACATATCTGTAACATATGGTTACACATACATTACCCACCTTTTTTCTCTTGGATTTCAACGAAAAAGTAAAATGGGATGGAAGCTGGCTTGCTTTCTAACATCTAGAGGGATGGACGGAATGGAGCCCAGGGAGACAGGCAGTCGGGGCAGAGCAGCCTGCGCAGGGAATCCTCCCAGTTTCACTTGGGCACAGCAAGGCTCTTGGAAAAACACACAGACACCTGCCCCTTTGACAAGCCTCACTTTGCCCTAAGACACTGCCCACAAACAACAGACTGCACTCTTCAAACTGCTCCAACAACCAGTCCCAAAACTCCTCGTCCCTCCTCACATAGAATCACAGAATCATTTAGCTTGGAAAAGACCCTTGGGATCATTGAACAAAAAGCTGACAGAAAAGTGCAAAATACGTGCTAAGGCAACCAAGAAAGCTTGGAAACAAAGCCAAGGCTCCCCAAGGGTTATGTTCGGGGCTCATCCCAAGCAAGCGCAGCTGGCAACTTGGAAACCTGCCATCCTCGTGCCCACGATTGCCTGACGGAAGGCTCCAAAACCAAAGTGCGCAGGCAACTCGTACCGAAACCCAGCAAAAGGATTGAGAGCGGCTGCCTAGCAAAGGCAAGTTTCTGGGGCCGAAGAAAATACAGGAGGCAGAATGCAACACAAACCCCAACAAGAGCTGCAGGGCATCTCCACAGTTGAAAGGCATCTCTTGACAGAAGGCAGCTGTCAACAGCTGTCTCTTCCCTCTCCTTCCTGCCAAGAGGAGGAAAGGAAAGAGAGGAAGGAAGGAAGGAGGAGGGAGACAAGGAAGGGAAGAAGAGGAAGGAAATCAGGCTCACCCAGTGCAAAGCCATAGCCATCCACGCTGAAGGGAGCACTCCGGCCTTTTGGGAATCCTTCTTTTCTGCTCCTTGGCTCGGCCACCAGCCTGACAGCTTGGCCCTTCAGCAGCAGCCTTGCTCTCCCCGATGGAAGCAGGGCGCTCCACATCACTCTTAGCTGCACTCCATTTGATGGCCTTCCACTGCCAGGCAGGACCAACGGAGGTTGGCAGGCACTTCTGGGGGCTGCACTTCACTGCCACAGAGAGCAATCCATGCATGTCCCACCTGGCGATCCTTTGAGACAAAAAGCACGGGGGGAGTTGAAAAGAGTTACTCTCAGAGGAATGAAACCAAGGATCCATCCAATCTGCCACCCTCCAACAGACACGCTAGAGCACGTGCTGAAAAAGCAGCCACCTAGAACCAACAAATAGGCAACACCCCCTTCCTGGCCCTGGGCCCTCTCTTCCTGCCCTGCAGTGGAAAAAAGCACATCAGTTATTTCCATTTCTCTCAGCGAGACTGAAAGCTTTTCACTGCACTTTCCACCCAACTCCTTGCCTCGGCATCAACGCGGAAAATCACCTGCACAAATCAAGCGCATCACAGGCAAAGGCTCCAGAGACTGCAGATGCTCTAAAGACTTCTCTAGGAAACGCTTCAATGGATCACGCTTAGAGAAAACCTTGACCACGGCGGCTCTCAAATACGTTTGCAACGCTTCCCTGACAACCTCCAAAGGTTTGCACAGACGTTCAGCTACCAACTGCCTTTCAAGACAAGAAAGCCCACTCAAGGCAGCAGGCTTTCAGACATCCATTCCACACATCTCCTAGAGCTCAGGGGCCATCACTGCTCTGGCAACCACCTGCTGGGCAAGCACACCTAAACATGGGCCTCTGCACACACCCACCTGCCCAACTCTCCTCCTGCCTTTCACAGACAGCTCTGCAGCACCACAGAAGAAGGAAGCAAGTACATTCAAGAGCTCCTTACACTCAAGCTGTGCTTTGAAAACATTGGCCAGACATTTTGCACAAGGCCACCGACCACAATCAAGGGAGCTCCTGCTTTTTTCAGAGAAAGAGAGAGGGCGCGGGGCTGGGGGTGGGCGGGGGTGAAGAGATCAAGAAATGAGCAGCCACAGAAATGAAACTATTTTCTCCTTTCGACACAGTTGGTCCAGGCCAGGGACGGAGAGCACTGCTGGGGGAGAAATCTGGGATGTGTCTCTTTCCAGGCGGCACTTGTGAAGAAGGATCGCTTTACAGCTGGTGAAGAACATGACTACAAGTTTCAAGCAACAACTTCTGGCAAGTGCAACAGGGGAAAAGAGGAACTGGGCTTTCCAGGCTACCTCTGGCCTGCAATTCCGCCGCCATGCTCTGCCCTTTTGCAAAAGGACACAGTGCAAACGGCAGAAAATGGCCCTCCTGTGGCCACCGTGGCCTTGAGGGGACCCCAGGCCTGGCAGGAGGAGGGGGCTGGAGCCCAGGGCACACGAGGGCAGCTGCAGGGCAGTCCCGCTGCCCCAGGAAAAGCCTTGCTCTCTGGCAAGCAAAAGGCCCTTCAGGGCAATGGGGCCTTCAGGGCCTCCTGGGCCGCCCTCCCAGCCACACCGGCGGCCGTTGGTGACGTCACCGGCCTGCCGTTAGGCAAGCAGGCACCTCTGCGGCTGGCCCACAGCTCGCTCAGCACCTACAGATTCTCGCAGCAAGCCTGCTTGGGAGAGGAGGAGGCGGCAAAGAGTGACGAGTGCCCACATTGGGTGGGACGAGTGCCCACATTGGGTGGGCCCAGCCACAAGAGGCTCCTTGGAAGCCCCGAGGATGCCCAAACACACCCAAAAGCGCAAGTGGCTGGACACCAGCAGCAGCAGCCATGGCGGGCGAGTGGAGCCCATGGAGGTCGACCCGCCGCACAAGAGGGACAACGTAGAGCCCATGGAGGTCGACCTGCCGCAGACCAGGGACGAGGGAGAGCCCATGGAGGTCGATGCCCCCACGGACGACCAAGAGCCCATGGAGGTCGATCCATCTCCCGCAGCCATGACGGGGCACACCTCCCCCATGGCCAGGCTGCCTCCAGCAGCACTGTGCCCAAAGCGCCGCAGGACCCCCGCCGCCTCTCAGGGACCCTCCGCAAAGCCAGGGCCCAGCAAGCGGCGCCAGTCCCGCAGACGACGCTAACCGTAAGTGGGCCATCCACACCGCCACGCGGCAGGCTCCGCAGCAAGATCAGACGGCTCTCAAGCCGCTGAGGAGCCCTGCTTTCCCCTTCCCCTAGACCCTGACCCTCACCAAGGGGGGACATCTCCTCTGCCCTCACGCCTGGGCAAGAGGAAAGGAGAGGGAGAGGGAGAGCGAGACGGAGAGGGAGAGGAAAGGGGCTGCCACCTTCTGCCCGACAGCCCCACAGCACCAGCAGGAGACCTTGCCGCTCCCTACAACTCCCCGAGAGGAGCTTGGAGCCAGGTGGCCCTTGCTCTCTTCTCCCAAGTCACCAGGGATAGGACAACAGAGAAAACGGCCTCCAGTTGTGCCAGGCGACCTTTAGATGGGCTGGTAGCAAAGATTTCCTCACCAAAAGGGTTTAGCTGGGGACTTGGCAGCACCACCTTGAGCTTCCACTTCTTTTCCAACCTCAACCATTCGATGCTTTCTATTTCAGAGCTGTGGGGAAGAGGCGAGGAGAGGGGCTGCCATCTTCAGGCCGGCAGCCCCATAGTACCAGCAGGAGTCCCTCCCAGATGGCTGGAGACGGACGGAGAGCGACGGAGACCACCAGAGACCGCCGCAGGACACCATCGGAGACCGCCGGAGACGACCAGACACTGGTGGTGTCCGGCGGTCTCCGGTGGTCTCGCACCGGAGACCATCGCAGTCCGCTGGAAACCGCCGGAGTCCATCGGAGACCATCGGAGACCACCAGGCACCGCTGGAGATCGCCAGAGACCACAGGAGACCACCGGAGACCGTCAGAGACCGCCAGACACCGCTGGAGACCGCTGCACAACGCCGCAGCCTCTTGGACTCCCCTGCAGCGCCACCCAGGTTATTGGGGCCTGGACTTGGCAGCGTTTCACTCTGAGGATGAGAAAGCCAGTGCGGGGTGGCTGTCCTCAGCTAGCCCTCCCCTCAGCTAACCAAGGGGTGGCTGAAGAAGAAGCCAGACCCACCCTGGCCGTGCCCACACAATAGCAACAGGGCACCAAAGACGGCAGACGCCCCATCCACAGAAACATTCGAGATGCACACACAGCTCTTCCTTTGCACAAGCACAAGAGTTCCACTCTGACACAAAGAAGTTTGGGCAAGACTGGCCAAGAAACAACTCGAAAAAATACAAAAAACAATCAAAAACAATCAAAGCCAGTTAAAAAGACAAGAACAAACCCAAGAAAAAGCAGGAGCCCTTGCCATCGCACAACTTCCTCCGAAGCATCCCCACCAAGCTCCTCGTCAGCCACCTCTACCAGCACGGGATGCCAGCCCTGCAGAGGACGAGCAAGCAGGCAAAAGTGGAAGAGCTGAAAGCGTAAGTGTGGCCAGCAGCCTGCCTCTCGAGCAGCAGCCCTGACCGCTGCCTCAGAGCGCCGCCAAAGCTGTGCAACACAGCCGCTGCCTCCCACCTGCCTTAGCCGAGCTTCGGCCATGCCTCTGGGCAACACCTGCTTTCTTAACGTTGTCTTCTGTTCCCTCAGGGTGGACGACAAGTTGCCTGCGGCCAAAGGCCTCCTCCTGAAACGCCTCCTCTCCATCCTGCGCCACATCCGCCGCAACGCGTCCACCAGCAGGAGGAGCTGCACCAACCTGGCCATCTGCGCTGGGACAAACCTGATGAGCCCACCTCAGGAGGACCTGCTGCTGCTGCTGCTGCTGGAGGCCATGCTGGAGGGGATGGAGAAGGTACGCTGTCTCGAGCAGCCGCCTGCAGCTTTCCAGGCCCATCACAGCTTGGAGCCTCAGACGTCCCTGCCTGCCTCCTCTCTTCAGCAAAAGCTGCTGGGCTGCCTGCCTGCAAGAGCAGCCCCACAGCCACAGCCTGCCTTCTGCAGGGAGCCAAGGGGGAGCAGTGGCAAAGGCTGCTCCACACCTTTTCAGCCACCTGCCCTGAAAGCAAGGCTCTCACGTGTGCAGGTCAAGGGGCTGCTGGACTTCCTGGTGGAGAGAGAAACACTGGGCAATCTCTGGGGCCAAGACGTCTGGCCTTTCCACTCCCTCAGATGAGGAGTCGCCAGCAGCCATGGACACAGCCACAGGTAGCAGGAGGGACTGAGCGTTCTCCCAGCCTGAGCGCAAAGCTGCTGCAGGGCTTTGGGTGGCTTTTGCTTTAGCTCTTGTCCACTTCCCACAAGTCACTTTGCTGCACGGGTTTTTGCTTTCCAGAGTTGCCTTTGCAAGAGCAGGAGTAGATCCGGTGGGAAGATGGGAAACGGCAGAGGTAGGGCAGGTCCACAAACCCTGGCACAAGGCGTCTCGTCTAGGAGGAGTTCCTGAGGAGTCCAAGCAGCTGCTCTGCCTCTTCCTGGTATTTTTTCTCTGTTGCCTTTGGGTAGGGCAAGGGACACCACTGCTAACGCCAACATTTCTGCTTTAGGCACCCGCTGCTTTGCCTCCCACCGCCCCAGAGACCACGGGAGACTCCCCGGCATGCGCACAACAACTAAAGAGCCTTTCCCACGAAAGAAGGTAAAAGGAGCCAGCTTTCCTTCCGTCAAGACCTCAGGAATCCAGCTGATGCCGCCTTGACCTATCTAACCCCACTGCGCCATGGAAAGCTTTGCAGGCTCCCTCCAGGAAACCGAAACCCCAAGAAAAAGGAAGAGAGAAGAGGCCTGGCACGAGGAGAGGCAACGCCAAAAAGAAGAGAACAGAAGGAAGAGCGCAAAAGACGGGGACGGAAAAAGAGGAGGGAGAAGCCCAGGTGAGTCCCAGGCTCTGCTGCCCATCTTGCCCAGCTGGGCAAACTGCTCTGCTCAGCCTTTGCAAAGAACTCCACGGCAGCTCCCCAGGGGCTCCCCACGGAGCTCTGCTGCGTGCCACAGGGGCGCTGCGCATCTCGGCACACGCACAGTCTCCAAGGGCATTTCCCAGGGGGATACGGCGCCAGAGCCATCCCCTTGACAATGCCCGCAAGAGCTCTCTCTTCTGGCCTACAAACAACTCCTTGTCGACTCTGTTTCCCAAAGAAAGGGCAACCAAGTCCTGCCTTCCTGGCTTCATCACTGCTTTCTGACTCTGTCGTTGCAGGTGCCGCTTTCCTGGCAGGAGCCGAAGCCCTGCCATTCCTGGGCTCCCCCACCTCATCTCTGTCCACAATAAAAGGCTGTTTTCTCCCATCTGACTGTGTCTGTCGTCGGCTGTTCTGGAGTGAGAGCTCTTGTTTTGTGAGGGTGCTCGTGAGCATCTGCTCTGCCACAGATATGAGCTAAAGACAATAAAACCTTGTTCCCACTTGTAACCCTTCTGGTGCGTGTCCTTGCAAGTGCTTTTGGAGATGAAAAATCTCTGGCATTTCAGGCTCATCATGATTTGACTCATTGGGAAGCAAGGAGAAGGGGAGGAAGGGAAGGGGAGGAAGGGAAGGGGAGGAAGGGAAGGGGAGGAAGAGAAGGGGAGGAAGGGAAGGGGAGGAAGGGAAGGGGAGGAAGGGAAGGGGAGGAAGGGAAGGGGAGGAAGGGAAGGGGAGGAAGGGAAGGGGAAGGGAGGGCAAGGGAAAATCTGTTGTAGTTGTTTTGTGAGCACGAGTAGCAAGAAAGACATGCAGAGCAACAAACACAGCAAGCCTCTCGCTTTCTTCATCAACAAACTCAATCCTTAGGCACACTCAGAAAGGTTCAGCATCTACAGATCATGGGCCTAGGCTCAAAAAGGAATGTTTCTTCTCCACATGGACACAAACTCAGGAAATAACACTAGCGGCAATGGTGCTGACAGGGAGAGAGATGACGAGAGGCACTTCCAAAGGGAGCATGTTGCAGCTTGACCTGCCCAGGGACCACCGCCTCCCATTACAGAAAGACATTTCAAAAGGAGCATTTGCCTGGCACTTTCACCATTCAAATGCTACATGCACATTAACAAAGGACTACATACTATTCCACCTCCCAGGTTTTCCCAGCAAGTTTAATGTTTCCACCATGTGAAGGATTGCAAAACAAGTTTTCCATAGAGCAGAGCAATCAAGAAACAAGAACTTCCTCCCACACCAATCACAAGCTTGTCGCCATCCTTAGTTGGTGAAACTGTGACCCAAGCACACTCGGACAAAGCAGAAAAAAAACTTTCCTCATTTCACAAGGGCAAGGAAGTAGAATCGCTCTCACCTCAAAGGTACTCAAGGGCAATTTGCATCCATGCATGGTTACACATACATATCTGTAACATATGGTTACACATACATTACCCACCTTTTTTCTCTTGGATTTCAACGAAAAAGTAAAATGGGATGGAAGCTGGCTTGCTTTCTAACATCTAGAGGGATGGACGGAATGGAGCCCAGGGAGACAGGCAGTCGGGGCAGAGCAGCCTGCGCAGGGAATCCTCCCAGTTTCACTTGGGCACAGCAAGGCTCTTGGAAAAACACACAGACACCTGCCCCTTTGACAAGCCTCACTTTGCCCTAAGACACTGCCCACAAACAACAGACTGCACTCTTCAAACTGCTCCAACAACCAGTCCCAAAACTCCTCGTCCCTCCTCACATAGAATCACAGAATCATTTAGCTTGGAAAAGACCCTTGGGATCATTGAACAAAAAGCTGACAGAAAAGTGCAAAATACGTGCTAAGGCAACCAAGAAAGCTTGGAAACAAAGCCAAGGCTCCCCAAGGGTTATGTTCGGGGCTCATCCCAAGCAAGCGCAGCTGGCAACTTGGAAACCTGCCATCCTCGTGCCCACGATTGCCTGACGGAAGGCTCCAAAACCAAAGTGCGCAGGCAACTCGTACCGAAACCCAGCAAAAGGATCGAGAGCGGCTGCCTAGCAAAGGCAAGTTTCTGGGGCCGAAGAAAATACGGGAGGCAGAATGCAACACAAACCCCAACAAGAGCTGCAGGGCATCTCCACAGTTGAAAGGCATCTCTTGACAGAAGGCAGCTGTCAACAGCTGTCTCTTCCCTCTCCTTCCTGCCAAGAGGAGGAAAGGAAAGAGAGGAAGGAAGGAAGGAGGAGGGAGACAAGGAAGGGAAGAAGAGGAAGGAAATCAGGCTCACCCAGTGCAAAGCCATAGCCATCCACGCTGAAGGGAGCACTCCGGCCTTTTGGGAATCCTTCTTTTCTGCTCCTTGGCTCGGCCACCAGCCTGACAGCTTGGCCCTTCAGCAGCAGCCTTGCTCTCCCCGATGGAAGCAGGGCGCTCCACATCACTCTTAGCTGCACTCCATTTGACGGCCTTCCACTGCCAGGCAGGACCAACGGAGGTTGGCAGGCACTTCTGGGGGCTGCACTTCACTGCCACAGAGAGCAATCCATGCATGTCCCACCTGGCGATCCTTTGAGACAAAAAGCACGGGGGGAGTTGAAAAGAGTTACTCTCAGAGGAATGAAACCAAGGATCCATCCAATCTGCCACCCTCCAACAGACACGCTAGAGCACGTGCTGAAAAAGCAGCCACCTAGAACCAACAAATAGGCAACACCCCCTTCCTGGCCCTGGGCCCTCTCTTCCTGCCCTGCAGTGGAAAAAAGCACATCAGTTATTTCCATTTCTCTCAGCGAGACTGAAAGCTTTTCACTGCACTTTCCACCCAACTCCTTGCCTCGGCATCAACGCGGAAAATCACCTGCACAAATCAAGCGCATCACAGGCAAAGGCTCCAGAGACTGCAGATGCTCTAAAGACTTCTCTAGGAAACGCTTCAATGGATCACGCTTAGAGAAAACCTTGACCACGGCGGCTCTCAAATACGTTTGCAACGCTTCCCTGACAACCTCCAAAGGTTTGCACAGACGTTCAGCTACCAACTGCCTTTCAAGACAAGAAAGCCCACTCAAGGCAGCAGGCTTTCAGACATCCATTCCACACATCTCCTAGAGCTCAGGGGCCACCACTGCTCTGGCAACCACCTGCTGGGCAAGCACACCTAAACATGGGCCTCTGCACACACCCACCTGCCCACCTCTCCTCCTGCCTTTCACAGACAGCTCTGCAGCACCACAGAAGAAGGAAGCAAGTACATTCAAGAGCTCCTTACACTCAAGGTGTGCTTTGAAAACATTGGCCAGACATTTTGCACAAGGCCACCGACCACAATCAAGGGAGCTCCTGCTTTTTTCAGAGAAAGAGAGAGGGCGCGGGGCTGGGGGTGGGCGGGGGTGAAGAGATCAAGAAATGAGCAGCCACAGAAATGAAACTATTTTCTCCTTTCGACACAGTTGGTCCAGGCCAGGGACGGAGAGCACTGCTGGGGGAGAAATCTGGGATGTGTCTCTTTCCAGGCGGCACTTGTGAAGAAGGATCGCTTTACAGCTGGTGAAGAACATGACTACAAGTTTCAAGCAACAACTTCTGGCAAGTGCAACAGGGGAAAAGAGGAACTGGGCTTTCCAGGCTACCTCTGGCCTGCAATTCCGCCGCCATGCTCTGCCCTTTTGCAAAAGGACACAGTGCAAACGGCAGAAAATGGCCCTCCTGTGGCCACCGTGGCCTTGAGGGGACCCCAGGCCTGGCAGGAGGAGGGGGCTGGAGCCCAGGGCACACGAGGGCAGCTGCAGGGCAGTCCCGCTGCCCCAGGAAAAGCCTTGCTCTCTGGCAAGCAAAAGGCCCTTCAGGGCAATGGGGCCTTCAGGGCCTCCTGGGCCGCCCTCCCAGCCACACCGGCGGCCGTTGGTGACGTCACCGGCCTGCCGTTAGGCAAGCAGGCACCTCTGCGGCTGGCCCACAGCTCGCTCAGCACCTACAGATTCTCGCAGCAAGCCTGCTTGGGAGAGGAGGAGGCGGCAAAGAGCGACGAGTGCCCACATTGGGTGGGACGAGTGCCCACATTGGGTGGGCCCAGCCACAAGAGGCTCCTTGGAAGCCCCGAGGATGCCCAAACACACCCAAAAGCGCAAGTGGCTGGACACCAGCAGCAGCAGCCATGGCGGGCGAGTGGAGCCCATGGAGGTCGACCCGCCGCACAAGAGGGACAACGTAGAGCCCATGGAGGTCGACCTGCCGCAGACCAGGGACGAGGGAGAGCCCATGGAGGTCGATGCCCCCACGGACGACCAAGAGCCCATGGAGGTCGATCCATCTCCCGCAGCCATGACGGGGCACACCTCCCCCATGGCCAGGCTGCCTCCAGCAGCACTGTGCCCAAAGCGCCGCAGGACCCCCGCCGCCTCTCAGGGACCCTCCGCAAAGCCAGGGCCCAGCAAGCGGCGCCAGTCCCGCAGACGACGCTAACCGTAAGTGGGCCATCCACACCGCCACGCGGCAGGCTCCGCAGCAAGATCAGACGGCTCTCAAGCCGCTGAGGAGCCCTGCTTTCCCCTTCCCCTAGACCCTGACCCTCACCAAGGGGGGACATCTCCTCTGCCCTCACGCCTGGGCAAGAGGAAAGGAGAGGGAGAGGGAGAGCGAGACGGAGAGGGAGAGGAAAGGGGCTGCCACCTTCTGCCCGACAGCCCCACAGCACCAGCAGGAGACCTTGCCGCTCCCTACAACTCCCCGAGAGGAGCTTGGAGCCAGGTGGCCCTTGCTCTCTTCTCCCAAGTCACCAGGGATAGGACAACAGAGAAAACGGCCTCCAGTTGTGCCAGGCGACCTTTAGATGGGCTGGTAGCAAAGATTTCCTCACCAAAAGGGTTTAGCTGGGGACTTGGCAGCACCACATTGAGCTTCCACTTCTTTTCCAACCTCAACCATTCGATGCTTTCTATTTCAGAGCTGTGGGGAAGAGGCGAGGAGAGGGGCTGCCATCTTCAGGCCAGCAGCCCCATAGTACCAGCAGGAGTCCCTCCCAGATGGCTGGAGACGGACGGAGAGCGACGGAGACCACCAGAGACCGCCGCAGGACACCATCGGAGACCGCCGGAGACGACCAGACACTGGTGGTGTCCGGCGGTCTCCGGTGGTCTCGCACCGGAGACCATCGCAGTCCGCTGGAAACCGCCGGAGTCCATCGGAGACCATCGGAGACCACCAGGCACCGCTGGAGATCGCCAGAGACCACAGGAGACCACCGGAGACCGTCAGAGACCGCCAGACACCGCTGGAGACCGCTGCACAACGCCGCAGCCTCTTGGACTCCCCTGCAGCGCCACCCAGGTTATTGGGGCCTGGACTTGGCAGCGTTTCACTCTGAGGATGAGAAAGCCAGTGCGGGGTGGCTGTCCTCAGCTAGCCCTCCCCTCAGCTAACCAAGGGGTGGCTGAAGAAGAAGCCAGACCCACCCTGGCCGTGCCCACACAATAGCAACAGGGCACCAAAGACGGCAGACGCCCCATCCACAGAAACATTCGAGATGCACACACAGCTCTTCCTTTGCACAAGCACAAGAGTTCCACTCTGACACAAAGAAGTTTGGGCAAGACTGGCCAAGAAACAACTCGAAAAAATACAAAAAACAATCAAAAACAATCAAAGCCAGTTAAAAAGACAAGAACAAACCCAAGAAAAAGCAGGAGCCCTTGCCATCGCACAACTTCCTCCGAAGCATCCCCACCAAGCTCCTCGTCAGCCACCTCTACCAGCACGGGATGCCAGCCCTGCAGAGGACGAGCAAGCAGGCAAAAGTGGAAGAGCTGAAAGCGTAAGTGTGGCCAGCAGCCTGCCTCTCGAGCAGCAGCCCTGACCGCTGCCTCAGAGCGCCGCCAAAGCTGTGCAACACAGCCGCTGCCTCCCACCTGCCTTAGCCGAGCTTCGGCCATGCCTCTGGGCAACACCTGCTTTCTTAACGTTGTCTTCTGTTCCCTCAGGGTGGACGACAAGTTGCCTGCGGCCAAAGGCCTCCTCCTGAAACGCCTCCTCTCCATCCTGCGCCACATCCGCCGCAACGCGTCCACCAGCAGGAGGAGCTGCACCAACCTGGCCATCTGCGCTGGGACAAACCTGATGAGCCCACCTCAGGAGGACCTGCTGCTGCTGCTGCTGCTGGAGGCCATGCTGGAGGGGATGGAGAAGGTACGCTGTCTCGAGCAGCCGCCTGCAGCTTTCCAGGCCCATCACAGCTTGGAGCCTCAGACGTCCCTGCCTGCCTCCTCTCTTCAGCAAAAGCTGCTGGGCTGCCTGCCTGCAAGAGCAGCCCCACAGCCACAGCCTGCCTTCTGCAGGGAGCCAAGGGGGAGCAGTGGCAAAGGCTGCTCCACACCTTTTCAGCCACCTGCCCTGAAAGCAAGGCTCTCACGTGTGCAGGTCAAGGGGCTGCTGGACTTCCTGGTGGAGAGAGAAACACTGGGCAATCTCTGGGGCCAAGACGTCTGGCCTTTCCACTCCCTCAGATGAGGAGTCGCCAGCAGCCATGGACACAGCCACAGGTAGCAGGAGGGACTGAGCGTTCTCCCAGCCTGAGCGCAAAGCTGCTGCAGGGCTTTGGGTGGCATTTGCTTTAGCTCTTGTCCACTTCCCACAAGTCACTTTGCTGCACGGGTTTTTGCTTTCCAGAGTTGCCTTTGCAAGAGCAGGAGTAGATCCGGTGGGAAGATGGGAAACGGCAGAGGTAGGGCAGGTCCACAAACCCTGGCACAAGGCGTCTCGTCTAGGAGGAGTTCCTGAGGAGTCCAAGCAGCTGCTCTGCCTCTTCCTGGTATTTTTTCTCTGTTGCCTTTGGGTAGGGCAAGGGACACCACTGCTAACGCCAACATTTCTGCTTTAGGCACCCGCTGCTTTGCCTCCCACCGCCCCAGAGACCACGGGAGACTCCCCGGCATGCGCACAACAACTAAAGAGCCTTTCCCACGAAAGAAGGTAAAAGGAGCCAGCTTTCCTTCCGTCAAGACCTCAGGAATCCAGCTCATGCCGCCTTGACCTATCTAACCCCACTGCGCCATGGAAAGCTTTGCAGGCTCCCTCCAGGAAACCGAAACCCCAAGAAAAAGGAAGAGAGAAGAGGCCTGGCACGAGGAGAGGCAACGCCAAAAAGAAGAGAACAGAAGGAAGAGCGCAAAAGACGGGGACGGAAAAAGAGGAGGGAGAAGCCCAGGTGAGTCCCAGGCTCTGCTGCCCATCTTGCCCAGCTGGGCAAACTGCTCTGCTCAGCCTTTGCAAAGAACTCCACGGCAGCTCCCCAGGGGCTCCCCACGGAGCTCTGCTGCGTGCCACAGGGGCGCTGCGCATCTCGGCACACGCACAGTCTCCAAGGGCATTTCCCAGGGGGATACGGCGCCAGAGCCATCCCCTTGACAATGCCCGCAAGAGCTCTCTCTTCTGGCCTACAAACAACTCCTTGTCGACTCTGTTTCCCAAAGAAAGGGCAACCAAGTCCTGCCTTCCTGGCTTCATCACTGCTTTCTGACTCTGTCGTTGCAGGTGCCGCTTTCCTGGCAGGAGCCGAAGCCCTGCCATTCCTGGGCTCCCCCACCTCATCTCTGTCCACAATAAAAGGCTGTTTTCTCCCATCTGACTGTGTCTGTCGTCGGCTGTTCTGGAGTGAGAGCTCTTGTTTTGTGAGGGTGCTCGTGAGCATCTGCTCTGCCACAGATATGAGCTAAAGACAATAAAACCTTGTTCCCACTTGTAACCCTTCTGGTGCGTGTCCTTGCAAGTGCTTTTGGAGATGAAAAATCTCTGGCATTTCAGGCTCATCATGATTTGACTCATTGGGAAGCAAGGAGAAGGGGAGGAAGGGAAGGGGAGGAAGGGAAGGGGAGGAAGGGAAGGGGAGGAAGGGAAGGGGAGGAAGGGAAGGGGAGGAAGGGAAGGGGAAGGGAGGGCAAGGGAAAATCTGTTGTAGTTGTTTTGTGAGCACGAGTAGCAAGAAAGACATGCAGAGCAACAAACACAGCAAGCCTCTCCCTTTCTTCATCAACAAACTCAATCCTTAGGCACACTCAGAAAGGTTCAGCGTCTACAGATCATGGGCCTAGGCTCAAAAAGGAATGTTTCTTCTCCACATGGACACAAACTCAGGAAATAACACTAGCGGCAATGGTGCTGACAGGGAGAGAGATGACGAGAGGCACTTCCAAAGGGAGCATGTTGCAGCTTGACCTGCCCAGGGACCACCGCCTCCCATTACAGAAAGACATTTCAAAAGGAGCATTTGCCTGGCACTTTCACCATTCAAATGCTACATGCACATTAACAAAGGACTACATACTATTCCACCTCCCAGGTTTTCCCAGCAAGTTTAATGTTTCCACCATGTGAAGGATTGCAAAACAAGTTTTCCATAGAGCAGAGCAATCAAGAAACAAGAACTTCCTCCCACACCAATCACAAGCTTGTCGCCATCCTTAGTTGGTGAAACTGTGACCCAAGCACACTCGGACAAAGCAGAAAAAAAAACTTTCCTCATTTCACAAGGGCAAGGAAGTAGAATCGCTCTCACCTCAAAGGTACTCAAGGGCAATTTGCATCCATGCATGGTTACACATACATATCTGTAACATATGGTTACACATACATTACCCACCTTTTTTCTCTTGGATTTCAACGAAAAAGTAAAATGGGATGGAAGCTGGCTTGCTTTCTAACATCTAGAGGGATGGACGGAATGGAGCCCAGGGAGACAGGCAGTCGGGGCAGAGCAGCCTGCGCAGGGAATCCTCCCAGTTTCACTTGGGCACAGCAAGGCTCTTGGAAAAACACACAGACACCTGCCCCTTTGACAAGCCTCACTTTGCCCTAAGACACTGCCCACAAACAACAGACTGCACTCTTCAAACTGCTCCAACAACCAGTCCCAAAACTCCTCGTCCCTCCTCACATAGAATCACAGAATCATTTAGCTTGGAAAAGACCCTTGGGATCATTGAACAAAAAGCTGACAGAAAAGTGCAAAATACGTGCTAAGGCAACCAAGAAAGCTTGGAAACAAAGCCAAGGCTCCCCAAGGGTTATGTTCGGGGCTCATCCCAAGCAAGCGCAGCTGGCAACTTGGAAACCTGCCATCCTCGTGCCCACGATTGCCTGACGGAAGGCTCCAAAACCAAAGTGCGCAGGCAACTCGTACCGAAACCCAGCAAAAGGATCGAGAGCGGCTGCCTAGCAAAGGCAAGTTTCTGGGGCCGAAGAAAATACAGGAGGCAGAATGCAACACAAACCCCAACAAGAGCTGCAGGGCATCTCCACAGTTGAAAGGCATCTCTTGACAGAAGGCAGCTGTCAACAGCTGTCTCTTCCCTCTCCTTCCTGCCAAGAGGAGGAAAGGAAAGAGAGGAAGGAAGGAAGGAGGAGGGAGACAAGGAAGGGAAGAAGAGGAAGGAAATCAGGCTCACCCAGTGCAAAGCCATAGCCATCCACGCTGAAGGGAGCACTCCGGCCTTTTGGGAATCCTTCTTTTCTGCTCCTTGGCTCGGCCACCAGCCTGACAGCTTGGCCCTTCAGCAGCAGCCTTGCTCTCCCCGATGGAAGCAGGGCGCTCCACATCACTCTTAGCTGCACTCCATTTGATGGCCTTCCACTGCCAGGCAGGACCAACGGAGGTTGGCAGGCACTTCTGGGGGCTGCACTTCACTGCCACAGAGAGCAATCCATGCATGTCCCACCTGGCGATCCTTTGAGACAAAAAGCACGGGGGGAGTTGAAAAGAGTTACTCTCAGAGGAATGAAACCAAGGATCCATCCAATCTGCCACCCTCCAACAGACACGCTAGAGCACGTGCTGAAAAAGCAGCCACCTAGAACCAACAAATAGGCAACACCCCCTTCCTGGCCCTGGGCCCTCTCTTCCTGCCCTGCAGTGGGAAAAAGCACATCAGTTATTTCCATTTCTCTCAGCGAGACTGAAAGCTTTTCACTGCACTTTCCACCCAACTCCTTGCCTCGGCATCAACGCGGAAAATCACCTGCACAAATCAAGCGCATCACAGGCAAAGGCTCCAGAGACTGCAGATGCTCTAAAGACTTCTCTAGGAAACGCTTCAATGGATCACGCTTAGAGAAAACCTTGACCACGGCGGCTCTCAAATACGTTTGCAACGCTTCCCTGACAACCTCCAAAGGTTTGCACAGACGTTCAGCTACCAACTGCCTTTCAAGACAAGAAAGCCCACTCAAGGCAGCAGGCTTTCAGACATCCATTCCACACATCTCCTAGAGCTCAGGGGCCACCACTGCTCTGGCAACCACCTGCTGGGCAAGCACACCTAAACATGGGCCTCTGCACACACCCACCTGCCCACCTCTCCTCCTGCCTTTCACAGACAGCTCTGCAGCACCACAGAAGAAGGAAGCAAGTACATTCAAGAGCTCCTTACACTCAAGCTGTGCTTTGAAAACATTGGCCAGACATTTTGCACAAGGCCACCGACCACAATCAAGGGAGCTCCTGCTTTTTTCAGAGAAAGAGAGAGGGCGCGGGGCTGGGGGTGGGCGGGGGTGAAGAGATCAAGAAATGAGCAGCCACAGAAATGAAACTATTTTCTCCTTTCGACACAATTGGTCCAGGCCAGGGACGGAGAGCACTGCTGGGGGAGAAATCTGGGATGTGTCTCTTTCCAGGCGGCACTTGTGAAGAAGGATCGCTTTACAGCTGGTGAAGAACATGACTACAAGTTTCAAGCAACAACTTCTGGCAAGTGCAACAGGGGAAAAGAGGAACTGGGCTTTCCAGGCTACCTCTGGCCTGCAATTCCGCCGCCATGCTCTGCCCTTTTGCAAAAGGACACAGTGCAAACGGCAGAAAATGGCCCTCCTGTGGCCACCGTGGCCTTGAGGGGACCCCAGGCCTGGCAGGAGGAGGGGGCTGGAGCCCAGGGCACACGAGGGCAGCTGCAGGGCAGTCCCGCTGCCCCAGGAAAAGCCTTGCTCTCTGGCAAGCAAAAGGCCCTTCAGGGCAATGGGGCCTTCAGGGCCTCCTGGGCCGCCCTCCCAGCCACACCGGCGGCCGTTGGTGACGTCACCGGCCTGCCGTTAGGCAAGCAGGCACCTCTGCGGCTGGCCCACAGCTCGCTCAGCACCTACAGATTCTCGCAGCAAGCCTGCTTGGGAGAGGAGGAGGCGGCAAAGAGCGACGAGTGCCCACATTGGGTGGGACGAGTGCCCACATTGGGTGGGCCCAGCCACAAGAGGCTCCTTGGAAGCCCCGAGGATGCCCAAACACACCCAAAAGCGCAAGTGGCTGGACACCAGCAGCAGCAGCCATGGCGGGCGAGTGGAGCCCATGGAGGTCGACCCGCCGCACAAGAGGGACAACGTAGAGCCCATGGAGGTCGACCTGCCGCAGACCAGGGACGAGGGAGAGCCCATGGAGGTCGATGCCCCCACGGACGACCAAGAGCCCATGGAGGTCGATCCATCTCCCGCAGCCATGACGGGGCACACCTCCCCCATGGCCAGGCTGCCTCCAGCAGCACTGTGCCCAAAGCGCCGCAGGACCCCCGCCGCCTCTCAGGGACCCTCCGCAAAGCCAGGGCCCAGCAAGCGGCGCCAGTCCCGCAGACGACGCTAACCGTAAGTGGGCCATCCACACCGCCACGCGGCAGGCTCCGCAGCAAGATCAGACGGCTCTCAAGCCGCTGAGGAGCCCTGCTTTCCCCTTCCCCTAGACCCTGACCCTCACCAAGGGGGGACATCTCCTCTGCCCTCACGCCTGGGCAAGAGGAAAGGAGAGGGAGAGGGAGAGCGAGACGGAGAGGGAGAGGAAAGGGGCTGCCACCTTCTGCCCGACAGCCCCACAGCACCAGCAGGAGACCTTGCCGCTCCCTACAACTCCCCGAGAGGAGCTTGGAGCCAGGTGGCCCTTGCTCTCTTCTCCCAAGTCACCAGGGATAGGACAACAGAGAAAACGGCCTCCAGTTGTGCCAGGCGACCTTTAGATGGGCTGGTAGCAAAGATTTCCTCACCAAAAGGGTTTAGCTGGGGACTTGGCAGCACCACCTTGAGCTTCCACTTCTTTTCCAACCTCAACCATTCGATGCTTTCTATTTCAGAGCTGTGGGGAAGAGGCGAGGAGAGGGGCTGCCATCTTCAGGCCGGCAGCCCCATAGTACCAGCAGGAGTCCCTCCCAGATGGCTGGAGACGGACGGAGAGCGACGGAGACCACCAGAGACCGCCGCAGGACACCATCGGAGACCGCCGGAGACGACCAGACACTGGTGGTGTCCGGCGGTCTCCGGTGGTCTCGCACCGGAGACCATCGCAGTCCGCTGGAAACCGCCGGAGTCCATCGGAGACCATCGGAGACCACCAGGCACCGCTGGAGATCGCCAGAGACCACAGGAGACCACCGGAGACCGTCGGAGACCGCCAGACACCGCTGGAGACCGCTGCACAACGCCGCAGCCTCTTGGACTCCCCTGCAGCGCCACCCAGGTTATTGGGGCCTGGACTTGGCAGCGTTTCACTCTGAGGATGAGAAAGCCAGTGCGGGGTGGCTGTCCTCAGCTAGCCCTCCCCTCAGCTAACCAAGGGGTGGCTGAAGAAGAAGCCAGACCCACCCTGGCCGTGCCCACACAATAGCAACAGGGCACCAAAGACGGCAGACGCCCCATCCACAGAAACATTCGAGATGCACACACAGCTCTTCCTTTGCACAAGCACAAGAGTTCCACTCTGACACAAAGAAGTTTGGGCAAGACTGGCCAAGAAACAACTCGAAAAAATACAAAAAACAATCAAAAACAATCAAAGCCAGTTAAAAAGACAAGAACAAACCCAAGAAAAAGCAGGAGCCCTTGCCATCGCACAACTTCCTCCAAAGCATCCCCACCAAGCTCCTCGTCAGCCACCTCTACCAGCACGGGATGCCAGCCCTGCAGAGGACGAGCAAGCAGGCAAAAGTGGAAGAGCTGAAAGCGTAAGTGTGGCCAGCAGCCTGCCTCTCGAGCAGCAGCCCTGACCGCTGCCTCAGAGCGCCGCCAAAGCTGTGCAACACAGCCGCTGCCTCCCACCTGCCTTAGCCGAGCTTCGGCCATGCCTCTGGGCAACACCTGCTTTCTTAACGTTGTCTTCTGTTCCCTCAGGGTGGACGACAAGTTGCCTGCGGCCAAAGGCCTCCTCCTGAAACGCCTCCTCTCCATCCTGCGCCACATCCGCCGCAACGCGTCCACCAGCAGGAGGAGCTGCACCAACCTGGCCATCTGCGCTGGGACAAACCTGATGAGCCCACCTCAGGAGGACCTGCTGCTGCTGCTGCTGCTGGAGGCCATGCTGGAGGGGATGGAGAAGGTACGCTGTCTCGAGCAGCCGCCTGCAGCTTTCCAGGCCCATCACAGCTTGGAGCCTCAGACGTCCCTGCCTGCCTCCTCTCTTCAGCAAAAGCTGCTGGGCTGCCTGCCTGCAAGAGCAGCCCCACAGCCACAGCCTGCCTTCTGCAGGGAGCCAAGGGGGAGCAGTGGCAAAGGCTGCTCCACACCTTTTCAGCCACCTGCCCTGAAAGCAAGGCTCTCACGTGTGCAGGTCAAGGGGCTGCTGGACTTCCTGGTGGAGAGAGAAACACTGGGCAATCTCTGGGGCCAAGACGTCTGGCCTTTCCACTCCCTCAGATGAGGAGTCGCCAGCAGCCATGGACACAGCCACAGGTAGCAGGAGGGACTGAGCGTTCTCCCAGCCTGAGCGCAAAGCTGCTGCAGGGCTTTGGGTGGCATTTGCTTTAGCTCTTGTCCACTTCCCACAAGTCACTTTGCTGCACGGGTTTTTGCTTTCCAGAGTTGCCTTTGCAAGAGCAGGAGTAGATCCGGTGGGAAGATGGGAAACGGCAGAGGTAGGGCAGGTCCACAAACCCTGGCACAAGGCGTCTCGTCTAGGAGGAGTTCCTGAGGAGTCCAAGCAGCTGCTCTGCCTCTTCCTGGTATTTTTTCTCTGTTGCCTTTGGGTAGGGCAAGGGACACCACTGCTAACGCCAACATTTCTGCTTTAGGCACCCGCTGCTTTGCCTCCCACCGCCCCAGAGACCACGGGAGACTCCCCGGCATGCGCACAACAACTAAAGAGCCTTTCCCACGAAAGAAGGTAAAAGGAGCCAGCTTTCCTTCCGTCAAGACCTCAGGAATCCAGCTCATGCCGCCTTGACCTATCTAACCCCACTGCGCCATGGAAAGCTTTGCAGGCTCCCTCCAGGAAACCGAAACCCCAAGAAAAAGGAAGAGAGAAGAGGCCTGGCACGAGGAGAGGCAACGCCAAAAAGAAGAGAACAGAAGGAAGAGCGCAAAAGACGGGGACGGAAAAAGAGGAGGGAGAAGCCCAGGTGAGTCCCAGGCTCTGCTGCCCATCTTGCCCAGCTGGGCAAACTGCTCTGCTCAGCCTTTGCAAAGAACTCCACGGCAGCTCCCCAGGGGCTCCCCACGGAGCTCTGCTGCGTGCCACAGGGGCGCTGCGCATCTCGGCACACGCACAGTCTCCAAGGGCATTTCCCAGGGGGATACGGCGCCAGAGCCATCCCCTTGACAATGCCCGCAAGAGCTCTCTCTTCTGGCCTACAAACAACTCCTTGTCGACTCTGTTTCCCAAAGAAAGGGCAACCAAGTCCTGCCTTCCTGGCTTCATCACTGCTTTCTGACTCTGTCGTTGCAGGTGCCGCTTTCCTGGCAGGAGCCGAAGCCCTGCCATTCCTGGGCTCCCCCACCTCATCTCTGTCCACAATAAAAGGCTGTTTTCTCCCATCTGACTGTGTCTGTCGTCGGCTGTTCTGGAGTGAGAGCTCTTGTTTTGTGAGGGTGCTCGTGAGCATCTGCTCTGCCACAGATATGAGCTAAAGACAATAAAACCTTGTTCCCACTTGTAACCCTTCTGGTGCGTGTCCTTGCAAGTGCTTTTGGAGATGAAAAATCTCTGGCATTTCAGGCTCATCATGATTTGACTCATTGGGAAGCAAGGAGAAGGGGAGGAAGGGAAGGGGAGGAAGGGAAGGGGAGGAAGGGAAGGGGAGGAAGGGAAGGGGAGGAAGGGAAGGGGAGGAAGGGAAGGGGAGGAAGGGAAGGGGAAGGGAGGGCAAGGGAAAATCTGTTGTAGTTGTTTTGTGAGCACGAGTAGCAAGAAAGACATGCAGAGCAACAAACACAGCAAGCCTCTCGCTTTCTTCATCAACAAACTCAATCCTTAGGCACACTCAGAAAGGTTCAGCATCTACAGATCATGGGCCTAGGCTCAAAAAGGAATGTTTCTTCTCCACATGGACACAAACTCAGGAAATAACACTAGCGGCAATGGTGCTGACAGGGAGAGAGATGACGAGAGGCACTTCCAAAGGGAGCATGTTGCAGCTTGACCTGCCCAGGGACCACCGCCTCCCATTACAGAAAGACATTTCAAAAGGAGCATTTGCCTGGCACTTTCACCATTCAAATGCTACATGCACATTAACAAAGGACTACATACTATTCCACCTCCCAGGTTTTCCCAGCAAGTTTAATGTTTCCACCACGTGAAGGATTGCAAAACAAGTTTTCCATAGAGCAGAGCAATCAAGAAACAAGAACTTCCTCCCACACCAATCACAAGCTTGTCGCCATCCTTAGTTGGTGAAACTGTGACCCAAGCACACTCGGACAAAGCAGAAAAAAAACTTTCCTCATTTCACAAGGGCAAGGAAGTAGAATCGCTCTCACCTCAAAGGTACTCAAGGGCAATTTGCATCCATGCATGGTTACACATACATATCTGTAACATATGGTTACACATACATTACCCACCTTTTTTCTCTTGGATTTCAACGAAAAAGTAAAATGGGATGGAAGCTGGCTTGCTTTCTAACATCTAGAGGGATGGACGGAATGGAGCCCAGGGAGACAGGCAGTCGGGGCAGAGCAGCCTGCGCAGGGAATCCTCCCAGTTTCACTTGGGCACAGCAAGGCTCTTGGAAAAACACACAGACACCTGCCCCTTTGACAAGCCTCACTTTGCCCTAAGACACTGCCCACAAACAACAGACTGCACTCTTCAAACTGCTCCAACAACCAGTCCCAAAACTCCTCGTCCCTCCTCACATAGAATCACAGAATCATTTAGCTTGGAAAAGACCCTTGGGATCATTGAACAAAAAGCTGACAGAAAAGTGCAAAATACGTGCTAAGGCAACCAAGAAAGCTTGGAAACAAAGCCAAGGCTCCCCAAGGGTTATGTTCGGGGCTCATCCCAAGCAAGCGCAGCTGGCAACTTGGAAACCTGCCATCCTCATGCCCACGATTGCCTGACGGAAGGCTCCAAAACCAAAGTGCGCAGGCAACTCGTACCGAAACCCAGCAAAAGGATCGAGAGCGGCTGCCTAGCAAAGGCAAGTTTCTGGGGCCGAAGAAAATACAGGAGGCAGAATGCAACACAAACCCCAACAAGAGCTGCAGGGCATCTCCACAGTTGAAAGGCATCTCTTGACAGAAGGCAGCTGTCAACAGCTGTCTCTTCCCTCTCCTTCCTGCCAAGAGGAGGAAAGGAAAGAGAGGAAGGAAGGAAGGAGGAGGGAGACAAGGAAGGGAAGAAGAGGAAGGAAATCAGGCTCACCCAGTGCAAAGCCATAGCCATCCACGCTGAAGGGAGCACTCCGGCCTTTTGGGAATCCTTCTTTTCTGCTCCTTGGCTCGGCCACCAGCCTGACAGCTTGGCCCTTCAGCAGCAGCCTTGCTCTCCCCGATGGAAGCAGGGCGCTCCACATCACTCTTAGCTGCACTCCATTTGATGGCCTTCCACTGCCAGGCAGGACCAACGGAGGTTGGCAGGCACTTCTGGGGGCTGCACTTCACTGCCACAGAGAGCAATCCATGCATGTCCCACCTGGCGATCCTTTGAGACAAAAAGCACGGGGGGAGTTGAAAAGAGTTACTCTCAGAGGAATGAAACCAAGGATCCATCCAATCTGCCACCCTCCAACAGACACGCTAGAGCACGTGCTGAAAAAGCAGCCACCTAGAACCAACAAATAGGCAACACCCCCTTCCTGGCCCTGGGCCCTCTCTTCCTGCCCTGCAGTGGAAAAAAGCACATCAGTTATTTCCATTTCTCTCAGCGAGACTGAAAGCTTTTCACTGCACTTTCCACCCAACTCCTTGCCTCGGCATCAACGCGGAAAATCACCTGCACAAATCAAGCGCATCACAGGCAAAGGCTCCAGAGACTGCAGATGCTCTAAAGACTTCTCTAGGAAACGCTTCAATGGATCACGCTTAGAGAAAACCTTGACCACGGCGGCTCTCAAATACGTTTGCAACGCTTCCCTGACAACCTCCAAAGGTTTGCACAGACGTTCAGCTACCAACTGCCTTTCAAGACAAGAAAGCCCACTCAAGGCAGCAGGCTTTCAGACATCCATTCCACACATCTCCTAGAGCTCAGGGGCCACCACTGCTCTGGCAACCACCTGCTGGGCAAGCACACCTAAACATGGGCCTCTGCACACACCCACCTGCCCACCTCTCCTCCTGCCTTTCACAGACAGCTCTGCAGCACCACAGAAGAAGGAAGCAAGTACATTCAAGAGCTCCTTACACTCAAGCTGTGCTTTGAAAACATTGGCCAGACATTTTGCACAAGGCCACCGACCACAATCAAGGGAGCTCCTGCTTTTTTCAGAGAAAGAGAGAGGGCGCGGGGCTGGGGGTGGGCGGGGGTGAAGAGATCAAGAAATGAGCAGCCACAGAAATGAAACTATTTTCTCCTTTCGACACAGTTGGTCCAGGCCAGGGACGGAGAGCACTGCTGGGGGAGAAATCTGGGATGTGTCTCTTTCCAGGCGGCACTTGTGAAGAAGGATCGCTTTACAGCTGGTGAAGAACATGACTACAAGTTTCAAGCAACAACTTCTGGCAAGTGCAACAGGGGAAAAGAGGAACTGGGCTTTCCAGGCTACCTCTGGCCTGCAATTCCGCCGCCATGCTCTGCCCTTTTGCAAAAGGACACAGTGCAAACGGCAGAAAATGGCCCTCCTGTGGCCACCGTGGCCTTGAGGGGACCCCAGGCCTGGCAGGAGGAGGGGGCTGGAGCCCAGGGCACACGAGGGCAGCTGCAGGGCAGTCCCGCTGCCCCAGGAAAAGCCTTGCTCTCTGGCAAGCAAAAGGCCCTTCAGGGCAATGGGGCCTTCAGGGCCTCCTGGGCCGCCCTCCCAGCCACACCGGCGGCCGTTGGTGACGTCACCGGCCTGCCGTTAGGCAAGCAGGCACCTCTGCGGCTGGCCCACAGCTCGCTCAGCACCTACAGATTCTCGCAGCAAGCCTGCTTGGGAGAGGAGGAGGCGGCAAAGAGTGACGAGTGCCCACATTGGGTGGGACGAGTGCCCACATTGGGTGGGCCCAGCCACAAGAGGCTCCTTGGAAGCCCCGAGGATGCCCAAACACACCCAAGAGCGCAAGTGGCTGGACACCAGCAGCAGCAGCCATGGCGGGCGAGTGGAGCCCATGGAGGTCGACCCGCCGCACAAGAGGGACAACGTAGAGCCCATGGAGGTCGACCTGCCGCAGACCAGGGACGAGGGAGAGCCCATGGAGGTCGATGCCCCCACGGACGACCAAGAGCCCATGGAGGTCGATCCATCTCCCGCAGCCATGACGGGGCACACCTCCCCCATGGCCAGGCTGCCTCCAGCAGCACTGTGCCCAAAGCGCCGCAGGACCCCCGCCGCCTCTCAGGGACCCTCCGCAAAGCCAGGGCCCAGCAAGCGGCGCCAGTCCCGCAGACGACGCTAACCGTAAGTGGGCCATCCACACCGCCACGCGGCAGGCTCCGCAGCAAGATCAGACGGCTCTCAAGCCGCTGAGGAGCCCTGCTTTCCCCTTCCCCTAGACCCTGACCCTCACCAAGGGGGGACATCTCCTCTGCCCTCACGCCTGGGCAAGAGGAAAGGAGAGGGAGAGGGAGAGCGAGACGGAGAGGGAGAGGAAAGGGGCTGCCACCTTCTGCCCGACAGCCCCACAGCACCAGCAGGAGACCTTGCCGCTCCCTACAACTCCCCGAGAGGAGCTTGGAGCCAGGTGGCCCTTGCTCTCTTCTCCCAAGTCACCAGGGATAGGACAACAGAGAAAACGGCCTCCAGTTGTGCCAGGCGACCTTTAGATGGGCTGGTAGCAAAGATTTCCTCACCAAAAGGGTTTAGCTGGGGACTTGGCAGCACCACCTTGAGCTTCCACTTCTTTTCCAACCTCAACCATTCGATGCTTTCTATTTCAGAGCTGTGGGGAAGAGGCGAGGAGAGGGGCTGCCATCTTCAGGCCGGCAGCCCCATAGTACCAGCAGGAGTCCCTCCCAGATGGCTGGAGACGGACGGAGAGCGACGGAGACCACCAGAGACCGCCGCAGGACACCATCGGAGACCGCCGGAGACGACCAGACACTGGTGGTGTCCGGCGGTCTCCGGTGGTCTCGCACCGGAGACCATCGCAGTCCGCTGGAAACCGCCGGAGTCCATCGGAGACCATCGGAGACCACCAGGCACCGCTGGAGATCGCCAGAGACCACAGGAGACCACCGGAGACCGTCAGAGACCGCCAGACACCGCTGGAGACCGCTGCACAACGCCGCAGCCTCTTGGACTCCCCTGCAGCGCCACCCAGGTTATTGGGGCCTGGACTTGGCAGCGTTTCACTCTGAGGATGAGAAAGCCAGTGCGGGGTGGCTGTCCTCAGCTAGCCCTCCCCTCAGCTAACCAAGGGGTGGCTGAAGAAGAAGCCAGACCCACCCTGGCCGTGCCCACACAATAGCAACAGGGCACCAAAGACGGCAGACGCCCCATCCACAGAAACATTCGAGATGCACACACAGCTCTTCCTTTGCACAAGCACAAGAGTTCCACTCTGACACAAAGAAGTTTGGGCAAGACTGGCCAAGAAACAACTCGAAAAAATACAAAAAACAATCAAAAACAATCAAAGCCAGTTAAAAAGACAAGAACAAACCCAAGAAAAAGCAGGAGCCCTTGCCATCGCACAACTTCCTCCGAAGCATCCCCACCAAGCTCCTCGTCAGCCACCTCTACCAGCACGGGATGCCAGCCCTGCAGAGGACGAGCAAGCAGGCAAAAGTGGAAGAGCTGAAAGCGTAAGTGTGGCCAGCAGCCTGCCTCTCGAGCAGCAGCCCTGACCGCTGCCTCAGAGCGCCGCCAAAGCTGTGCAACACAGCCGCTGCCTCCCACCTGCCTTAGCCGAGCTTCGGCCATGCCTCTGGGCAACACCTGCTTTCTTAACGTTGTCTTCTGTTCCCTCAGGGTGGACGACAAGTTGCCTGCGGCCAAAGGCCTCCTCCTGAAACGCCTCCTCTCCATCCTGCGCCACATCCGCCGCAACGCGTCCACCAGCAGGAGGAGCTGCACCAACCTGGCCATCTGCGCTGGGACAAACCTGATGAGCCCACCTCAGGAGGACCTGCTGCTGCTGCTGCTGCTGGAGGCCATGCTGGAGGGGATGGAGAAGGTACGCTGTCTCGAGCAGCCGCCTGCAGCTTTCCAGGCCCATCACAGCTTGGAGCCTCAGACGTCCCTGCCTGCCTCCTCTCTTCAGCAAAAGCTGCTGGGCTGCCTGCCTGCAAGAGCAGCCCCACAGCCACAGCCTGCCTTCTGCAGGGAGCCAAGGGGGAGCAGTGGCAAAGGCTGCTCCACACCTTTTCAGCCACCTGCCCTGAAAGCAAGGCTCTCACGTGTGCAGGTCAAGGGGCTGCTGGACTTCCTGGTGGAGAGAGAAACACTGGGCAATCTCTGGGGCCAAGACGTCTGGCCTTTCCACTCCCTCAGATGAGGAGTCGCCAGCAGCCATGGACACAGCCACAGGTAGCAGGAGGGACTGAGCGTTCTCCCAGCCTGAGCGCAAAGCTGCTGCAGGGCTTTGGGTGGCTTTTGCTTTAGCTCTTGTCCACTTCCCACAAGTCACTTTGCTGCACGGGTTTTTGCTTTCCAGAGTTGCCTTTGCAAGAGCAGGAGTAGATCCGGTGGGAAGATGGGAAACGGCAGAGGTAGGGCAGGTCCACAAACCCTGGCACAAGGCGTCTCGTCTAGGAGGAGTTCCTGAGGAGTCCAAGCAGCTGCTCTGCCTCTTCCTGGTATTTTTTCTCTGTTGCCTTTGGGTAGGGCAAGGGACACCACTGCTAACGCCAACATTTCTGCTTTAGGCACCCGCTGCTTTGCCTCCCACCGCCCCAGAGACCACGGGAGACTCCCCGGCATGCGCACAACAACTAAAGAGCCTTTCCCACGAAAGAAGGTAAAAGGAGCCAGCTTTCCTTCCGTCAAGACCTCAGGAATCCAGCTCATGCCGCCTTGACCTATCTAACCCCACTGCGCCATGGAAAGCTTTGCAGGCTCCCTCCAGGAAACCGAAACCCCAAGAAAAAGGAAGAGAGAAGAGGCCTAGCACGAGGAGAGGCAACGCCAAAAAGAAGAGAACAGAAGGAAGAGCGCAAAAGACGGGGACGGAAAAAGAGGAAGGAGAAGCCCAGGTGAGTCCCAGGCTCTGCTGCCCATCTTGCCCAGCTGGGCAAACTGCTCTGCTCAGCCTTTGCAAAGAACTCCACGGCAGCTCCCCAGGGGCTCCCCACGGAGCTCTGCTGCGTGCCACAGGGGCGCTGCGCATCTCGGCACACGCACAGTCTCCAAGGGCATTTCCCAGGGGGATACGGCGCCAGAGCCATCCCCTTGACAATGCCCGCAAGAGCTCTCTCTTCTGGCCTACAAACAACTCCTTGTCGACTCTGTTTCCCAAAGAAAGGGCAACCAAGTCCTGCCTTCCTGGCTTCATCACTGCTTTCTGACTCTGTCGTTGCAGGTGCCGCTTTCCTGGCAGGAGCCGAAGCCCTGCCATTCCTGGGCTCCCCCACCTCATCTCTGTCCACAATAAAAGGCTGTTTTCTCCCATCTGACTGTGTCTGTCGTCGGCTGTTCTGGAGTGAGAGCTCTTGTTTTGTGAGGGTGCTCGTGAGCATCTGCTCTGCCACAGATATGAGCTAAAGACAATAAAACCTTGTTCCCACTTGTAACCCTTCTGGTGCGTGTCCTTGCAAGTGCTTTTGGAGATGAAAAATCTCTGGCATTTCAGGCTCATCATGATTTGACTCATTGGTAAGCAAGGAAAAGGGAAGGGAAGGGGAGGAAGGGAAGGGGAGGAAGGGAAGGGGAAGGGAAAATCTGTTGTAGTTGTTTTGTGAGCAAGAGTAGCAAGAAAGACATGCAGAGCAACAAACACAGCAAGCCTCTCCCTTTCTTCATCAACAAACTCAATCCTTAGGCACACTCAGAAAGGTTCAGCATCTACAGATCATGGGCCTAGGCTCAAAAAGGAATGTTTCTTCTCCACATGGACACAAACTCAGGAAATAACACTAGTGGCAATGGTGCTGACAGGGAGAGAGATGACGAGAGGCACTTCCAAAGGGAGCATGTTGCAGCTTGACCTGCCCAGGGACCACCGCCTCCCATTACAGAAAGACATTTCAAAAGGAGCATTTGCCTGGCACTTTCACCATTCAAATGCTACATGCACATTAACAAAGGACTACATACTATTCCACCTCCCAGGTTTTCCCAGCAAGTTTAATGTTTCCACCATGTGAAGGATTGCAAAACAAGTTTTCCATAGAGCAGAGCAATCAAGAAACAAGAACTTCCTCCCACACCAATCACAAGCTTGTCGCCATACTTACTTGGTGAAACTGTGAACCAAGCACACTCGGACAAAGCAGAAAAAACCTTCCCGATTTCACAAGGGCAAGGAAGTAGAATCACTGTCACCTCAAAGGTACTCAAGGGCAATTTATATCCATTGATGGTTACGCATACATTAGCCATCTTTTTTCTCTTGGATTTCAACGAAAAAGTAAAATGGGATGGAAGCTGGCTTGCTTTCTAACATCTAGACAGGTGGATGGAATGGAGCCCAGGGAGACAGGCAGTTGGGGCAGAGCAGCCTGCGCAGGGAATCCTCCCAGTTTCACTTGGGCACAGCAAGGCTCTTGGAAAAACACACAGACACCTGCCCCTTTGACAAGCCTCACTTTGCCCTAAGACACTGCATGTAATAAGTAACTAAAGGTGATTTGCTGATCAAACAAGTTAAACAAGAGGAACGAACCCATTGTGGCAGTCTTGAGAACTCCGTGTTTAACCAGAAGAGACATGCCCACAATGTTATCTTGCTACACCAACATGGGAACTCCTGTTTGACAAAAAGCTTAACCACAGTGTTATCAGAATGTATTCTTTTGAGCTGATTCTGTGACCAACATTTTATCTAAACTACCTCAAGCAAGAAGCTACAGAGGGGCGTACCGAAGATGTCGAAACCGACCTCCATGAAGATAAAAAGAGCTGCTCAGCTTGCTTGAATTGGCGAGCCTTTGGTGGAGCTGCGACTCCCCGGCCGCCCAGCGCTGCTTTTGCCTTCCTACCTCAATAAGTATTTATTGAATCTATTTTGGACTCGATTTATTTTAAATTCAACTATAACAAATTTGGTGCTGTGACTCGGATCCAGACAGCCAACTCAGAATTCAACTCTGGGAGGGCGCCCCATCTTCGGATGGTCCCGGAGGAGATTCCGACTTAGCTCACCTGGATTTTCCGAACTGAGATAGGAAAGCAAAAAGAAAAGAGAAAGGAGATACTGCAGTTCCCCGTAATTTTTGTGCACAAAGAGTCGGACGAAGACTCGGGAGTGAGTAAGTATATTGCGGTTCCGTTCGGTCGGGGATTGGGTACCCGGGTGCGAGTGACTGAGACGTCCACTGGGCTTAGTAGCCCACCGGATAAAGTGAGTGTGGACCTCCTAATAGTGTGGTTCCCATTGTCCGCGAGGGCATGGGCCACGAACAGAGGGAAGTGAGTGAATTTTGACTGAAAGAAGGCACTTTCGGAAGATGGGACAGAAGAAAAGTAGGACTTCTGGTTCCATGCAGGAGATACGGGGTGGGCTCCCCGATATACCCCAAGATAGCCCGTTAGGCCTAATGATTCGATATTGGGGTAGTTCCCCTTCTCGAAAAGGGAAGTCCAAGGAGAAACTGGTCTATTATTGTATGGAGGTATGGGGAAGAAAACAGATAAGAAAAGATTTATATTGGCCAATTCATGGATCCTTAGAGGATTGGATATGCCAACATATCTGCAACATATGCAAACACATATCTTAACAACAAACGACCATTTAATAAGGAGGTGAGCGAATACGCCTTTTTATGGATCCTGGGCACGGCTCAGGCCGCTAATTTGTTTCCATTAAAAGAAAAGAAAAATGATAGAAAGAAAAGGTGGGATGTAGACGAACCTCCAGCGTCTCCCCCACCCTATGTCCCCCCTCCGCAAGGTCCTGAGCAAGATCTCCCTCCAACAGCCCCCACAGAACCTGGGGAAGACGCTCCTCCTTCTAATCGAAGAATAACTAGAAGTCAAACTAGAGAAAGGAGGGAGGAAAACTTGTTGTATCCCTTAAGGGAGACTGCTATGGGGGGACCACAACCCGGAGTTGGATTTGTATCTGTACCCCTCAGCTCCGGGGATGTGAGGGAATTTAAGAAAGAAATGGGACACTTGTTAGAGGACCCATTAGGGGTAGCAGAACATTTTGATCAATTCCTCGGGCCTAACATTTATACTTGGGACGAGATGGAGTCTATTTTAAAGATCTTGTTCACAAACGAAGAACGAGGAATGATCAGAACGGCAGGCATGAGGCATTGGGACCAGAGGCATCAGCATGGTCCCACCGGAGATGTAAAATGGCCCTTACAGGGGCCCAATTGGGACAATCAAGACCCCGCACATAGAAATAACATGATTGATCTCCGGGATATGATAATTCAGGGGATTAGAGATTCTGTACCCAGAGGGCAAAATATTAATAAGGCCTTTAATGAACAACAAAAGAAAGATGAAACCCCCACCGAATGGCTGGAAAGATTGAGAAAAAGTTTACAGCTATATTCTGGGTTAGACCCCGAGAGCCAAGTGGCTCAAGCCCTGCTGAAAACTCAGTTTGTAGCTAAATCTTGGACAGATATAAGGAGAAAGTTAGAGAAAGTAGAAGACTGGCAGGAAAGGGGGTTAGATGAATTATTACGAGAAGCTCAGAAGGTGTATGTGAGAAGGGAGGAAGAAAATCAGAAGAAACAAGCCAGAATCCTGATGGCAGCTGTAAGGGAAGGACAAAATCAGGGCAGGAGAGGAGAAAGTCCCCGGAAGGGCCCAGTAGAACCGAGAAGAAGAAGATTTAGTTTGCAGGACACAGAATGTTTTTATTGTCGCAAGAAGGGACATCTACAGAAAAACTGTTGGAAAAGAATGCAGGATGAGGAGATTTTTAAGGAAGATTAGGGGGGTCAGGGGCTCTATTTGCTGGGGACCCCTAAGGTTACCGAGCCCTTGATAAAATTGAAATTGGGTCCTCAGCACGAAGCGTTCGAGGTCCTTGTGGACTCGGGTGCCGAAAGATCAACAGTCCAAAAGTTACCATCTGGATGTGTTGAATCAAAGGATAAACTCCAAGTAGTTGGTGCAAAGGGGGAACCTTTTAAGGTGCCCCTGATAAGGAATGTAACAATAGAAACCCCAAATAAATATGGAGTGGGAACATTTTTATTGGTCCCAGAAGCTGAGTATAACCTCTTGGGACGAGACCTGATGGTGGAATTAGGAATCAATTTGGAAGTAGAGCAAGAGAAATTAAAAGTAAGATTATGCTTATTAACTGCACAAGATGAAGCCAAGATTAATCCAGAAACTTGGTATAGCCCAGGGTCGGTGGGAAAATTAAATATCAAACCGATCACGGTCTCCATAAAAGACCCAGACCAGCCAATTAGGATAAAACAGTATCCCATCTCTAGAGAGGGGAAGTGAAGGGTTGCAGCCAGTAATTGAGAGACTTTTGGCCCAAGGGCTTTTGGAACCCTGTATGTCTCCCCACAATACTCCCATATTGCCCGTAAAGAAGCCGGATGGGTCCTATCGTTTAGTACAAGATCCGAGAGCCGTAAATGAACGAACCATTACCCGGTTCCCTGTGGTGGCTAACCCGCACACTATACTTAATCAGTTAAGTCCAGATTATAAATGGTATAGTGTTATAGATTTAAAAGATGCTTTTTGGGCTTGTCCCTTAGAAGGAAAATGTAGGGACTATTTTGCTTTCGAGTGGGAGAACCCCAAGACCCATAGAAAACAACAATTACGGTGGACCGTTTTGCCCCAGGGATTTACAGAGTCTCCGAACTTGTTTGGACAAGCTCTGGAACAGTTACTGGAATCTTATGAATTAAGTCAGGGACTAATTCTAATACAATACGTGGATGATTTATTGATCGCTGGAAGAACTCAAGAAGGAGTCAGAAATGAGAGCATCAAATTATTGAACTTTTTAGGCCTCAAGGGATTAGAGGTTTCTAAGTCCAAATTACAGTTTACTGAAGAAGAGGTAAAATATTTGGGGCATTGGCTCATAAAGGGACACAAGAAATTAGATCCCGAAAGAGTAAAAGGAATTTTGTCTCTAACAGCGCCCACTAATAAAAGACAGATAAGACAGTTATTGGGATTACTAGGGTATTGTCAACAGTGGATAGAAAATTACAGCAGTAAAGTAAAATTCTTGTACGAAAAATTAACTAAAAACGGTTGGTAAAATGGTCCCCTGAAGATGAGAATCGTTGGGAAAATATAAAAAGAGATCTGGTAGAAGCACCTGTCCTCAGTTTACCCAATATCTGTAAACCCTTTCAACTCTTTATCAATGTAGATAACGGGACAGCTTATGGGGTTCTGACCCAAGGATGGGCAGGGCAGAGAAAGCCTGTAGGATATTATTCTAAAATACTGGATCCTGTAAGCCACGGGTGGCCCACCTGCTTGCAAGCAATAGTGGTCACTGCATTAGTAGTGGAAGAAGTTGGAAAAGTCACCTTAGGAGGTGAACTAAAAGTATACACCCCCCATAACATTTGAGGAGTATTGCAACAACGGGCTGATAAGTGGCTTACAGATAGTCAATTGCTAAAATATGAGGGAATTTTAATTAACTCCCCTCGACTAGAAATGGAAACCACTTCTATTCAGAATCCTGCCCAATTTTTATACAGAGAACCTAAAGAAGATTTGACACATGACTGCCTCCAACAAATAAATTTGCAGACTAAAATAAGGGAGGACTTAGAAGACGATGAATTAGACGAAGGAGAAAAATTATTTGTGGACGGCTCCTCACGAGTGGTTGAAGGACAACGGAAATCAGGTTATGCTATTGTGGATGGGTATACTTTTAAGATAAAAGAATCAGGACCATTAAGTGAAGCCTGGTCCGCACAAGCGTGTGAGTTATATGCTATGCTAAGGGCATTAAACCTCTTAGAAAATAAAGTTGGAACTATTTATACAGATTCAAAGTATACCTTTGGGGTGGTACATACTTTTGGAAAAATTTGGGAAGAGAGAGGCTTAATTAACACCCGGGGAAAAGGATTAGTCCATGAAAAGCTAATTTTAGAAGTTTTAAAGGCATTAAGAGGTCCACTAAAGATAGCCATAGTCCATGTAAAAGGACATCAGAAGGGACTAACCCATACTGTAAGAGGAAACAATCTAGCCAACGCGGAGGCAAAACGGGCTGCATTATTAATGGTTCAGACCTTGAGAGAGGAACCTGGAAGGCTAAAATTAGATAAAACTTTCACTCTCCAAGAACTGGAGAAGCTAAAACAAATTGGAGCAAAAAGAGATGGTGATAAATGGCTGCTACCAGACGGCAGGGAAATTCTTCCAAAAGGATTAGCTCGGGGAATACTGAATAAATTACACCATAAAACTCATTGGGGAATTCAAGCTTTAGTGGATCAGTTTGAGACAAACTATGCCTGTGTCGGAATATACGGTCTAGCTAAAAGGATTTTAGAGGGATGTTTAACCTGTCACAAAGTGAATAAACGACAACTTAGGGAAAAGGTTCAAGGAGGTCGTGAATTGGCTAAAAGACCCTTTCAGAAAATACAGGTGGATTTTACCGAATTGCCAAAGGTGGGGAGATATCAGTATTTATTGGTCTTGGCTGATCACCTTACGCACTTTGTAGAAGCCTTTCCAGTGGTAAGAGCTACTGCAAAGACAGTTATTAAGATTCTCTTGGAAGAAATTATTCCAAGATATGGGACTGTTGTGGTAATTGACTCAGACCGAGGTCCACATTTCACATCCAAAGTAATTAAAGAGACAACTGAATTGTTCGGTACAAAATGGGAATACCATACTCCCTGGCACCCACAGAGTTCTGGGAAAGTAGAAAGAATGAATGGGGAGATAAAGAAACACCTAACCAAACTTATGGTGGAAACAAAAATGAACTGGGTTAAATGTTTCCCATTGGCTTTGCTTTACATTAGAACTCAGCCAAGAACAGATACTGGTATATCCCCCTTTGAAATGTTGTATGGAATGCCTTATGACTTTGGATTATTAGTGGAACACCCAAAAGTCGAGGATAAACTTTTAACAGAATATATTTTAGAACTTACAAAAAGAAGACAGGAACTAAGAAAGAAGGGCTTGGTAGTACAAAGACCTCCCTTGGACATTTCCATACACCGAATCCAGCCCGGAGACCAGGTACTAATCAAAACCTGGAAAGAAACCTCCCTAACACCTCGTTGGGAAGGACCCTTTCTTGTTTTACTTACCACAGATACGGCTGTACGGACAGCAGAAAAAGGATGGACTCACGCTAGTAGGATTAAGGGACCTACCTTCCCAGAGAAGTGGACTGTGACATCGGAACCAGGAGATCTTCGAGTAAAGATAAGGAAAAGCGAGACCGGTAAATGAACCACTCCAGAAGGGAAGTAAGAGATAGTTTATATCGATGGTTCCAAATACCGCCAGGAAATACTCTACGAAAGGTATATTTTGCACCTTGGAGTGAAGAAAGGATAGCGGACCAAACAGGGTGGGGTGGATTATACAAACTAACAGGAACTCCCCAGGTTTTTCCATTTTGTTGCGAAACAGAGACGGAGATACCCGAATCACCTGGAATAGGAGATCTCTGGGGAATACCCTGCTTAGAACACCCTACTTCCGGACATTTATGTTGGGTTGTTTGCCGATGTCTAAATTGTAATAGAGATTGGTCCTGTGTTTCATTTAAGAGACAACCCTACTGTATGAAATGTCGCAATGATTTGATACATGCCAGGGGACCAGAGGATCCAGTGGAAACTCATAAATTATTTTGTGGGTGGGAACTGTCAGTACCTGAACTTTGGGAAGTATATGAAACAGACTGGTATAGAGTTTTAAGACAGTGTGCTATAAGATTCGCCTGGAAATGGGCACAACAACCACATAGGTGGAAATAGATTTGAGAGATAACTAACTCTTTAGACCTTGGAAATTATTGACAGGATAACAGCAAAATTCCCCTGAAGACTATCTGCTGCTGCCGAGAAGATCTTGATATCCCGTTGCTCTCTGCAAAGGAGTAGACGAGGAAGGCAGAGAGGTACTAAACAGTAGGGAAATGAAAGCTGGTATCCTATTAATGGTATTGATTACCATGACGCTAGAAAATGAACATCAACCCTTCAATTGGACCTTAGGTCGATGGGAAGATTCAATGGAAGTTCGGTATAATGTGACAGCCGGACCCCCAGAATTCCAAGTTAAATTGGAAGATTTAGTCTTTTATGAACTAGACCCACCTGGCCGACGAGAAAGAGCAATAAAACCTTTTTATCTCTGCCCCAGTTCGAATCCAGGGAAAAGCTATTGCAATTTCCCTAATCACTATTACTGTGCATATTGGGGATGTGAAACCATAGCTTCAAACTGGGACGTAGCCATTAAAGATAGATTTCTAACTATAACATGGGGACCCAGAGGATGCAACCCGCCAGCTCCTAGCTGGGATGGACACATAGAGGGCCCCCACCTTGGCAACTGTAAGCATGTTTTACTAGAAATCCTGCAGCCTAATGACCACGGATGGTTATTTGGACGAACCTGGGGAATGCGATATTGGGAATCTGGAACTGATAGAGGAGGACTAATATTCATTCAAAAACGGGAAGTTAAAATGCCACAAGCAGTAGGGCCCAATCGAGTCATCACAAAGCAAAAAGGGAAAAAGAAGAAGCCAAAGGTAGGAAACTCCACAGCCTCAGTCACCCCAGGGACATACCTAACCTCTACAAATAAAGTGGAGAAAATACCCAAAGACCGTGAATCCTTATGGGCTGTAATGCAGGCAGCCTATCAAGCTTTAAATACAACAAATCCAAATTTTACCATTTCCTGTTGGTTATGTTATGACATAAAGCCCCCTTTTTATGAGGGGATAGCTGTGTCATCTCCTTTTAATACCTCTACCGAGGACAATCCCTCCAGATGTAACTGGAAGGAACGGAAGGCGGGGATTACTCTCCAACAGGTCAGAGGGAGCGGTTGGTGTATAGGAAAGGTAACGAACGAGAGAAGAACTCTATGTACTAACCAGACTCAAAACTTTACATCTAATACTAAATGGGTTCTGCCTAGTCCTGGGGCATGGTGGGTCTGCTCCATAACCGGATTAACACCCTGTTTGTCCACTGCTGTTCTCAAGAAAAGTATCTCAGAATTTTGTGTACAGGTTACCGTGGTACCTAGAATCCTCTTACATGGGGAAGAAACTATGTATTTACATTGGAGCAATTTAGGACATAAAATCAACAAAAGAGAGCCAATATCTACAACTACTACAGCTACTCTACTTGGTTTAGGGGTCGCTGGGACCGCCACTGGCATAACCTCCTTGATGCAACAATAGCAGAGTCTAACATCTCTAAGAGCTGCAGTAGACGAAGATTTGGCCCGAATAGAAAAATCTATTTCCTATTTAGAGAAATCATTGACTTCATTGTCGGAAGTAGTTTTACGGAATCGAAGAGGATTGGACCTTTTGTTCTTGCAAAAGGGAGGATTATGTGCTGCCCTAGGTGAAGAATGTTGCTTTTATGCTGACCATACAGGGGTAGTAAGAGATTCGTTAGCTAAACTGAGAGAGGGATTAGAGAAAAGAAAACAAGAGCGAGAGGCTCAGTCCTCCTGGTGTGAATCTTAGTTTAATCAGTCACCATGGCTGACTACCTTAATTTCTACTTTGGCGGGACCCCTCATGATGTTGCTATTGGCTCTGACTTTTGGACCGTGTGTCATTACTAAATTTGTAACCTTTGTTGAAAGCAGGTTAGAAAAAGTGCAGCTAATGGTGATGAAGCAATCAGAACTGGCAATGAAAATTATACCGAACGAAAATCCTGAATTAGATGCAGCTTGTGAGGTATTGTCTAGGTTTGATCAGCAAATCACTTATAAATAAAAGAAGGGGGGGATTGTAATAAGTAACTAAAGGTGATTTGCTGATCAAACAAGTTAAACAAGAGGAAAGAACGCATTGTGGCAGTCTTGAGAACTCCCTGTTTAACCAGAAGAGACATGCCCACAATGTTATCTTGCTACACCAACATGGGAACTCCTGTTTGACAAAAAGCTTAACCACAATGTTATCAGAATGTATTCTTTTGAGCTGATTCTGTGACCAACATTTTATCTAAACTACCTCAAGCAAGAAGCTACAGAGGGGCGTACCGAAGATGTCGAAACCAACCTCCATGAAGATAAAAAGAGCTGCTCAGCTTGCTTGAATTTGCGAGCCTTTGGTGGAGCTGCGACTCCCTGGCCGCCCAGCACTGCTTTTGCCTTCCTACCTCAATAAATATTTACTGAATCTATTTTGGACTCGACTTATTTTAAATTCAACTATAACACTGCACACAAACAAGAAACTGCACTCTTCAAACAGCTACAACAACCAGTCCCAAAACTCCTCGTACCTCCTCACATCCTTCCCTGCGCCAGCAGGGCGTAAAACCCAATTAAAAGACCAAGGGAAAAAAACAAAACAAAACAAAACAACACAAGAGAAACAAATTTAAAGAACAATTTTAAAATTATTTCTGCTCTCTTGAGTTTAGATCTAGCCAAAGTTAGTCTGCAGGAAGCCCTGCAAATTGCTAACTTATGTTTCTACATAGAACACGTACAATAGCAGCAGAAAGAATTCAATGGACTTGTGGATGCCTGCTGTGCCATACACTAATCGAAGAATGTCTCAGGGAGTACATTTGTCGTCCTTGCTCTCATAAGATCACCCACGGAATTCCCAATTCAGAGCACATCCTAACACTAACTCAAGAAGTGACAACATTTTTCTCTAAGCCTATTTCCGTAGGCTCCAATTCACATCTCACTCACAACAGTGGACTTTAGGAAGACCTTCGCAGATGTCAATGAAGTACATAAAACTACTTGGAGAAAACAAACAGACAATTCGCATCTGAGAAAGATGTACAAAGGGCTATTTGCTCCTGTTTCTAATGAGAGAAGGAACAGAAAGGAAACTTCTCAGAACAAGCCACAGAAACATGCCCAGAAATATTGCTGTCAACAGAAGAAGACAGGAACAGACTTTGACAGATCTTCTCCAACAGCAAGAGAATACGTCTAAATCTATCTAAGAATTGCTTGCTCAAGGGAAAATAATCCGTGCTAACAAAAGCAGGCAAAAGCATCGAGCCGGGGGGCTTTTTTCATTTTTATGTGCTCAAGAGATGTCTACCTGAGAACGGGCTTTGTTTCCTCAGTCATTTCTCTTTGCCTTGACGTGAAAGCGACAAGTTCTTTGACAAATGGACCCAAACACCCTCCCATCCTCCACCCCCAGAGGAGCTACCTCTCAAGTACCATTTCCCCCTCGCATTAAGGGCTGTTTGGGAATAACTTACCGGCACAAGGCGAGCTGGCGCCGGGCAATGCCTGCACCAATCCAAACCGCGCCGCCTGCAGCAAGGGAGGAGAAAGGAGCGGGGGAGAAGGCAAAACCCCGGCAAAGCAGAGGCTGTCACCCACCGCAGCAGCAGGCCCAGCGGAGCCGCGCTGCCTCCGGAGAAAAGCCGCTCCCGCCCCGGCCCCGACGCTCCCGCACCAGCTGCCCCAGAGGACGCCGCTGCCGGCGGCTCCGGGCCGGGCCGGGCCGGGCCGGGCGGGGGGTGCCCGGGGGCCGCGTTCCCCCTTCGGCCCCGCAGCCCAGGGCCGCCGCCTTCCCCCGCCTCTGCCCATGGCCGCCGGCTGCCTGAGGGGGTGTCCGCTCCCCCGGCACCCTCGGGCGGTCCGTGCCTGCGGAGGGCCCGGCCGGCGGGCGGCTGGGCTCCCCCGAGGGGCGGCCGAGAGCCGGGGGGGGCCGGCGCTCCCCGCCGGTGGCTGACAGGGGCGGGAAGCCGCCGACGAGCTGCCCCTGAGCAGCGCCGGCCCCCGGCAGCGGCCGCTGGCGCGGCAAGGGCAGCGGGGGCTGCAGCCCCGACGGCCGCCCCAGCCGGCTGGTGGCCCCGCAAGCCCGCCCGGCAGCCCGAGGCCTGCGGAGAAGGAGGAGGGCTCGCTGGGCAGCGCTCTGGGCCTGGCGGAGAGCAGGCGAGGGCCGGGCTCGGCAGCGGCCTGCCCGGGGGCCGCCGCCCTCACAGGCCTTCGGGCGGGGAAGGTGCTGCCCGGGCGGGGGCTGCACAGGCCGCGCCGCCCCTCCCGAGCCTCCGCCTGTGGCCGCAGACAGGCCTCTGCTTTGTTCAGAACAGTATGCTCACTAAAATGTTGCTTGTTTCTTACCCACCTTCTGACTGTGTGAGAAAATAGCTCATTCCTGACCTGACTGTGTGAGAAAACAGTTGGTCGCTGAGCTGATGTTACAGACAGTGATAATGAGGAGACAAACAGAAGTAGCTCCTCACCCAGGATGGGATAACAAGAAGTCGTTAATCACTTCAAGGCTCTTTTATGCATCACGTGTGTACTCCTGTACCCATTAGGACAGAGCCGTGGCTACTTCAAGGAACATCCTTAGCATCCTCAAGAAGTTGGCAAACTTACAGTAGACGTTTACTGTCCTGAGACGACTCAATACCTCAAAAGGATAATGTGAGGAAGGGTCTCCTTACCCAAACGACCACCGAGAAGCTCACACTTGTGCAGAAGTGTTTTGCCGACACAGCAAAATTTCACACACATGTGCAAAAAGATGACTCTGTAAGCCTAGGTGGCTTCTGTCTTAGGCAGGCGGAATTCTGAGACTATTTTGTGTATAAATAATGGGTGAATATCCCCGGTAAGGTGTGCTAGATTTGTGGGTTTTCCCCCTGGCACCCAACGTCGAATAAAGCACTATCTCCTCTCTAAACTACTTTTGGTTTCGAGAGCTTTTATTTCAGGTAACAATTCCCTGACTGCGCTTCACCCCCCTCCATCTCCCAGGACTGATGCAAAGCGACTGTGCCTTGGGCTGTAGTTGTGTGAGGCAAAGTTCAGGGAGAAGCCGTGGGATTTCGGGGAAAAGTGAGAGGCTGGCACATCACTGTTGGGGACGCAGGTGACAATCCCAGCTGTCGCTGGCTCAAACCCCAAACCAAAATGGCCCGTAGGTGCCTTTTGGAGCAAACCTTGGGGAGGGTTCAGCGTGCAGAGACCCCAGCGACTTTCCTCCTCTTGCCTGTTAGTCTGAGCACCATTCCTCTCCCCAAAACATGCCAGAATTAACCTTTTTCTGAAGGCTGCTCAGGATACAGTCAGAAAAGGCCTTTTGCTGCAACAGCCTGGACATATTTGCCATTTGCAGGGGAAGAAACCCATCTCTTCTACCCCGCTTTTTCATTTTCATTAGCAGGCACTGCGGACTCCATCTGGAGTGGTCTAAGTGGACCACAGTGGTTCAAGGATATAAATCAGGTAGAACATGAGAGAGAGGTGCCTGCCAGCAGACTTGGTGTTCTAGAAGTCCAACCAGTGGGATGGTGGCGCTTCCAGGTGCTGCACGGGGCTGTGGAGGAGCCGGCACAAACACTGGAGCTTCTCCAAGCTTGGGAAAAGGACACAAGCTCTTTGGGGGGCTCTTGGCAGAGGAAGGGGGAGCCCCAGATGATCTCCCGTGGCTGCCCATCTCCAAAGCTGGCTCTTTCTCCTTGACAGTCTGCTCAGCCTCCTCTCCCTCTCCCTCTCCTCCAATTTTGGTGCCCAACCCCCCCGCCCTCCTCCAGCCGGTCCCAGCCTCTGCTCTGGCAGCCGGGGGCTCAGTCGTGGCCATAACCATCTTTTTCCACTGGCCACGTGCAGAGCTCAAAGCAGCCCAGGCCTCACCTCCAGACTCCTTGGCCCTCCATGCTTTATGGACAACTCATCATTTTCACCAGAATGCAGGAAGCCCAGGAAAACCCAGGAAAGTCTCCTGTGTTTCCTGGCCAGATGCAGCCTGCTGTAGATCAGGTCTTGTAGCCTCTTTGAAGCCTTCAAGTAGCCCTGGGCCTGCCTTGTCCTTTGGCGTGACAGCACGGGATGCACCACACACAGCTTAATTTTCTTTTAATCCTCCATCAATTCCTGTGACTTCTGGAAATGATTCCGCGATTGACTAGACACTGGATCCCTTTCGGGCAGGTACGGTGTTGACAGGAGAGAGAGGAATATTCAAAAGCGGCGTAAAACTGCTGCGACTGGGCAATGTTGTGGGTCCGTGTAGACTCATGACGGCTGCTGTAAAAGACCTGGATCTGGGTATTTTCAGACGGGCAGCTTATGATCCAGAGGAATGCTGGATTAACAGACAGCCAGAATGTAGAGCTGCGACAGAAAGATGGACAGCTTTTGGCAGGATATTTTTGTACTCGGGTATCTGAATGTATCTCCTGAAATTGCAGTTTAGTCAACGAGGCAAACCTGGGTGACGTGTGGGAAATTGGCCCCCCTGCTTAACATTGTAATAAGTAACTAAAGGTGATTTGCTGATCGAACAAGTTAAGCAAGAGGAACGAACCCATTGTGGCAGTCTTGAGAACTCCCTGTTTAACCAGAAGAGACATGCCCACAATGTTATCTTGCTACACCAACATGGGAACTCCCTGTTTGACAAAAAGCTTAACCACAGTGTTATCAGAATGTATTGTTTTGAGCTGATTCTGTGACCAACATTTTATCTAAACTACCTCAAGCAAGAAGCTACAGAGGGGCGTACCGAAGATGTCGAAACCGACCTCCATGAAGATAAAAAGAGCTGCTCAGCTTGCTTGAATTTGCGAGCCTTTGGTGGAGCTGCGACTCCCTGGCCGCCCAGCGCTGCTTTTGCCTTCCTACCTCAATAAATATTTATTGAATCTATTTCGGACTCGATTTATTTTAAATTCAACTATAACAACATCAGCCTCACGGTTTCACCCTGGTTTTCCTTTTCTGATTCTGAGCTAAAATTCTGGAGGCTTTGGGACAAACTGTGTTCTCAGGTGTCCGTCAGAACTGGATATGCCCCAGCACAACCAGGAATGGCAGTTTTGTAGTTTTAGTATATTTGCGGTGCTTGGAGTTGTAGTCACAATTAGGGAACCCAGTTTAATTACTTGAAGAAGTGGAGATGATGGAAATAGCCTACTTACTTTGGTGTGGTACCCAGAGCACGAGGGATTTGGGGACCACTTACTACTGTGTGCAGTTGGTAACTTCTTGCTTGAGGGTCACTGAGCATGTGAATTTGCCTGTTTTACCCAGGCCAGTTCTCCTCGACTTTGTAGCTTTTAGGTACGTCATGAATCCTTCACCTGAAAAGCTGCTCCGGATGCTCTGGTGGGACCAAAGCTTCATCCATTTTGGTGTCCCCTGCTGTCTCTCTGCATCAGGGTGCTCATGGGTGCTTGCCCTGGAAGTCCTGCTCTGTGTGCTCTGCAGAGCACCTGTGGGCCATTTACAATATTATCTAACGATTATTGCTGGATTTAGCAACTACTTCAAAAAGGGTGTGGTTGCTGCAACAATTAGTGGTGTCCCTGGTCATGCAGTGATTCACCTCAACACAGTTGACTCCGGGCAGGGAGCGAGAGCGGGCGTAGATGGAGCTGGGAGCGTGCAAGGAGCAGAGAGCAGGGCTGGTCCGAGGGGGCGTGCGTGTCCTGCGGAGGGGCAGAGGTCAGCTTGCTTTAATTGCAATTATTTTCTCTGGTTTAGCTATAGAAAAGCAATGTGTGTGCTGAACTTTTTGTTTTGCAGGCTGGGGGTGATTCTTCACCTGGCTAAAGGAAGACATGTCTTTTAAAGTGAAATCAATTGTGTGTCTACACGAAAGAGTTGGAGTTCCCTTTAATGGCAGATGTTTGGCAGCAGAGGCATGGCTTTCTCATGGAGGCCAGCTCCATGTGAGCGTGTGCACAGAGCGCAGGAGCTGGGAAAAGGAGAGGAAGCTGAGAAAGGCAATGAGAAGACAGATGTATGCGCTGAGTATTTGATGAGCCATCCACAGGGCTCACAGTTAATCTAACGCGGTAAGGTGAAGCAAATGCCAACATTTCCTCTGGATACGGTGGGCCACAGAGGTGCTCACAGCAGACCTGGTGGGTGTTTTCCCAAATTGGAGAGAAACCCCCTTAGGCTAGCCAGAGCGGATGCCCGAGGGCTGTACTGGGTTGCCCACTGATGGCACCGGGGGTTGTCCAGGGTGGGATCAAGTTGCCCAGGAAGGGCACTAGGTTGCCCAGAGTGTGCACTGAGTTGCCCACAGGTGGCACTAGGTTGCCCACTGAGGGCATTGAGTTCATAGGATCACAGAACATCTCAAGGAGAAGGAGAACCATAAGGATCATCGCATCCACATCCCTGCTCCTTGCAGGACTACCTAAAAGTGAATCATATGACTAAGAAGGTTGTCCATCTGCTCGACAGTTGCCCAACAGCTGCACCTGGCTGCCCAGGGACTGCACCAGGTTGCCCAGCGAGGGCCAATAGGTTGTCCAGGGCAGGAACTAAGATGCCATGTGAGGGTATTTTCTGGCCCAGGTGTGGCCCCGGCTTGCCCATCAAGAGCACCGGCTTGCCCAGTGGCTGCATCCGGTTGCCATAGCGGCTGCAGGGAGTTGCCCAGACAGAACCCAGTTACTGAGCACCCTGTGCCCCTGGCAACGCTGCCCTGGTTCTGTGTCACGGACGGCACTGGGGATGCTGCAGTGTCTGGCAGTGCTGCCACCGAACCCGAGAGCACCACAGTGAGTAGCAGCCCCCCTGGGCACCCGCAAGCCTCTGGAGGCTCAGGGTGAGTATGTACTTTGGCTGGGAGGGGAGGACTGAAAAAGCAAGCATTTCTCCTAGTGCTCCCCAGTACCTCTTCTGTTGCCCAGACGTACCCAAAGTAGGTGGTCGGGGCTCCCATCGTGTGTCTGTGTTCAGGGGTGGCAGAAAGTGTCACCCTGGGATGGCTTATCCCCAGGGGGATGCAGGGGCTTTTACTTCAGCTGGAAATGCAGGGAAAGGTGACTGTGGTCCATTCCCAAGGGGTTTTCCTCTCTTTCCTAAACAAAAGGGAACTGGCACTCACAGTGGTTTTTGTTGGGCCTGAGCACAGACATTTCTCCCTCAGTTCTGCCAAACTGGCTCGCAGGGTCGTGATTGTGAAAGCGTTTTAGCTTTCTTTGGAGGGTGGGAGTTTCCTGCTGCCTGTCCCACAGCCTCTTCGGCCAGGCTGGATCCTGGGGCGAGACTCGGTGCCCGCGGCTCTGCTGCTGCTCTCAAGTGAGGCCCCGGGGCAGCCCATGCCAGCATGGCCAAAACTGGGCAAGGCTTGTAACTGGAGTCCTCAAAGTTCCGTGATTTCCCAGCTGCAGGCTGTGCACTTGTGCCCTCTGACTCATCCTGATTTTCCTGGGATTTGCCCTAACTAAAGGACCTGTTATTCTCCTGCATTCGCTGTTCATTTATTTAGTAGCTGCATTTGGAGACAGTGTTCTTCTGAATGCATCAAACCGTTATGGGCAGGTTTATTCCCTGCAAACATGCCATTTTTAAAGGAATGGAGTGGCTTTCATGCTGTTACAAATAGGATTGAGCACAAGTTTTATGTCCTACCCCACTCCCATCCAGGGATCTTATGTCCTAATCTTTCACTGGGGCTCTGAGCCAGGCTGGGAGCAGTGGGGATGGGATGGTGTTGGGAGAAGGGCACGTCCAGCTGGCTACGGCAGCCACAGGGACTTATTCCTGCCCGTGGGTGACACTTGCAACCTTACAAGAGCTTCCCACCCAGCATAACTTACCCTCCTGAGTGTTTGTCCTCACATTCGGTGTGTTAGGTGCAGTTGGTGGCCCTCTGCATTATGTTTCTGATAACAACTGACTGATAACCTCAATCTGAAAAGAGCAATAGCACCCGCAGTTCTTGGTATCAAAATCTTCACGTGTGGCCATTCCTCCTAGGGCTACTGCAAGGCTGGTGTTTACAAAGCCCTCTGAAAGGACTTGGTGGGATATCTCCTTTCCAAGCGCAGTGATTTTACATCAGGTGAGCCATGGACATTTTTCTTCTTTTGCAAGACAGAGATGGCTGTTCTTTTGAGGCTGAAATAGATTCCGGGGGAGGGGACGGGGTGTGTGTGTGTGTGTGTGTGTGTGTGTGTGTGTGTTCAAATTTGGATATAGTCCTGCAAAGCCCTGCTCACCTGCAGACTGCTCACTTGAGCATTTAATGCAAGTGAATATGGAGGGATGAGGATGGAGTCCCTCACCCACAAATCGCGCTGGGCTGGTAGCAGCTGTGTGTCCAAAGGGGCGCAGCTCTCGGGGCTGGTAATGGCACTTTGAAAGAGAAAATGACACGTGGAGTACTAGAAGATCAGCAGATACCAAACCCAGCCAAAAGAAGCAGATGAACAGCAGAGAATCAGCAGCTACAGTTTCACGGGACTGACAGACTAAAGGAAAATGAGGGCACAATATCTGTCACTCTCTTGAGCAGCCATGATTTGTTTTTTTCCCCATTTCAAGACCTGATGCGAGATATGAACAACAAAGTCAGATCTTTCTCTAGATACAAATGCTTGGGACGCTGTCAGAAGGGATTTGCTTTCAAGAGTTTTAGGTCTGCACAGGCAATGTGTAGGTGCTGTGTGCATCGCTGTTTGTGTTCCAAGTTGCACGTGTTGCTGTAAGAAGGAAGGCAAGTGCAGGAGCTTACTGAGTGTGGTTGTCTTCTCTCTGCTCCTCTGTGCAGGACACGTACCTGAAGAGCAGTGTTCAAGAATGCAGCCTGGTCGATCTCCCTTAACGGCAACGTACGCCCATCCACGATCAACACCTAGCAAGTTTCTGCCTGCCATCAGTGCCATGGCTTCAAGCTATAAGGCCCGTTTTCCTTACTACCCGCTGCCTCAGAGCTCCGGCCTCCCCTGGATGCCCAGCACCTACTACAAACCAGCTGCCATCAACCCAACTTTGGCTCCCTTTTCCAAAAGTTCCCAGGGGATGACCGCCAGCAAGAAGCTTCCTGTCATTGCCAACAGAACAACCTTCATCACCCGGTACACCCCTGAGGACTGGCACAGGTCCAACCTGACCAACTACACAGAGTCAGAAACTTGCCAGCACAACGCGGAGCGTCTGAGAGTTGATACCTCCCGCATGATTCAGGATAAATATCAGCAGACAGAGAAGACACAAGGAGAAAGCACCAAGAACCTGGGAGTTCGTGCCAATGATATTGGATTTTGGAAATCGGAGCTCTGCCGTGAGCTGGATGAGATGATCGGGGAGACCAACGCCCTCACGGACTTGAAGAAAAGGCTGGAGAGAGCCTTGGCCGAGACGGAGGCCCCTCTCCAGGTAAGCACCCTGTGCAGTGGCCTGCAAGCTGTAGCCCACTGCTGAAACATCTGCAGCCACTCAGACGTCCAGTTAAGTTTCACTGCAGCTCCGTAACATCTAGAAAGCTTTTAGGAAGAGACCATTAGTTAGTGATCAACAAATCCCTTGCCATCTGCTGCATCTCCTATCAGCACATTCTGAGCCCATCAGAACCCACTATTTTTATAAGCAGCTCATCCAAAATCCTGGTTTGGGAGACACAAGCCCACGTCTTGCTATAAGGCTCTGGCGAGGTCAGCATCAAGGCTGACACAGGGCCCTGCATTCAGCTGCGGCTGCACCAGGGACACGTGTGCTCCCTCATGTTGCTTTAACGCTGATGTTGCAGCTCGGCTGCTCATTGTCAGCTAAACCAGCTGCCCAGGGCACTTTTTTCTTCCCTTTTCTTCCCATCTTGAGATGGGGACTATCCCTCTAGAGAACCCTGCCCCTGCAGCCAACAGTCATGGCATGTCCTCAACAGGTCGCTCAGGAGTGCTTGCTTCAGCGGGAGAAGAGGATGGGCATCGACCTCGTCCATGATGACGTGGAGAAACAGCTCTTCACAGTAAGCTTGGCAACTCAGATCATGTGTGAAAGCTATTTTTACGTAAACTGCCCTGAGGAGGCTTTGCAGCCTTGTTCCCTACCTGTCTCCTTACTGCTGGTGAGGTGCTCAACCCTTCCAACCCCCAAAACCCGCTGGGCCAGGGGACGGTGTTCCCCCATGCAGCAGCTCTCTTAGTTGGTCTAATAAAAGAGATGACATCATTACATGTTTTGCCTTTGCCCAGGAAGTGGATGTCATCAGGTCGTGCCAGGAGAGGATGCAGCAGTACCTGGATAAGACAAAAGCCCAGCTCATGTAAGGAGAAGCTCCTTATCTCATGCCGTAGGGCTGATGGGCCTTTGCAGTTGGGATGTGAACCCCCAGCAGACCCCGACCTCTACCCACACCCCGCAGCTGTAAAACCCACGCAGGCTCCATGGGAAGTGGGCGGTGATGCTCATGGGAGGACAGAGCTGCCCGGGCGGGAGCTGCGGGGAAGTGGAACGGGGAAGAAGCCGTTCCACCCGTACATCCCCACCGATGGCTGTTCTTTGCATGTTGAAGGTCCAACAGGGTGGCCCAGCACGAGCTGGAGAGAGACCTGGCTAACAAGCAGGTGGCCCACCGCATCGATGACAAGTGCCACCACCTGAGGAACACCTCCCACGGCATCAGCTACTACCGAGGGGTGGAGCAGGTCGATGCCACGTGAGTGCATGCCGGGTGGCACGCGAGCAGCAAGCCGTCCCGGGGATGCGCGGTGCCTTTCCCTGGCAGGGAGCTGCTGGTCCCCAGCCCACTGTAAAGGCAGGTCCGTCCTGCCTGGAGACACCGGCTTCAGAGGGGCCATTTCTCTCTGCTCATTATTATTATTATTATTATTATTATTATTATTATTATTATCATCATCATTATTATTCTCATTCTTATTCTATTGTTGCTGTTCTTTTCCTTTCTGTTATTGTTCTTCTACTTAACTGTCTTTTCTCTCCACACACAAGTTCTCCCTTGCCTTTCCCCTCCTATTCTGCTTCTTCTCCTTGCCCTTCTGGAGGAAAGGGGGAGAACTGCACAAGTGGCTGCATGGTCCTAGCTGCCGGCTGGGGTTAAAACACGACCTATGGTCAAAATAAAAGCACAGATTAAAGCTACATTTGACCCACGCTGCTCCCTGGCAGGGACCTTGCCTGCCCACGTCCAGCTTCAGCAGCACAGGCTTACCAGGGACCTCTCCTTCCTCCCAGGATCTCGGTGCCGGAGTCCTGGGCCAAATTCACGGACGGCAACATCCTCCGCTCCCAGAGCGAACGGGCGGCCTCTGCCAAGCTGCGGGACAACACCAGGAACCTGCTGGAGGTGACGGCCAACGAGATGCGGTGCCAGTTCAACAGGGTGAACGTCGCCTTCACCAGCCGCATCGCCGAGACAGCCGACGCCAAGAGCAAGATTCAGACCCACCTGGCCAAGGTAGCCTGAACCCCTCCCTTTGGGTGTGACACTGTCACTTCCCAGGGACACCTCCGAAGCAGGACCCTCCACGCAGACCTGGCCCAAGCAGAGGAACGGTGGCCGCAGGAAGCTGGTTATAGCGTCATTTTCTGTTAGAAACTCCAAGTCCTGGGGACTTTCTTCTTGGAGCAGGAGGAGCTGGCACTGTGATTTCATCTCAAGGGATTCTGTCTTTTGCTAGCGCATCCTAGCTGACAGCCTGGCAGCACAGGGATTTCCAGCAGAAAAGGCCACCGCTGGTTGCATCTCCTGGGAGTTACTTCAGAAGTGCTGGCTGCCCTGCAGAGAGTCTTTGCTGGGCCTCTGCTGGGCTGCCTGCCGGGGGGTTCGCAGGCTTGCTTCTCCCCCAAGGACGTGCTTTCACTCTCAGTGCTCTGTGGTTGCTGCACGGGTATCCGTGTGCTTGCTCTGCCAAGCAGAGGAGGTGGAGAGCAGTGACGGGCACCTGGCTCGGACCAGTGGGTCTCATGGAAAGCCTCCTGAAAAGTGCTCGACACCGTATTGATTCACTGAGCGGAGACTGGGCTGGAAGCGTTGCGGGCTGGTGCCACGTCCTTCAGTGAAAAATGAAAATTTTTCATGCCTGAAAAACCTTCCCTCTCTGAGTTGCTATTGATGGATGATCAGTTTCTGCAAGCAGTAGCTTCGGGAAGCTGGTAACTCACTGTGTCCATCACTGCTCCAACACCTCCTCTGACGTGACAGCACCAGCAAAGACAGGCTTGTTTTTTCTGCAGACGGACAGGAGAAAAAGGAAATTATGTTGTCACTTGAGAAGGTATTTTTTCATTCATCCATGTGTTTCTTTTTTACGGCAGACGCTGCGGGAAATCTTCCAAATGGAGATGAACATGGAAGCCATCAAAAAAGCCATGAGGGACCAAGGACCTCCGTTCAAAGTGGCTCAGACCCGGCTGGAAGAGCGCACACGGAGACCAAACATGGAGCTGTGCCGGGACACTGCCCAGCTCCGGTAAGGCAGGAGCACGGGGCCAGCAGGGTCCTTGAGGAGTCCCGGGTAGTAGCACTCAGGAGCATCACTGGATGACAAAAGTAGTCATGGGATTCTTTTCCTAAATAGTCCTGCCAGAAGGGCTCTGCTCTAATCAAAAGGAATGAGCAGGTATCCCAGCCTTTGGGTGCTGGGAGAGCTCTGCACCCACAAAGGAGGCTGTACACCATGGCTGGGAGCAGCCTGATGCCACCCCGTGAGGGGCTGGGTTTTTCCCACTTGGGTAAACCTCATCTTCTCTCCTGCCTGCTTCCTGGCAGTTGGATGTGCTCAGTTTTTTAGGATAAGCCTTTACTCTCCAAGAGGCTTGCGCTGAGAGCACTTAGGTCCTTCCTTTTGGGGAACCTCAAGGAAGGGTGCACCCTCTGGAGAAGGAGTAAGGGCTGTCCTCACCTCCCCTGGGGACAAACCCTTTCAAGGACATTGTGAGCTCTGTGGGATTGCACCCCGAGGGGCTGTGGAGGAGCAGGCTGCCCTGAGTGCCCAGCAGCACCTCCTGTGAGGCACCCCAAACTTCACACCTCCTCCGGGGAGCCCGCTGGGCAAGACTCTAGATGGAGCCTTTTAGAAGCAAGTGAAACCCAGCCCCAGAGCCTGTTTAGCATCTCGCACACCGTTGTTTTCTCCATCCTCCGCTTGTTTCCCATTCAATTTTCGCCTCTCCCAGCTGTCCTGTTTCGCTGTGTGTGCATCCGTGGGTGTGGGCAGGACCCCTGCACAGGGAAGTCCAGGAGGGGGACCCAACAAACCTGCAAAACCAAAGGGGAACAGGACAACACAGCTGCTCATCCCTCTTCTCGGTGGCACGAGCTGCTCTGGGAGACGTGCCTGCGCGTTGCCAAAGCCTTCGCGCAGACTTAGCCATGCCTCCCCGCTGAGGTCTGGAGGAGCTCTGCCCTCAGCTTTCCCATGCATCTGCCAGAAACGGGGGGTCCGAGTTAGTCTGAGCGCGCTGAAGGGGGAAATCCTGTGCCCAAGGCGCCCTTCAGCGGGACCAGGCTCGAAACCACCCACGTGATGGGACCATTAATCAGGGTTCCTTGCTGTTTTCCAGCCTTGTCAACGAGGTCCACAAAATTGATGAGACGGTCCAGAGCCTTCAGCAGCAGCTGAGAGACACTGAGGACACCCTGCAAATGCTGGCTCGTGCCAAGTCGGTCTTGCAGCATGACCTGGCCATCAAAGCCAACTCGCTCTTCATCGACCAGGAGAAGTGCATGGGAATGCGCAAGACCTTTCCCAGCACTGCGCGGCTGCTGGGTTCTGTTTAGGCTGGGCTCAGCCAACCTCACGTTCTCTGTTGCGGGAGGGATCCCCAGTGTTGATAAGATGCTTTGAAAATCCATGATTAGATTTTCACTTCCTGATGAAAGCCCCGAGTAGAAATTAAACGCTCATTTGGTGTGTTAAATTTTGTGGTTAAATGGCAGTACTCCAGGTGGGGTCTCACGAGAGCAGAGTAGAGGGGGAGAATCACCTCTCTCGACCTGCTGGCCACGCTTCTTTTGATGCAGCCCAGGATGCGATTGGCCTTCTGGGCTGCAAGTGCACATCGTTGGCTCATGTTCAGCTTTTCATCAACCAGCACCCCCAAGTCCTTTTCTGCAGGGCTGCTCTATCACATCAACCCCCAGCCTGTATTGATAAGGAGGATTGTCCCGACCCAAGTGCAGGACCTTGCACTTGGCCTTCTTGAACTTCATGAGGTTTGCACAGGTCCACCTCTCTGGCTTGTCCAGGTCCCTCTGGATGACAACCCATCCCTCTGGCATGTCGACCGCACCATTCAGCTTGGTGTCACCTGCAAACTTGCTGAGGGTGCACTTGATCCCACTGTCTAAATCATTGATGAAGATATTAAACAGCACTGGTCCCAGTACAGATCCCTGAGGGACACCGCCTGTCACTCCTCTCCAACTGGACATCGAGCCATTGACCACCACCCTCTGGATGCGACCACTCAGCCAGTTTCTTTCCCACTGAACAGTCCGCCCATCAAATGCGTATCTCTCCAACTTAGAGAGAAGGGTGTTGTGGGGAACCGTGTCAAAGGCCTTGCAGAAGTCCAGATAGATGATGTCCCTTGCCCTTCCCTTGTCCACTGATGCAGACTCTGCATTTTATTCAGGCCCCGGTGCTCGGTGGATCCCCACACATCAAGCACAGCCCATGCCGGTTTCCTCCGTGTATTTAGACACCAAAGTCACAAGGCAGTACACTCCCAGTTACAAGGGCTGCTCAGGAATTTACACACCAGTCTCATATCTTCAATCACTGCTCCTGCCTGGAGGAAGGGTCTTCACCTGGGCAAGGGGCTTCTTGGCCTGCAGCTGTGTTTTTTAGTATTATTATGAAGATGGTTCAGTCAAGGACGGCTGGACTTGGGTATTCACTGCCAAAGTGGCATTGTTGGGAGAAACATCTTGATTAGATGTTCAGTTAAGGTCTTAGTGTCCCAGGTAGACCAAATAATTAGGCTACAGATGTTCCTTCAAACAATTCCCTTTGATCCTCTCCTTAGCAACTACCTGCAATCATCCTTAACTATTGTGTCGCGGATGAAAATACTTGACATGGTTATGATTTAGCAAAAGTTATTAATGATGTAAGGTAGACTGAGAGGTTGAATTTTAGCAGCATTTAATCATTAACTGATTTAGGGATTCACAAAGTGAGCAAACAAAATAATTTAATATCTAAGCACACACACGTACAGGTCTGCCATCGGGAATTTCTTAATAGCAGGCAATGCCAGTGAGCCAAAAGGTGCCGCTTTTAGGTCCTGCACACGCATGGGTGGACAGAAGAGCATCCCCATGTAGGAATGTATCTGAGAGAAAATGGCTATGTGAGCCAGCCTCCCTACTGTGAGAGATTAGATTAAGGGCAAAACAGGTGGTAGAAGATGGAATTAGTACATGGGAAAAACGGGAACTGAGAAGGTAGAAAACATGTTGTGCTAATGACTAAGCAATTTACTATGTGAATTCTTGTAACCAATCTGATGTGTGAACGAACTGCATGCACAGCGCGTGGACAGTGTAACTAGCTAATCAGAAATAAGCAAGTGGCATATACAGGGTATAAAAGATGATGATCTGTGCTTAATAAACGGCTTCTGTTGATTCACATTGGATTGTCTGGAGTCCAGTTATTTCTCCTCAGATAGTGACCCCGATGTGATACCGATCGGCGCTTGGCTTGAGCAATGGAACGCGAGGGGCGGAAGACCCAGAAGGAGATCCACCGGCTGGAGGACGGCTCAGCTGGACTGAGACCGGGTGGACTAGGCGGCAATCCAGAATAAACAGACGACGTGGCCACGGACACCCAGGGCGGGAGATGGGGCAACAAGTAACAAAAGAAGAAGGGGCTATATTAAGACTTCTCCTGCATATCCTCTCTAAGAGAGGGGTGAAATACGACGAGCGTATGCTCCGAAGGTTGTCAATATGGTGCAGAGAGAACGGATTCGCACCAGAGCCCCAGACAGCTTTTAAACCAGAAATATGGGAGGCTGTTGGGAAAAAACTGTGGGAAGTGATAAGTTAACGGAGGCAAAGAGGCATCACCGTTAGCGACGACATGGTGGTTGGTGTTATCGACCTTACAAGACATGAAGGCGGAGCGAGCCACGGCAGCTGGGGCTTTTGCAGCATTACAGCCCACGGGAGGGGGATCGAACAGGCCAGGTCTGAAGGTCTGGGACGATCCCCTGCTGATCCCCTCTGCTCCACCTGAGGCCGATGGAGGAGGCAGAATGTCAGCAGAGAAGGACAGAGCCGGAGCTGTTTGCTCCTGCCATTGCCCGCCTCGCCCCCTCCCCTCCCCAGTCGTCTCCCTGAGATAGAAGTGCTGGTTTTATAGTCTGCTGTGTAAGTGTGTGTGGGCGCCAGCTTGTACCTGCTGATCAGCATCTGTGCTACTGTTTGCTTTTGTTGTGTGCAGTGTCATTAGTGACTCCCCTTGAGCAGGTGTTCTGCCCGGTGTGGTACTGTTCTCGTATGTAACTAGGGCTGACACTCCGTCAAGTGAAGAAGTTTGTATATACACAGTGTTTAGACGTAAGGCGAGCGCGCCCCAGGTAGATACACCAGGATGGGCCGTAGAACCGATGGAAGTCCTGAAATATTGGGGGAGTTTTCACCAGCCGACATGTTTACGGTCTTGGGAACGGCTCGCCTGTGCAGGGCGTATCGCTGGTTGTTGTTTGTCTGTAAGATCATGGTTGATTGGGAAAAGGAGTTGAGCCAAAATCTATAGGATGCTCTGTAGGAAAATGAGAAACTTAAGGAAAAATGAGAAACTGAGCTCTTGTTGCAAAGGCAGACTTTTATGTCAGCCGTAAGTGATGGAAGGAAAAAAAAAAAAGAAAAAAAAGAAAAAGAAAGAAAAAAAAAAGAAACCAAACAGGACCAATTAGATTCGAAATGTGCCACGTTAGCACAAAAGTATGCCATACGCATTACGAGAAAGCATCAGAAAAAGAGAAATAGGACACCTGATTCAAAGCAGTACCATAGAGATATGTTTTTGTTTTTTTTCTATATGTGTCTATGTTATTGCATGCCTTAGTAGATTGCTCTCTGTTATACCCTGCGAGACTAAAATGAACCCAGCAGAAGCGGTCTCTTGAGCAAGGGGGTGGAATATGGGAAAGCAATGGAAGATCGGCGAGGAGGATTGTAAATACACTCAAGGGACTCGCACCTGGGTGCTGGAAAACACATATATCACACCAATTGTTATTCAGTCTCGGGTGCTTGCAAGAAAAACATTTGGATGACATAAGCCTGTAATGGACTCACAGACATCTTATCCAGTTGCTTGAGAATCTTGGCCTGTTGTGGAAAAAGATCAAAGCACAGTACCAGCAAGAACAGGGAGTCCGCATGCGCTCTTGCTAACAAGGACTCTTTTGCTGCCAAGGATTCGTGATAACAAGGACTCTCTTGCTGCCAAGGATAAGTTTAACAATGCCACTAGTACCGCTATTTCTGAGTTATTGCTAGACGTAGATAGTATTCGATATGCGACGCTGCAAAACAGAGCTGCTACTGATTTTTTGCTTTCAGCTTACAGACACGGTTGTCAAGATTTTAAAGGACTGTATTGTATGAATCTAAGTGACCACTCCAAATCCATCCATGCCCAGCTGCAGGAACTGCACCGACCGAACCAGCAACTTGTGGAGACGTCTGGGTGAAATCTCTTTGCTGGATGGACTTGGGGGTGGGGCTGGTTGAAGCAAATTATACTCATTGCCTGTGTGGAAGGAATTTGTCTGTTATGTTTAGTATGCTGTTTGCCGTGTTTAATAAGCATTATATGATCAGCTGTAAATGCCGCTTTGCATCGTACCCTTGTACGAGTTGTAGAATATGTTGCTCTAAAAACTATGTGTGTATCCATGAGAACCTGACCTTCACAGAAGAAGATAACAAGAAGGGATTACAACAATGTAGACACGTATCAGACAGCCGCTGTTAGCAAAGCTGGATCATGAGTTTGGTGAGACTCGCTGCATACGTTGGCCACGTGTGCAGCGACTCTGGCCTGTACTTTTCTACTCAGTCCAGTGCAGGAGACTCTGGTGGGACTTGCTGCATGCACTGGCCACGCATGCAGCGACTCTAGCCTGTACTTCTCCACTCAATCCAGTGCAGGATATAGGGGGGCTGTCTCGGGTCAGAGAGGGGGAGAGAGACATGAGCGAGGGGGAGAGAGACATGAGCGCACTTTGAAGATACAGGGGATGCCCTGAAGCACTGTGCCTGCCCCCGCCCCCCCCATAAGTTCTATGTTCATTAACCCCAACAGCTCCGAAGGCATTACAGCATGTTGCAGATAAGATATAGTCTACTACTGCTGCAAGACGCATTGGACACCTTCCTACAAGAATTTCAACTTTATGCCCTGACAGGACAGTGGGATGATGCACTCGCAAAGAGCCTGACTGCATTAGAGTGGGTATTTTTGCCGATTGTCAGCAGCTGGCTCCTCTGCCATCATTTGCGGGGGTTAACCCACGAGGGCTTACACCTGATGAACTTTGGCAATCCGATGTTACGCGCATTACGGAATTTGGACATGTTTCAGTTGATTTGTTTTCTCACTTTGTTGTAGCTACTGCGCATACAGGAGAGAAGGCTTGTGATGTTATTCGACATTGGTTGCAATGCATTGCAGTCATGGGAGTACCGAAAACTATAAAAACTGATAATGAACCAGTTTATGTGTCCGCTAAAGTACAGACCTTTTCTTTTACAGATATGAGGTATTAAACGTGTCACCAGTATTCCCCATTCCCCGACTGGGCAAGCAATTGTGGAGCGTATGCATCAAACTTTAAAAACCATGCTTGCTAAACAAAAAAGGGTGAATCCCGTAGGTATGACACCTCAAGAGTGATTGTATAAAGCAACTCATGTTTTAAATTTTCTAAACATGTCTTCTTTGCCATCCACAGCAGTAGATCGACATTTTGTAAGAACTGTTGAATGGCCTGAACAACCGAAGGTGTATTATAAGCACCTTAAGTCGGGGTGCATGCTAACCACAGATAATACTGCAACAAATAGAAGTTGTGAGCAAGAAAATTCTGTAATGATCTGTACTTCTCATCCGTATGTTTGCTTTGGCTCAAAGTGCAAGTATACAAGAATGTAATCAATCTTATTGTGTAAATTTAACGCGAGTAAGGTATAAAACAGCAGTAATATGGATAGGGAATCGGCAAAATGCATTAAAAACACGTCTTTCTCTGTATTGTGATCGGGAGTACAACTCTCGAAGACTTTGTGTTACATCTCTCCCCTGGAATACGTTGCTACATGGCTGAGAAATGGTTAAACACCATCTCCAAGGTGCTTTTGACATGTCGTTGCAACAAAATATTCGTCCTTTACATGATCAGCTAAAAGCTCAAATACTAAAGATTCAAGACTTAACGAACCGCAATGTATTTGAAATATTACAGAAGGATTTCTCGTGGGTAAATCCAAAGAAATTGGCTTTCTGGGCTAAATTTAGGAATCTGGGTATTTATTGCCTTAGCAGGGTTCTTTTTGATTCTGTTTTTAATTGTGTTTAGTATATAACCTGCTGTGGAATAATTACTAAATTGGCCAAGAATACAAAAATACAGCATTGTTCACACATTAAGGAAAGTCATAAAATCGAGAGGCTTCTGAGGTAGAATACAGCCGCAGCTAGCACATGAAGAATGCAACATCTGTGATTCCCTGTACAAGGTTGTTTGCGAAACTACACGAGGGATGGAACGGAACACGCTTGTTCCGTGGCCTTCCCTTGTGACGAATAGCAGATATGGGGACGAGATGGTACTACGGAACTGATAAGTGGCCTACACGCTACCCGAGCCAACATTTCGTCAAATGTTGATGAAATGCTGTCCTTTTGTGCGAACTTTGCTCACCACAATGTACCAAAACACACCTCCATCCCGGAGGCTATCCGCCCCCGAGGCGTGAACACTCCTCCTTGAATACATTAATCATAATAAAAGTACGTATGACTAAAGTCACTCAAACTCCACTTTGAAGATAAAAAAATAATATAAAAATAGCCCAAGAGAGAGGGGATGTCAGGGAAGACACCATCGCGAAGAATTCCACCGCTGATTTCCGGGATCAGTCGACGGGCTGAGCCTCTCTTCCCCCCCATAGGGACGCCTTTGGGTAAGACTTCGATTACACCGAGCGCTTTCTCGGGGACTTAGAAATTTCTCTAGAGAATCTCTACCCTACATTTATAGCCAGGCTGTATCGTTTATAATTTTGTCGCGCGTTTGTATACTTAGCAATATCTTTATTTGCACGTGCTTTGCAGACAGTGTATTTATCACCGGCAATCCAAAAGAACCTGTATATCTGTTGTTTAAATAAACTGCACTGTTTAAGTAGCTAGCCGTTTCGCTTTCTCACTGAACGCGACCAAAACTTGAGAGAGGCCGTGCTAGTTCAGGAGTACGACTAGACTGAAGGTGCAGTCCACTATTAGTGTATCCAAATCGTAATAGTTTAATACACATTAAACGCGATTGGACTGATAGTGCTGAATTGGGCATCACTCAGAATTTAAACCTAGCCGCACCTAGCCTCCCACCTCGGTGAGGAGTGTTAGAACGCAAGGGGGTTTATCTTCTGCCAAAACCGCTTGGCCCCGTTTCACGCGACAGAATTTGGCGTAGTCCGGCGGGATTGCCATGGATAAACTGCTGCAAAAATACGATTGTGCCCCTTCCCAGGCTGGGAAGGAGTGGGCCCAAAAATTTTGGAAGGATGAAGAGAAAGTGGTGGAACGTATTGAAGAGTGTCGGGTTTCACAGAAGCTCAGAGCGGGGAAAGGCAAGGGTGTGATTTGTGCTGTGTTAGGCGCCTGTTTATCTTGTGCACAACAAGAAGCTAGAGAAACCCCTGCTCCTAATCTGATTTCAGCTGTAGAATATGCAACCCTGAAATCGGAGAATGAGGTGCTGAAGTCATCATTAGCCTTGCAAAAGGAGACAGGAGAAAAATTAAGAACTCAAGTTGATAAGCTTGTAAGTGAGAATGAATATTTAGGAAACCAGAATTCTCAACTTAAAATATTATTAGAAAGGGTGACTGGGCTCTTAGATAAAATGCAGCCCTCGACCCAGGTCCAACAGATTCGTAAGTTAATGTGTTATCCAAATTCCGTAACCCAGACCGGAGATTTTTTGTCTAATAGTGAGGATGACGAAGAAGATGAGGAGGAAAGGACTTTTACTTTGAAATCCCAAGTTTTTCCTTTACGTCCTCTGGTTAAAACTGAAACTGCGGTTGATGATGATGATGAAATTCACACCACTGTGCGTACCGTTCCATGGACACCAACCGAGTTAACAAAAATAAGGGAGAAATATTCGAGGCGACCAGAAGAGTCAGCTGTTGAGTACGTGTGGCGAGTTTCTTCTGAAGGGAGGGACAGAATTATGCTGAGTGAGGAAGAAGCAGGAGACTCTTGGGGACCAGGAGTGTTTTTAACCACTATGCCTGGGGATCATAATTATTCCCTAACTGCTCGAGCAGCCTATTGGGCAGGGGGTATGGATCCGCGAGAGAGGGGGGAGCCGTTAGAGATTAGAGCTACAGGCTACTCTGATCTGTTTGCGGCTGTACGGAAAGCAGCTTGTCTGCAAGCCATGTATGACAGAGAGGAATTTCGGAAATCCCCAATGTCAGCCCCTATCGACGCCGATCGATTAGCCCCTCTCATCCGTGGTCTTCCCGATTGCCTGAAACCGTTCCTTGTTCGTACTCAAGATCGTATACGAGAGGCTCGGGGTGCTCATGGGCGGGGCCGTCGTCACTACATGCCCACCTGGAATGAATATGTACAGGAAATAGATCAATATGGGCGTCGAATGGGCTGGGCCAGCCTAACTAGTGAGAAATCCTCCGAACACCCCCGAAAGGTTCGCCAAGTCCGAACCCACACTAAAAACCCTAAATCGGAGGAAAGGTTTAAGCCTGATAAGGACAGGAATGAGTTGTGGCGTAAAGCCCTACAATTAGGGGTGCCCCGACAATTCTTGCACGGTGTCCCTACAGGAGATCTCCGTACACTAGTCCAATCTCTAACTAGAAAGAATAATGCGGCTGGGGAGAAAAGTCTAACCAGAGAATCCCCAAGTCGTGAGAAAATTGTGCCTTCTGCACCGGAACGTAACTTGATTGATTTGACAGAGTCTCAGCCAAAAAACTCCTATCCCCGGGGAGGGCAGTGAGCCACCCTGTCCGGCAGGTACTAGCAATTCAATGGCTCTCTCATAAAGACTCCGAACCCGTTATTGTCATTCCTGTTGGACCCCGGAAGATATTGGTAAATTTTATTATCGATACCGGAGCCCAAATGTCTGCAATCACTAACGAAACAGCACAACTTCTAGGTATAAATCCCACCCGACGCAGAGTCAACTTCACAGGAATTGATGGTGTGGTAAAAACATGCCCCACTGCAAAAATTAACCTCTGGTTGCCGGGAGAGCAGCGAATGACTAGGGCAGAAGTGTTAGTGGGTGCCTCACATACTAACCTCCTAGGATTTGACGTGCTGCGTGGGCGAATGTGGAAATTCCCGGATGGAACTGTGTGGAGTTTTGCAGGACGCAAAAAAGGATTAGACACAGTTAAACTGGGCCTATTAGAAACATCTATACCTTTGCCTCCCTCTAAAATTACCAACGTCCGACAGTACCCACTGCCTGCAGCTGCACTTGCAGGAGCAGACGGGGTGGTATCAGATTTAGAAAAAAGAAACATCATTAAGAGGACTCACTCGCCTTATAATTCACCGGTGTGGCCAGTAAAGAAACCAACCGGGCAATGGCGTTTCACAGTAGATTACCGAAAGTTAAACGCCAACACTGCACCCCTGACCGCTGCGGTTCCGAGTATCGCGGAAATTGTGACAATGATAAAAGGAGCTGCCCATCCTTGGATGGCTGCCTTAGATGTAAAAGACATGTTTTTTATGATTCCCCTCCTTGAGCAAGACAAAGCGCAGTTTGCATTCACGTGGAAAGGAGTCCAATATACCTTTAACCGACTTCCACAAGGATACAAACATTCCCCCACCATTGCTCATAATGCTTTAGCTAAAGTGCTATCAGAGATTCCTGTTTCACAGGGATGTACAGTATACCAATATATTGACGACATCTTAATAGGGGGAGAGAGCCAAGAAAGTGTACAAGACATGATGCAAAACATCCGAAAAACATTATCAGATTTGGGATTGGAAATTCCAGACTCAAAATGTCAGGGACCCGCACAGGAAGTTAAATTCCTGGGGGTCTGGTGGATTAAGGGAGCTGCTTCTGTCCCTCAGGATACCCTGAAAAAAATAGAACATGGACAGAATCCTTCCAGCACGAAGGAGTTACAGCAAGTTCTGGGAACTTTAAGTTATTGGCGTAAACACATCCCTGGCTTTTCCATCATTGCTCGCCCCCTTTATTGTTTGCTCAAAAAAGGTAAATCCTGGGAGTGGACTGAACAACATACTAATGCACTAGAATTGCTAATAAAAGAGCTGAGGTTATTCCAACAACTTGGCCCCATACATCCAACTGACCCTGTCCATGTAGAATGGGGGTTCAGCGAACATGGTTCTCATTGTAACTTATGGCAAAAGGGACCAGCAGGACCGGAGAGACCATTAGAATTTAGCTCTCACTCCTTTAATGATACTGAGAGCAGATATTCAGACCTTGAGAAGGGTTTACTGTCCCTGGTGCGAGCATTGCAACGAGCAGAGCAGATAAGGAGAGAACAGAGCGTGATTGTTCGGGGCCCTTTTCGTCTCCTAGATGTGGTCCGTAAAGGGACAGCACCACCAGCCGGCATTGCCCAGAAACCCACAGTTCGAAAGTGGTATGCTTATTTAGAAGGCATTAATGATATCATGCCAATCTCTGAAGGTAGTATCAAAGTATCCAAGCTCCAGAAGGATATAGATGGTGCCCTATTGTTCCAATCCCCACCAAACAGACCATCTCCAATCCAAGAAGCACCTCCTCTGAAAGAAGGCAGTGATCTTACAGGAGTGTGGTTTACTGATGCGTCATCTCACCGTGAGAACAATAAGTGGAAATACAAGGCCGTAGCACTGGAAGTAGCAACGGGGGAAAGAGCAATTGAAACAGGAGAAGGTAGCGCACAAGTAGGGGAACTCAGAGCCGTCCTACTAGCTGCACAACATGGGGCTACTTACATTTACACTGACTCATATGCTGTTTTTAAAGGAGCCACTGAATGGATAGGACACTGGGCAGCCAATGATTGGCAGGTGAATAGAGTCCCAATCTGGGAGACAGATAGTTGGAAGCAACTGTTGGAAATGGGAGGACAGAGAACATTGCACATTGGTTGGGTAAAAGGCCATGATCGTTCGAACTCGATCACTGCTCAATTCAACCAACAGGTAGATAGCCTCACGCGGCTGCAGCAAATTGACATTGTAGATGATGGTCGGGAATGGGAACGCTTACTCGAATGGTTACATATTAAGCGTGGCCATACAGGCCGTGCTGATCTCTATCAGGAAGGTCTAGCCCGGGGGTGGCCTGTGTCGGTTAAGCTGTGTGAACAAGTAGTAACCGCCTGTTCACAATGTCGCCTACGACTCAATAAAGATCATCCGAGTAAGGCGCCTCCTTTACACATTCGGGACAAGAAAACATTGTGGCATTCATGGCAAATTGATTATATTGGGCCCTTGAGAACATCAGGTGAGAAAAGATACGTCCTAGTCGGAGTGGAGATTATCTCTGGCCTCACTATGGCCACCAGCTTCAAATCAGCTACTGGGGACAACACAGTGAAAGGCCTAAAAGGGTGGTTCAGCACACTTCCCCTTCCTGAGGAAATCCAAAGTGATAACGGTTCACACTTTACCGCTACAGTGGTACAAGATTGGGCCAAAGAAGAAGGGATTCGATGGGTATTTCATACTCCCTATTATCCTCAGGCTAATGGCATTGTTGAACGCACCAATGGATTGGTTAAGCGTTTTGCAAAAACTCATGAACCTGGTTGGCATTTGCGATTGGATGATGCCATCTATCAATTAAATAACAGATGGAGTGGAGATGGCTGTCCTAAAATGAAAGCTTTCTGTGTATCTGCTGATATCATCACTCCAAAAGTTCCCAATGAACCACGAAAATACCTAGGACAATTTCACCCTGGGCAACCTGTGTTAGTGAAAATGCCTCAAATTGGCACAGTACCAATGGTGCTAGCTACTCCCAAAAACCCCCATGCATGGGAAGCCAAAGACTGTTCAGGGAAGATACACCGGATCAGCACCCGGTGGATCTCGCCCTCTTTTTAACCCCGTCGGTCAAGTGAGACCGAGCAGATTTTCTTTTCCTTTGTGTCTTACAGGAACCTTGGAAGAACTGTACGTGGACAGACGCATTGGCCTACCTAACCTCGAGTGTCTCCAGGGAATCCTGACATTGATTCTGGCAATAATATTATTTTGTTATGTATGGCCATCTGGAGGCCTAAATTTTAGAATGACGAATTGGCAGATGGAATTGACGCTATTCAGTTTTATCTTTTTACTCCCTGTTGTTTGTAGTCAAAGAGACCCAGAATGGCCGTGGTCTCAAGCTTATGTAAAACACAATGCGATGGCAGAAACAGGAAAAGGAAAATTGAGCCTGGCCACTGTAGTCCTACATGAAAATGAGGTGTTTTCAAAACATGAGATAGATCAAAGCATAGATATAGTCGAACCTGACTCAACTCCACAGTCTAGTCTGGTTCCACTGCCACTATCTGAAACCCCCGACAATGACACCTTATTGAGCGGACTTAAGAATCTGCCCCTTGATGATGAGCTTTGGGATAATGCACTGTCACGATACACTGCAAGCACTGAGACACTAGAAAACATGAGGGATTTAAATCTCTCCACTCTGGTTATACAAGGAAGTGAAGTATATTCCAGAGATAAATGGAGTTGGAAAGACTCACTCCAAATGGCTAAGCTTGAAGCCGCCCCAGGAAAGAAAATACAAATTAGCTGCCGAGTAATCAATGGGTCTGCTCACCATAGACCAACTGTAATTGAAACCATCCATGTAGACTCTACTAAACCAGACAAATATAACACTGATTGTTACAAAATTATAGAGCCAAACTCAGATTGCTGGCACAACTTCACCTTTATCAAACCTATCATAGTATATTGTATTTGGGGCTACAGGGGCACGGAATTGTTATTTGAATTTATGATTGACTCAAATACATCTGAACCTGTTGAAATGAATCCAAAACCTACACCCCCACAAACTTTCAAGGGTGTAGCTACTCAGCCCTCCATTAGTCTAACTCCTTACACCTTTAACATTGGCCCTTATGCCATTAAACACACAGGTCAACAACAAATACTGTTTAACCCAACATATTCCCTCAAACGAGTAGAATTGTCAATGCAGATTAATATCTCTGCGATCAAACCCACCTGCTCACCATTCCTGAGTACATCTTATGCAGGATGGTCAGCATGGTTAGGCCGGCGAACTGTTGCCACCTCACAACGACTGAAGAGAGAGGTGACTGGAATCTTAGGAACAGGACTGGGAGTCTTAAATAGTATAGATGCTGAGATACTTGCAAACAAACTAGTCACAACTACTAGTGATCTAGACAAATTAAAACATCCTCTACAGTCCTCTCTATCAGCACTGGGAAATCACCAATGGCTTTTATCGAATATATTGCCTCAGTGGGAGGAAACAGGTGAAAAAGACCATCAGCTGATCACAAATGCACTTGGTACAACCCAAACCAATGTTTCCTTGGCCCTTAGTTGTATCCAAGCCCAACTGTGGATGCAATCTATGACAGCCGCAATTATAAGGGAAGGTGAAGAAGGCACCTTGCCCACCGAAATTCGAAAAGTAATATGGGATAATGCAATTGAGTTTGAGAGAAAATTTCAATCCTGGTGGTATCTGGTTAATTTCACCTATGATCCCACTGAGAGCAAAGCCACAGCTTTTGTCTTAACGATACGCAATGCCTCAGTATACACCATATACCCAATCATCGCACTGGGGTTGAATCACCATGGAGCTATACTCCATCCGGTAGAGCATAGAGTGTGGGCACAACAAAACGAGAATAAATGGCAAACTGTTGATGTTGAAGCATGCATTTCACGAGATCAACAAGGATTCATTTGTGAGAGTAATACTCTCAAGGCACAAGACATTTGTCTTGACACCAACCAGAATGTTTGTCATTTTGAGATACAACCTGATGAAACCCCAGAAACTGTGCTTGTGTATATTGGGAAAGGGTGTGTTTGCATGAGGTCTCCCTGTACTTTTGTATTCGTAGATGACATAGCAGTAGATATAAGTAATAACTCAAATCTTTGTGTTTGTAACTTTACTAACGTCATTGGATGTGACTTCAGTTATTCAGCTCCTGTTACGTCTTTTCAATTGCTACAATCTAATTACACATTGATTCGAGATTTGCTGCCTACCCCTATCGGAATGAATCTCTCACTAGTGAAGAAGTTGCTACAACACGATGAATTGAAGCGATTGTTGAAAGAGGCCCAAGAAAATGGACAAAGAACTCTGATTACTGTCCATCATGATGTTGAAGAAATACACCATGTACTGGAAAGGGTCAAGAGAGACGGAGGACATGAATGGTGGGACACCCTCTTTGGATGGTCACCAACAGCTACAGGACTTTATAACAAGATGCTCCATCCTGTTGTTGTTCTACTAGTACTCACTGTATTGTGCTTTGCTTTGACAATTGTTTTGTATGTTAGACTTTGGATTATGATGAAACGCTTAACTCGCTTAATCACCCCACAAGAAGTATTTGCACTTGATATCCCTCGCCATAAGATGGCATGTGATATTCCCCATCAGTATTGATTATCGTGGAGCTTGAGTGACTGTAGTCACGGGGTGGATTATGTGGAATAATTACTAAATTGGCCAAGAATACAAAAATACAGCATTGTTCACACATTAAGGAAAGTCATAAAATCGAGAGGCTTCTGAGGTAGAATACAGCCGCAGCTAGCACATGAAGAATGCAACATCTGTGATTCCCTGTACAAGGTTGTTTGCGAAACTACACGAGGGATGGAACGGAACACGCTTGTTCCGTGGCCTTCCCTTGTGACGAATAGCAGATATGGGGACGAGATGGTACTACGGAACTGATAAGTGGCCTACACGCTACCCGAGCCAACATTTCGTCAAATGTTGATGAAATGCTGTCCTTTTGTGCGAACTTTGCTCACCACAATGTACCAAAACACACCTCCATCCCGGAGGCTATCCGCCCCCGAGGCGTGAACACTCCTCCTTGAATACATTAATCATAATAAAAGTACGTATGACTAAAGTCACTCAAACTCCACTTTGAAGATAAAAAAATAATATAAAAATAGCCCAAGAGAGAGGGGATGTCAGGGAAGACACCATCGCGAAGAATTCCACCGCTGATTTCCGGGATCAGTCGACGGGCTGAGCCTCTCTTCCCCCCCATAGGGACGCCTTTGGGTAAGACTTCGATTACACCGAGCGCTTTCTCGGGGACTTAGAAATTTCTCTAGAGAATCTCTACCCTACATTTATAGCCAGGCTGTATCGTTTATAATTTTGTCGCGCGTTTGTATACTTAGCAATATCTTTATTTGCACGTGCTTTGCAGACAGTGTATTTATCACCGGCAATCCAAAAGAACCTGTATATCTGTTGTTTAAATAAACTGCACTGTTTAAGTAGCTAGCCGTTTCGCTTTCTCACTGAACGCGACCAAAACTTGAGAGAGGCCGTGCTAGTTCAGGAGTACGACTAGACTGAAGGTGCAGTCCACTATTAGTGTATCCAAATCGTAATAGTTTAATACACATTAAACGCGATTGGACTGATAGTGCTGAATTGGGCATCACTCAGAATTTAAACCTAGCCGCACCTAGCCTCCCACCTCGGTGAGGAGTGTTAGAACGCAAGGGGGTTTATCTTCTGCCAAAACCGCTTGGCCCCGTTTCACGCGACACCTGCTAAGAGCGTCACCACGAGTAGAAGCACAAGTCATGGCGACCTTGTTAATAAATGGTCTGGTGTTAAACAAAAAAGGGGGAGATGTGGCAGATCTACAAGCAGAGGCCTGCGTACGGCCAAAGACACAGTGAGCAGAGCACACAGGAACCACAGAGCCAAGAGAACAGTTCATACCTTCACTCCATCCTGTGATGACCATATAACATTTTCGAATCTCGGACAAAGAACAGGGCTAAGTATTCTTCCTTCGCTAGGAAAAGCAACGGCATTAAATATGTTGAATAAGATAGGGTGTTGGGCAAGTAAACAGATAAACCTTACAATTGAAATCCTATCTAACTTGCTTACTGATGTTGATAGCATTCAGCATGCTACGTTGCAAAATCGAGCGGCTATTGACTTTTTGCTATTGGCTCAGGGTCATGGATGTGAAGATTTTGAAGGTATGTGTTGTATGAACCTTTCCGACCACTCATCATCCATTCATAAGCAGTTATGGGATCTGAAGGATAACATGCTTAAATTAAAAGTGGTCAAAAATGGTTTCGATGATTGGTTAAGCTCATGGGGTATAACGGGATGGTTATCAGACTTACTAAAGCAAGGGCTGATGCTATTGTTGGTTATATTATTATTGATTATGGTAGCCTCGTGTGTTCTCCACAAAGTGACTGACATGATAGAAAATGCCATGCATAAGGTCTGGCTGGCTCAAGAAGAAAAAGGGGGTATTGTAGGAATGTATCTGAGAGAAAATGGCCGTGTGAGCCAGCCTCCCTACTGTGAGAGATTAGATTAAGGGCAAAACAGGTGGTAGAAGATGGAATTAGTACATGGGAAAAACGGGAACTGAGAAGGTAGAAAACATGTTGTGCTAATGACTAAGCAATTTACTATGTGAATTCTTGTAACCAATCTGATGTGTGAACGAACTGCATGCACAGCGCGTGGACAGTGTAACTAGCTAATCAGAAATAAGCAAGTGGCATATACAGGGTATAAAAGATGATGATCTGTGCTTAATAAACGGCTTCTGTTGATTCACATTGGATCATCTGGAGTCCAGTTATTTCTCCTCAGTGACCCACTTAGTGGATGAGGGAAAAGCTGTGGATGTTATCTACCTGGATTTTTGCAAAGCTTTTGACACCGTTTCCCACAGCATTCTCCTGGAGAAACGGGCTGCTCATGGCCTGGACAGGTGTACTCTTCACTGGGTAAAAAACTGGCTGGATGGCCGTGCCCAGAGAGTGGTGGTAAATGGAGTTAAATCCAGTTGGTGTCCAGTCACAAGTGGTGTCCCCCAGGGCTCAGTGCTGGGGCCGGTTCTCTTTAATATCTTTATCAATGATTTGGATGAAGGGATCAAATGCCCCCTCAGTAAGTTCGCAGATGACACTAAACTAGGCAGGCGTGTTGGTCTGCTTGAGGGTAGGTTGGCTCTGCAGAGGGATCTGGACAGGCTGGACCGATGGGCTGAGACCAATGGTATGAGGTTCAACAAGGCCAAGTGCCGGGTCCTGCACTTGGGTCACAACGACCCCATGCAGTGCTACAGGATTGGGGCAGAGTGGCTCGAAAGCAGCCCAGCAGAAAAGGACCTGTGGGTGTTGGTTGACAGCCAGCTGAATATGAGCCAGCAGTGTGCCCAGGTGGCCAAGAAGGCCAACAACATCCTAGCCTGTATCAGGAATAGTGTGGTGAGTCGGACTAGGGAAGTGATCATCCCCCTGCACTGGTGAGGCCCCACCTCGAGTACTGCGTTCAGTTTTGGGCCCCTCACTACAAGAGGGACATTGAGGTGTTGGAGCGTGTCCAGAGAAGGGCTACAAAGCTGGTGAGGGCTCTGGAGGACAAACCTTATGAGGAACGACTGAGGGAGCTGGGATTGTTTAGCCTGGAGAAGAGGAGGCTGAGGGGAGACCTTATCACCCTCTACAACTACCTGAAAGGAGGTTGTAGAGAGATGGGGGCTGACCTCTTCTCCCTGGTGATGAGTGATAGGACAAGAGGAAACGGGTTCAAGTTATGTCAGGAATTAGGAAACACTTTTTCACTGAAAGGGTTATTAAACATTGGAATAGGCTGCCCAGGGAGGTGGTGGATTCACCATCCCTGGAGGTGTTTAAAAGAAAGGGTAGATGTGGTACTTAGGGACATGGTTTAGAAGTGGTTTTTGTCAGGGTAGGTTAATGGTTGGACTTGATGATCTTAAAGGTCCCTTCCAACGTCAGCAACATGATTCTATGATTCTATGTCCTGACACAGAGCCATGTCCCAGCTGGGAACCGTGGTTGGTTTTCTTGGCTTTTGGAATCAGTGGTAAATTTTGATTTCCTTGAAGCCAGTGGGATTTTCTCCAGTGATGTCAGCCTGAGCCTCATCAGTGATGACAACTGGCTTGGAGTTGAAAAGAAACAGTTAGGTTAAGTTGTTTTTTGGGCATGAATGCAGACAGGACTAAAACATTTTAAAAATCCTTCTTGGTTTGTTAGAAAACAACTGTCAGGAGAAGTAAGGAAATGTCTCCAAGATGTATTAGACCTCTTGTTTTAAAAACGGGCTGAATTCCAAAGTCTCCACTTCTGATTTTTTTTCTGATTGAAAAGTCTTTTCAGACGGCCGTTCCATCAGATCCACCACAGCAAGGGAGAGGAGCCGGATCCTGCTGGGGCAGCCTGCTGCTGGACTGCCTTCTTGTAGCCATTTAAAGATGGCAAGGAAGTGACTCAAATGTTGGAATTAACCACAAGCTTGAATTTGGCATAGCCCCTTCTTTATCTGTGGATATTTGCCCTGCTGGGGCTCAGCTGTCGGTGTGCAGAGCGCAGAGAAGTGCCTGACCGCCGGCTGGGGAGCTGGGTTTTCTAAGAAGTCCAAGCAGCAGGATGGTGGCGCTTCCAGGTGCTGCATGGGGCTGCTGAGGAGACAGCACAAACACTGGAGCTTCTCCAAGCTTGGGAAAAGGACACAAGCTCTTTGGGGGGCTGTTGGCAGAGGACGGGAGAGCCCCAGATGATCTCCTGTGGCTGCCCATCTCCAAAGCTGGCTCTTTCTCCTTGACAGTCTGCTCAGCCTCCTCTCCCCGTCCCCGTGACCCCCACTCCGGGCCAGGCTGGACATGTCACGAGGAGAGGGGCTGCCATCTTCAGGCCGGGAGCCCCATAGTACCAGCAGCAGTCCCTTGGAGATGGCTGGAGATGGATACAGAGTGCCGCAGACCGTCGCAGACCACCGGAGATGACCAGACACTGGTGCTGTCCGGCAGTCTCTGCTGGTCTTGCACTGGAAACCACTGGAGTCCGCTGGAAACTGTCAGAGTCCATCGGAGACAACCAGATATCGCTGGAGACCGCCAGAGACCTCCAGACACTGTTGGAGACCACCGGAGACCCTTGCAGACCACTGCAGACCACCACAGACTCTTGGACTCCCCTGCAGCGCCACCCAGGTTATTGGGGCCTGGACTTGGCAGCGATTCACTCTGAGGATGAGAAAGCCAGTGCGGGGTGGCTGTCCTCAGCTAGCCCTCCCCTCAGCTAACCAAGGGGTGGCTGAAGAAGAAGCCAGACCCACCCTGGCCGTGCCCACACAATAGCAACAGGGCACCAAAGACGGCAGACGCCCCATCCACGGAAACATTCGAGATGCACACACAGCTCTTCCTTTGCACAAGCACAAGAGTTCCACTCTGACACAAAGAAGTTTGGGCAAGACTGGCCAAGAAACAACTCGAAAAAATACAAAAAACAATCAAAAACAATCAAAGCCAGTTAAAAAGACAAGAACAAACCCAAGAAAAAGCAGGAGCCCTTGCCATCGCACAACTTCCTCCAAAGCATCCCCACCAAGCTCCTCGTCAGCCACCTCTACCAGCACGGGATGCCAGCCCTGCAGAGGACGAGCAAGCAGGCAAAAGTGGAAGAGCTGAAAGCGTAAGTGTGGCCAGCAGCCTGCCTCTCGAGCAGCAGCCCTGACCGCTGCCTCAGAGCGCCGCCAAAGCTGTGCAACACAGCCGCTGCCTCCCACCTGCCTTAGCCGAGCTTCGGCCATGCCTCTGGGCAACACCTGCTTTCTTAACGTTGTCTTCTGTTCCCTCAGGGTGGACGACAAGTTGCCTGCGGCCAAAGACCTCCTCCTGAAGCGCCTCCTCTCCATCCTGCGCCACATCCGCCGCAACGCGTCCACCAGCAGGAGGAGCTGCACCAACCTGGCCATCTGCGCTGGGACAAACCTGATGAGCCCACCTCAGGAGGACCTGCTGCTGCTGCTGCTGCTGGAGGCCATGCTGGAGGGGATGGAGAAGGTACGCTGTCTCGAGCGGCCGCCTGCAGCTTTCCAGGCCCATCACAGCTTGGAGCCTCAGACGTCCCTGCCTGCCTCCTCTCTTCAGCAAAAGCTGCTGGGCTGCCTGCCTGCAAGTGCAGCCCCACAGCCACAGCCTGCCTTCTGCAGGGAGCCAAGGGGGAGCAGTGGCAAAGGCTGCTCCACACCTTTTCAGCCACCTGCCCTGAAAGCAAGGCTCTCACGTGTGCAGGTCAAGGGGCTGCTGGACTTCCTGGTGGAGAGAGAAACACTGGGCAATCTCTGGGGCCAAGACGTCTGGCCTTTCCACTCCCTCAGATGAGGAGTCGCCAGCAGCCATGGACACAGCCACAGGTAGCAGGAGGGACTGAGCGTTCTCCCAGCCTGAGCGCAAAGCTGCTGCAGGGCTTTGGGTGGCATTTGCTTTAGCTCTTGTCCACTTCCCACAAGTCACTTTGCTGCACGGGTTTTTGCTTTCCAGAGTTGCCTTTGCAAGAGCAGGAGTAGATCCGGTGGGAAGATGGGAAACGGCAGAGGTAGGGCAGGTCCACAAACCCTGGCACAAGGCGTCTCGTCTAGGAGGAGTTCCTGAGGAGTCCAAGCAGCTGCTCTGCCTCTTCCTGGTATTTTTTCTCTGTTGCCTTTGGGTAGGGCAAGGGACACCACTGCTAACGCCAACATTTCTGCTTTAGGCACCCGCTGCTTTGCCTCCCACCGCCCCAGAGACCACGGGAGACTCCCCGGCATGCGCACAACAACTAAAGAGCCTTTCCCACGAAAGAAGGTAAAAGGAGCCAGCTTTCCTTCCGTCAAGACCTCAGGAATCCAGCTCATGCCGCCTTGACCTATCTAACCCCACTGCGCCATGGAAAGCTTTGCAGGCTCCCTCCAGGAAACCGAAACCCCAAGAAAAAGGAAGAGAGAAGAGGCCTGGCACGAGGAGAGGCAACGCCAAAAAGAAGAGAACAGAAGGAAGAGCGCAAAAGACGGGGACGGAAAAAGAGGAGGGAGAAGCCCAGGTGAGTCCCAGGCTCTGCTGCCCATCTTGCCCAGCTGGGCAAACTGCTCTGCTCAGCCTTTGCAAAGAACTCCACGGCAGCTCCCCAGGGGCTCCCCACGGAGCTCTGCTGCGTGCCACAGGGGCGCTGCGCATCTCGGCACACGCACAGTCTCCAAGGGCATTTCCCAGGGGGATACGGCGCCAGAGCCATCCCCTTGACAATGCCCGCAAGAGCTCTCTCTTCTGGCCTACAAACAACTCCTTGTCGACTCTGTTTCCCAAAGAAAGGGCAACCAAGTCCTGCCTTCCTGGCTTCATCACTGCTTTCTGACTCTGTCGTTGCAGGTGCCGCTTTCCTGGCAGGAGCCGAAGCCCTGCCATTCCTGGGCTCCCCCACCTCATCTCTGTCCACAATAAAAGGCTGTTTTCTCCCATCTGACTGTGTCTGTCGTCGGCTGTTCTGGAGTGAGAGCTCTTGTTTTGTGAGGGTGCTCGTGAGCATCTGCTCTGCCACAGATATGAGCTAAAGACAATAAAACCTTGTTCCCACTTGTAACCCTTCTGGTGCGTGTCCTTGCAAGTGCTTTTGGAGATGAAAAATCTCTGGCATTTCAGGCTCATCATGATTTGACTCATTGGGAAGCAAGGAGAAGGGGAGGAAGGGAAGGGGAGGAAGGGAAGGGGAGGAAGGGAAGGGGAGGAAGGGAAGGGGAGGAAGGGAAGGGGAGGAAGGGAAGGGGAGGAAGGGAAGGGGAAGGGAGGGCAAGGGAAAATCTGTTGTAGTTGTTTTGTGAGCACGAGTAGCAAGAAAGACATGCAGAGCAACAAACACAGCAAGCCTCTCGCTTTCTTCATCAACAAACTCAATCCTTAGGCACACTCAGAAAGGTTCAGCATCTACAGATCATGGGCCTAGGCTCAAAAAGGAATGTTTCTTCTCCACATGGACACAAACTCAGGAAATAACACTAGCGGCAATGGTGCTGACAGGGAGAGAGATGACGAGAGGCACTTCCAAAGGGAGCATGTTGCAGCTTGACCTGCCCAGGGACCACCGCCTCCCATTACAGAAAGACATTTCAAAAGGAGCATTTGCCTGGCACTTTCACCATTCAAATGCTACATGCACATTAACAAAGGACTACATACTATTCCACCTCCCAGGTTTTCCCAGCAAGTTTAATGTTTCCACCATGTGAAGGATTGCAAAACAAGTTTTCCATAGAGCAGAGCAATCAAGAAACAAGAACTTCCTCCCACACCAATCACAAGCTTGTCGCCATCCTTAGTTGGTGAAACTGTGACCCAAGCACACTCGGACAAAGCAGAAAAAAAACTTTCCTCATTTCACAAGGGCAAGGAAGTAGAATCGCTCTCACCTCAAAGGTACTCAAGGGCAATTTGCATCCATGCATGGTTACACATACATATCTGTAACATATGGTTACACATACATTACCCACCTTTTTTCTCTTGGATTTCAACGAAAAAGTAAAATGGGATGGAAGCTGGCTTGCTTTCTAACATCTAGAGGGATGGACGGAATGGAGCCCAGGGAGACAGGCAGTCGGGGCAGAGCAGCCTGCGCAGGGAATCCTCCCAGTTTCACTTGGGCACAGCAAGGCTCTTGGAAAAACACACAGACACCTGCCCCTTTGACAAGCCTCACTTTGCCCTAAGACACTGCCCACAAACAACAGACTGCACTCTTCAAACTGCTCCAACAACCAGTCCCAAAACTCCTCGTCCCTCCTCACATAGAATCACAGAATCATTTAGCTTGGAAAAGACCCTTGGGATCATTGAACAAAAAGCTGACAGAAAAGTGCAAAATACGTGCTAAGGCAACCAAGAAAGCTTGGAAACAAAGCCAAGGCTCCCCAAGGGTTATGTTCGGGGCTCATCCCAAGCAAGCGCAGCTGGCAACTTGGAAACCTGCCATCCTCGTGCCCACGATTGCCTGACGGAAGGCTCCAAAACCAAAGTGCGCAGGCAACTCGTACCGAAACCCAGCAAAAGGATCGAGAGCGGCTGCCTAGCAAAGGCAAGTTTCTGGGGCCGAAGAAAATACAGGAGGCAGAATGCAACACAAACCCCAACAAGAGCTGCAGGGCATCTCCACAGTTGAAAGGCATCTCTTGACAGAAGGCAGCTGTCAACAGCTGTCTCTTCCCTCTCCTTCCTGCCAAGAGGAGGAAAGGAAAGAGAGGAAGGAAGGAAGGAGGAGGGAGACAAGGAAGGGAAGAAGAGGAAGGAAATCAGGCTCACCCAGTGCAAAGCCATAGCCATCCACGCTGAAGGGAGCACTCCGGCCTTTTGGGAATCCTTCTTTTCTGCTCCTTGGCTCGGCCACCAGCCTGACAGCTTGGCCCTTCAGCAGCAGCCTTGCTCTCCCCGATGGAAGCAGGGCGCTCCACATCACTCTTAGCTGCACTCCATTTGATGGCCTTCCACTGCCAGGCAGGACCAACGGAGGTTGGCAGGCACTTCTGGGGGCTGCACTTCACTGCCACAGAGAGCAATCCATGCATGTCCCACCTGGCGATCCTTTGAGACAAAAAGCACGGGGGGAGTTGAAAAGAGTTACTCTCAGAGGAATGAAACCAAGGATCCATCCAATCTGCCACCCTCCAACAGACACGCTAGAGCACGTGCTGAAAAAGCAGCCACCTAGAACCAACAAATAGGCAACACCCCCTTCCTGGCCCTGGGCCCTCTCTTCCTGCCCTGCAGTGGAAAAAAGCACATCAGTTATTTCCATTTCTCTCAGCGAGACTGAAAGCTTTTCACTGCACTTTCCACCCAACTCCTTGCCTCGGCATCAACGCGGAAAATCACCTGCACAAATCAAGCGCATCACAGGCAAAGGCTCCAGAGACTGCAGATGCTCTAAAGACTTCTCTAGGAAACGCTTCAATGGATCACGCTTAGAGAAAACCTTGACCACGGCGGCTCTCAAATACGTTTGCAACGCTTCCCTGACAACCTCCAAAGGTTTGCACAGACGTTCAGCTACCAACTGCCTTTCAAGACAAGAAAGCCCACTCAAGGCAGCAGGCTTTCAGACATCCATTCCACACATCTCCTAGAGCTCAGGGGCCACCACTGCTCTGGCAACCACCTGCTGGGCAAGCACACCTAAACATGGGCCTCTGCACACACCCACCTGCCCACCTCTCCTCCTGCCTTTCACAGACAGCTCTGCAGCACCACAGAAGAAGGAAGCAAGTACATTCAAGAGCTCCTTACACTCAAGGTGTGCTTTGAAAACATTGGCCAGACATTTTGCACAAGGCCACCGACCACAATCAAGGGAGCTCCTGCTTTTTTCAGAGAAAGAGAGAGGGCGCGGGGCTGGGGGTGGGCGGGGGTGAAGAGATCAAGAAATGAGCAGCCACAGAAATGAAACTATTTTCTCCTTTCGACACAGTTGGTCCAGGCCAGGGACGGAGAGCACTGCTGGGGGAGAAATCTGGGATGTGTCTCTTTCCAGGCGGCACTTGTGAAGAAGGATCGCTTTACAGCTGGTGAAGAACATGACTACAAGTTTCAAGCAACAACTTCTGGCAAGTGCAACAGGGGAAAAGAGGAACTGGGCTTTCCAGGCTACCTCTGGCCTGCAATTCCGCCGCCATGCTCTGCCCTTTTGCAAAAGGACACAGTGCAAACGGCAGAAAATGGCCCTCCTGTGGCCACCGTGGCCTTGAGGGGACCCCAGGCCTGGCAGGAGGAGGGGGCTGGAGCCCAGGGCACACGAGGGCAGCTGCAGGGCAGTCCCGCTGCCCCAGGAAAAGCCTTGCTCTCTGGCAAGCAAAAGGCCCTTCAGGGCAATGGGGCCTTCAGGGCCTCCTGGGCCGCCCTCCCAGCCACACCGGCACCGGCGGCCGTTGGTGACGTCACCGGCCTGCCGTTAGGCAAGCAGGCACCTCTGCGGCTGGCCCACAGCTCGCTCAGCACCTACAGATTCTCGCAGCAAGCCTGCTTGGGAGAGGAGGAGGCGGCAAAGAGTGACGAGTGCCCACATTGGGTGGGACGAGTGCCCACATTGGGTGGGCCCAGCCACAAGAGGCTCCTTGGAAGCCCCGAGGATGCCCAAACACACCCAAGAGCGCAAGTGGCTGGACACCAGCAGCAGCAGCCATGGCGGGCGAGTGGAGCCCATGGAGGTCGACCCGCCGCACAAGAGGGACAACGTAGAGCCCATGGAGGTCGACCTGCCGCAGACCAGGGACGAGGGAGAGCCCATGGAGGTCGATGCCCCCACGGACGACCAAGAGCCCATGGAGGTCGATCCATCTCCCGCAGCCATGACGGGGCACACCTCCCCCATGGCCAGGCTGCCTCCAGCAGCACTGTGCCCAAAGCGCCGCAGGACCCCCGCCGCCTCTCAGGGACCCTCCGCAAAGCCAGGGCCCAGCAAGCGGCGCCAGTCCCGCAGACGACGCTAACCGTAAGTGGGCCATCCACACCGCCACGCGGCAGGCTCCGCAGCAAGATCAGACGGCTCTCAAGCCGCTGAGGAGCCCTGCTTTCCCCTTCCCCTAGACCCTGACCCTCACCAAGGGGGGACATCTCCTCTGCCCTCACGCCTGGGCAAGAGGAAAGGAGAGGGAGAGGGAGAGCGAGACGGAGAGGGAGAGGAAAGGGGCTGCCACCTTCTGCCCGACAGCCCCACAGCACCAGCAGGAGACCTTGCCGCTCCCTACAACTCCCCGAGAGGAGCTTGGAGCCAGGTGGCCCTTGCTCTCTTCTCCCAAGTCACCAGGGATAGGACAACAGAGAAAACGGCCTCCAGTTGTGCCAGGCGACCTTTAGATGGGCTGGTAGCAAAGATTTCCTCACCAAAAGGGTTTAGCTGGGGACTTGGCAGCACCACCTTGAGCTTCCACTTCTTTTCCAACCTCAACCATTCGATGCTTTCTATTTCAGAGCTGTGGGGAAGAGGCGAGGAGAGGGGCTGCCATCTTCAGGCCGGCAGCCCCATAGTACCAGCAGGAGTCCCTCCCAGATGGCTGGAGACGGACGGAGAGCGACGGAGACCACCAGAGACCGCCGCAGGACACCATCGGAGACCGCCGGAGACGACCAGACACTGGTGGTGTCCGGCGGTCTCCGGTGGTCTCGCACCGGAGACCATCGCAGTCCGCTGGAAACCGCCGGAGTCCATCGGAGACCATCGGAGACCACCAGGCACCGCTGGAGATCGCCAGAGACCACAGGAGACCACCGGAGACCGTCGGAGACCGCCAGACACCGCTGGAGACCGCTGCACAACGCCGCAGCCTCTTGGACTCCCCTGCAGCGCCACCCAGGTTATTGGGGCCTGGACTTGGCAGCGTTTCACTCTGAGGATGAGAAAGCCAGTGCGGGGTGGCTGTCCTCAGCTAGCCCTCCCCTCAGCTAACCAAGGGGTGGCTGAAGAAGAAGCCAGACCCACCCTGGCCGTGCCCACACAATAGCAACAGGGCACCAAAGACGGCAGACGCCCCATCCACAGAAACATTCGAGATGCACACACAGCTCTTCCTTTGCACAAGCACAAGAGTTCCACTCTGACACAAAGAAGTTTGGGCAAGACTGGCCAAGAAACAACTCGAAAAAATACAAAAAACAATCAAAAACAATCAAAGCCAGTTAAAAAGACAAGAACAAACCCAAGAAAAAGCAGGAGCCCTTGCCATCGCACAACTTCCTCCGAAGCATCCCCACCAAGCTCCTCGTCAGCCACCTCTACCAGCACGGGATGCCAGCCCTGCAGAGGACGAGCAAGCAGGCAAAAGTGGAAGAGCTGAAAGCGTAAGTGTGGCCAGCAGCCTGCCTCTCGAGCAGCAGCCCTGACCGCTGCCTCAGAGCGCCGCCAAAGCTGTGCAACACAGCCGCTGCCTCCCACCTGCCTTAGCCGAGCTTCGGCCATGCCTCTGGGCAACACCTGCTTTCTTAACGTTGTCTTCTGTTCCCTCAGGGTGGACGACAAGTTGCCTGCGGCCAAAGGCCTCCTCCTGAAACGCCTCCTCTCCATCCTGCGCCACATCCGCCGCAACGCGTCCACCAGCAGGAGGAGCTGCACCAACCTGGCCATCTGCGCTGGGACAAACCTGATGAGCCCACCTCAGGAGGACCTGCTGCTGCTGCTGGAGGCCATGCTGGAGGGGATGGAGAAGGTACGCTGTCTCGAGCAGCCGCCTGCAGCTTTCCAGGCCCATCACAGCTTGGAGCCTCAGACGTCCCTGCCTGCCTCCTCTCTTCAGCAAAAGCTGCTGGGCTGCCTGCCTGCAAGAGCAGCCCCACAGCCACAGCCTGCCTTCTGCAGGGAGCCAAGGGGGAGCAGTGGCAAAGGCTGCTCCACACCTTTTCAGCCACCTGCCCTGAAAGCAAGGCTCTCACGTGTGCAGGTCAAGGGGCTGCTGGACTTCCTGGTGGAGAGAGAAACACTGGGCAATCTCTGGGGCCAAGACGTCTGGCCTTTCCACTCCCTCAGATGAGGAGTCGCCAGCAGCCATGGACACAGCCACAGGTAGCAGGAGGGACTGAGCGTTCTCCCAGCCTGAGCGCAAAGCTGCTGCAGGGCTTTGGGTGGCATTTGCTTTAGCTCTTGTCCACTTCCCACAAGTCACTTTGCTGCACGGGTTTTTGCTTTCCAGAGTTGCCTTTGCAAGAGCAGGAGTAGATCCGGTGGGAAGATGGGAAACGGCAGAGGTAGGGCAGGTCCACAAACCCTGGCACAAGGCGTCTCGTCTAGGAGGAGTTCCTGAGGAGTCCAAGCAGCTGCTCTGCCTCTTCCTGGTATTTTTTCTCTGTTGCCTTTGGGTAGGGCAAGGGACACCACTGCTAACGCCAACATTTCTGCTTTAGGCACCCGCTGCTTTGCCTCCCACCGCCCCAGAGACCACGGGAGACTCCCCGGCATGCGCACAACAACTAAAGAGCCTTTCCCACGAAAGAAGGTAAAAGGAGCCAGCTTTCCTTCCGTCAAGACCTCAGGAATCCAGCTCATGCCGCCTTGACCTATCTAACCCCACTGCGCCATGGAAAGCTTTGCAGGCTCCCTCCAGGAAACCGAAACCCCAAGAAAAAGGAAGAGAGAAGAGGCCTGGCACGAGGAGAGGCAACGCCAAAAAGAAGAGAACAGAAGGAAGAGCGCAAAAGACGGGGACGGAAAAAGAGGAGGGAGAAGCCCAGGTGAGTCCCAGGCTCTGCTGCCCATCTTGCCCAGCTGGGCAAACTGCTCTGCTCAGCCTTTGCAAAGAACTCCACGGCAGCTCCCCAGGGGCTCCCCACGGAGCTCTGCTGCGTGCCACAGGGGCGCTGCGCATCTCGGCACACGCACAGTCTCCAAGGGCATTTCCCAGGGGGATACGGCGCCAGAGCCATCCCCTTGACAATGCCCGCAAGAGCTCTCTCTTCTGGCCTACAAACAACTCCTTGTCGACTCTGTTTCCCAAAGAAAGGGCAACCAAGTCCTGCCTTCCTGGCTTCATCACTGCTTTCTGACTCTGTCGTTGCAGGTGCCGCTTTCCTGGCAGGAGCCGAAGCCCTGCCATTCCTGGGCTCCCCCACCTCATCTCTGTCCACAATAAAAGGCTGTTTTCTCCCATCTGACTGTGTCTGTCGTCGGCTGTTCTGGAGTGAGAGCTCTTGTTTTGTGAGGGTGCTCGTGAGCATCTGCTCTGCCACAGATATGAGCTAAAGACAATAAAACCTTGTTCCCACTTGTAACCCTTCTGGTGCGTGTCCTTGCAAGTGCTTTTGGAGATGAAAAATCTCTGGCATTTCAGGCTCATCATGATTTGACTCATTGGGAAGCAAGGAGAAGGGGAGGAAGGGAAGGGGAGGAAGGGAAGGGGAGGAAGGGAAGGGGAGGAAGGGAAGGGGAGGAAGGGAAGGGGAGGAAGGGAAGGGGAGGAAGGGAAGGGGAAGGGAGGGAAGGGGAAGGGAGGGCAAGGGAAAATCTGTTGTAGTTGTTTTGTGAGCACGAGTAGCAAGAAAGACATGCAGAGCAACAAACACAGCAAGCCTCTCGCTTTCTTCATCAACAAACTCAATCCTTAGGCACACTCAGAAAGGTTCAGCATCTACAGATCATGGGCCTAGGCTCAAAAAGGAATGTTTCTTCTCCACATGGACACAAACTCAGGAAATAACACTAGCGGCAATGGTGCTGACAGGGAGAGAGATGACGAGAGGCACTTCCAAAGGGAGCATGTTGCAGCTTGACCTGCCCAGGGACCACCGCCTCCCATTACAGAAAGACATTTCAAAAGGAGCATTTGCCTGGCACTTTCACCATTCAAATGCTACACGCACATTAACAAAGGACTACATACTATTCCACCTCCCAGGTTTTCCCAGCAAGTTTAATGTTTCCACCATGTGAAGGATTGCAAAACAAGTTTTCCATAGAGCAGAGCAATCAAGAAACAAGAACTTCCTCCCACACCAATCACAAGCTTGTCGCCATCCTTAGTTGGTGAAACTGTGACCCAAGCACACTCGGACAAAGCAGAAAAAAAACTTTCCTCATTTCACAAGGGCAAGGAAGTAGAATCGCTCTCACCTCAAAGGTACTCAAGGGCAATTTGCATCCATGCATGGTTACACATACATATCTGTAACATATGGTTACACATACATTACCCACCTTTTTTCTCTTGGATTTCAACGAAAAAGTAAAATGGGATGGAAGCTGGCTTGCTTTCTAACATCTAGAGGGATGGATGGAATGGAGCCCAGGGAGACAGGCAGTCGGGGCAGAGCAGCCTGCGCAGGGAATCCTCCCAGTTTCACTTGGGCACAGCAAGGCTCTTGGAAAAACACACAGACACCTGCCCCTTTGACAAGCCTCACTTTGCCCTAAGACACTGCCCACAAACAACAGACTGCACTCTTCAAACTGCTCCAACAACCAGTCCCAAAACTCCTCGTCCCTCCTCACATAGAATCACAGAATCATTTAGCTTGGAAAAGACCCTTGGGATCATTGAACAAAAAGCTGACAGAAAAGTGCAAAATACGTGCTAAGGCAACCAAGAAAGCTTGGAAACAAAGCCAAGGCTCCCCAAGGGTTATGTTCGGGGCTCATCCCAAGCAAGCGCAGCTGGCAACTTGGAAACCTGCCATCCTCATGCCCACGATTGCCTGACGGAAGGCTCCAAAACCAAAGTGCGCAGGCAACGCGTACCGAAACCCAGCAAAAGGATCGAGAGCGGCTGCCTAGCAAAGGCAAGTTTCTGGGGCCGAAGAAAATACAGGAGGCAGAATGCAACACAAACCCCAACAAGAGCTGCAGGGCATCTCCACAGTTGAAAGGCATCTCTTGACAGAAGGCAGCTGTCAACAGCTGTCTCTTCCCTCTCCTTCCTGCCAAGAGGAGGAAAGGAAAGAGAGGAAGGAAGGAAGGAGGAGGGAGACAAGGAAGGGAAGAAGAGGAAGGAAATCAGGCTCACCCAGTGCAAAGCCATAGCCATCCACGCTGAAGGGAGCACTCCGGCCTTTTGGGAATCCTTCTTTTCTGCTCCTTGGCTCGGCCACCAGCCTGACAGCTTGGCCCTTCAGCAGCAGCCTTGCTCTCCCCGATGGAAGCAGGGCGCTCCACATCACTCTTAGCTGCACTCCATTTGATGGCCTTCCACTGCCAGGCAGGACCAACGGAGGTTGGCAGGCACTTCTGGGGGCTGCACTTCACTGCCACAGAGAGCAATCCATGCATGTCCCACCTGGCGATCCTTTGAGACAAAAAGCACGGGGGGAGTTGAAAAGAGTTACTCTCAGAGGAATGAAACCAAGGATCCATCCAATCTGCCACCCTCCAACAGACACGCTAGAGCACGTGCTGAAAAAGCAGCCACCTAGAACCAACAAATAGGCAACACCCCCTTCCTGGCCCTGGGCCCTCTCTTCCTGCCCTGCAGTGGAAAAAAGCACATCAGTTATTTCCATTTCTCTCAGCGAGACTGAAAGCTTTTCACTGCACTTTCCACCCAACTCCTTGCCTCGGCATCAACGCGGAAAATCACCTGCACAAATCAAGCGCATCACAGGCAAAGGCTCCAGAGACTGCAGATGCTCTAAAGACTTCTCTAGGAAACGCTTCAATGGATCACGCTTAGAGAAAACCTTGACCACGGCGGCTCTCAAATACGTTTGCAACGCTTCCCTGACAACCTCCAAAGGTTTGCACAGACGTTCAGCTACCAACTGCCTTTCAAGACAAGAAAGCCCACTCAAGGCAGCAGGCTTTCAGACATCCATTCCACACATCTCCTAGAGCTCAGGGGCCACCACTGCTCTGGCAACCACCTGCTGGGCAAGCACACCTAAACATGGGCCTCTGCACACACCCACCTGCCCACCTCTCCTCCTGCCTTTCACAGACAGCTCTGCAGCACCACAGAAGAAGGAAGCAAGTACATTCAAGAGCTCCTTACACTCAAGGTGTGCTTTGAAAACATTGGCCAGACATTTTGCACAAGGCCACCGACCACAATCAAGGGAGCTCCTGCTTTTTTCAGAGAAAGAGAGAGGGCGCGGGGCTGGGGGTGGGCGGGGGTGAAGAGATCAAGAAACGAGCAGCCACAGAAATGAAACTATTTTCTCCTTTCGACACAGTTGGTCCAGGCCAGGGACGGAGAGCACTGCTGGGGGAGAAATCTGGGATGTGTCTCTTTCCAGGCGGCACTTGTGAAGAAGGATCGCTTTACAGCTGGTGAAGAACATGACTACAAGTTTCAAGCAACAACTTCTGGCAAGTGCAACAGGGGAAAAGAGGAACTGGGCTTTCCAGGCTACCTCTGGCCTGCAATTCCGCCGCCATGCTCTGCCCTTTTGCAAAAGGACACAGTGCAAACGGCAGAAAATGGCCCTCCTGTGGCCACCGTGGCCTTGAGGGGACCCCAGGCCTGGCAGGAGGAGGGGGCTGGAGCCCAGGGCACACGAGGGCAGCTGCAGGGCAGTCCCGCTGCCCCAGGAAAAGCCTTGCTCTCTGGCAAGCAAAAGGCCCTTCAGGGCAATGGGGCCTTCAGGGCCTCCTGGGCCGCCCTCCCAGCCACACCGGCACCGGCGGCCGTTGGTGACGTCACCGGCCTGCCGTTAGGCAAGCAGGCACCTCTGCGGCTGGCCCACAGCTCGCTCAGCACCTACAGATTCTCGCAGCAAGCCTGCTTGGGAGAGGAGGAGGCGGCAAAGAGTGACGAGTGCCCACATTGGGTGGGACGAGTGCCCACATTGGGTGGGCCCAGCCACAAGAGGCTCCTTGGAAGCCCCGAGGATGCCCAAACACACCCAAAAGCGCAAGTGGCTGGACACCAGCAGCAGCAGCCATGGCGGGCGAGTGGAGCCCATGGAGGTCGACCCGCCGCACAAGAGGGACAACGTAGAGCCCATGGAGGTCGACCTGCCGCAGACCAGGGACGAGGGAGAGCCCATGGAGGTCGATGCCCCCACGGACGACCAAGAGCCCATGGAGGTCGATCCATCTCCCGCAGCCATGACGGGGCACACCTCCCCCATGGCCAGGCTGCCTCCAGCAGCACTGTGCCCAAAGCGCCGCAGGACCCCCGCCGCCTCTCAGGGACCCTCCGCAAAGCCAGGGCCCAGCAAGCGGCGCCAGTCCCGCAGACGACGCTAACCGTAAGTGGGCCATCCACACTGCCACGCGGCAGGCTCCGCAGCAAGATCAGACGGCTCTCAAGCCGCTGAGGAGCCCTGCTTTCCCCTTCCCCTAGACCCTGACCCTCACCAAGGGGGGACATCTCCTCTGCCCTCACGCCTGGGCAAGAGGAAAGGAGAGGGAGAGGGAGAGCGAGACGGAGAGGGAGAGGAAAGGGGCTGCCACCTTCTGCCCGACAGCCCCACAGCACCAGCAGGAGACCTTGCCGCTCCCTACAACTCCCCGAGAGGAGCTTGGAGCCAGGTGGCCCTTGCTCTCTTCTCCCAAGTCACCAGGGATAGGACAACAGAGAAAACGGCCTCCAGTTGTGCCAGGCGACCTTTAGATGGGCTGGTAGCAAAGATTTCCTCACCAAAAGGGTTTAGCTGGGGACTTGGCAGCACCACCTTGAGCTTCCACTTCTTTTCCAATCTCAACCATTCGATGCTTTCTATTTCAGAGCTGTGGGGAAGAGGCGAGGAGAGGGGCTGCCATCTTCAGGCTGGCAGCCCCATAGTACCAGCAGGAGTCCCTCCCAGATGGCTGGAGACGGACGGAGAGCGACGGAGACCACCAGAGACCGCCGCAGGACACCATCGGAGACCGCCGGAGACGACCAGACACTGGTGGTGTCCGGCGGTCTCCGGTGGTCTCGCACCGGAGACCATCGCAGTCCGCTGGAAACCGCCGGAGTCCATCGGAGACCATCGGAGACCACCAGGCACCGCTGGAGATCGCCAGAGACCACAGGAGACCACCGGAGACCGTCAGAGACCGCCAGACACCGCTGGAGACCGCTGCACAACGCCGCAGCCTCTTGGACTCCCCTGCAGCGCCACCCAGGTTATTGGGGCCTGGACTTGGCAGCGTTTCACTCTGAGGATGAGAAAGCCAGTGCGGGGTGGCTGTCCTCAGCTAGCCCTCCCCTCAGCTAACCAAGGGGTGGCTGAAGAAGAAGCCAGACCCACCCTGGCCGTGCCCACACAATAGCAACAGGGCACCAAAGACGGCAGACGCCCCATCCACAGAAACATTCGAGATGCACACACAGCTCTTCCTTTGCACAAGCACAAGAGTTCCACTCTGACACAAAGAAGTTTGGGCAAGACTGGCCAAGAAACAACTCGAAAAAATACAAAAAACAATCAAAAACAATCAAAGCCAGTTAAAAAGACAAGAACAAACCCAAGAAAAAGCAGGAGCCCTTGCCATCGCACAACTTCCTCCAAAGCATCCCCACCAAGCTCCTCGTCAGCCACCTCTACCAGCACGGGATGCCAGCCCTGCAGAGGACGAGCAAGCAGGCAAAAGTGGAAGAGCTGAAAGCGTAAGTGTGGCCAGCAGCCTGCCTCTCGAGCAGCAGCCCTGACCGCTGCCTCAGAGCGCCGCCAAAGCTGTGCAACACAGCCGCTGCCTCCCACCTGCCTTAGCCGAGCTTCGGCCATGCCTCTGGGCAACACCTGCTTTCTTAACGTTGTCTTCTGTTCCCTCAGGGTGGACGACAAGTTGCCTGCGGCCAAAGGCCTCCTCCTGAAACGCCTCCTCTCCATCCTGCGCCACATCCGCCGCAACGCGTCCACCAGCAGGAGGAGCTGCACCAACCTGGCCATCTGCGCTGGGACAAACCTGATGAGCCCACCTCAGGAGGACCTGCTGCTGCTGCTGCTGCTGGAGGCCATGCTGGAGGGGATGGAGAAGGTACGCTGTCTCGAGCAGCCGCCTGCAGCTTTCCAGGCCCATCACAGCTTGGAGCCTCAGACGTCCCTGCCTGCCTCCTCTCTTCAGCAAAAGCTGCTGGGCTGCCTGCCTGCAAGAGCAGCCCCACAGCCACAGCCTGCCTTCTGCAGGGAGCCAAGGGGGAGCAGTGGCAAAGGCTGCTCCACACCTTTTCAGCCACCTGCCCTGAAAGCAAGGCTCTCACGTGTGCAGGTCAAGGGGCTGCTGGACTTCCTGGTGGAGAGAGAAACACTGGGCAATCTCTGGGGCCAAGACGTCTGGCCTTTCCACTCCCTCAGATGAGGAGTCGCCAGCAGCCATGGACACAGCCACAGGTAGCAGGAGGGACTGAGCGTTCTCCCAGCCTGAGCGCAAAGCTGCTGCAGGGCTTTGGGTGGCATTTGCTTTAGCTCTTGTCCACTTCCCACAAGTCACTTTGCTGCACGGGTTTTTGCTTTCCAGAGTTGCCTTTGCAAGAGCAGGAGTAGATCCGGTGGGAAGATGGGAAACGGCAGAGGTAGGGCAGGTCCACAAACCCTGGCACAAGGCGTCTCGTCTAGGAGGAGTTCCTGAGGAGTCCAAGCAGCTGCTCTGCCTCTTCCTGGTATTTTTTCTCTGTTGCCTTTGGGTAGGGCAAGGGACACCACTGCTAACGCCAACATTTCTGCTTTAGGCACCCGCTGCTTTGCCTCCCACCGCCCCAGAGACCACGGGAGACTCCCCGGCATGCGCACAACAACTAAAGAGCCTTTCCCACGAAAGAAGGTAAAAGGAGCCAGCTTTCCTTCCGTCAAGACCTCAGGAATCCAGCTGATGCCGCCTTGACCTATCTAACCCCACTGCGCCATGGAAAGCTTTGCAGGCTCCCTCCAGGAAACCGAAACCCCAAGAAAAAGGAAGAGAGAAGAGGCCTGGCACGAGGAGAGGCAACGCCAAAAAGAAGAGAACAGAAGGAAGAGCGCAAAAGACGGGGACGGAAAAAGAGGAGGGAGAAGCCCAGGTGAGTCCCAGGCTCTGCTGCCCATCTTGCCCAGCTGGGCAAACTGCTCTGCTCAGCCTTTGCAAAGAACTCCACGGCAGCTCCCCAGGGGCTCCCCACGGAGCTCTGCTGCGTGCCACAGGGGCGCTGCGCATCTCGGCACACGCACAGTCTCCAAGGGCATTTCCCAGGGGGATACGGCGCCAGAGCCATCCCCTTGACAATGCCCGCAAGAGCTCTCTCTTCTGGCCTACAAACAACTCCTTGTCGACTCTGTTTCCCAAAGAAAGGGCAACCAAGTCCTGCCTTCCTGGCTTCATCACTGCTTTCTGACTCTGTCGTTGCAGGTGCCGCTTTCCTGGCAGGAGCCGAAGCCCTGCCATTCCTGGGCTCCCCCACCTCATCTCTGTCCACAATAAAAGGCTGTTTTCTCCCATCTGACTGTGTCTGTCGTCGGCTGTTCTGGAGTGAGAGCTCTTGTTTTGTGAGGGTGCTCGTGAGCATCTGCTCTGCCACAGATATGAGCTAAAGACAATAAAACCTTGTTCCCACTTGTAACCCTTCTGGTGCGTGTCCTTGCAAGTGCTTTTGGAGATGAAAAATCTCTGGCATTTCAGGCTCATCATGATTTGACTCATTGGGAAGCAAGGAGAAGGGGAGGAAGGGAAGGGGAGGAAGGGAAGGGGAGGAAGGGAAGGGGAGGAAGGGAAGGGGAGGAAGGGAAGGGGAGGAAGGGAAGGGGAGGAAGGGAAGGGGAGGAAGGGAAGGGGAAGGGAGGGCAAGGGAAAATCTGTTGTAGTTGTTTTGTGAGCACGAGTAGCAAGAAAGACATGCAGAGCAACAAACACAGCAAGCCTCTCGCTTTCTTCATCAACAAACTCAATCCTTAGGCACACTCAGAAAGGTTCAGCATCTACAGATCATGGGCCTAGGCTCAAAAAGGAATGTTTCTTCTCCACATGGACACAAACTCAGGAAATAACACTAGCGGCAATGGTGCTGACAGGGAGAGAGATGACGAGAGGCACTTCCAAAGGGAGCATGTTGCAGCTTGACCTGCCCAGGGACCACCGCCTCCCATTACAGAAAGACATTTCAAAAGGAGCATTTGCCTGGCACTTTCACCATTCAAATGCTACATGCACATTAACAAAGGACTACATACTATTCCACCTCCCAGGTTTTCCCAGCAAGTTTAATGTTTCCACCATGTGAAGGATTGCAAAACAAGTTTTCCATAGAGCAGAGCAATCAAGAAACAAGAACTTCCTCCCACACCAATCACAAGCTTGTCGCCATCCTTAGTTGGTGAAACTGTGACCCAAGCACACTCGGACAAAGCAGAAAAAAAACTTTCCTCATTTCACAAGGGCAAGGAAGTAGAATCGCTCTCACCTCAAAGGTACTCAAGGGCAATTTGCATCCATGCATGGTTACACATACATATCTGTAACATATGGTTACACATACATTACCCACCTTTTTTCTCTTGGATTTCAACGAAAAAGTAAAATGGGATGGAAGCTGGCTTGCTTTCTAACATCTAGAGGGATGGACGGAATGGAGCCCAGGGAGACAGGCAGTCGGGGCAGAGCAGCCTGCGCAGGGAATCCTCCCAGTTTCACTTGGGCACAGCAAGGCTCTTGGAAAAACACACAGACACCTGCCCCTTTGACAAGCCTCACTTTGCCCTAAGACACTGCCCACAAACAACAGACTGCACTCTTCAAACTGCTCCAACAACCAGTCCCAAAACTCCTCGTCCCTCCTCACATAGAATCACAGAATCATTTAGCTTGGAAAAGACCCTTGGGATCATTGAACAAAAAGCTGACAGAAAAGTGCAAAATACGTGCTAAGGCAACCAAGAAAGCTTGGAAACAAAGCCAAGGCTCCCCAAGGGTTATGTTCGGGGCTCATCCCAAGCAAGCGCAGCTGGCAACTTGGAAACCTGCCATCCTCATGCCCACGATTGCCTGACGGAAGGCTCCAAAACCAAAGTGCGCAGGCAACTCGTACCGAAACCCAGCAAAAGGATCGAGAGCGGCTGCCTAGCAAAGGCAAGTTTCTGGGGCCGAAGAAAATACAGGAGGCAGAATGCAACACAAACCCCAACAAGAGCTGCAGGGCATCTCCACAGTTGAAAGGCATCTCTTGACAGAAGGCAGCTGTCAACAGCTGTCTCTTCCCTCTCCTTCCTGCCAAGAGGAGGAAAGGAAAGAGAGGAAGGAAGGAAGGAGGAGGGAGACAAGGAAGGGAAGAAGAGGAAGGAAATCAGGCTCACCCAGTGCAAAGCCATAGCCATCCACGCTGAAGGGAGCACTCCGGCCTTTTGGGAATCCTTCTTTTCTGCTCCTTGGCTCGGCCACCAGCCTGACAGCTTGGCCCTTCAGCAGCAGCCTTGCTCTCCCCGATGGAAGCAGGGCGCTCCACATCACTCTTAGCTGCACTCCATTTGATGGCCTTCCACTGCCAGGCAGGACCAACGGAGGTTGGCAGGCACTTCTGGGGGCTGCACTTCACTGCCACAGAGAGCAATCCATGCATGTCCCACCTGGCGATCCTTTGAGACAAAAAGCACGGGGGGAGTTGAAAAGAGTTACTCTCAGAGGAATGAAACCAAGGATCCATCCAATCTGCCACCCTCCAACAGACACGCTAGAGCACGTGCTGAAAAAGCAGCCACCTAGAACCAACAAATAGGCAACACCCCCTTCCTGGCCCTGGGCCCTCTCTTCCTGCCCTGCAGTGGAAAAAAGCACATCAGTTATTTCCATTTCTCTCAGCGAGACTGAAAGCTTTTCACTGCACTTTCCACCCAACTCCTTGCCTCGGCATCAACGCGGAAAATCACCTGCACAAATCAAGCGCATCACAGGCAAAGGCTCCAGAGACTGCAGATGCTCTAAAGACTTCTCTAGGAAACGCTTCAATGGATCACGCTTAGAGAAAACCTTGACCACGGCGGCTCTCAAATACGTTTGCAACGCTTCCCTGACAACCTCCAAAGGTTTGCACAGACGTTCAGCTACCAACTGCCTTTCAAGACAAGAAAGCCCACTCAAGGCAGCAGGCTTTCAGACATCCATTCCACACATCTCCTAGAGCTCAGGGGCCACCACTGCTCTGGCAACCACCTGCTGGGCAAGCACACCTAAACATGGGCCTCTGCACACACCCACCTGCCCACCTCTCCTCCTGCCTTTCACAGACAGCTCTGCAGCACCACAGAAGAAGGAAGCAAGTACATTCAAGAGCTCCTTACACTCAAGGTGTGCTTTGAAAACATTGGCCAGACATTTTGCACAAGGCCACCGACCACAATCAAGGGAGCTCCTGCTTTTTTCAGAGAAAGAGAGAGGGCGCGGGGCTGGGGGTGGGCGGGGGTGAAGAGATCAAGAAATGAGCAGCCACAGAAATGAAACTATTTTCTCCTTTCGACACAATTGGTCCAGGCCAGGGACGGAGAGCACTGCTGGGGGAGAAATCTGGGATGTGTCTCTTTCCAGGCGGCACTTGTGAAGAAGGATCGCTTTACAGCTGGTGAAGAACATGACTACAAGTTTCAAGCAACAACTTCTGGCAAGTGCAACAGGGGAAAAGAGGAACTGGGCTTTCCAGGCTACCTCTGGCCTGCAATTCCGCCGCCATGCTCTGCCCTTTTGCAAAAGGACACAGTGCAAACGGCAGAAAATGGCCCTCCTGTGGCCACCGTGGCCTTGAGGGGACCCCAGGCCTGGCAGGAGGAGGGGGCTGGAGCCCAGGGCACACGAGGGCAGCTGCAGGGCAGTCCCGCTGCCCCAGGAAAAGCCTTGCTCTCTGGCAAGCAAAAGGCCCTTCAGGGCAATGGGGCCTTCAGGGCCTCCTGGGCCGCCCTCCCAGCCACACCGGCGGCCGTTGGTGACGTCACCGGCCTGCCGTTAGGCAAGCAGGCACCTCTGCGGCTGGGCCCACAGCTCGCTCAGCACCTACAGATTCTCGCAGCAAGCCTGCTTGGGAGAGGAGGAGGCGGCAAAGAGTGACGAGTGCCCACATTGGGTGGGACGAGTGCCCACATTGGGTGGGCCCAGCCACAAGAGGCTCCTTGGAAGCCCCGAGGATGCCCAAACACACCCAAAAGCGCAAGTGGCTGGACACCAGCAGCAGCAGCCATGGCGGGCGAGTGGAGCCCATGGAGGTCGACCCGCCGCACAAGAGGGACAACGTAGAGCCCATGGAGGTCGACCTGCCGCAGACCAGGGACGAGGGAGAGCCCATGGAGGTCGATGCCCCCACGGACGACCAAGAGCCCATGGAGGTCGATCCATCTCCCGCAGCCATGACGGGGCACACCTCCCCCATGGCCAGGCTGCCTCCAGCAGCACTGTGCCCAAAGCGCCGCAGGACCCCCGCCGCCTCTCAGGGACCCTCCGCAAAGCCAGGGCCCAGCAAGCGGCGCCAGTCCCGCAGACGACGCTAACCGTAAGTGGGCCATCCACACCGCCACGCGGCAGGCTCCGCAGCAAGATCAGACGGCTCTCAAGCCGCTGAGGAGCCCTGCTTTCCCCTTCCCCTAGACCCTGACCCTCACCAAGGGGGGACATCTCCTCTGCCCTCACGCCTGGGCAAGAGGAAAGGAGAGGGAGAGGGAGAGCGAGACGGAGAGGGAGAGGAAAGGGGCTGCCACCTTCTGCCCGACAGCCCCACAGCACCAGCAGGAGACCTTGCCGCTCCCTACAACTCCCCGAGAGGAGCTTGGAGCCAGGTGGCCCTTGCTCTCTTCTCCCAAGTCACCAGGGATAGGACAACAGAGAAAACGGCCTCCAGTTGTGCCAGGCGACCTTTAGATGGGCTGGTAGCAAAGATTTCCTCACCAAAAGGGTTTAGCTGGGGACTTGGCAGCACCACCTTGAGCTTCCACTTCTTTTCCAACCTCAACCATTCGATGCTTTCTATTTCAGAGCTGTGGGGAAGAGGCGAGGAGAGGGGCTGCCATCTTCAGGCCGGCAGCCCCATAGTACCAGCAGGAGTCCCTCCCAGATGGCTGGAGACGGACGGAGAGCGACGGAGACCACCAGAGACCGCCGCAGGACACCATCGGAGACCGCCGGAGACGACCAGACACTGGTGGTGTCCGGCGGTCTCCGGTGGTCTCGCACCGGAGACCATCGCAGTCCGCTGGAAACCGCCGGAGTCCATCGGAGACCATCGGAGACCACCAGGCACCGCTGGAGATCGCCAGAGACCACAGGAGACCACCGGAGACCATCAGAGACCGCCAGACACCGCTGGAGACCGCTGCACAACGCCGCAGCCTCTTGGACTCCCCTGCAGCACCACCCAGGTTATTGGGGCCTGGACTTGGCAGCGTTTCACTCTGAGGATGAGAAAGCCAGTGCGGGGTGGCTGTCCTCAGCTAGCCCTCCCCTCAGCTAACCAAGGGGTGGCTGAAGAAGAAGCCAGACCCACCCTGGCCGTGCCCACACAATAGCAACAGGGCACCAAAGACGGCAGACGCCCCATCCACAGAAACATTCGAGATGCACACACAGCTCTTCCTTTGCACAAGCACAAGAGTTCCACTCTGACACAAAGAAGTTTGGGCAAGACTGGCCAAGAAACAACTCGAAAAAATACAAAAAACAATCAAAAACAATCAAAGCCAGTTAAAAAGACAAGAACAAACCCAAGAAAAAGCAGGAGCCCTTGCCATCGCACAACTTCCTCCAAAGCATCCCCACCAAGCTCCTCGTCAGCCACCTCTACCAGCACGGGATGCCAGCCCTGCAGAGGACGAGCAAGCAGGCAAAAGTGGAAGAGCTGAAAGCGTAAGTGTGGCCAGCAGCCTGCCTCTCGAGCAGCAGCCCTGACCGCTGCCTCAGAGCGCCGCCAAAGCTGTGCAACACAGCCGCTGCCTCCCACCTGCCTTAGCCGAGCTTCGGCCATGCCTCTGGGCAACACCTGCTTTCTTAACGTTGTCTTCTGTTCCCTCAGGGTGGACGACAAGTTGCCTGCGGCCAAAGGCCTCCTCCTGAAACGCCTCCTCTCCATCCTGCGCCACATCCGCCGCAACGCGTCCACCAGCAGGAGGAGCTGCACCAACCTGGCCATCTGCGCTGGGACAAACCTGATGAGCCCACCTCAGGAGGACCTGCTGCTGCTGCTGCTGCTGGAGGCCATGCTGGAGGGGATGGAGAAGGTACGCTGTCTCGAGCAGCCGCCTGCAGCTTTCCAGGCCCATCACAGCTTGGAGCCTCAGACGTCCCTGCCTGCCTCCTCTCTTCAGCAAAAGCTGCTGGGCTGCCTGCCTGCAAGAGCAGCCCCACAGCCACAGCCTGCCTTCTGCAGGGAGCCAAGGGGGAGCAGTGGCAAAGGCTGCTCCACACCTTTTCAGCCACCTGCCCTGAAAGCAAGGCTCTCACGTGTGCAGGTCAAGGGGCTGCTGGACTTCCTGGTGGAGAGAGAAACACTGGGCAATCTCTGGGGCCAAGACGTCTGGCCTTTCCACTCCCTCAGATGAGGAGTCGCCAGCAGCCATGGACACAGCCACAGGTAGCAGGAGGGACTGAGCGTTCTCCCAGCCTGAGCGCAAAGCTGCTGCAGGGCTTTGGGTGGCATTTGCTTTAGCTCTTGTCCACTTCCCACAAGTCACTTTGCTGCACGGGTTTTTGCTTTCCAGAGTTGCCTTTGCAAGAGCAGGAGTAGATCCGGTGGGAAGATGGGAAACGGCAGAGGTAGGGCAGGTCCACAAACCCTGGCACAAGGCGTCTCGTCTAGGAGGAGTTCCTGAGGAGTCCAAGCAGCTGCTCTGCCTCTTCCTGGTATTTTTTCTCTGTTGCCTTTGGGTAGGGCAAGGGACACCACTGCTAACGCCAACATTTCTGCTTTAGGCACCCGCTGCTTTGCCTCCCACCGCCCCAGAGACCACGGGAGACTCCCCGGCATGCGCACAACAACTAAAGAGCCTTTCCCACGAAAGAAGGTAAAAGGAGCCAGCTTTCCTTCCGTCAAGACCTCAGGAATCCAGCTGATGCCGCCTTGACCTATCTAACCCCACTGCGCCATGGAAAGCTTTGCAGGCTCCCTCCAGGAAACCGAAACCCCAAGAAAAAGGAAGAGAGAAGAGGCCTGGCACGAGGAGAGGCAACGCCAAAAAGAAGAGAACAGAAGGAAGAGCGCAAAAGACGGGGACGGAAAAAGAGGAGGGAGAAGCCCAGGTGAGTCCCAGGCTCTGCTGCCCATCTTGCCCAGCTGGGCAAACTGCTCTGCTCAGCCTTTGCAAAGAACTCCACGGCAGCTCCCCAGGGGCTCCCCACGGAGCTCTGCTGCGTGCCACAGGGGCGCTGCGCATCTCGGCACACGCACAGTCTCCAAGGGCATTTCCCAGGGGGATACGGCGCCAGAGCCATCCCCTTGACAATGCCCGCAAGAGCTCTCTCTTCTGGCCTACAAACAACTCCTTGTCGACTCTGTTTCCCAAAGAAAGGGCAACCAAGTCCTGCCTTCCTGGCTTCATCACTGCTTTCTGACTCTGTCGTTGCAGGTGCCGCTTTCCTGGCAGGAGCCGAAGCCCTGCCATTCCTGGGCTCCCCCACCTCATCTCTGTCCACAATAAAAGGCTGTTTTCTCCCATCTGACTGTGTCTGTCGTCGGCTGTTCTGGAGTGAGAGCTCTTGTTTTGTGAGGGTGCTCGTGAGCATCTGCTCTGCCACAGATATGAGCTAAAGACAATAAAACCTTGTTCCCACTTGTAACCCTTCTGGTGCGTGTCCTTGCAAGTGCTTTTGGAGATGAAAAATCTCTGGCATTTCAGGCTCATCATGATTTGACTCATTGGGAAGCAAGGAGAAGGGGAGGAAGGGAAGGGGAGGAAGGGAAGGGGAGGAAGGGAAGGGGAGGAAGGGAAGGGGAGGAAGGGAAGGGGAGGAAGGGAAGGGGAGGAAGGGAAGGGGAGGAAGGGAAGGGGAGGAAGGGAAGGGGAGGAAGGGAAGGGGAAGGGAGGGCAAGGGAAAATCTGTTGTAGTTGTTTTGTGAGCACGAGTAGCAAGAAAGACATGCAGAGCAACAAACACAGCAAGCCTCTCGCTTTCTTCATCAACAAACTCAATCCTTAGGCACACTCAGAAAGGTTCAGCATCTACAGATCATGGGCCTAGGCTCAAAAAGGAATGTTTCTTCTCCACATGGACACAAACTCAGGAAATAACACTAGCGGCAATGGTGCTGACAGGGAGAGAGATGACGAGAGGCACTTCCAAAGGGAGCATGTTGCAGCTTGACCTGCCCAGGGACCACCGCCTCCCATTACAGAAAGACATTTCAAAAGGAGCATTTGCCTGGCACTTTCACCATTCAAATGCTACATGCACATTAACAAAGGACTACATACTATTCCACCTCCCAGGTTTTCCCAGCAAGTTTAATGTTTCCACCATGTGAAGGATTGCAAAACAAGTTTTCCATAGAGCAGAGCAATCAAGAAACAAGAACTTCCTCCCACACCAATCACAAGCTTGTCGCCATCCTTAGTTGGTGAAACTGTGACCCAAGCACACTCGGACAAAGCAGAAAAAAAACTTTCCTCATTTCACAAGGGCAAGGAAGTAGAATCGCTCTCACCTCAAAGGTACTCAAGGGCAATTTGCATCCATGCATGGTTACACATACATATCTGTAACATATGGTTACACATACATTACCCACCTTTTTTCTCTTGGATTTCAACGAAAAAGTAAAATGGGATGGAAGCTGGCTTGCTTTCTAACATCTAGAGGGATGGACGGAATGGAGCCCAGGGAGACAGGCAGTCGGGGCAGAGCAGCCTGCGCAGGGAATCCTCCCAGTTTCACTTGGGCACAGCAAGGCTCTTGGAAAAACACACAGACACCTGCCCCTTTGACAAGCCTCACTTTGCCCTAAGACACTGCCCACAAACAACAGACTGCACTCTTCAAACTGCTCCAACAACCAGTCCCAAAACTCCTCGTCCCTCCTCACATAGAATCACAGAATCATTTAGCTTGGAAAAGACCCTTGGGATCATTGAACAAAAAGCTGACAGAAAAGTGCAAAATACGTGCTAAGGCAACCAAGAAAGCTTGGAAACAAAGCCAAGGCTCCCCAAGGGTTATGTTCGGGGCTCATCCCAAGCAAGCGCAGCTGGCAACTTGGAAACCTGCCATCCTCATGCCCACGATTGCCTGACGGAAGGCTCCAAAACCAAAGTGCGCAGGCAACTCGTACCGAAACCCAGCAAAAGGATCGAGAGCGGCTGCCTAGCAAAGGCAAGTTTCTGGGGCCGAAGAAAATACAGGAGGCAGAATGCAACACAAACCCCAACAAGAGCTGCAGGGCATCTCCACAGTTGAAAGGCATCTCTTGACAGAAGGCAGCTGTCAACAGCTGTCTCTTCCCTCTCCTTCCTGCCAAGAGGAGGAAAGGAAAGAGAGGAAGGAAGGAAGGAGGAGGGAGACAAGGAAGGGAAGAAGAGGAAGGAAATCAGGCTCACCCAGTGCAAAGCCATAGCCATCCACGCTGAAGGGAGCACTCCGGCCTTTTGGGAATCCTTCTTTTCTGCTCCTTGGCTCGGCCACCAGCCTGACAGCTTGGCCCTTCAGCAGCAGCCTTGCTCTCCCCGATGGAAGCAGGGCGCTCCACATCACTCTTAGCTGCACTCCATTTGATGGCCTTCCACTGCCAGGCAGGACCAACGGAGGTTGGCAGGCACTTCTGGGGGCTGCACTTCACTGCCACAGAGAGCAATCCATGCATGTCCCACCTGGCGATCCTTTGAGACAAAAAGCACGGGGGGAGTTGAAAAGAGTTACTCTCAGAGGAATGAAACCAAGGATCCATCCAATCTGCCACCCTCCAACAGACACGCTAGAGCACGTGCTGAAAAAGCAGCCACCTAGAACCAACAAATAGGCAACACCCCCTTCCTGGCCCTGGGCCCTCTCTTCCTGCCCTGCAGTGGAAAAAAGCACATCAGTTATTTCCATTTCTCTCAGCAAGACTGAAAGCTTTTCACTGCACTTTCCACCCAACTCCTTGCCTCGGCATCAACGCGGAAAATCACCTGCACAAATCAAGCGCATCACAGGCAAAGGCTCCAGAGACTGCAGATGCTCTAAAGACTTCTCTAGGAAACGCTTCAATGGATCACGCTTAGAGAAAACCTTGACCACGGCGGCTCTCAAATACGTTTGCAACGCTTCCCTGACAACCTCCAAAGGTTTGCACAGACGTTCAGCTACCAACTGCCTTTCAAGACAAGAAAGCCCACTCAAGGCAGCAGGCTTTCAGACATCCATTCCACACATCTCCTAGAGCTCAGGGGCCACCACTGCTCTGGCAACCACCTGCTGGGCAAGCACACCTAAACATGGGCCTCTGCACACACCCACCTGCCCACCTCTCCTCCTGCCTTTCACAGACAGCTCTGCAGCACCACAGAAGAAGGAAGCAAGTACATTCAAGAGCTCCTTACACTCAAGGTGTGCTTTGAAAACATTGGCCAGACATTTTGCACAAGGCCACCGACCACAATCAAGGGAGCTCCTGCTTTTTTCAGAGAAAGAGAGAGGGCGCGGGGCTGGGGGTGGGCGGGGGTGAAGAGATCAAGAAATGAGCAGCCACAGAAATGAAACTATTTTCTCCTTTCGACACAATTGGTCCAGGCCAGGGACGGAGAGCACTGCTGGGGGAGAAATCTGGGATGTGTCTCTTTCCAGGCGGCACTTGTGAAGAAGGATCGCTTTACAGCTGGTGAAGAACATGACTACAAGTTTCAAGCAACAACTTCTGGCAAGTGCAACAGGGGAAAAGAGGAACTGGGCTTTCCAGGCTACCTCTGGCCTGCAATTCCGCCGCCATGCTCTGCCCTTTTGCAAAAGGACACAGTGCAAACGGCAGAAAATGGCCCTCCTGTGGCCACCGTGGCCTTGAGGGGACCCCAGGCCTGGCAGGAGGAGGGGGCTGGAGCCCAGGGCACACGAGGGCAGCTGCAGGGCAGTCCCGCTGCCCCAGGAAAAGCCTTGCTCTCTGGCAAGCAAAAGGCCCTTCAGGGCAATGGGGCCTTCAGGGCCTCCTGGGCCGCCCTCCCAGCCACACCGGCGGCCGTTGGTGACGTCACCGGCCTGCCGTTAGGCAAGCAGGCACCTCTGCGGCTGGCCCACAGCTCGCTCAGCACCTACAGATTCTCGCAGCAAGCCTGCTTGGGAGAGGAGGAGGCGGCAAAGAGTGACGAGTGCCCACATTGGGTGGGACGAGTGCCCACATTGGGTGGGCCCAGCCACAAGAGGCTCCTTGGAAGCCCCGAGGATGCCCAAACACACCCAAAAGCGCAAGTGGCTGGACACCAGCAGCAGCAGCCATGGCGGGCGAGTGGAGCCCATGGAGGTCGACCCGCCGCACAAGAGGGACAACGTAGAGCCCATGGAGGTCGACCTGCCGCAGACCAGGGACGAGGGAGAGCCCATGGAGGTCGATGCCCCCACGGACGACCAAGAGCCCATGGAGGTCGATCCATCTCCCGCAGCCATGACGGGGCACACCTCCCCCATGGCCAGGCTGCCTCCAGCAGCACTGTGCCCAAAGCGCCGCAGGACCCCCGCCGCCTCTCAGGGACCCTCCGCAAAGCCAGGGCCCAGCAAGCGGCGCCAGTCCCGCAGACGACGCTAACCGTAAGTGGGCCATCCACACCGCCACGCGGCAGGCTCCGCAGCAAGATCAGACGGCTCTCAAGCCGCTGAGGAGCCCTGCTTTCCCCTTCCCCTAGACCCTGACCCTCACCAAGGGGGGACATCTCCTCTGCCCTCACGCCTGGGCAAGAGGAAAGGAGAGGGAGAGGGAGAGCGAGACGGAGAGGGAGAGGAAAGGGGCTGCCACCTTCTGCCCGACAGCCCCACAGCACCAGCAGGAGACCTTGCCGCTCCCTACAACTCCCCGAGAGGAGCTTGGAGCCAGGTGGCCCTTGCTCTCTTCTCCCAAGTCACCAGGGATAGGACAACAGAGAAAACGGCCTCCAGTTGTGCCAGGCGACCTTTAGATGGGCTGGTAGCAAAGATTTCCTCACCAAAAGGGTTTAGCTGGGGACTTGGCAGCACCACCTTGAGCTTCCACTTCTTTTCCAACCTCAACCATTCGATGCTTTCTATTTCAGAGCTGTGGGGAAGAGGCGAGGACAGGGGCTGCCATCTTCAGGCCGGCAGCCCCATAGTACCAGCAGGAGTCCCTCCCAGATGGCTGGAGACGGACGGAGAGCGACGGAGACCACCAGAGACCGCCGCAGGACACCATCGGAGACCGCCGGAGACGACCAGACACTGGTGGTGTCCGGCGGTCTCCGGTGGTCTCGCACCGGAGACCATCGCAGTCCGCTGGAAACCGCCGGAGTCCATCGGAGACCATCGGAGACCACCAGGCACCGCTGGAGATCGCCAGAGACCACAGGAGACCACCGGAGACCGTCAGAGACCGCCAGACACCGCTGGAGACCGCTGCACAACGCCGCAGCCTCTTGGACTCCCCTGCAGCGCCACCCAGGTTATTGGGGCCTGGATTTGGCAGCGTTTCACTCTGAGGATGAGAAAGCCAGTGCGGGGTGGCTGTCCTCAGCTAGCCCTCCCCTCAGCTAACCAAGGGGTGGCTGAAGAAGAAGCCAGACCCACCCTGGCCGTGCCCACACAATAGCAACAGGGCACCAAAGACGGCAGACGCCCCATCCACAGAAACATTCGAGATGCACACACAGCTCTTCCTTTGCACAAGCACAAGAGTTCCACTCTGACACAAAGAAGTTTGGGCAAGACTGGCCAAGAAACAACTCGAAAAAATACAAAAAACAATCAAAAACAATCAAAGCCAGTTAAAAAGACAAGAACAAACCCAAGAAAAAGCAGGAGCCCTTGCCATCGCACAACTTCCTCCAAAGCATCCCCACCAAGCTCCTCGTCAGCCACCTCTACCAGCACGGGATGCCAGCCCTGCAGAGGACGAGCAAGCAGGCAAAAGTGGAAGAGCTGAAAGCGTAAGTGTGGCCAGCAGCCTGCCTCTCGAGCAGCAGCCCTGACCGCTGCCTCAGAGCGCCGCCAAAGCTGTGCAACACAGCCGCTGCCTCCCACCTGCCTTAGCCGAGCTTCGGCCATGCCTCTGGGCAACACCTGCTTTCTTAACGTTGTCTTCTGTTCCCTCAGGGTGGACGACAAGTTGCCTGCGGCCAAAGGCCTCCTCCTGAAACGCCTCCTCTCCATCCTGCGCCACATCCGCCGCAACGCGTCCACCAGCAGGAGGAGCTGCACCAACCTGGCCATCTGCGCTGGGACAAACCTGATGAGCCCACCTCAGGAGGACCTGCTGCTGCTGCTGGAGGCCATGCTGGAGGGGATGGAGAAGGTACGCTGTCTCGAGCAGCCGCCTGCAGCTTTCCAGGCCCATCACAGCTTGGAGCCTCAGACGTCCCTGCCTGCCTCCTCTCTTCAGCAAAAGCTGCTGGGCTGCCTGCCTGCAAGAGCAGCCCCACAGCCACAGCCTGCCTTCTGCAGGGAGCCAAGGGGGAGCAGTGGCAAAGGCTGCTCCACACCTTTTCAGCCACCTGCCCTGAAAGCAAGGCTCTCACGTGTGCAGGTCAAGGGGCTGCTGGACTTCCTGGTGGAGAGAGAAACACTGGGCAATCTCTGGGGCCAAGACGTCTGGCCTTTCCACTCCCTCAGATGAGGAGTCGCCAGCAGCCATGGACACAGCCACAGGTAGCAGGAGGGACTGAGCGTTCTCCCAGCCTGAGCGCAAAGCTGCTGCAGGGCTTTGGGTGGCATTTGCTTTAGCTCTTGTCCACTTCCCACAAGTCACTTTGCTGCACGGGTTTTTGCTTTCCAGAGTTGCCTTTGCAAGAGCAGGAGTAGATCCGGTGGGAAGATGGGAAACGGCAGAGGTAGGGCAGGTCCACAAACCCTGGCACAAGGCGTCTCGTCTAGGAGGAGTTCCTGAGGAGTCCAAGCAGCTGCTCTGCCTCTTCCTGGTATTTTTTCTCTGTTGCCTTTGGGTAGGGCAAGGGACACCACTGCTAACGCCAACATTTCTGCTTTAGGCACCCGCTGCTTTGCCTCCCACCGCCCCAGAGACCACGGGAGACTCCCCGGCATGCGCACAACAACTAAAGAGCCTTTCCCACGAAAGAAGGTAAAAGGAGCCAGCTTTCCTTCCGTCAAGACCTCAGGAATCCAGCTCATGCCGCCTTGACCTATCTAACCCCACTGCGCCATGGAAAGCTTTGCAGGCTCCCTCCAGGAAACCGAAACCCCAAGAAAAAGGAAGAGAGAAGAGGCCTGGCACGAGGAGAGGCAACGCCAAAAAGAAGAGAACAGAAGGAAGAGCGCAAAAGACGGGGACGGAAAAAGAGGAGGGAGAAGCCCAGGTGAGTCCCAGGCTCTGCTGCCCATCTTGCCCAGCTGGGCAAACTGCTCTGCTCAGCCTTTGCAAAGAACTCCACGGCAGCTCCCCAGGGGCTCCCCACGGAGCTCTGCTGCGTGCCACAGGGGCGCTGCGCATCTCGGCACACGCACAGTCTCCAAGGGCATTTCCCAGGGGGATACGGCGCCAGAGCCATCCCCTTGACAATGCCCGCAAGAGCTCTCTCTTCTGGCCTACAAACAACTCCTTGTCGACTCTGTTTCCCAAAGAAAGGGCAACCAAGTCCTGCCTTCCTGGCTTCATCACTGCTTTCTGACTCTGTCGTTGCAGGTGCCGCTTTCCTGGCAGGAGCCGAAGCCCTGCCATTCCTGGGCTCCCCCACCTCATCTCTGTCCACAATAAAAGGCTGTTTTCTCCCATCTGACTGTGTCTGTCGTCGGCTGTTCTGGAGTGAGAGCTCTTGTTTTGTGAGGGTGCTCGTGAGCATCTGCTCTGCCACAGATATGAGCTAAAGACAATAAAACCTTGTTCCCACTTGTAACCCTTCTGGTGCGTGTCCTTGCAAGTGCTTTTGGAGATGAAAAATCTCTGGCATTTCAGGCTCATCATGATTTGACTCATTGGGAAGCAAGGAGAAGGGGAGGAAGGGAAGGGGAGGAAGGGAAGGGGAGGAAGGGAAGGGGAGGAAGGGAAGGGGAGGAAGGGAAGGGGAGGAAGGGAAGGGGAGGAAGGGAAGGGGAGGAAGGGAAGGGGAGGAAGGGAAGGGGAAGGGAGGGCAAGGGAAAATCTGTTGTAGTTGTTTTGTGAGCACGAGTAGCAAGAAAGACATGCAGAGCAACAAACACAGCAAGCCTCTCGCTTTCTTCATCAACAAACTCAATCCTTAGGCACACTCAGAAAGGTTCAGCATCTACAGATCATGGGCCTAGGCTCAAAAAGGAATGTTTCTTCTCCACATGGACACAAACTCAGGAAATAACACTAGCGGCAATGGTGCTGACAGGGAGAGAGATGACGAGAGGCACTTCCAAAGGGAGCATGTTGCAGCTTGACCTGCCCAGGGACCACCGCCTCCCATTACAGAAAGACATTTCAAAAGGAGCATTTGCCTGGCACTTTCACCATTCAAATGCTACATGCACATTAACAAAGGACTACATACTATTCCACCTCCCAGGTTTTCCCAGCAAGTTTAATGTTTCCACCATGTGAAGGATTGCAAAACAAGTTTTCCATAGAGCAGAGCAATCAAGAAACAAGAACTTCCTCCCACACCAATCACAAGCTTGTCGCCATCCTTAGTTGGTGAAACTGTGACCCAAGCACACTCGGACAAAGCAGAAAAAAAACTTTCCTCATTTCACAAGGGCAAGGAAGTAGAATCGCTCTCACCTCAAAGGTACTCAAGGGCAATTTGCATCCATGCATGGTTACACATACATATCTGTAACATATGGTTACACATACATTACCCACCTTTTTTCTCTTGGATTTCAACGAAAAAGTAAAATGGGATGGAAGCTGGCTTGCTTTCTAACATCTAGAGGGATGGACAGAATGGAGCCCAGGGAGACAGGCAGTCGGGGCAGAGCAGCCTGCGCAGGGAATCCTCCCAGTTTCACTTGGGCACAGCAAGGCTCTTGGAAAAACACACAGACACCTGCCCCTTTGACAAGCCTCACTTTGCCCTAAGACACTGCCCACAAACAACAGACTGCACTCTTCAAACTGCTCCAACAACCAGTCCCAAAACTCCTCGTCCCTCCTCACATAGAATCACAGAATCATTTAGCTTGGAAAAGACCCTTGGGATCATTGAACAAAAAGCTGACAGAAAAGTGCAAAATACGTGCTAAGGCAACCAAGAAAGCTTGGAAACAAAGCCAAGGCTCCCCAAGGGTTATGTTCGGGGCTCATCCCAAGCAAGCGCAGCTGGCAACTTGGAAACCTGCCATCCTCATGCCCACGATTGCCTGACGGAAGGCTCCAAAACCAAAGTGCGCAGGCAACTCGTACCGAAACCCAGCAAAAGGATCGAGAGCGGCTGCCTAGCAAAGGCAAGTTTCTGGGGCAGAAGAAAATACAGGAGGCAGAATGCAACACAAACCCCAACAAGAGCTGCAGGGCATCTCCACAGTTGAAAGGCATCTCTTGACAGAAGGCAGCTGTCAACAGCTGTCTCTTCCCTCTCCTTCCTGCCAAGAGGAGGAAAGGAAAGAGAGGAAGGAAGGAAGGAGGAGGGAGACAAGGAAGGGAAGAAGAGGAAGGAAATCAGGCTCACCCAGTGCAAAGCCATAGCCATCCACGCTGAAGGGAGCACTCCGGCCTTTTGGGAATCCTTCTTTTCTGCTCCTTGGCTCGGCCACCAGCCTGACAGCTTGGCCCTTCAGCAGCAGCCTTGCTCTCCCCGATGGAAGCAGGGCGCTCCACATCACTCTTAGCTGCACTCCATTTGATGGCCTTCCACTGCCAGGCAGGACCAACGGAGGTTGGCAGGCACTTCTGGGGGCTGCACTTCACTGCCACAGAGAGCAATCCATGCATGTCCCACCTGGCGATCCTTTGAGACAAAAAGCACGGGGGGAGTTGAAAAGAGTTACTCTCAGAGGAATGAAACCAAGGATCCATCCAATCTGCCACCCTCCAACAGACACGCTAGAGCACGTGCTGAAAAAGCAGCCACCTAGAACCAACAAATAGGCAACACCCCCTTCCTGGCCCTGGGCCCTCTCTTCCTGCCCTGCAGTGGAAAAAAGCACATCAGTTATTTCCATTTCTCTCAGCGAGACTGAAAGCTTTTCACTGCACTTTCCACCCAACTCCTTGCCTCGGCATCAACGCGGAAAATCACCTGCACAAATCAAGCGCATCACAGGCAAAGGCTCCAGAGACTGCAGATGCTCTAAAGACTTCTCTAGGAAACGCTTCAATGGATCACGCTTAGAGAAAACCTTGACCACGGCGGCTCTCAAATACGTTTGCAACGCTTCCCTGACAACCTCCAAAGGTTTGCACAGACGTTCAGCTACCAACTGCCTTTCAAGACAAGAAAGCCCACTCAAGGCAGCAGGCTTTCAGACATCCATTCCACACATCTCCTAGAGCTCAGGGGCCACCACTGCTCTGGCAACCACCTGCTGGGCAAGCACACCTAAACATGGGCCTCTGCACACACCCACCTGCCCACCTCTCCTCCTGCCTTTCACAGACAGCTCTGCAGCACCACAGAAGAAGGAAGCAAGTACATTCAAGAGCTCCTTACACTCAAGGTGTGCTTTGAAAACATTGGCCAGACATTTTGCACAAGGCCACCGACCACAATCAAGGGAGCTCCTGCTTTTTTCAGAGAAAGAGAGAGGGCGCGGGGCTGGGGGTGGGCGGGGGTGAAGAGATCAAGAAATGAGCAGCCACAGAAATGAAACTATTTTCTCCTTTCGACACAGTTGGTCCAGGCCAGGGACGGAGAGCACTGCTGGGGGAGAAATCTGGGATGTGTCTCTTTCCAGGCGGCACTTGTGAAGAAGGATCGCTTTACAGCTGGTGAAGAACATGACTACAAGTTTCAAGCAACAACTTCTGGCAAGTGCAACAGGGGAAAAGAGGAACTGGGCTTTCCAGGCTACCTCTGGCCTGCAATTCCGCCGCCATGCTCTGCCCTTTTGCAAAAGGACACAGTGCAAACGGCAGAAAATGGCCCTCCTGTGGCCACCGTGGCCTTGAGGGGACCCCAGGCCTGGCAGGAGGAGGGGGCTGGAGCCCAGGGCACACGAGGGCAGCTGCAGGGCAGTCCCGCTGCCCCAGGAAAAGCCTTGCTCTCTGGCAAGCAAAAGGCCCTTCAGGGCAATGGGGCCTTCAGGGCCTCCTGGGCCGCCCTCCCAGCCACACCGGCGGCCGTTGGTGACGTCACCGGCCTGCCGTTAGGCAAGCAGGCACCTCTGCGGCTGGCCCACAGCTCGCTCAGCACCTACAGATTCTCGCAGCAAGCCTGCTTGGGAGAGGAGGAGGCGGCAAAGAGTGACGAGTGCCCACATTGGGTGGGACGAGTGCCCACATTGGGTGGGCCCAGCCACAAGAGGCTCCTTGGAAGCCCCGAGGATGCCCAAACACACCCAAAAGCGCAAGTGGCTGGACACCAGCAGCAGCAGCCATGGCGGGCGAGTGGAGCCCATGGAGGTCGACCCGCCGCACAAGAGGGACAACGTAGAGCCCATGGAGGTCGACCTGCCGCAGACCAGGGACGAGGGAGAGCCCATGGAGGTCGATGCCCCCACGGACGACCAAGAGCCCATGGAGGTCGATCCATCTCCCGCAGCCATGACGGGGCACACCTCCCCCATGGCCAGGCTGCCTCCAGCAGCACTGTGCCCAAAGCGCCGCAGGACCCCCGCCGCCTCTCAGGGACCCTCCGCAAAGCCAGGGCCCAGCAAGCGGCGCCAGTCCCGCAGACGACGCTAACCGTAAGTGGGCCATCCACACCGCCACGCGGCAGGCTCCGCAGCAAGATCAGACGGCTCTCAAGCCGCTGAGGAGCCCTGCTTTCCCCTTCCCCTAGACCCTGACCCTCACCAAGGGGGGACATCTCCTCTGCCCTCACGCCTGGGCAAGAGGAAAGGAGAGGGAGAGGGAGAGCGAGACGGAGAGGGAGAGGAAAGGGGCTGCCACCTTCTGCCCGACAGCCCCACAGCACCAGCAGGAGACCTTGCCGCTCCCTACAACTCCCCGAGAGGAGCTTGGAGCCAGGTGGCCCTTGCTCTCTTCTCCCAAGTCACCAGGGATAGGACAACAGAGAAAACGGCCTCCAGTTGTGCCAGGCGACCTTTAGATGGGCTGGTAGCAAAGATTTCCTCACCAAAAGGGTTTAGCTGGGGACTTGGCAGCACCACCTTGAGCTTCCACTTCTTTTCCAACCTCAACCATTCGATGCTTTCTATTTCAGAGCTGTGGGGAAGAGGCGAGGACAGGGGCTGCCATCTTCAGGCCGGCAGCCCCATAGTACCAGCAGGAGTCCCTCCCAGATGGCTGGAGACGGACGGAGAGCGACGGAGACCACCAGAGACCGCCGCAGGACACCATCGGAGACCGCCGGAGACGACCAGACACTGGTGGTGTCCGGCGGTCTCCGGTGGTCTCGCACCGGAGACCATCGCAGTCCGCTGGAAACCGCCGGAGTCCATCGGAGACCATCGGAGACCACCAGGCACCGCTGGAGATCGCCAGAGACCACAGGAGACCACCGGAGACCGTCAGAGACCGCCAGACACCGCTGGAGACCGCTGCACAACGCCGCAGCCTCTTGGACTCCCCTGCAGCGCCACCCAGGTTATTGGGGCCTGGACTTGGCAGCGTTTCACTCTGAGGATGAGAAAGCCAGTGCGGGGTGGCTGTCCTCAGCTAGCCCTCCCCTCAGCTAACCAAGGGGTGGCTGAAGAAGAAGCCAGACCCACCCTGGCCGTGCCCACACAATAGCAACAGGGCACCAAAGACGGCAGACGCCCCATCCACAGAAACATTCGAGATGCACACACAGCTCTTCCTTTGCACAAGCACAAGAGTTCCACTCTGACACAAAGAAGTTTGGGCAAGACTGGCCAAGAAACAACTCGAAAAAATACAAAAAACAATCAAAAACAATCAAAGCCAGTTAAAAAGACAAGAACAAACCCAAGAAAAAGCAGGAGCCCTTGCCATCGCACAACTTCCTCCGAAGCATCCCCACCAAGCTCCTCGTCAGCCACCTCTACCAGCACGGGATGCCAGCCCTGCAGAGGACGAGCAAGCAGGCAAAAGTGGAAGAGCTGAAAGCGTAAGTGTGGCCAGCAGCCTGCCTCTCGAGCAGCAGCCCTGACCGCTGCCTCAGAGCGCCGCCAAAGCTGTGCAACACAGCCGCTGCCTCCCACCTGCCTTAGCCGAGCTTCGGCCATGCCTCTGGGCAACACCTGCTTTCTTAACGTTGTCTTCTGTTCCCTCAGGGTGGACGACAAGTTGCCTGCGGCCAAAGGCCTCCTCCTGAAACGCCTCCTCTCCATCCTGCGCCACATCCGCCGCAACGCGTCCACCAGCAGGAGGAGCTGCACCAACCTGGCCATCTGCGCTGGGACAAACCTGATGAGCCCACCTCAGGAGGACCTGCTGCTGCTGCTGCTGCTGGAGGCCATGCTGGAGGGGATGGAGAAGGTACGCTGTCTCGAGCAGCCGCCTGCAGCTTTCCAGGCCCATCACAGCTTGGAGCCTCAGACGTCCCTGCCTGCCTCCTCTCTTCAGCAAAAGCTGCTGGGCTGCCTGCCTGCAAGAGCAGCCCCACAGCCACAGCCTGCCTTCTGCAGGGAGCCAAGGGGGAGCAGTGGCAAAGGCTGCTCCACACCTTTTCAGCCACCTGCCCTGAAAGCAAGGCTCTCACGTGTGCAGGTCAAGGGGCTGCTGGACTTCCTGGTGGAGAGAGAAACACTGGGCAATCTCTGGGGCCAAGACGTCTGGCCTTTCCACTCCCTCAGATGAGGAGTCGCCAGCAGCCATGGACACAGCCACAGGTAGCAGGAGGGACTGAGCGTTCTCCCAGCCTGAGCGCAAAGCTGCTGCAGGGCTTTGGGTGGCTTTTGCTTTAGCTCTTGTCCACTTCCCACAAGTCACTTTGCTGCACGGGTTTTTGCTTTCCAGAGTTGCCTTTGCAAGAGCAGGAGTAGATCCGGTGGGAAGATGGGAAACGGCAGAGGTAGGGCAGGTCCACAAACCCTGGCACAAGGCGTCTCGTCTAGGAGGAGTTCCTGAGGAGTCCAAGCAGCTGCTCTGCCTCTTCCTGGTATTTTTTCTCTGTTGCCTTTGGGTAGGGCAAGGGACACCACTGCTAACGCCAACATTTCTGCTTTAGGCACCCGCTGCTTTGCCTCCCACCGCCCCAGAGACCACAGGAGACTCCCCGGCATGCGCACAACAACTAAAGAGCCTTTCCCACGAAAGAAGGTAAAAGGAGCCAGCTTTCCTTCCGTCAAGACCTCAGGAATCCAGCTCATGCCGCCTTGACCTATCTAACCCCACTGCGCCATGGAAAGCTTTGCAGGCTCCCTCCAGGAAACCGAAACCCCAAGAAAAAGGAAGAGAGAAGAGGCCTGGCACGAGGAGAGGCAACGCCAAAAAGAAGAGAACAGAAGGAAGAGCGCAAAAGACGGGGACGGAAAAAGAGGAGGGAGAAGCCCAGGTGAGTCCCAGGCTCTGCTGCCCATCTTGCCCAGCTGGGCAAACTGCTCTGCTCAGCCTTTGCAAAGAACTCCACGGCAGCTCCCCAGGGGCTCCCCACGGAGCTCTGCTGCGTGCCACAGGGGCGCTGCGCATCTCGGCACACGCACAGTCTCCAAGGGCATTTCCCAGGGGGATACGGCGCCAGAGCCATCCCCTTGACAATGCCCGCAAGAGCTCTCTCTTCTGGCCTACAAACAACTCCTTGTCGACTCTGTTTCCCAAAGAAAGGGCAACCAAGTCCTGCCTTCCTGGCTTCATCACTGCTTTCTGACTCTGTCGTTGCAGGTGCCGCTTTCCTGGCAGGAGCCGAAGCCCTGCCATTCCTGGGCTCCCCCACCTCATCTCTGTCCACAATAAAAGGCTGTTTTCTCCCATCTGACTGTGTCTGTCGTCGGCTGTTCTGGAGTGAGAGCTCTTGTTTTGTGAGGGTGCTCGTGAGCATCTGCTCTGCCACAGATATGAGCTAAAGACAATAAAACCTTGTTCCCACTTGTAACCCTTCTGGTGCGTGTCCTTGCAAGTGCTTTTGGAGATGAAAAATCTCTGGCATTTCAGGCTCATCATGATTTGACTCATTGGGAAGCAAGGAGAAGGGGAGGAAGGGAAGGGGAGGAAGGGAAGGGGAGGAAGGGAAGGGGAGGAAGGGAAGGGGAGGAAGGGAAGGGGAGGAAGGGAAGGGGAGGAAGGGAAGGGGAGGAAGGGAAGGGGAAGGGAGGGCAAGGGAAAATCTGTTGTAGTTGTTTTGTGAGCACGAGTAGCAAGAAAGACATGCAGAGCAACAAACACAGCAAGCCTCTCGCTTTCTTCATCAACAAACTCAATCCTTAGGCACACTCAGAAAGGTTCAGCATCTACAGATCATGGGCCTAGGCTCAAAAAGGAATGTTTCTTCTCCACATGGACACAAACTCAGGAAATAACACTAGCGGCAATGGTGCTGACAGGGAGAGAGATGACGAGAGGCACTTCCAAAGGGAGCATGTTGCAGCTTGACCTGCCCAGGGACCACCGCCTCCCATTACAGAAAGACATTTCAAAAGGAGCATTTGCCTGGCACTTTCACCATTCAAATGCTACATGCACATTAACAAAGGACTACATACTATTCCACCTCCCAGGTTTTCCCAGCAAGTTTAATGTTTCCACCATGTGAAGGATTGCAAAACAAGTTTTCCATAGAGCAGAGCAATCAAGAAACAAGAACTTCCTCCCACACCAATCACAAGCTTGTCGCCATCCTTAGTTGGTGAAACTGTGACCCAAGCACACTCGGACAAAGCAGAAAAAAAACTTTCCTCATTTCACAAGGGCAAGGAAGTAGAATCGCTCTCACCTCAAAGGTACTCAAGGGCAATTTGCATCCATGCATGGTTACACATACATATCTGTAACATATGGTTACACATACATTACCCACCTTTTTTCTCTTGGATTTCAACGAAAAAGTAAAATGGGATGGAAGCTGGCTTGCTTTCTAACATCTAGAGGGATGGACGGAATGGAGCCCAGGGAGACAGGCAGTCGGGGCAGAGCAGCCTGCGCAGGGAATCCTCCCAGTTTCACTTGGGCACAGCAAGGCTCTTGGAAAAACACACAGACACCTGCCCCTTTGACAAGCCTCACTTTGCCCTAAGACACTGCCCACAAACAACAGACTGCACTCTTCAAACTGCTCCAACAACCAGTCCCAAAACTCCTCGTCCCTCCTCACATAGAATCACAGAATCATTTAGCTTGGAAAAGACCCTTGGGATCATTGAACAAAAAGCTGACAGAAAAGTGCAAAATACGTGCTAAGGCAACCAAGAAAGCTTGGAAACAAAGCCAAGGCTCCCCAAGGGTTATGTTCGGGGCTCATCCCAAGCAAGCGCAGCTGGCAACTTGGAAACCTGCCATCCTCATGCCCACGATTGCCTGACGGAAGGCTCCAAAACCAAAGTGCGCAGGCAACTCGTACCGAAACCCAGCAAAAGGATCGAGAGCGGCTGCCTAGCAAAGGCAAGTTTCTGGGGCAGAAGAAAATACAGGAGGCAGAATGCAACACAAACCCCAACAAGAGCTGCAGGGCATCTCCACAGTTGAAAGGCATCTCTTGACAGAAGGCAGCTGTCAACAGCTGTCTCTTCCCTCTCCTTCCTGCCAAGAGGAGGAAAGGAAAGAGAGGAAGGAAGGAAGGAGGAGGGAGACAAGGAAGGGAAGAAGAGGAAGGAAATCAGGCTCACCCAGTGCAAAGCCATAGCCATCCACGCTGAAGGGAGCACTCCGGCCTTTTGGGAATCCTTCTTTTCTGCTCCTTGGCTCGGCCACCAGCCTGACAGCTTGGCCCTTCAGCAGCAGCCTTGCTCTCCCCGATGGAAGCAGGGCGCTCCACATCACTCTTAGCTGCACTCCATTTGATGGCCTTCCACTGCCAGGCAGGACCAACGGAGGTTGGCAGGCACTTCTGGGGGCTGCACTTCACTGCCACAGAGAGCAATCCATGCATGTCCCACCTGGCGATCCTTTGAGACAAAAAGCACGGGGGGAGTTGAAAAGAGTTACTCTCAGAGGAATGAAACCAAGGATCCATCCAATCTGCCACCCTCCAACAGACACGCTAGAGCACGTGCTGAAAAAGCAGCCACCTAGAACCAACAAATAGGCAACACCCCCTTCCTGGCCCTGGGCCCTCTCTTCCTGCCCTGCAGTGGAAAAAAGCACATCAGTTATTTCCATTTCTCTCAGCGAGACTGAAAGCTTTTCACTGCACTTTCCACCCAACTCCTTGCCTCGGCATCAACGCGGAAAATCACCTGCACAAATCAAGCGCATCACAGGCAAAGGCTCCAGAGACTGCAGATGCTCTAAAGACTTCTCTAGGAAACGCTTCAATGGATCACGCTTAGAGAAAACCTTGACCACGGCGGCTCTCAAATACGTTTGCAACGCTTCCCTGACAACCTCCAAAGGTTTGCACAGACGTTCAGCTACCAACTGCCTTTCAAGACAAGAAAGCCCACTCAAGGCAGCAGGCTTTCAGACATCCATTCCACACATCTCCTAGAGCTCAGGGGCCACCACTGCTCTGGCAACCACCTGCTGGGCAAGCACACCTAAACATGGGCCTCTGCACACACCCACCTGCCCACCTCTCCTCCTGCCTTTCACAGACAGCTCTGCAGCACCACAGAAGAAGGAAGCAAGTACATTCAAGAGCTCCTTACACTCAAGGTGTGCTTTGAAAACATTGGCCAGACATTTTGCACAAGGCCACCGACCACAATCAAGGGAGCTCCTGCTTTTTTCAGAGAAAGAGAGAGGGCGCGGGGCTGGGGGTGGGCGGGGGTGAAGAGATCAAGAAATGAGCAGCCACAGAAATGAAACTATTTTCTCCTTTCGACACAATTGGTCCAGGCCAGGGACGGAGAGCACTGCTGGGGGAGAAATCTGGGATGTGTCTCTTTCCAGGCGGCACTTGTGAAGAAGGATCGCTTTACAGCTGGTGAAGAACATGACTACAAGTTTCAAGCAACAACTTCTGGCAAGTGCAACAGGGGAAAAGAGGAACTGGGCTTTCCAGGCTACCTCTGGCCTGCAATTCCGCCGCCATGCTCTGCCCTTTTGCAAAAGGACACAGTGCAAACGGCAGAAAATGGCCCTCCTGTGGCCACCGTGGCCTTGAGGGGACCCCAGGCCTGGCAGGAGGAGGGGGCTGGAGCCCAGGGCACACGAGGGCAGCTGCAGGGCAGTCCCGCTGCCCCAGGAAAAGCCTTGCTCTCTGGCAAGCAAAAGGCCCTTCAGGGCAATGGGGCCTTCAGGGCCTCCTGGGCCGCCCTCCCAGCCACACCGGCGGCCGTTGGTGACGTCACCGGCCTGCCGTTAGGCAAGCAGGCACCTCTGCGGCTGGGCCCACAGCTCGCTCAGCACCTACAGATTCTCGCAGCAAGCCTGCTTGGGAGAGGAGGAGGCGGCAAAGAGTGACGAGTGCCCACATTGGGTGGGACGAGTGCCCACATTGGGTGGGCCCAGCCACAAGAGGCTCCTTGGAAGCCCCGAGGATGCCCAAACACACCCAAAAGCGCAAGTGGCTGGACACCAGCAGCAGCAGCCATGGCGGGCGAGTGGAGCCCATGGAGGTCGACCCGCCGCACAAGAGGGACAACGTAGAGCCCATGGAGGTCGACCTGCCGCAGACCAGGGACGAGGGAGAGCCCATGGAGGTCGATGCCCCCACGGACGACCAAGAGCCCATGGAGGTCGATCCATCTCCCGCAGCCATGACGGGGCACACCTCCCCCATGGCCAGGCTGCCTCCAGCAGCACTGTGCCCAAAGCGCCGCAGGACCCCCGCCGCCTCTCAGGGACCCTCCGCAAAGCCAGGGCCCAGCAAGCGGCGCCAGTCCCGCAGACGACGCTAACCGTAAGTGGGCCATCCACACCGCCACGCGGCAGGCTCCGCAGCAAGATCAGACGGCTCTCAAGCCGCTGAGGAGCCCTGCTTTCCCCTTCCCCTAGACCCTGACCCTCACCAAGGGGGGACATCTCCTCTGCCCTCACGCCTGGGCAAGAGGAAAGGAGAGGGAGAGGGAGAGCGAGACGGAGAGGGAGAGGAAAGGGGCTGCCACCTTCTGCCCGACAGCCCCACAGCACCAGCAGGAGACCTTGCCGCTCCCTACAACTCCCCGAGAGGAGCTTGGAGCCAGGTGGCCCTTGCTCTCTTCTCCCAAGTCACCAGGGATAGGACAACAGAGAAAACGGCCTCCAGTTGTGCCAGGCGACCTTTAGATGGGCTGGTAGCAAAGATTTCCTCACCAAAAGGGTTTAGCTGGGGACTTGGCAGCACCACCTTGAGCTTCCACTTCTTTTCCAACCTCAACCATTCGATGCTTTCTATTTCAGAGCTGTGGGGAAGAGGCGAGGAGAGGGGCTGCCATCTTCAGGCCGGCAGCCCCATAGTACCAGCAGGAGTCCCTCCCAGATGGCTGGAGACGGACGGAGAGCGACGGAGACCACCAGAGACCGCCGCAGGACACCATCGGAGACCGCCGGAGACGACCAGACACTGGTGGTGTCCGGCGGTCTCCGGTGGTCTCGCACCGGAGACCATCGCAGTCCGCTGGAAACCGCCGGAGTCCATCGGAGACCATCGGAGACCACCAGGCACCGCTGGAGATCGCCAGAGACCACAGGAGACCACCGGAGACCGTCAGAGACCGCCAGACACCGCTGGAGACCGCTGCACAACGCCGCAGCCTCTTGGACTCCCCTGCAGCGCCACCCAGGTTATTGGGGCCTGGACTTGGCAGCGTTTCACTCTGAGGATGAGAAAGCCAGTGCGGGGTGGCTGTCCTCAGCTAGCCCTCCCCTCAGCTAACCAAGGGGTGGCTGAAGAAGAAGCCAGACCCACCCTGGCCGTGCCCACACAATAGCAACAGGGCACCAAAGACGGCAGACGCCCCATCCACAGAAACATTCGAGATGCACACACAGCTCTTCCTTTGCACAAGCACAAGAGTTCCACTCTGACACAAAGAAGTTTGGGCAAGACTGGCCAAGAAACAACTCGAAAAAATACAAAAAACAATCAAAAACAATCAAAGCCAGTTAAAAAGACAAGAACAAACCCAAGAAAAAGCAGGAGCCCTTGCCATCGCACAACTTCCTCCGAAGCATCCCCACCAAGCTCCTCGTCAGCCACCTCTACCAGCACGGGATGCCAGCCCTGCAGAGGACGAGCAAGCAGGCAAAAGTGGAAGAGCTGAAAGCGTAAGTGTGGCCAGCAGCCTGCCTCTCGAGCAGCAGCCCTGACCGCTGCCTCAGAGCGCCGCCAAAGCTGTGCAACACAGCCGCTGCCTCCCACCTGCCTTAGCCGAGCTTCGGCCATGCCTCTGGGCAACACCTGCTTTCTTAACGTTGTCTTCTGTTCCCTCAGGGTGGACGACAAGTTGCCTGCGGCCAAAGGCCTCCTCCTGAAACGCCTCCTCTCCATCCTGCGCCACATCCGCCGCAACGCGTCCACCAGCAGGAGGAGCTGCACCAACCTGGCCATCTGCGCTGGGACAAACCTGATGAGCCCACCTCAGGAGGACCTGCTGCTGCTGCTGCTGCTGGAGGCCATGCTGGAGGGGATGGAGAAGGTACGCTGTCTCGAGCAGCCGCCTGCAGCTTTCCAGGCCCATCACAGCTTGGAGCCTCAGACGTCCCTGCCTGCCTCCTCTCTTCAGCAAAAGCTGCTGGGCTGCCTGCCTGCAAGAGCAGCCCCACAGCCACAGCCTGCCTTCTGCAGGGAGCCAAGGGGGAGCAGTGGCAAAGGCTGCTCCACACCTTTTCAGCCACCTGCCCTGAAAGCAAGGCTCTCACGTGTGCAGGTCAAGGGGCTGCTGGACTTCCTGGTGGAGAGAGAAACACTGGGCAATCTCTGGGGCCAAGACGTCTGGCCTTTCCACTCCCTCAGATGAGGAGTCGCCAGCAGCCATGGACACAGCCACAGGTAGCAGGAGGGACTGAGCGTTCTCCCAGCCTGAGCGCAAAGCTGCTGCAGGGCTTTGGGTGGCATTTGCTTTAGCTCTTGTCCACTTCCCACAAGTCACTTTGCTGCACGGGTTTTTGCTTTCCAGAGTTGCCTTTGCAAGAGCAGGAGTAGATCCGGTGGGAAGATGGGAAACGGCAGAGGTAGGGCAGGTCCACAAACCCTGGCACAAGGCGTCTCGTCTAGGAGGAGTTCCTGAGGAGTCCAAGCAGCTGCTCTGCCTCTTCCTGGTATTTTTTCTCTGTTGCCTTTGGGTAGGGCAAGGGACACCACTGCTAACGCCAACATTTCTGCTTTAGGCACCCGCTGCTTTGCCTCCCACCGCCCCAGAGACCACGGGAGACTCCCCGGCATGCGCACAACAACTAAAGAGCCTTTCCCACGAAAGAAGGTAAAAGGAGCCAGCTTTCCTTCCGTCAAGACCTCAGGAATCCAGCTCATGCCGCCTTGACCTATCTAACCCCACTGCGCCATGGAAAGCTTTGCAGGCTCCCTCCAGGAAACCGAAACCCCAAGAAAAAGGAAGAGAGAAGAGGCCTGGCACGAGGAGAGGCAACGCCAAAAAGAAGAGAACAGAAGGAAGAGCGCAAAAGACGGGGACGGAAAAAGAGGAGGGAGAAGCCCAGGTGAGTCCCAGGCTCTGCTGCCCATCTTGCCCAGCTGGGCAAACTGCTCTGCTCAGCCTTTGCAAAGAACTCCACGGCAGCTCCCCAGGGGCTCCCCACGGAGCTCTGCTGCGTGCCACAGGGGCGCTGCGCATCTCGGCACACGCACAGTCTCCAAGGGCATTTCCCAGGGGGATACGGCGCCAGAGCCATCCCCTTGACAATGCCCGCAAGAGCTCTCTCTTCTGGCCTACAAACAACTCCTTGTCGACTCTGTTTCCCAAAGAAAGGGCAACCAAGTCCTGCCTTCCTGGCTTCATCACTGCTTTCTGACTCTGTCGTTGCAGGTGCCGCTTTCCTGGCAGGAGCCGAAGCCCTGCCATTCCTGGGCTCCCCCACCTCATCTCTGTCCACAATAAAAGGCTGTTTTCTCCCATCTGACTGTGTCTGTCGTCGGCTGTTCTGGAGTGAGAGCTCTTGTTTTGTGAGGGTGCTCGTGAGCATCTGCTCTGCCACAGATATGAGCTAAAGACAATAAAACCTTGTTCCCACTTGTAACCCTTCTGGTGCGTGTCCTTGCAAGTGCCTTTGGAGATGAAAAATCTCTGGCATTTCAGGCTCATCATGATTTGACTCATTGGGAAGCAAGGAGAAGGGGAGGAAGGGAAGGGGAGGAAGGGAAGGGGAGGAAGGGAAGGGGAGGAAGGGAAGGGGAGGAAGGGAAGGGGAGGAAGGGAAGGGGAGGAAGGGAAGGGGAGGAAGGGAAGGGGAAGGGAGGGCAAGGGAAAATCTGTTGTAGTTGTTTTGTGAGCACGAGTAGCAAGAAAGACATGCAGAGCAACAAACACAGCAAGCCTCTCGCTTTCTTCATCAACAAACTCAATCCTTAGGCACACTCAGAAAGGTTCAGCATCTACAGATCATGGGCCTAGGCTCAAAAAGGAATGTTTCTTCTCCACATGGACACAAACTCAGGAAATAACACTAGCGGCAATGGTGCTGACAGGGAGAGAGATGACGAGAGGCACTTCCAAAGGGAGCATGTTGCAGCTTGACCTGCCCAGGGACCACCGCCTCCCATTACAGAAAGACATTTCAAAAGGAGCATTTGCCTGGCACTTTCACCATTCAAATGCTACATGCACATTAACAAAGGACTACATACTATTCCACCTCCCAGGTTTTCCCAGCAAGTTTAATGTTTCCACCATGTGAAGGATTGCAAAACAAGTTTTCCATAGAGCAGAGCAATCAAGAAACAAGAACTTCCTCCCACACCAATCACAAGCTTGTCGCCATCCTTAGTTGGTGAAACTGTGACCCAAGCACACTCGGACAAAGCAGAAAAAAAACTTTCCTCATTTCACAAGGGCAAGGAAGTAGAATCGCTCTCACCTCAAAGGTACTCAAGGGCAATTTGCATCCATGCATGGTTACACATACATATCTGTAACATATGGTTACACATACATTACCCACCTTTTTTCTCTTGGATTTCAACGAAAAAGTAAAATGGGATGGAAGCTGGCTTGCTTTCTAACATCTAGAGGGATGGACGGAATGGAGCCCAGGGAGACAGGCAGTCGGGGCAGAGCAGCCTGCGCAGGGAATCCTCCCAGTTTCACTTGGGCACAGCAAGGCTCTTGGAAAAACACACAGACACCTGCCCCTTTGACAAGCCTCACTTTGCCCTAAGACACTGCCCACAAACAACAGACTGCACTCTTCAAACTGCTCCAACAACCAGTCCCAAAACTCCTCGTCCCTCCTCACATAGAATCACAGAATCATTTAGCTTGGAAAAGACCCTTGGGATCATTGAACAAAAAGCTGACAGAAAAGTGCAAAATACGTGCTAAGGCAACCAAGAAAGCTTGGAAACAAAGCCAAGGCTCCCCAAGGGTTATGTTCGGGGCTCATCCCAAGCAAGCGCAGCTGGCAACTTGGAAACCTGCCATCCTCATGCCCACGATTGCCTGACGGAAGGCTCCAAAACCAAAGTGCGCAGGCAACTCGTACCGAAACCCAGCAAAAGGATCGAGAGCGGCTGCCTAGCAAAGGCAAGTTTCTGGGGCCGAAGAAAATACAGGAGGCAGAATGCAACACAAACCCCAACAAGAGCTGCAGGGCATCTCCACAGTTGAAAGGCATCTCTTGACAGAAGGCAGCTGTCAACAGCTGTCTCTTCCCTCTCCTTCCTGCCAAGAGGAGGAAAGGAAAGAGAGGAAGGAAGGAAGGAGGAGGGAGACAAGGAAGGGAAGAAGAGGAAGGAAATCAGGCTCACCCAGTGCAAAGCCATAGCCATCCACGCTGAAGGGAGCACTCCGGCCTTTTGGGAATCCTTCTTTTCTGCTCCTTGGCTCGGCCACCAGCCTGACAGCTTGGCCCTTCAGCAGCAGCCTTGCTCTCCCCGATGGAAGTAGGGCGCTCCACATCACTCTTAGCTGCACTCCATTTGATGGCCTTCCACTGCCAGGCAGGACCAACGGAGGTTGGCAGGCACTTCTGGGGGCTGCACTTCACTGCCACAGAGAGCAATCCATGCATGTCCCACCTGGCGATCCTTTGAGACAAAAAGCACGGGGGGAGTTGAAAAGAGTTACTCTCAGAGGAATGAAACCAAGGATCCATCCAATCTGCCACCCTCCAACAGACACGCTAGAGCACGTGCTGAAAAAGCAGCCACCTAGAACCAACAAATAGGCAACACCCCCTTCCTGGCCCTGGGCCCTCTCTTCCTGCCCTGCAGTGGAAAAAAGCACATCAGTTATTTCCATTTCTCTCAGCGAGACTGAAAGCTTTTCACTGCACTTTCCACCCAACTCCTTGCCTCGGCATCAACGCGGAAAATCACCTGCACAAATCAAGCGCATCACAGGCAAAGGCTCCAGAGACTGCAGATGCTCTAAAGACTTCTCTAGGAAACGCTTCAATGGATCACGCTTAGAGAAAACCTTGACCACGGCGGCTCTCAAATACGTTTGCAACGCTTCCCTGACAACCTCCAAAGGTTTGCACAGACGTTCAGCTACCAACTGCCTTTCAAGACAAGAAAGCCCACTCAAGGCAGCAGGCTTTCAGACATCCATTCCACACATCTCCTAGAGCTCAGGGGCCATCACTGCTCTGGCAACCACCTGCTGGGCAAGCACACCTAAACATGGGCCTCTGCACACACCCACCTGCCCAACTCTCCTCCTGCCTTTCACAGACAGCTCTGCAGCACCACAGAAGAAGGAAGCAAGTACATTCAAGAGCTCCTTACACTCAAGGTGTGCTTTGAAAACATTGGCCAGACATTTTGCACAAGGCCACCGACCACAATCAAGGGAGCTCCTGCTTTTTTCAGAGAAAGAGAGAGGGCGCGGGGCTGGGGGTGGGCGGGGGTGAAGAGATCAAGAAATGAGCAGCCACAGAAATGAAACTATTTTCTCCTTTCGACACAATTGGTCCAGGCCAGGGACGGAGAGCACTGCTGGGGGAGAAATCTGGGATGTGTCTCTTTCCAGGCGGCACTTGTGAAGAAGGATCGCTTTACAGCTGGTGAAGAACATGACTACAAGTTTCAAGCAACAACTTCTGGCAAGTGCAACAGGGGAAAAGAGGAACTGGGCTTTCCAGGCTACCTCTGGCCTGCAATTCCGCCGCCATGCTCTGCCCTTTTGCAAAAGGACACAGTGCAAACGGCAGAAAATGGCCCTCCTGTGGCCACCGTGGCCTTGAGGGGACCCCAGGCCTGGCAGGAGGAGGGGGCTGGAGCCCAGGGCACACGAGGGCAGCTGCAGGGCAGTCCCGCTGCCCCAGGAAAAGCCTTGCTCTCTGGCAAGCAAAAGGCCCTTCAGGGCAATGGGGCCTTCAGGGCCTCCTGGGCCGCCCTCCCAGCCACACCGGCGGCCGTTGGTGACGTCACCGGCCTGCCGTTAGGCAAGCAGGCACCTCTGCGGCTGGCCCACAGCTCGCTCAGCACCTACAGATTCTCGCAGCAAGCCTGCTTGGGAGAGGAGGAGGCGGCAAAGAGTGACGAGTGCCCACATTGGGTGGGACGAGTGCCCACATTGGGTGGGCCCAGCCACAAGAGGCTCCTTGGAAGCCCCGAGGATGCCCAAACACACCCAAAAGCGCAAGTGGCTGGACACCAGCAGCAGCAGCCATGGCGGGCGAGTGGAGCCCATGGAGGTCGACCCGCCGCACAAGAGGGACAACGTAGAGCCCATGGAGGTCGACCTGCCGCAGACCAGGGACGAGGGAGAGCCCATGGAGGTCGATGCCCCCACGGACGACCAAGAGCCCATGGAGGTCGATCCATCTCCCGCAGCCATGACGGGGCACACCTCCCCCATGGCCAGGCTGCCTCCAGCAGCACTGTGCCCAAAGCGCCGCAGGACCCCCGCCGCCTCTCAGGGACCCTCCGCAAAGCCAGGGCCCAGCAAGCGGCGCCAGTCCCGCAGACGACGCTAACCGTAAGTGGGCCATCCACACCGCCACGCGGCAGGCTCCACAGCAAGATCAGACGGCTCTCAAGCCGCTGAGGAGCCCTGCTTTCCCCTTCCCCTAGACCCTGACCCTCACCAAGGGGGGACATCTCCTCTGCCCTCACGCCTGGGCAAGAGGAAAGGAGAGGGAGAGGGAGAGCGAGACGGAGAGGGAGAGGAAAGGGGCTGCCACCTTCTGCCCGACAGCCCCACAGCACCAGCAGGAGACCTTGCCGCTCCCTACAACTCCCCGAGAGGAGCTTGGAGCCAGGTGGCCCTTGCTCTCTTCTCCCAAGTCACCAGGGATAGGACAACAGAGAAAACGGCCTCCAGTTGTGCCAGGCGACCTTTAGATGGGCTGGTAGCAAAGATTTCCTCACCAAAAGGGTTTAGCTGGGGACTTGGCAGCACCACATTGAGCTTCCACTTCTTTTCCAACCTCAACCATTCGATGCTTTCTATTTCAGAGCTGTGGGGAAGAGGCGAGGAGAGGGGCTGCCATCTTCAGGCCGGCAGCCCCATAGTACCAGCAGGAGTCCCTCCCAGATGGCTGGAGACGGACGGAGAGCGACGGAGACCACCAGAGACCGCCGCAGGACACCATCGGAGACCGCCGGAGACGACCAGACACTGGTGGTGTCCGGCGGTCTCCGGTGGTCTCGCACCGGAGACCATCGCAGTCCGCTGGAAACCGCCGGAGTCCATCGGAGACCATCGGAGACCACCAGGCACCGCTGGAGATCGCCAGAGACCACAGGAGACCACCGGAGACCGTCAGAGACCGCCAGACACCGCTGGAGACCGCTGCACAACGCCGCAGCCTCTTGGACTCCCCTGCAGCGCCACCCAGGTTATTGGGGCCTGGACTTGGCAGCGTTTCACTCTGAGGATGAGAAAGCCAGTGCGGGGTGGCTGTCCTCAGCTAGCCCTCCCCTCAGCTAACCAAGGGGTGGCTGAAGAAGAAGCCAGACCCACCCTGGCCGTGCCCACACAATAGCAACAGGGCACCAAAGACGGCAGACGCCCCATCCACAGAAACATTCGAGATGCACACACAGCTCTTCCTTTGCACAAGCACAAGAGTTCCACTCTGACACAAAGAAGTTTGGGCAAGACTGGCCAAGAAACAACTCGAAAAAATACAAAAAACAATCAAAAACAATCAAAGCCAGTTAAAAAGACAAGAACAAACCCAAGAAAAAGCAGGAGCCCTTGCCATCGCACAACTTCCTCCGAAGCATCCCCACCAAGCTCCTCGTCAGCCACCTCTACCAGCACGGGATGCCAGCCCTGCAGAGGACGAGCAAGCAGGCAAAAGTGGAAGAGCTGAAAGCGTAAGTGTGGCCAGCAGCCTGCCTCTCGAGCAGCAGCCCTGACCGCTGCCTCAGAGCGCCGCCAAAGCTGTGCAACACAGCCGCTGCCTCCCACCTGCCTTAGCCGAGCTTCGGCCATGCCTCTGGGCAACACCTGCTTTCTTAACGTTGTCTTCTGTTCCCTCAGGGTGGACGACAAGTTGCCTGCGGCCAAAGGCCTCCTCCTGAAACGCCTCCTCTCCATCCTGCGCCACATCCGCCGCAACGCGTCCACCAGCAGGAGGAGCTGCACCAACCTGGCCATCTGCGCTGGGACAAACCTGATGAGCCCACCTCAGGAGGACCTGCTGCTGCTGCTGGAGGCCATGCTGGAGGGGATGGAGAAGGTACGCTGTCTCGAGCAGCCGCCTGCAGCTTTCCAGGCCCATCACAGCTTGGAGCCTCAGACGTCCCTGCCTGCCTCCTCTCTTCAGCAAAAGCTGCTGGGCTGCCTGCCTGCAAGAGCAGCCCCACAGCCACAGCCTGCCTTCTGCAGGGAGCCAAGGGGGAGCAGTGGCAAAGGCTGCTCCACACCTTTTCAGCCACCTGCCCTGAAAGCAAGGCTCTCACGTGTGCAGGTCAAGGGGCTGCTGGACTTCCTGGTGGAGAGAGAAACACTGGGCAATCTCTGGGGCCAAGACGTCTGGCCTTTCCACTCCCTCAGATGAGGAGTCGCCAGCAGCCATGGACACAGCCACAGGTAGCAGGAGGGACTGAGCGTTCTCCCAGCCTGAGCGCAAAGCTGCTGCAGGGCTTTGGGTGGCATTTGCTTTAGCTCTTGTCCACTTCCCACAAGTCACTTTGCTGCACGGGTTTTTGCTTTCCAGAGTTGCCTTTGCAAGAGCAGGAGTAGATCCGGTGGGAAGATGGGAAACGGCAGAGGTAGGGCAGGTCCACAAACCCTGGCACAAGGCGTCTCGTCTAGGAGGAGTTCCTGAGGAGTCCAAGCAGCTGCTCTGCCTCTTCCTGGTATTTTTTCCTCTGTTGCCTTTGGGTAGGGCAAGGGACACCACTGCTAACGCCAACATTTCTGCTTTAGGCACCCGCTGCTTTGCCTCCCACCGCCCCAGAGACCACGGGAGACTCCCCGGCATGTGCACAACAACTAAAGAGCCTTTCCCACGAAAGAAGGTAAAAGGAGCCAGCTTTCCTTCCGTCAAGACCTCAGGAATCCAGCTGATGCCGCCTTGACCTATCTAACCCCACTGCGCCATGGAAAGCTTTGCAGGCTCCCTCCAGGAAACCGAAACCCCAAGAAAAAGGAAGAGAGAAGAGGCCTGGCACGAGGAGAGGCAACGCCAAAAAGAAGAGAACAGAAGGAAGAGCGCAAAAGACGGGGACGGAAAAAGAGGAGGGAGAAGCCCAGGTGAGTCCCAGGCTCTGCTGCCCATCTTGCCCAGCTGGGCAAACTGCTCTGCTCAGCCTTTGCAAAGAACTCCACGGCAGCTCCCCAGGGGCTCCCCACGGAGCTCTGCTGCGTGCCACAGGGGCGCTGCGCATCTCGGCACACGCACAGTCTCCAAGGGCATTTCCCAGGGGGATACGGCGCCAGAGCCATCCCCTTGACAATGCCCGCAAGAGCTCTCTCTTCTGGCCTACAAACAACTCCTTGTCGACTCTGTTTCCCAAAGAAAGGGCAACCAAGTCCTGCCTTCCTGGCTTCATCACTGCTTTCTGACTCTGTCGTTGCAGGTGCCGCTTTCCTGGCAGGAGCCGAAGCCCTGCCATTCCTGGGCTCCCCCACCTCATCTCTGTCCACAATAAAAGGCTGTTTTCTCCCATCTGACTGTGTCTGTCGTCGGCTGTTCTGGAGTGAGAGCTCTTGTTTTGTGAGGGTGCTCGTGAGCATCTGCTCTGCCACAGATATGAGCTAAAGACAATAAAACCTTGTTCCCACTTGTAACCCTTCTGGTGCGTGTCCTTGCAAGTGCTTTTGGAGATGAAAAATCTCTGGCATTTCAGGCTCATCATGATTTGACTCATTGGGAAGCAAGGAGAAGGGGAGGAAGGGAAGGGGAGGAAGGGAAGGGGAGGAAGGGAAGGGGAGGAAGGGAAGGGGAGGAAGGGAAGGGGAGGAAGGGAAGGGGAGGAAGGGAAGGGGAGGAAGGGAAGGGGAAGGGAGGGCAAGGGAAAATCTGTTGTAGTTGTTTTGTGAGCACGAGTAGCAAGAAAGACATGCAGAGCAACAAACACAGCAAGCCTCTCGCTTTCTTCATCAACAAACTCAATCCTTAGGCACACTCAGAAAGGTTCAGCATCTACAGATCATGGGCCTAGGCTCAAAAAGGAATGTTTCTTCTCCACATGGACACAAACTCAGGAAATAACACTAGCGGCAATGGTGCTGACAGGGAGAGAGATGACGAGAGGCACTTCCAAAGGGAGCATGTTGCAGCTTGACCTGCCCAGGGACCACCGCCTCCCATTACAGAAAGACATTTCAAAAGGAGCATTTGCCTGGCACTTTCACCATTCAAATGCTACATGCACATTAACAAAGGACTACATACTATTCCACCTCCCAGGTTTTCCCAGCAAGTTTAATGTTTCCACCACGTGAAGGATTGCAAAACAAGTTTTCCATAGAGCAGAGCAATCAAGAAACAAGAACTTCCTCCCACACCAATCACAAGCTTGTCGCCATCCTTAGTTGGTGAAACTGTGACCCAAGCACACTCGGACAAAGCAGAAAAAAAACTTTCCTCATTTCACAAGGGCAAGGAAGTAGAATCGCTCTCACCTCAAAGGTACTCAAGGGCAATTTGCATCCATGCATGGTTACACATACATATCTGTAACATATGGTTACACATACATTACCCACCTTTTTTCTCTTGGATTTCAACGAAAAAGTAAAATGGGATGGAAGCTGGCTTGCTTTCTAACATCTAGAGGGATGGACGGAATGGAGCCCAGGGAGACAGGCAGTCGGGGCAGAGCAGCCTGCGCAGGGAATCCTCCCAGTTTCACTTGGGCACAGCAAGGCTCTTGGAAAAACACACAGACACCTGCCCCTTTGACAAGCCTCACTTTGCCCTAAGACACTGCCCACAAACAACAGACTGCACTCTTCAAACTGCTCCAACAACCAGTCCCAAAACTCCTCGTCCCTCCTCACATAGAATCACAGAATCATTTAGCTTGGAAAAGACCCTTGGGATCATTGAACAAAAAGCTGACAGAAAAGTGCAAAATACGTGCTAAGGCAACCAAGAAAGCTTGGAAACAAAGCCAAGGCTCCCCAAGGGTTATGTTCGGGGCTCATCCCAAGCAAGCGCAGCTGGCAACTTGGAAACCTGCCATCCTCATGCCCACGATTGCCTGACGGAAGGCTCCAAAACCAAAGTGCGCAGGCAACTCGTACCGAAACCCAGCAAAAGGATCGAGAGCGGCTGCCTAGCAAAGGCAAGTTTCTGGGGCCGAAGAAAATACAGGAGGCAGAATGCAACACAAACCCCAACAAGAGCTGCAGGGCATCTCCACAGTTGAAAGGCATCTCTTGACAGAAGGCAGCTGTCAACAGCTGTCTCTTCCCTCTCCTTCCTGCCAAGAGGAGGAAAGGAAAGAGAGGAAGGAAGGAAGGAGGAGGGAGACAAGGAAGGGAAGAAGAGGAAGGAAATCAGGCTCACCCAGTGCAAAGCCATAGCCATCCACGCTGAAGGGAGCACTCCGGCCTTTTGGGAATCCTTCTTTTCTGCTCCTTGGCTCAGCCACCAGCCTGACAGCTTGGCCCTTCAGCAGCAGCCTTGCTCTCCCCGATGGAAGCAGGGCGCTCCACATCACTCTTAGCTGCACTCCATTTGATGGCCTTCCACTGCCAGGCAGGACCAACGGAGGTTGGCAGGCACTTCTGGGGGCTGCACTTCACTGCCACAGAGAGCAATCCATGCATGTCCCACCTGGCGATCCTTTGAGACAAAAAGCACGAGGGGAGTTGAAAAGAGTTACTCTCAGAGGAATGAAACCAAGGATCCATCCAATCTGCCACCCTCCAACAGACACGCTAGAGCACGTGCTGAAAAAGCAGCCACCTAGAACCAACAAATAGGCAACACCCCCTTCCTGGCCCTGGGCCCTCTCTTCCTGCCCTGCAGTGGAAAAAAGCACATCAGTTATTTCCATTTCTCTCAGCGAGACTGAAAGCTTTTCACTGCACTTTCCACCCAACTCCTTGCCTCGGCATCAACGCGGAAAATCACCTGCACAAATCAAGCGCATCACAGGCAAAGGCTCCAGAGACTGCAGATGCTCTAAAGACTTCTCTAGGAAACGCTTCAATGGATCACGCTTAGAGAAAACCTTGACCATGGCGGCTCTCAAATACGTTTGCAACGCTTCCCTGACAACCTCCAAAGGTTTGCACAGACGTTCAGCTACCAACTGCCTTTCAAGACAAGAAAGCCCACTCAAGGCAGCAGGCTTTCAGACATCCATTCCACACATCTCCTAGAGCTCAGGGGCCATCACTGCTCTGGCAACCACCTGCTGGGCAAGCACACCTAAACATGGGCCTCTGCACACACCCACCTGCCCAACTCTCCTCCTGCCTTTCACAGACAGCTCTGCAGCACCACAGAAGAAGGAAGCAAGTACATTCAAGAGCTCCTTACACTCAAGGTGTGCTTTGAAAACATTGGCCAGACATTTTGCACAAGGCCACCGACCACAATCAAGGGAGCTCCTGCTTTTTTCAGAGAAAGAGAGAGGGCGCGGGGCTGGGGGTGGGCGGGGGTGAAGAGATCAAGAAATGAGCAGCCACAGAAATGAAACTATTTTCTCCTTTCGACACAGTTGGTCCAGGCCAGGGACGGAGAGCACTGCTGGGGGAGAAATCTGGGATGTGTCTCTTTCCAGGCGGCACTTGTGAAGAAGGATCGCTTTACAGCTGGTGAAGAACATGACTACAAGTTTCAAGCAACAACTTCTGGCAAGTGCAACAGGGGAAAAGAGGAACTGGGCTTTCCAGGCTACCTCTGGCCTGCAATTCCGCCGCCATGCTCTGCCCTTTTGCAAAAGGACACAGTGCAAACGGCAGAAAATGGCCCTCCTGTGGCCACCGTGGCCTTGAGGGGACCCCAGGCCTGGCAGGAGGAGGGGGCTGGAGCCCAGGGCACACGAGGGCAGCTGCAGGGCAGTCCCGCTGCCCCAGGAAAAGCCTTGCTCTCTGGCAAGCAAAAGGCCCTTCAGGGCAATGGGGCCTTCAGGGCCTCCTGGGCCGCCCTCCCAGCCACACCGGCGGCCGTTGGTGACGTCACCGGCCTGCCGTTAGGCAAGCAGGCACCTCTGCGGCTGGCCCACAGCTCGCTCAGCACCTACAGATTCTCGCAGCAAGCCTGCTTGGGAGAGGAGGAGGCGGCAAAGAGTGACGAGTGCCCACATTGGGTGGGACGAGTGCCCACATTGGGTGGGCCCAGCCACAAGAGGCTCCTTGGAAGCCCCGAGGATGCCCAAACACACCCAAAAGCGCAAGTGGCTGGACACCAGCAGCAGCAGCCATGGCGGGCGAGTGGAGCCCATGGAGGTCGACCCGCCGCACAAGAGGGACAACGTAGAGCCCATGGAGGTCGACCTGCCGCAGACCAGGGACGAGGGAGAGCCCATGGAGGTCGATGCCCCCACGGACGACCAAGAGCCCATGGAGGTCGATCCATCTCCCGCAGCCATGACGGGGCACACCTCCCCCATGGCCAGGCTGCCTCCAGCAGCACTGTGCCCAAAGCGCCGCAGGACCCCCGCCGCCTCTCAGGGACCCTCCGCAAAGCCAGGGCCCAGCAAGCGGCGCCAGTCCCGCAGACGACGCTAACCGTAAGTGGGCCATCCACACCGCCACGCGGCAGGCTCCGCAGCAAGATCAGACGGCTCTCAAGCCGCTGAGGAGCCCTGCTTTCCCCTTCCCCTAGACCCTGACCCTCACCAAGGGGGGACATCTCCTCTGCCCTCACGCCTGGGCAAGAGGAAAGGAGAGGGAGAGGGAGAGCGAGACGGAGAGGGAGAGGAAAGGGGCTGCCACCTTCTGCCCGACAGCCCCACAGCACCAGCAGGAGACCTTGCCGCTCCCTACAACTCCCCGAGAGGAGCTTGGAGCCAGGTGGCCCTTGCTCTCTTCTCCCAAGTCACCAGGGATAGGACAACAGAGAAAACGGCCTCCAGTTGTGCCAGGCGACCTTTAGATGGGCTGGTAGCAAAGATTTCCTCACCAAAAGGGTTTAGCTGGGGACTTGGCAGCACCACCTTGAGCTTCCACTTCTTTTCCAACCTCAACCATTCGATGCTTTCTATTTCAGAGCTGTGGGGAAGAGGCGAGGACAGGGGCTGCCATCTTCAGGCCGGCAGCCCCATAGTACCAGCAGGAGTCCCTCCCAGATGGCTGGAGACGGACGGAGAGCGACGGAGACCACCAGAGACCGCCGCAGGACACCATCGGAGACCGCCGGAGACGACCAGACACTGGTGGTGTCCGGCGGTCTCCGGTGGTCTCGCACCGGAGACCATCGCAGTCCACTGGAAACCGCCGGAGTCCATCGGAGACCATCGGAGACCACCAGGCACCGCTGGAGATCGCCAGAGACCACAGGAGACCACCGGAGACCGTCAGAGACCGCCAGACACCGCTGGAGACCGCTGCACAACGCCGCAGCCTCTTGGACTCCCCTGCAGCGCCACCCAGGTTATTGGGGCCTGGACTTGGCAGCGTTTCACTCTGAGGATGAGAAAGCCAGTGCGGGGTGGCTGTCCTCAGCTAGCCCTCCCCTCAGCTAACCAAGGGGTGGCTGAAGAAGAAGCCAGACCCACCCTGGCCGTGCCCACACAATAGCAACAGGGCACCAAAGACGGCAGACGCCCCATCCACAGAAACATTCGAGATGCACACACAGCTCTTCCTTTGCACAAGCACAAGAGTTCCACTCTGACACAAAGAAGTTTGGGCAAGACTGGCCAAGAAACAACTCGAAAAAATACAAAAAACAATCAAAAACAATCAAAGCCAGTTAAAAAGACAAGAACAAACCCAAGAAAAAGCAGGAGCCCTTGCCATCGCACAACTTCCTCCGAAGCATCCCCACCAAGCTCCTCGTCAGCCACCTCTACCAGCACGGGATGCCAGCCCTGCAGAGGACGAGCAAGCAGGCAAAAGTGGAAGAGCTGAAAGCGTAAGTGTGGCCAGCAGCCTGCCTCTCGAGCAGCAGCCCTGACCGCTGCCTCAGAGCGCCGCCAAAGCTGTGCAACACAGCCGCTGCCTCCCACCTGCCTTAGCCGAGCTTCGGCCATGCCTCTGGGCAACACCTGCTTTCTTAACGTTGTCTTCTGTTCCCTCAGGGTGGACGACAAGTTGCCTGCGGCCAAAGGCCTCCTCCTGAAACGCCTCCTCTCCATCCTGCGCCACATCCGCCGCAACGCGTCCACCAGCAGGAGGAGCTGCACCAACCTGGCCATCTGCGCTGGGACAAACCTGATGAGCCCACCTCAGGAGGACCTGCTGCTGCTGCTGCTGCTGGAGGCCATGCTGGAGGGGATGGAGAAGGTACGCTGTCTCGAGCAGCCGCCTGCAGCTTTCCAGGCCCATCACAGCTTGGAGCCTCAGACGTCCCTGCCTGCCTCCTCTCTTCAGCAAAAGCTGCTGGGCTGCCTGCCTGCAAGAGCAGCCCCACAGCCACAGCCTGCCTTCTGCAGGGAGCCAAGGGGGAGCAGTGGCAAAGGCTGCTCCACACCTTTTCAGCCACCTGCCCTGAAAGCAAGGCTCTCACGTGTGCAGGTCAAGGGGCTGCTGGACTTCCTGGTGGAGAGAGAAACACTGGGCAATCTCTGGGGCCAAGACGTCTGGCCTTTCCACTCCCTCAGATGAGGAGTCGCCAGCAGCCATGGACACAGCCACAGGTAGCAGGAGGGACTGAGCGTTCTCCCAGCCTGAGCGCAAAGCTGCTGCAGGGCTTTGGGTGGCTTTTGCTTTAGCTCTTGTCCACTTCCCACAAGTCACTTTGCTGCACGGGTTTTTGCTTTCCAGAGTTGCCTTTGCAAGAGCAGGAGTAGATCCGGTGGGAAGATGGGAAACGGCAGAGGTAGGGCAGGTCCACAAACCCTGGCACAAGGCGTCTCGTCTAGGAGGAGTTCCTGAGGAGTCCAAGCAGCTGCTCTGCCTCTTCCTGGTATTTTTTCTCTGTTGCCTTTGGGTAGGGCAAGGGACACCACTGCTAACGCCAACATTTCTGCTTTAGGCACCCGCTGCTTTGCCTCCCACCGCCCCAGAGACCACGGGAGACTCCCCGGCATGCGCACAACAACTAAAGAGCCTTTCCCACGAAAGAAGGTAAAAGGAGCCAGCTTTCCTTCCGTCAAGACCTCAGGAATCCAGCTCATGCCGCCTTGACCTATCTAACCCCACTGCGCCATGGAAAGCTTTGCAGGCTCCCTCCAGGAAACCGAAACCCCAAGAAAAAGGAAGAGAGAAGAGGCCTGGCACGAGGAGAGGCAACGCCAAAAAGAAGAGAACAGAAGGAAGAGCGCAAAAGACGGGGACGGAAAAAGAGGAGGGAGAAGCCCAGGTGAGTCCCAGGCTCTGCTGCCCATCTTGCCCAGCTGGGCAAACTGCTCTGCTCAGCCTTTGCAAAGAACTCCACGGCAGCTCCCCAGGGGCTCCCCACGGAGCTCTGCTGCGTGCCACAGGGGCGCTGCGCATCTCGGCACACGCACAGTCTCCAAGGGCATTTCCCAGGGGGATACGGCGCCAGAGCCATCCCCTTGACAATGCCCGCAAGAGCTCTCTCTTCTGGCCTACAAACAACTCCTTGTCGACTCTGTTTCCCAAAGAAAGGGCAACCAAGTCCTGCCTTCCTGGCTTCATCACTGCTTTCTGACTCTGTCGTTGCAGGTGCCGCTTTCCTGGCAGGAGCCGAAGCCCTGCCATTCCTGGGCTCCCCCACCTCATCTCTGTCCACAATAAAAGGCTGTTTTCTCCCATCTGACTGTGTCTGTCGTCGGCTGTTCTGGAGTGAGAGCTCTTGTTTTGTGAGGGTGCTCGTGAGCATCTGCTCTGCCACAGATATGAGCTAAAGACAATAAAACCTTGTTCCCACTTGTAACCCTTCTGGTGCGTGTCCTTGCAAGTGCTTTTGGAGATGAAAAATCTCTGGCATTTCAGGCTCATCATGATTTGACTCATTGGGAAGCAAGGAGAAGGGGAGGAAGGGAAGGGGAGGAAGGGAAGGGGAGGAAGGGAAGGGGAGGAAGAGAAGGGGAGGAAGGGAAGGGGAGGAAGGGAAGGGGAGGAAGGGAAGGGGAGGAAGGGAAGGGGAGGAAGGGAAGGGGAAGGGAGGGCAAGGGAAAATCTGTTGTAGTTGTTTTGTGAGCACGAGTAGCAAGAAAGACATGCAGAGCAACAAACACAGCAAGCCTCTCGCTTTCTTCATCAACAAACTCAATCCTTAGGCACACTCAGAAAGGTTCAGCATCTACAGATCATGGGCCTAGGCTCAAAAAGGAATGTTTCTTCTCCACATGGACACAAACTCAGGAAATAACACTAGCGGCAATGGTGCTGACAGGGAGAGAGATGACGAGAGGCACTTCCAAAGGGAGCATGTTGCAGCTTGACCTGCCCAGGGACCACCGCCTCCCATTACAGAAAGACATTTCAAAAGGAGCATTTGCCTGGCACTTTCACCATTCAAATGCTACATGCACATTAACAAAGGACTACATACTATTCCACCTCCCAGGTTTTCCCAGCAAGTTTAATGTTTCCACCATGTGAAGGATTGCAAAACAAGTTTTCCATAGAGCAGAGCAATCAAGAAACAAGAACTTCCTCCCACACCAATCACAAGCTTGTCGCCATCCTTAGTTGGTGAAACTGTGACCCAAGCACACTCGGACAAAGCAGAAAAAAAACTTTCCTCATTTCACAAGGGCAAGGAAGTAGAATCGCTCTCACCTCAAAGGTACTCAAGGGCAATTTGCATCCATGCATGGTTACACATACATATCTGTAACATATGGTTACACATACATTACCCACCTTTTTTCTCTTGGATTTCAACGAAAAAGTAAAATGGGATGGAAGCTGGCTTGCTTTCTAACATCTAGAGGGATGGACGGAATGGAGCCCAGGGAGACAGGCAGTCGGGGCAGAGCAGCCTGCGCAGGGAATCCTCCCAGTTTCACTTGGGCACAGCAAGGCTCTTGGAAAAACACACAGACACCTGCCCCTTTGACAAGCCTCACTTTGCCCTAAGACACTGCCCACAAACAACAGACTGCACTCTTCAAACTGCTCCAACAACCAGTCCCAAAACTCCTCGTCCCTCCTCACATAGAATCACAGAATCATTTAGCTTGGAAAAGACCCTTGGGATCATTGAACAAAAAGCTGACAGAAAAGTGCAAAATACGTGCTAAGGCAACCAAGAAAGCTTGGAAACAAAGCCAAGGCTCCCCAAGGGTTATGTTCGGGGCTCATCCCAAGCAAGCGCAGCTGGCAACTTGGAAACCTGCCATCCTCGTGCCCACGATTGCCTGACGGAAGGCTCCAAAACCAAAGTGCGCAGGCAACTCGTACCGAAACCCAGCAAAAGGATCGAGAGCGGCTGCCTAGCAAAGGCAAGTTTCTGGGGCCGAAGAAAATACGGGAGGCAGAATGCAACACAAACCCCAACAAGAGCTGCAGGGCATCTCCACAGTTGAAAGGCATCTCTTGACAGAAGGCAGCTGTCAACAGCTGTCTCTTCCCTCTCCTTCCTGCCAAGAGGAGGAAAGGAAAGAGAGGAAGGAAGGAAGGAGGAGGGAGACAAGGAAGGGAAGAAGAGGAAGGAAATCAGGCTCACCCAGTGCAAAGCCATAGCCATCCACGCTGAAGGGAGCACTCCGGCCTTTTGGGAATCCTTCTTTTCTGCTCCTTGGCTCGGCCACCAGCCTGACAGCTTGGCCCTTCAGCAGCAGCCTTGCTCTCCCCGATGGAAGCAGGGCGCTCCACATCACTCTTAGCTGCACTCCATTTGACGGCCTTCCACTGCCAGGCAGGACCAACGGAGGTTGGCAGGCACTTCTGGGGGCTGCACTTCACTGCCACAGAGAGCAATCCATGCATGTCCCACCTGGCGATCCTTTGAGACAAAAAGCACGGGGGGAGTTGAAAAGAGTTACTCTCAGAGGAATGAAACCAAGGATCCATCCAATCTGCCACCCTCCAACAGACACGCTAGAGCACGTGCTGAAAAAGCAGCCACCTAGAACCAACAAATAGGCAACACCCCCTTCCTGGCCCTGGGCCCTCTCTTCCTGCCCTGCAGTGGAAAAAAGCACATCAGTTATTTCCATTTCTCTCAGCGAGACTGAAAGCTTTTCACTGCACTTTCCACCCAACTCCTTGCCTCGGCATCAACGCGGAAAATCACCTGCACAAATCAAGCGCATCACAGGCAAAGGCTCCAGAGACTGCAGATGCTCTAAAGACTTCTCTAGGAAACGCTTCAATGGATCACGCTTAGAGAAAACCTTGACCACGGCGGCTCTCAAATACGTTTGCAACGCTTCCCTGACAACCTCCAAAGGTTTGCACAGACGTTCAGCTACCAACTGCCTTTCAAGACAAGAAAGCCCACTCAAGGCAGCAGGCTTTCAGACATCCATTCCACACATCTCCTAGAGCTCAGGGGCCACCACTGCTCTGGCAACCACCTGCTGGGCAAGCACACCTAAACATGGGCCTCTGCACACACCCACCTGCCCACCTCTCCTCCTGCCTTTCACAGACAGCTCTGCAGCACCACAGAAGAAGGAAGCAAGTACATTCAAGAGCTCCTTACACTCAAGGTGTGCTTTGAAAACATTGGCCAGACATTTTGCACAAGGCCACCGACCACAATCAAGGGAGCTCCTGCTTTTTTCAGAGAAAGAGAGAGGGCGCGGGGCTGGGGGTGGGCGGGGGTGAAGAGATCAAGAAATGAGCAGCCACAGAAATGAAACTATTTTCTCCTTTCGACACAGTTGGTCCAGGCCAGGGACGGAGAGCACTGCTGGGGGAGAAATCTGGGATGTGTCTCTTTCCAGGCGGCACTTGTGAAGAAGGATCGCTTTACAGCTGGTGAAGAACATGACTACAAGTTTCAAGCAACAACTTCTGGCAAGTGCAACAGGGGAAAAGAGGAACTGGGCTTTCCAGGCTACCTCTGGCCTGCAATTCCGCCGCCATGCTCTGCCCTTTTGCAAAAGGACACAGTGCAAACGGCAGAAAATGGCCCTCCTGTGGCCACCGTGGCCTTGAGGGGACCCCAGGCCTGGCAGGAGGAGGGGGCTGGAGCCCAGGGCACACGAGGGCAGCTGCAGGGCAGTCCCGCTGCCCCAGGAAAAGCCTTGCTCTCTGGCAAGCAAAAGGCCCTTCAGGGCAATGGGGCCTTCAGGGCCTCCTGGGCCGCCCTCCCAGCCACACCGGCGGCCGTTGGTGACGTCACCGGCCTGCCGTTAGGCAAGCAGGCACCTCTGCGGCTGGCCCACAGCTCGCTCAGCACCTACAGATTCTCGCAGCAAGCCTGCTTGGGAGAGGAGGAGGCGGCAAAGAGCGACGAGTGCCCACATTGGGTGGGACGAGTGCCCACATTGGGTGGGCCCAGCCACAAGAGGCTCCTTGGAAGCCCCGAGGATGCCCAAACACACCCAAAAGCGCAAGTGGCTGGACACCAGCAGCAGCAGCCATGGCGGGCGAGTGGAGCCCATGGAGGTCGACCCGCCGCACAAGAGGGACAACGTAGAGCCCATGGAGGTCGACCTGCCGCAGACCAGGGACGAGGGAGAGCCCATGGAGGTCGATGCCCCCACGGACGACCAAGAGCCCATGGAGGTCGATCCATCTCCCGCAGCCATGACGGGGCACACCTCCCCCATGGCCAGGCTGCCTCCAGCAGCACTGTGCCCAAAGCGCCGCAGGACCCCCGCCGCCTCTCAGGGACCCTCCGCAAAGCCAGGGCCCAGCAAGCGGCGCCAGTCCCGCAGACGACGCTAACCGTAAGTGGGCCATCCACACCGCCACGCGGCAGGCTCCGCAGCAAGATCAGACGGCTCTCAAGCCGCTGAGGAGCCCTGCTTTCCCCTTCCCCTAGACCCTGACCCTCACCAAGGGGGGACATCTCCTCTGCCCTCACGCCTGGGCAAGAGGAAAGGAGAGGGAGAGGGAGAGCGAGACGGAGAGGGAGAGGAAAGGGGCTGCCACCTTCTGCCCGACAGCCCCACAGCACCAGCAGGAGACCTTGCCGCTCCCTACAACTCCCCGAGAGGAGCTTGGAGCCAGGTGGCCCTTGCTCTCTTCTCCCAAGTCACCAGGGATAGGACAACAGAGAAAACGGCCTCCAGTTGTGCCAGGCGACCTTTAGATGGGCTGGTAGCAAAGATTTCCTCACCAAAAGGGTTTAGCTGGGGACTTGGCAGCACCACATTGAGCTTCCACTTCTTTTCCAACCTCAACCATTCGATGCTTTCTATTTCAGAGCTGTGGGGAAGAGGCGAGGAGAGGGGCTGCCATCTTCAGGCCAGCAGCCCCATAGTACCAGCAGGAGTCCCTCCCAGATGGCTGGAGACGGACGGAGAGCGACGGAGACCACCAGAGACCGCCGCAGGACACCATCGGAGACCGCCGGAGACGACCAGACACTGGTGGTGTCCGGCGGTCTCCGGTGGTCTCGCACCGGAGACCATCGCAGTCCGCTGGAAACCGCCGGAGTCCATCGGAGACCATCGGAGACCACCAGGCACCGCTGGAGATCGCCAGAGACCACAGGAGACCACCGGAGACCGTCAGAGACCGCCAGACACCGCTGGAGACCGCTGCACAACGCCGCAGCCTCTTGGACTCCCCTGCAGCGCCACCCAGGTTATTGGGGCCTGGACTTGGCAGCGTTTCACTCTGAGGATGAGAAAGCCAGTGCGGGGTGGCTGTCCTCAGCTAGCCCTCCCCTCAGCTAACCAAGGGGTGGCTGAAGAAGAAGCCAGACCCACCCTGGCCGTGCCCACACAATAGCAACAGGGCACCAAAGACGGCAGACGCCCCATCCACAGAAACATTCGAGATGCACACACAGCTCTTCCTTTGCACAAGCACAAGAGTTCCACTCTGACACAAAGAAGTTTGGGCAAGACTGGCCAAGAAACAACTCGAAAAAATACAAAAAACAATCAAAAACAATCAAAGCCAGTTAAAAAGACAAGAACAAACCCAAGAAAAAGCAGGAGCCCTTGCCATCGCACAACTTCCTCCGAAGCATCCCCACCAAGCTCCTCGTCAGCCACCTCTACCAGCACGGGATGCCAGCCCTGCAGAGGACGAGCAAGCAGGCAAAAGTGGAAGAGCTGAAAGCGTAAGTGTGGCCAGCAGCCTGCCTCTCGAGCAGCAGCCCTGACCGCTGCCTCAGAGCGCCGCCAAAGCTGTGCAACACAGCCGCTGCCTCCCACCTGCCTTAGCCGAGCTTCGGCCATGCCTCTGGGCAACACCTGCTTTCTTAACGTTGTCTTCTGTTCCCTCAGGGTGGACGACAAGTTGCCTGCGGCCAAAGGCCTCCTCCTGAAACGCCTCCTCTCCATCCTGCGCCACATCCGCCGCAACGCGTCCACCAGCAGGAGGAGCTGCACCAACCTGGCCATCTGCGCTGGGACAAACCTGATGAGCCCACCTCAGGAGGACCTGCTGCTGCTGCTGCTGCTGGAGGCCATGCTGGAGGGGATGGAGAAGGTACGCTGTCTCGAGCAGCCGCCTGCAGCTTTCCAGGCCCATCACAGCTTGGAGCCTCAGACGTCCCTGCCTGCCTCCTCTCTTCAGCAAAAGCTGCTGGGCTGCCTGCCTGCAAGAGCAGCCCCACAGCCACAGCCTGCCTTCTGCAGGGAGCCAAGGGGGAGCAGTGGCAAAGGCTGCTCCACACCTTTTCAGCCACCTGCCCTGAAAGCAAGGCTCTCACGTGTGCAGGTCAAGGGGCTGCTGGACTTCCTGGTGGAGAGAGAAACACTGGGCAATCTCTGGGGCCAAGACGTCTGGCCTTTCCACTCCCTCAGATGAGGAGTCGCCAGCAGCCATGGACACAGCCACAGGTAGCAGGAGGGACTGAGCGTTCTCCCAGCCTGAGCGCAAAGCTGCTGCAGGGCTTTGGGTGGCATTTGCTTTAGCTCTTGTCCACTTCCCACAAGTCACTTTGCTGCACGGGTTTTTGCTTTCCAGAGTTGCCTTTGCAAGAGCAGGAGTAGATCCGGTGGGAAGATGGGAAACGGCAGAGGTAGGGCAGGTCCACAAACCCTGGCACAAGGCGTCTCGTCTAGGAGGAGTTCCTGAGGAGTCCAAGCAGCTGCTCTGCCTCTTCCTGGTATTTTTTCTCTGTTGCCTTTGGGTAGGGCAAGGGACACCACTGCTAACGCCAACATTTCTGCTTTAGGCACCCGCTGCTTTGCCTCCCACCGCCCCAGAGACCACGGGAGACTCCCCGGCATGCGCACAACAACTAAAGAGCCTTTCCCACGAAAGAAGGTAAAAGGAGCCAGCTTTCCTTCCGTCAAGACCTCAGGAATCCAGCTCATGCCGCCTTGACCTATCTAACCCCACTGCGCCATGGAAAGCTTTGCAGGCTCCCTCCAGGAAACCGAAACCCCAAGAAAAAGGAAGAGAGAAGAGGCCTGGCACGAGGAGAGGCAACGCCAAAAAGAAGAGAACAGAAGGAAGAGCGCAAAAGACGGGGACGGAAAAAGAGGAGGGAGAAGCCCAGGTGAGTCCCAGGCTCTGCTGCCCATCTTGCCCAGCTGGGCAAACTGCTCTGCTCAGCCTTTGCAAAGAACTCCACGGCAGCTCCCCAGGGGCTCCCCACGGAGCTCTGCTGCGTGCCACAGGGGCGCTGCGCATCTCGGCACACGCACAGTCTCCAAGGGCATTTCCCAGGGGGATACGGCGCCAGAGCCATCCCCTTGACAATGCCCGCAAGAGCTCTCTCTTCTGGCCTACAAACAACTCCTTGTCGACTCTGTTTCCCAAAGAAAGGGCAACCAAGTCCTGCCTTCCTGGCTTCATCACTGCTTTCTGACTCTGTCGTTGCAGGTGCCGCTTTCCTGGCAGGAGCCGAAGCCCTGCCATTCCTGGGCTCCCCCACCTCATCTCTGTCCACAATAAAAGGCTGTTTTCTCCCATCTGACTGTGTCTGTCGTCGGCTGTTCTGGAGTGAGAGCTCTTGTTTTGTGAGGGTGCTCGTGAGCATCTGCTCTGCCACAGATATGAGCTAAAGACAATAAAACCTTGTTCCCACTTGTAACCCTTCTGGTGCGTGTCCTTGCAAGTGCTTTTGGAGATGAAAAATCTCTGGCATTTCAGGCTCATCATGACTTGACTCATTGGGAAGCAAGGAGAAGGGGAGGAAGGGAAGGGGAGGAAGGGAAGGGGAGGAAGGGAAGGGGAGGAAGGGAAGGGGAAGGGAGGGCAAGGGAAAATCTGTTGTAGTTGTTTTGTGAGCACGAGTAGCAAGAAAGACATGCAGAGCAACAAACACAGCAAGCCTCTCCCTTTCTTCATCAACAAACTCAATCCTTAGGCACACTCAGAAAGGTTCAGCGTCTACAGATCATGGGCCTAGGCTCAAAAAGGAATGTTTCTTCTCCACATGGACACAAACTCAGGAAATAACACTAGCGGCAATGGTGCTGACAGGGAGAGAGATGACGAGAGGCACTTCCAAAGGGAGCATGTTGCAGCTTGACCTGCCCAGGGACCACCGCCTCCCATTACAGAAAGACATTTCAAAAGGAGCATTTGCCTGGCACTTTCACCATTCAAATGCTACATGCACATTAACAAAGGACTACATACTATTCCACCTCCCAGGTTTTCCCAGCAAGTTTAATGTTTCCACCATGTGAAGGATTGCAAAACAAGTTTTCCATAGAGCAGAGCAATCAAGAAACAAGAACTTCCTCCCACACCAATCACAAGCTTGTCGCCATCCTTAGTTGGTGAAACTGTGACCCAAGCACACTCGGACAAAGCAGAAAAAAAAACTTTCCTCATTTCACAAGGGCAAGGAAGTAGAATCGCTCTCACCTCAAAGGTACTCAAGGGCAATTTGCATCCATGCATGGTTACACATACATATCTGTAACATATGGTTACACATACATTACCCACCTTTTTTCTCTTGGATTTCAACGAAAAAGTAAAATGGGATGGAAGCTGGCTTGCTTTCTAACATCTAGAGGGATGGACGGAATGGAGCCCAGGGAGACAGGCAGTCGGGGCAGAGCAGCCTGCGCAGGGAATCCTCCCAGTTTCACTTGGGCACAGCAAGGCTCTTGGAAAAACACACAGACACCTGCCCCTTTGACAAGCCTCACTTTGCCCTAAGACACTGCCCACAAACAACAGACTGCACTCTTCAAACTGCTCCAACAACCAGTCCCAAAACTCCTCGTCCCTCCTCACATAGAATCACAGAATCATTTAGCTTGGAAAAGACCCTTGGGATCATTGAACAAAAAGCTGACAGAAAAGTGCAAAATACGTGCTAAGGCAACCAAGAAAGCTTGGAAACAAAGCCAAGGCTCCCCAAGGGTTATGTTCGGGGCTCATCCCAAGCAAGCGCAGCTGGCAACTTGGAAACCTGCCATCCTCGTGCCCACGATTGCCTGACGGAAGGCTCCAAAACCAAAGTGCGCAGGCAACTCGTACCGAAACCCAGCAAAAGGATCGAGAGCGGCTGCCTAGCAAAGGCAAGTTTCTGGGGCCGAAGAAAATACAGGAGGCAGAATGCAACACAAACCCCAACAAGAGCTGCAGGGCATCTCCACAGTTGAAAGGCATCTCTTGACAGAAGGCAGCTGTCAACAGCTGTCTCTTCCCTCTCCTTCCTGCCAAGAGGAGGAAAGGAAAGAGAGGAAGGAAGGAAGGAGGAGGGAGACAAGGAAGGGAAGAAGAGGAAGGAAATCAGGCTCACCCAGTGCAAAGCCATAGCCATCCACGCTGAAGGGAGCACTCCGGCCTTTTGGGAATCCTTCTTTTCTGCTCCTTGGCTCGGCCACCAGCCTGACAGCTTGGCCCTTCAGCAGCAGCCTTGCTCTCCCCGATGGAAGCAGGGCGCTCCACATCACTCTTAGCTGCACTCCATTTGATGGCCTTCCACTGCCAGGCAGGACCAACGGAGGTTGGCAGGCACTTCTGGGGGCTGCACTTCACTGCCACAGAGAGCAATCCATGCATGTCCCACCTGGCGATCCTTTGAGACAAAAAGCACGGGGGGAGTTGAAAAGAGTTACTCTCAGAGGAATGAAACCAAGGATCCATCCAATCTGCCACCCTCCAACAGACACGCTAGAGCACGTGCTGAAAAAGCAGCCACCTAGAACCAACAAATAGGCAACACCCCCTTCCTGGCCCTGGGCCCTCTCTTCCTGCCCTGCAGTGGGAAAAAGCACATCAGTTATTTCCATTTCTCTCAGCGAGACTGAAAGCTTTTCACTGCACTTTCCACCCAACTCCTTGCCTCGGCATCAACGCGGAAAATCACCTGCACAAATCAAGCGCATCACAGGCAAAGGCTCCAGAGACTGCAGATGCTCTAAAGACTTCTCTAGGAAACGCTTCAATGGATCACGCTTAGAGAAAACCTTGACCACGGCGGCTCTCAAATACGTTTGCAACGCTTCCCTGACAACCTCCAAAGGTTTGCACAGACGTTCAGCTACCAACTGCCTTTCAAGACAAGAAAGCCCACTCAAGGCAGCAGGCTTTCAGACATCCATTCCACACATCTCCTAGAGCTCAGGGGCCACCACTGCTCTGGCAACCACCTGCTGGGCAAGCACACCTAAACATGGGCCTCTGCACACACCCACCTGCCCACCTCTCCTCCTGCCTTTCACAGACAGCTCTGCAGCACCACAGAAGAAGGAAGCAAGTACATTCAAGAGCTCCTTACACTCAAGCTGTGCTTTGAAAACATTGGCCAGACATTTTGCACAAGGCCACCGACCACAATCAAGGGAGCTCCTGCTTTTTTCAGAGAAAGAGAGAGGGCGCGGGGCTGGGGGTGGGCGGGGGTGAAGAGATCAAGAAATGAGCAGCCACAGAAATGAAACTATTTTCTCCTTTCGACACAATTGGTCCAGGCCAGGGACGGAGAGCACTGCTGGGGGAGAAATCTGGGATGTGTCTCTTTCCAGGCAGCACTTGTGAAGAAGGATCGCTTTACAGCTGGTGAAGAACATGACTACAAGTTTCAAGCAACAACTTCTGGCAAGTGCAACAGGGGAAAAGAGGAACTGGGCTTTCCAGGCTACCTCTGGCCTGCAATTCCGCCGCCATGCTCTGCCCTTTTGCAAAAGGACACAGTGCAAACGGCAGAAAATGGCCCTCCTGTGGCCACCGTGGCCTTGAGGGGACCCCAGGCCTGGCAGGAGGAGGGGGCTGGAGCCCAGGGCACACGAGGGCAGCTGCAGGGCAGTCCCGCTGCCCCAGGAAAAGCCTTGCTCTCTGGCAAGCAAAAGGCCCTTCAGGGCAATGGGGCCTTCAGGGCCTCCTGGGCCGCCCTCCCAGCCACACCGGCGGCCGTTGGTGACGTCACCGGCCTGCCGTTAGGCAAGCAGGCACCTCTGCGGCTGGCCCACAGCTCGCTCAGCACCTACAGATTCTCGCAGCAAGCCTGCTTGGGAGAGGAGGAGGCGGCAAAGAGCGACGAGTGCCCACATTGGGTGGGACGAGTGCCCACATTGGGTGGGCCCAGCCACAAGAGGCTCCTTGGAAGCCCCGAGGATGCCCAAACACACCCAAAAGCGCAAGTGGCTGGACACCAGCAGCAGCAGCCATGGCGGGCGAGTGGAGCCCATGGAGGTCGACCCGCCGCACAAGAGGGACAACGTAGAGCCCATGGAGGTCGACCTGCCGCAGACCAGGGACGAGGGAGAGCCCATGGAGGTCGATGCCCCCACGGACGACCAAGAGCCCATGGAGGTCGATCCATCTCCCGCAGCCATGACGGGGCACACCTCCCCCATGGCCAGGCTGCCTCCAGCAGCACTGTGCCCAAAGCGCCGCAGGACCCCCGCCGCCTCTCAGGGACCCTCCGCAAAGCCAGGGCCCAGCAAGCGGCGCCAGTCCCGCAGACGACGCTAACCGTAAGTGGGCCATCCACACCGCCACGCGGCAGGCTCCGCAGCAAGATCAGACGGCTCTCAAGCCGCTGAGGAGCCCTGCTTTCCCCTTCCCCTAGACCCTGACCCTCACCAAGGGGGGACATCTCCTCTGCCCTCACGCCTGGGCAAGAGGAAAGGAGAGGGAGAGGGAGAGCGAGACGGAGAGGGAGAGGAAAGGGGCTGCCACCTTCTGCCCGACAGCCCCACAGCACCAGCAGGAGACCTTGCCGCTCCCTACAACTCCCCGAGAGGAGCTTGGAGCCAGGTGGCCCTTGCTCTCTTCTCCCAAGTCACCAGGGATAGGACAACAGAGAAAACGGCCTCCAGTTGTGCCAGGCGACCTTTAGATGGGCTGGTAGCAAAGATTTCCTCACCAAAAGGGTTTAGCTGGGGACTTGGCAGCACCACCTTGAGCTTCCACTTCTTTTCCAACCTCAACCATTCGATGCTTTCTATTTCAGAGCTGTGGGGAAGAGGCGAGGAGAGGGGCTGCCATCTTCAGGCCGGCAGCCCCATAGTACCAGCAGGAGTCCCTCCCAGATGGCTGGAGACGGACGGAGAGCGACGGAGACCACCAGAGACCGCCGCAGGACACCATCGGAGACCGCCGGAGACGACCAGACACTGGTGGTGTCCGGCGGTCTCCGGTGGTCTCGCACCGGAGACCATCGCAGTCCGCTGGAAACCGCCGGAGTCCATCGGAGACCATCGGAGACCACCAGGCACCGCTGGAGATCGCCAGAGACCACAGGAGACCACCGGAGACCGTCGGAGACCGCCAGACACCGCTGGAGACCGCTGCACAACGCCGCAGCCTCTTGGACTCCCCTGCAGCGCCACCCAGGTTATTGGGGCCTGGACTTGGCAGCGTTTCACTCTGAGGATGAGAAAGCCAGTGCGGGGTGGCTGTCCTCAGCTAGCCCTCCCCTCAGCTAACCAAGGGGTGGCTGAAGAAGAAGCCAGACCCACCCTGGCCGTGCCCACACAATAGCAACAGGGCACCAAAGACGGCAGACGCCCCATCCACAGAAACATTCGAGATGCACACACAGCTCTTCCTTTGCACAAGCACAAGAGTTCCACTCTGACACAAAGAAGTTTGGGCAAGACTGGCCAAGAAACAACTCGAAAAAATACAAAAAACAATCAAAAACAATCAAAGCCAGTTAAAAAGACAAGAACAAACCCAAGAAAAAGCAGGAGCCCTTGCCATCGCACAACTTCCTCCAAAGCATCCCCACCAAGCTCCTCGTCAGCCACCTCTACCAGCACGGGATGCCAGCCCTGCAGAGGACGAGCAAGCAGGCAAAAGTGGAAGAGCTGAAAGCGTAAGTGTGGCCAGCAGCCTGCCTCTCGAGCAGCAGCCCTGACCGCTGCCTCAGAGCGCCGCCAAAGCTGTGCAACACAGCCGCTGCCTCCCACCTGCCTTAGCCGAGCTTCGGCCATGCCTCTGGGCAACACCTGCTTTCTTAACGTTGTCTTCTGTTCCCTCAGGGTGGACGACAAGTTGCCTGCGGCCAAAGGCCTCCTCCTGAAACGCCTCCTCTCCATCCTGCGCCACATCCGCCGCAACGCGTCCACCAGCAGGAGGAGCTGCACCAACCTGGCCATCTGCGCTGGGACAAACCTGATGAGCCCACCTCAGGAGGACCTGCTGCTGCTGCTGCTGCTGGAGGCCATGCTGGAGGGGATGGAGAAGGTACGCTGTCTCGAGCAGCCGCCTGCAGCTTTCCAGGCCCATCACAGCTTGGAGCCTCAGACGTCCCTGCCTGCCTCCTCTCTTCAGCAAAAGCTGCTGGGCTGCCTGCCTGCAAGAGCAGCCCCACAGCCACAGCCTGCCTTCTGCAGGGAGCCAAGGGGGAGCAGTGGCAAAGGCTGCTCCACACCTTTTCAGCCACCTGCCCTGAAAGCAAGGCTCTCACGTGTGCAGGTCAAGGGGCTGCTGGACTTCCTGGTGGAGAGAGAAACACTGGGCAATCTCTGGGGCCAAGACGTCTGGCCTTTCCACTCCCTCAGATGAGGAGTCGCCAGCAGCCATGGACACAGCCACAGGTAGCAGGAGGGACTGAGCGTTCTCCCAGCCTGAGCGCAAAGCTGCTGCAGGGCTTTGGGTGGCATTTGCTTTAGCTCTTGTCCACTTCCCACAAGTCACTTTGCTGCACGGGTTTTTGCTTTCCAGAGTTGCCTTTGCAAGAGCAGGAGTAGATCCGGTGGGAAGATGGGAAACGGCAGAGGTAGGGCAGGTCCACAAACCCTGGCACAAGGCGTCTCGTCTAGGAGGAGTTCCTGAGGAGTCCAAGCAGCTGCTCTGCCTCTTCCTGGTATTTTTTCTCTGTTGCCTTTGGGTAGGGCAAGGGACACCACTGCTAACGCCAACATTTCTGCTTTAGGCACCCGCTGCTTTGCCTCCCACCGCCCCAGAGACCACGGGAGACTCCCCGGCATGCGCACAACAACTAAAGAGCCTTTCCCACGAAAGAAGGTAAAAGGAGCCAGCTTTCCTTCCGTCAAGACCTCAGGAATCCAGCTCATGCCGCCTTGACCTATCTAACCCCACTGCGCCATGGAAAGCTTTGCAGGCTCCCTCCAGGAAACCGAAACCCCAAGAAAAAGGAAGAGAGAAGAGGCCTGGCACGAGGAGAGGCAACGCCAAAAAGAAGAGAACAGAAGGAAGAGCGCAAAAGACGGGGACGGAAAAAGAGGAGGGAGAAGCCCAGGTGAGTCCCAGGCTCTGCTGCCCATCTTGCCCAGCTGGGCAAACTGCTCTGCTCAGCCTTTGCAAAGAACTCCACGGCAGCTCCCCAGGGGCTCCCCACGGAGCTCTGCTGCGTGCCACAGGGGCGCTGCGCATCTCGGCACACGCACAGTCTCCAAGGGCATTTCCCAGGGGGATACGGCGCCAGAGCCATCCCCTTGACAATGCCCGCAAGAGCTCTCTCTTCTGGCCTACAAACAACTCCTTGTCGACTCTGTTTCCCAAAGAAAGGGCAACCAAGTCCTGCCTTCCTGGCTTCATCACTGCTTTCTGACTCTGTCGTTGCAGGTGCCGCTTTCCTGGCAGGAGCCGAAGCCCTGCCATTCCTGGGCTCCCCCACCTCATCTCTGTCCACAATAAAAGGCTGTTTTCTCCCATCTGACTGTGTCTGTCGTCGGCTGTTCTGGAGTGAGAGCTCTTGTTTTGTGAGGGTGCTCGTGAGCATCTGCTCTGCCACAGATATGAGCTAAAGACAATAAAACCTTGTTCCCACTTGTAACCCTTCTGGTGCGTGTCCTTGCAAGTGCTTTTGGAGATGAAAAATCTCTGGCATTTCAGGCTCATCATGATTTGACTCATTGGGAAGCAAGGAGAAGGGGAGGAAGGGAAGGGGAGGAAGGGAAGGGGAGGAAGGGAAGGGGAGGAAGGGAAGGGGAGGAAGGGAAGGGGAGGAAGGGAAGGGGAGGAAGGGAAGGGGAGGAAGGGAAGGGGAGGAAGGGAAGGGGAGGAAGGGAAGGGGAAGGGAGGGCAAGGGAAAATCTGTTGTAGTTGTTTTGTGAGCACGAGTAGCAAGAAAGACATGCAGAGCAACAAACACAGCAAGCCTCTCGCTTTCTTCATCAACAAACTCAATCCTTAGGCACACTCAGAAAGGTTCAGCATCTACAGATCATGGGCCTAGGCTCAAAAAGGAATGTTTCTTCTCCACATGGACACAAACTCAGGAAATAACACTAGCGGCAATGGTGCTGACAGGGAGAGAGATGACGAGAGGCACTTCCAAAGGGAGCATGTTGCAGCTTGACCTGCCCAGGGACCACCGCCTCCCATTACAGAAAGACATTTCAAAAGGAGCATTTGCCTGGCACTTTCACCATTCAAATGCTACATGCACATTAACAAAGGACTACATACTATTCCACCTCCCAGGTTTTCCCAGCAAGTTTAATGTTTCCACCATGTGAAGGATTGCAAAACAAGTTTTCCATAGAGCAGAGCAATCAAGAAACAAGAACTTCCTCCCACACCAATCACAAGCTTGTCGCCATCCTTAGTTGGTGAAACTGTGACCCAAGCACACTCGGACAAAGCAGAAAAAAAACTTTCCTCATTTCACAAGGGCAAGGAAGTAGAATCGCTCTCACCTCAAAGGTACTCAAGGGCAATTTGCATCCATGCATGGTTACACATACATATCTGTAACATATGGTTACACATACATTACCCACCTTTTTTCTCTTGGATTTCAACGAAAAAGTAAAATGGGATGGAAGCTGGCTTGCTTTCTAACATCTAGAGGGATGGACGGAATGGAGCCCAGGGAGACAGGCAGTCGGGGCAGAGCAGCCTGCGCAGGGAATCCTCCCAGTTTCACTTGGGCACAGCAAGGCTCTTGGAAAAACACACAGACACCTGCCCCTTTGACAAGCCTCACTTTGCCCTAAGACACTGCCCACAAACAACAGACTGCACTCTTCAAACTGCTCCAACAACCAGTCCCAAAACTCCTCGTCCCTCCTCACATAGAATCACAGAATCATTTAGCTTGGAAAAGACCCTTGGGATCATTGAACAAAAAGCTGACAGAAAAGTGCAAAATACGTGCTAAGGCAACCAAGAAAGCTTGGAAACAAAGCCAAGGCTCCCCAAGGGTTATGTTCGGGGCTCATCCCAAGCAAGCGCAGCTGGCAACTTGGAAACCTGCCATCCTCATGCCCACGATTGCCTGACGGAAGGCTCCAAAACCAAAGTGCGCAGGCAACTCGTACCGAAACCCAGCAAAAGGATCGAGAGCGGCTGCCTAGCAAAGGCAAGTTTCTGGGGCCGAAGAAAATACAGGAGGCAGAATGCAACACAAACCCCAACAAGAGCTGCAGGGCATCTCCACAGTTGAAAGGCATCTCTTGACAGAAGGCAGCTGTCAACAGCTGTCTCTTCCCTCTCCTTCCTGCCAAGAGGAGGAAAGGAAAGAGAGGAAGGAAGGAAGGAGGAGGGAGACAAGGAAGGGAAGAAGAGGAAGGAAATCAGGCTCACCCAGTGCAAAGCCATAGCCATCCACGCTGAAGGGAGCACTCCGGCCTTTTGGGAATCCTTCTTTTCTGCTCCTTGGCTCGGCCACCAGCCTGACAGCTTGGCCCTTCAGCAGCAGCCTTGCTCTCCCCGATGGAAGCAGGGCGCTCCACATCACTCTTAGCTGCACTCCATTTGATGGCCTTCCACTGCCAGGCAGGACCAACGGAGGTTGGCAGGCACTTCTGGGGGCTGCACTTCACTGCCACAGAGAGCAATCCATGCATGTCCCACCTGGCGATCCTTTGAGACAAAAAGCACGGGGGGAGTTGAAAAGAGTTACTCTCAGAGGAATGAAACCAAGGATCCATCCAATCTGCCACCCTCCAACAGACACGCTAGAGCACGTGCTGAAAAAGCAGCCACCTAGAACCAACAAATAGGCAACACCCCCTTCCTGGCCCTGGGCCCTCTCTTCCTGCCCTGCAGTGGAAAAAAGCACATCAGTTATTTCCATTTCTCTCAGCGAGACTGAAAGCTTTTCACTGCACTTTCCACCCAACTCCTTGCCTCGGCATCAACGCGGAAAATCACCTGCACAAATCAAGCGCATCACAGGCAAAGGCTCCAGAGACTGCAGATGCTCTAAAGACTTCTCTAGGAAACGCTTCAATGGATCACGCTTAGAGAAAACCTTGACCACGGCGGCTCTCAAATACGTTTGCAACGCTTCCCTGACAACCTCCAAAGGTTTGCACAGACGTTCAGCTACCAACTGCCTTTCAAGACAAGAAAGCCCACTCAAGGCAGCAGGCTTTCAGACATCCATTCCACACATCTCCTAGAGCTCAGGGGCCACCACTGCTCTGGCAACCACCTGCTGGGCAAGCACACCTAAACATGGGCCTCTGCACACACCCACCTGCCCACCTCTCCTCCTGCCTTTCACAGACAGCTCTGCAGCACCACAGAAGAAGGAAGCAAGTACATTCAAGAGCTCCTTACACTCAAGCTGTGCTTTGAAAACATTGGCCAGACATTTTGCACAAGGCCACCGACCACAATCAAGGGAGCTCCTGCTTTTTTCAGAGAAAGAGAGAGGGCGCGGGGCTGGGGGTGGGCGGGGGTGAAGAGATCAAGAAATGAGCAGCCACAGAAATGAAACTATTTTCTCCTTTCGACACAGTTGGTCCAGGCCAGGGACGGAGAGCACTGCTGGGGGAGAAATCTGGGATGTGTCTCTTTCCAGGCGGCACTTGTGAAGAAGGATCGCTTTACAGCTGGTGAAGAACATGACTACAAGTTTCAAGCAACAACTTCTGGCAAGTGCAACAGGGGAAAAGAGGAACTGGGCTTTCCAGGCTACCTCTGGCCTGCAATTCCGCCGCCATGCTCTGCCCTTTTGCAAAAGGACACAGTGCAAACGGCAGAAAATGGCCCTCCTGTGGCCACCGTGGCCTTGAGGGGACCCCAGGCCTGGCAGGAGGAGGGGGCTGGAGCCCAGGGCACACGAGGGCAGCTGCAGGGCAGTCCCGCTGCCCCAGGAAAAGCCTTGCTCTCTGGCAAGCAAAAGGCCCTTCAGGGCAATGGGGCCTTCAGGGCCTCCTGGGCCGCCCTCCCAGCCACACCGGCGGCCGTTGGTGACGTCACCGGCCTGCCGTTAGGCAAGCAGGCACCTCTGCGGCTGGCCCACAGCTCGCTCAGCACCTACAGATTCTCGCAGCAAGCCTGCTTGGGAGAGGAGGAGGCGGCAAAGAGTGACGAGTGCCCACATTGGGTGGGACGAGTGCCCACATTGGGTGGGCCCAGCCACAAGAGGCTCCTTGGAAGCCCCGAGGATGCCCAAACACACCCAAGAGCGCAAGTGGCTGGACACCAGCAGCAGCAGCCATGGCGGGCGAGTGGAGCCCATGGAGGTCGACCCGCCGCACAAGAGGGACAACGTAGAGCCCATGGAGGTCGACCTGCCGCAGACCAGGGACGAGGGAGAGCCCATGGAGGTCGATGCCCCCACGGACGACCAAGAGCCCATGGAGGTCGATCCATCTCCCGCAGCCATGACGGGGCACACCTCCCCCATGGCCAGGCTGCCTCCAGCAGCACTGTGCCCAAAGCGCCGCAGGACCCCCGCCGCCTCTCAGGGACCCTCCGCAAAGCCAGGGCCCAGCAAGCGGCGCCAGTCCCGCAGACGACGCTAACCGTAAGTGGGCCATCCACACCGCCACGCGGCAGGCTCCGCAGCAAGATCAGACGGCTCTCAAGCCGCTGAGGAGCCCTGCTTTCCCCTTCCCCTAGACCCTGACCCTCACCAAGGGGGGACATCTCCTCTGCCCTCACGCCTGGGCAAGAGGAAAGGAGAGGGAGAGGGAGAGCGAGACGGAGAGGGAGAGGAAAGGGGCTGCCACCTTCTGCCCGACAGCCCCACAGCACCAGCAGGAGACCTTGCCGCTCCCTACAACTCCCCGAGAGGAGCTTGGAGCCAGGTGGCCCTTGCTCTCTTCTCCCAAGTCACCAGGGATAGGACAACAGAGAAAACGGCCTCCAGTTGTGCCAGGCGACCTTTAGATGGGCTGGTAGCAAAGATTTCCTCACCAAAAGGGTTTAGCTGGGGACTTGGCAGCACCACCTTGAGCTTCCACTTCTTTTCCAACCTCAACCATTCGATGCTTTCTATTTCAGAGCTGTGGGGAAGAGGCGAGGAGAGGGGCTGCCATCTTCAGGCCGGCAGCCCCATAGTACCAGCAGGAGTCCCTCCCAGATGGCTGGAGACGGACGGAGAGCGACGGAGACCACCAGAGACCGCCGCAGGACACCATCGGAGACCGCCGGAGACGACCAGACACTGGTGGTGTCCGGCGGTCTCCGGTGGTCTCGCACCGGAGACCATCGCAGTCCGCTGGAAACCGCCGGAGTCCATCGGAGACCATCGGAGACCACCAGGCACCGCTGGAGATCGCCAGAGACCACAGGAGACCACCGGAGACCGTCAGAGACCGCCAGACACCGCTGGAGACCGCTGCACAACGCCGCAGCCTCTTGGACTCCCCTGCAGCGCCACCCAGGTTATTGGGGCCTGGACTTGGCAGCGTTTCACTCTGAGGATGAGAAAGCCAGTGCGGGGTGGCTGTCCTCAGCTAGCCCTCCCCTCAGCTAACCAAGGGGTGGCTGAAGAAGAAGCCAGACCCACCCTGGCCGTGCCCACACAATAGCAACAGGGCACCAAAGACGGCAGACGCCCCATCCACAGAAACATTCGAGATGCACACACAGCTCTTCCTTTGCACAAGCACAAGAGTTCCACTCTGACACAAAGAAGTTTGGGCAAGACTGGCCAAGAAACAACTCGAAAAAATACAAAAAACAATCAAAAACAATCAAAGCCAGTTAAAAAGACAAGAACAAACCCAAGAAAAAGCAGGAGCCCTTGCCATCGCACAACTTCCTCCGAAGCATCCCCACCAAGCTCCTCGTCAGCCACCTCTACCAGCACGGGATGCCAGCCCTGCAGAGGACGAGCAAGCAGGCAAAAGTGGAAGAGCTGAAAGCGTAAGTGTGGCCAGCAGCCTGCCTCTCGAGCAGCAGCCCTGACCGCTGCCTCAGAGCGCCGCCAAAGCTGTGCAACACAGCCGCTGCCTCCCACCTGCCTTAGCCGAGCTTCGGCCATGCCTCTGGGCAACACCTGCTTTCTTAACGTTGTCTTCTGTTCCCTCAGGGTGGACGACAAGTTGCCTGCGGCCAAAGGCCTCCTCCTGAAACGCCTCCTCTCCATCCTGCGCCACATCCGCCGCAACGCGTCCACCAGCAGGAGGAGCTGCACCAACCTGGCCATCTGCGCTGGGACAAACCTGATGAGCCCACCTCAGGAGGACCTGCTGCTGCTGCTGCTGCTGGAGGCCATGCTGGAGGGGATGGAGAAGGTACGCTGTCTCGAGCAGCCGCCTGCAGCTTTCCAGGCCCATCACAGCTTGGAGCCTCAGACGTCCCTGCCTGCCTCCTCTCTTCAGCAAAAGCTGCTGGGCTGCCTGCCTGCAAGAGCAGCCCCACAGCCACAGCCTGCCTTCTGCAGGGAGCCAAGGGGGAGCAGTGGCAAAGGCTGCTCCACACCTTTTCAGCCACCTGCCCTGAAAGCAAGGCTCTCACGTGTGCAGGTCAAGGGGCTGCTGGACTTCCTGGTGGAGAGAGAAACACTGGGCAATCTCTGGGGCCAAGACGTCTGGCCTTTCCACTCCCTCAGATGAGGAGTCGCCAGCAGCCATGGACACAGCCACAGGTAGCAGGAGGGACTGAGCGTTCTCCCAGCCTGAGCGCAAAGCTGCTGCAGGGCTTTGGGTGGCTTTTGCTTTAGCTCTTGTCCACTTCCCACAAGTCACTTTGCTGCACGGGTTTTTGCTTTCCAGAGTTGCCTTTGCAAGAGCAGGAGTAGATCCGGTGGGAAGATGGGAAACGGCAGAGGTAGGGCAGGTCCACAAACCCTGGCACAAGGCGTCTCGTCTAGGAGGAGTTCCTGAGGAGTCCAAGCAGCTGCTCTGCCTCTTCCTGGTATTTTTTCTCTGTTGCCTTTGGGTAGGGCAAGGGACACCACTGCTAACGCCAACATTTCTGCTTTAGGCACCCGCTGCTTTGCCTCCCACCGCCCCAGAGACCACGGGAGACTCCCCGGCATGCGCACAACAACTAAAGAGCCTTTCCCACGAAAGAAGGTAAAAGGAGCCAGCTTTCCTTCCGTCAAGACCTCAGGAATCCAGCTCATGCCGCCTTGACCTATCTAACCCCACTGCGCCATGGAAAGCTTTGCAGGCTCCCTCCAGGAAACCGAAACCCCAAGAAAAAGGAAGAGAGAAGAGGCCTAGCACGAGGAGAGGCAACGCCAAAAAGAAGAGAACAGAAGGAAGAGCGCAAAAGACGGGGACGGAAAAAGAGGAAGGAGAAGCCCAGGTGAGTCCCAGGCTCTGCTGCCCATCTTGCCCAGCTGGGCAAACTGCTCTGCTCAGCCTTTGCAAAGAACTCCACGGCAGCTCCCCAGGGGCTCCCCACGGAGCTCTGCTGCGTGCCACAGGGGCGCTGCGCATCTCGGCACACGCACAGTCTCCAAGGGCATTTCCCAGGGGGATACGGCGCCAGAGCCATCCCCTTGACAATGCCCGCAAGAGCTCTCTCTTCTGGCCTACAAACAACTCCTTGTCGACTCTGTTTCCCAAAGAAAGGGCAACCAAGTCCTGCCTTCCTGGCTTCATCACTGGTTTCTGACTCTGTCGTTGCAGGTGCCGCTTTCCTGGCAGGAGCCGAAGCCCTGCCATTCCTGGGCTCCCCCACCTCATCTCTGTCCACAATAAAAGGCTGTTTTCTCCCATCTGACTGTGTCTGTCGTCGGCTGTTCTGGAGTGAGAGCTCTTGTTTTGTGAGGGTGCTCGTGAGCATCTGCTCTGCCACAGATATGAGCTAAAGACAATAAAACCTTGTTCCCACTTGTAACCCTTCTGGTGCGTGTCCTTGCAAGTGCTTTTGGAGATGAAAAATCTCTGGCATTTCAGGCTCATCATGATTTGACTCATTGGGAAGCAAGGAAAAGGGAAGGGAAGGGGAGGAAGGGAAGGGGAGGAAGGGAAGGGGAAGGGAAAATCTGTTGTAGTTGTTTTGTGAGCACGAGTAGCAAGAAAGACATGCAGAGCAACAAACACAGCAAGCCTCTCGCTTTCTTCATCAACAAACTCAATCCTTAGGCACACTCAGAAAGGTTCAGCATCTACAGATCATGGGCCTAGGCTCAAAAAGGAATGTTTCTTCTCCACATGGACACAAACTCAGGAAATAACACTAGCGGCAATGGTGCTGACAGGGAGAGAGATGACGAGAGGCACTTCCAAAGGGAGCATGTTGCAGCTTGACCTGCCCAGGGACCACCGCCTCCCATTACAGAAAGACATTTCAAAAGGAGCATTTGCCTGGCACTTTCACCATTCAAATGCTACATGCACATTAACAAAGGACTACATACTATTCCACCTCCCAGGTTTTCCCAGCAAGTTTAATGTTTCCACCATGTGAAGGATTGCAAAACAAGTTTTCCATAGAGCAGAGCAATCAAGAAACAAGAACTTCCTCCCACACCAATCACAAGCTTGTCGCCATCCTTAGTTGGTGAAACTGTGACCCAAGCACACTCGGACAAAGCAGAAAAAAAACTTTCCTCATTTCACAAGGGCAAGGAAGTAGAATCGCTCTCACCTCAAAGGTACTCAAGGGCAATTTGCATCCATGCATGGTTACACATACATATCTGTAACATATGGTTACACATACATTACCCACCTTTTTTCTCTTGGATTTCAACGAAAAAGTAAAATGGGATGGAAGCTGGCTTGCTTTCTAACATCTAGAGGGATGGACGGAATGGAGCCCAGGGAGACAGGCAGTCGGGGCAGAGCAGCCTGCGCAGGGAATCCTCCCAGTTTCACTTGGGCACAGCAAGGCTCTTGGAAAAACACACAGACACCTGCCCCTTTGACAAGCCTCACTTTGCCCTAAGACACTGCCCACAAACAACAGACTGCACTCTTCAAACTGCTCCAACAACCAGTCCCAAAACTCCTCGTCCCTCCTCACATAGAATCACAGAATCATTTAGCTTGGAAAAGACCCTTGGGATCATTGAACAAAAAGCTGACAGAAAAGTGCAAAATACGTGCTAAGGCAACCAAGAAAGCTTGGAAACAAAGCCAAGGCTCCCCAAGGGTTATGTTCGGGGCTCATCCCAAGCAAGCGCAGCTGGCAACTTGGAAACCTGCCATCCTCATGCCCACGATTGCCTGACGGAAGGCTCCAAAACCAAAGTGCGCAGGCAACTCGTACCGAAACCCAGCAAAAGGATCGAGAGCGGCTGCCTAGCAAAGGCAAGTTTCTGGGGCCGAAGAAAATACAGGAGGCAGAATGCAACACAAACCCCAACAAGAGCTGCAGGGCATCTCCACAGTTGAAAGGCATCTCTTGACAGAAGGCAGCTGTCAACAGCTGTCTCTTCCCTCTCCTTCCTGCCAAGAGGAGGAAAGGAAAGAGAGGAAGGAAGGAAGGAGGAGGGAGACAAGGAAGGGAAGAAGAGGAAGGAAATCAGGCTCACCCAGTGCAAAGCCATAGCCATCCACGCTGAAGGGAGCACTCCGGCCTTTTGGGAATCCTTCTTTTCTGCTCCTTGGCTCGGCCACCAGCCTGACAGCTTGGCCCTTCAGCAGCAGCCTTGCTCTCCCCGATGGAAGCAGGGCGCTCCACATCACTCTTAGCTGCACTCCATTTGATGGCCTTCCACTGCCAGGCAGGACCAACGGAGGTTGGCAGGCACTTCTGGGGGCTGCACTTCACTGCCACAGAGAGCAATCCATGCATGTCCCACCTGGCGATCCTTTGAGACAAAAAGCACGGGGGGAGTTGAAAAGAGTTACTCTCAGAGGAATGAAACCAAGGATCCATCCAATCTGCCACCCTCCAACAGACACGCTAGAGCACGTGCTGAAAAAGCAGCCACCTAGAACCAACAAATAGGCAACACCCCCTTCCTGGCCCTGGGCCCTCTCTTCCTGCCCTGCAGTGGAAAAAAGCACATCAGTTATTTCCATTTCTCTCAGCGAGACTGAAAGCTTTTCACTGCACTTTCCACCCAACTCCTTGCCTCGGCATCAACGCGGAAAATCACCTGCACAAATCAAGCGCATCACAGGCAAAGGCTCCAGAGACTGCAGATGCTCTAAAGACTTCTCTAGGAAACGCTTCAATGGATCACGCTTAGAGAAAACCTTGACCACGGCGGCTCTCAAATACGTTTGCAACGCTTCCCTGACAACCTCCAAAGGTTTGCACAGACGTTCAGCTACCAACTGCCTTTCAAGACAAGAAAGCCCACTCAAGGCAGCAGGCTTTCAGACATCCATTCCACACATCTCCTAGAGCTCAGGGGCCACCACTGCTCTGGCAACCACCTGCTGGGCAAGCACACCTAAACATGGGCCTCTGCACACACCCACCTGCCCACCTCTCCTCCTGCCTTTCACAGACAGCTCTGCAGCACCACAGAAGAAGGAAGCAAGTACATTCAAGAGCTCCTTACACTCAAGCTGTGCTTTGAAAACATTGGCCAGACATTTTGCACAAGGCCACCGACCACAATCAAGGGAGCTCCTGCTTTTTTCAGAGAAAGAGAGAGGGCGCGGGGCTGGGGGTGGGCGGGGGTGAAGAGATCAAGAAATGAGCAGCCACAGAAATGAAACTATTTTCTCCTTTCGACACAGTTGGTCCAGGCCAGGGACGGAGAGCACTGCTGGGGGAGAAATCTGGGATGTGTCTCTTTCCAGGCGGCACTTGTGAAGAAGGATCGCTTTACAGCTGGTGAAGAACATGACTACAAGTTTCAAGCAACAACTTCTGGCAAGTGCAACAGGGGAAAAGAGGAACTGGGCTTTCCAGGCTACCTCTGGCCTGCAATTCCGCCGCCATGCTCTGCCCTTTTGCAAAAGGACACAGTGCAAACGGCAGAAAATGGCCCTCCTGTGGCCACCGTGGCCTTGAGGGGACCCCAGGCCTGGCAGGAGGAGGGGGCTGGAGCCCAGGGCACACGAGGGCAGCTGCAGGGCAGTCCCGCTGCCCCAGGAAAAGCCTTGCTCTCTGGCAAGCAAAAGGCCCTTCAGGGCAATGGGGCCTTCAGGGCCTCCTGGGCCGCCCTCCCAGCCACACCGGCGGCCGTTGGTGACGTCACCGGCCTGCCGTTAGGCAAGCAGGCACCTCTGCGGCTGGCCCACAGCTCGCTCAGCACCTACAGATTCTCGCAGCAAGCCTGCTTGGGAGAGGAGGAGGCGGCAAAGAGTGACGAGTGCCCACATTGGGTGGGACGAGTGCCCACATTGGGTGGGCCCAGCCACAAGAGGCTCCTTGGAAGCCCCGAGGATGCCCAAACACACCCAAGAGCGCAAGTGGCTGGACACCAGCAGCAGCAGCCATGGCGGGCGAGTGGAGCCCATGGAGGTCGACCCGCCGCACAAGAGGGACAACGTAGAGCCCATGGAGGTCGACCTGCCGCAGACCAGGGACGAGGGAGAGCCCATGGAGGTCGATGCCCCCACGGACGACCAAGAGCCCATGGAGGTCGATCCATCTCCCGCAGCCATGACGGGGCACACCTCCCCCATGGCCAGGCTGCCTCCAGCAGCACTGTGCCCAAAGCGCCGCAGGACCCCCGCCGCCTCTCAGGGACCCTCCGCAAAGCCAGGGCCCAGCAAGCGGCGCCAGTCCCGCAGACGACGCTAACCGTAAGTGGGCCATCCACACCGCCACGCGGCAGGCTCCGCAGCAAGATCAGACGGCTCTCAAGCCGCTGAGGAGCCCTGCTTTCCCCTTCCCCTAGACCCTGACCCTCACCAAGGGGGGACATCTCCTCTGCCCTCACGCCTGGGCAAGAGGAAAGGAGAGGGAGAGGGAGAGCGAGACGGAGAGGGAGAGGAAAGGGGCTGCCACCTTCTGCCCGACAGCCCCACAGCACCAGCAGGAGACCTTGCCGCTCCCTACAACTCCCCGAGAGGAGCTTGGAGCCAGGTGGCCCTTGCTCTCTTCTCCCAAGTCACCAGGGATAGGACAACAGAGAAAACGGCCTCCAGTTGTGCCAGGCGACCTTTAGATGGGCTGGTAGCAAAGATTTCCTCACCAAAAGGGTTTAGCTGGGGACTTGGCAGCACCACCTTGAGCTTCCACTTCTTTTCCAACCTCAACCATTCGATGCTTTCTATTTCAGAGCTGTGGGGAAGAGGCGAGGAGAGGGGCTGCCATCTTCAGGCCGGCAGCCCCATAGTACCAGCAGGAGTCCCTCCCAGATGGCTGGAGACGGACGGAGAGCGACGGAGACCACCAGAGACCGCCGCAGGACACCATCGGAGACCGCCGGAGACGACCAGACACTGGTGGTGTCCGGCGGTCTCCGGCGGTCTCGCACCGGAGACCATCGCAGTCCGCTGGAAACCGCCGGAGTCCATCGGAGACCATCGGAGACCACCAGGCACCGCTGGAGATCGCCAGAGACCACAGGAGACCACCGGAGACCGTCAGAGACCGCCAGACACCGCTGGAGACCGCTGCACAACGCCGCAGCCTCTTGGACTCCCCTGCAGCGCCACCCAGGTTATTGGGGCCTGGACTTGGCAGCGTTTCACTCTGAGGATGAGAAAGCCAGTGCGGGGTGGCTGTCCTCAGCTAGCCCTCCCCTCAGCTAACCAAGGGGTGGCTGAAGAAGAAGCCAGACCCACCCTGGCCGTGCCCACACAATAGCAACAGGGCACCAAAGACGGCAGACGCCCCATCCACAGAAACATTCGAGATGCACACACAGCTCTTCCTTTGCACAAGCACAAGAGTTCCACTCTGACACAAAGAAGTTTGGGCAAGACTGGCCAAGAAACAACTCGAAAAAATACAAAAAACAATCAAAAACAATCAAAGCCAGTTAAAAAGACAAGAACAAACCCAAGAAAAAGCAGGAGCCCTTGCCATCGCACAACTTCCTCCGAAGCATCCCCACCAAGCTCCTCGTCAGCCACCTCTACCAGCACGGGATGCCAGCCCTGCAGAGGACGAGCAAGCAGGCAAAAGTGGAAGAGCTGAAAGCGTAAGTGTGGCCAGCAGCCTGCCTCTCGAGCAGCAGCCCTGACCGCTGCCTCAGAGCGCCGCCAAAGCTGTGCAACACAGCCGCTGCCTCCCACCTGCCTTAGCCGAGCTTCGGCCATGCCTCTGGGCAACACCTGCTTTCTTAACGTTGTCTTCTGTTCCCTCAGGGTGGACGACAAGTTGCCTGCGGCCAAAGGCCTCCTCCTGAAACGCCTCCTCTCCATCCTGCGCCACATCCGCCGCAACGCGTCCACCAGCAGGAGGAGCTGCACCAACCTGGCCATCTGCGCTGGGACAAACCTGATGAGCCCACCTCAGGAGGACCTGCTGCTGCTGCTGCTGCTGGAGGCCATGCTGGAGGGGATGGAGAAGGTACGCTGTCTCGAGCAGCCGCCTGCAGCTTTCCAGGCCCATCACAGCTTGGAGCCTCAGACGTCCCTGCCTGCCTCCTCTCTTCAGCAAAAGCTGCTGGGCTGCCTGCCTGCAAGAGCAGCCCCACAGCCACAGCCTGCCTTCTGCAGGGAGCCAAGGGGGAGCAGTGGCAAAGGCTGCTCCACACCTTTTCAGCCACCTGCCCTGAAAGCAAGGCTCTCACGTGTGCAGGTCAAGGGGCTGCTGGACTTCCTGGTGGAGAGAGAAACACTGGGCAATCTCTGGGGCCAAGACGTCTGGCCTTTCCACTCCCTCAGATGAGGAGTCGCCAGCAGCCATGGACACAGCCACAGGTAGCAGGAGGGACTGAGCGTTCTCCCAGCCTGAGCGCAAAGCTGCTGCAGGGCTTTGGGTGGCTTTTGCTTTAGCTCTTGTCCACTTCCCACAAGTCACTTTGCTGCACGGGTTTTTGCTTTCCAGAGTTGCCTTTGCAAGAGCAGGAGTAGATCCGGTGGGAAGATGGGAAACGGCAGAGGTAGGGCAGGTCCACAAACCCTGGCACAAGGCGTCTCGTCTAGGAGGAGTTCCTGAGGAGTCCAAGCAGCTGCTCTGCCTCTTCCTGGTATTTTTTCTCTGTTGCCTTTGGGTAGGGCAAGGGACACCACTGCTAACGCCAACATTTCTGCTTTAGGCACCCGCTGCTTTGCCTCCCACCGCCCCAGAGACCACGGGAGACTCCCCGGCATGCGCACAACAACTAAAGAGCCTTTCCCACGAAAGAAGGTAAAAGGAGCCAGCTTTCCTTCCGTCAAGACCTCAGGAATCCAGCTCATGCCGCCTTGACCTATCTAACCCCACTGCGCCATGGAAAGCTTTGCAGGCTCCCTCCAGGAAACCGAAACCCCAAGAAAAAGGAAGAGAGAAGAGGCCTAGCACGAGGAGAGGCAACGCCAAAAAGAAGAGAACAGAAGGAAGAGCGCAAAAGACGGGGACGGAAAAAGAGGAAGGAGAAGCCCAGGTGAGTCCCAGGCTCTGCTGCCCATCTTGCCCAGCTGGGCAAACTGCTCTGCTCAGCCTTTGCAAAGAACTCCACGGCAGCTCCCCAGGGGCTCCCCACGGAGCTCTGCTGCGTGCCACAGGGGCGCTGCGCATCTCGGCACACGCACAGTCTCCAAGGGCATTTCCCAGGGGGATACGGCGCCAGAGCCATCCCCTTGACAATGCCCGCAAGAGCTCTCTCTTCTGGCCTACAAACAACTCCTTGTCGACTCTGTTTCCCAAAGAAAGGGCAACCAAGTCCTGCCTTCCTGGCTTCATCACTGGTTTCTGACTCTGTCGTTGCAGGTGCCGCTTTCCTGGCAGGAGCCGAAGCCCTGCCATTCCTGGGCTCCCCCACCTCATCTCTGTCCACAATAAAAGGCTGTTTTCTCCCATCTGACTGTGTCTGTCGTCGGCTGTTCTGGAGTGAGAGCTCTTGTTTTGTGAGGGTGCTCGTGAGCATCTGCTCTGCCACAGATATGAGCTAAAGACAATAAAACCTTGTTCCCACTTGTAACCCTTCTGGTGCGTGTCCTTGCAAGTGCTTTTGGAGATGAAAAATCTCTGGCATTTCAGGCTCATCATGATTTGACTCATTGGGAAGCAAGGAAAAGGGAAGGGAAGGGGAGGAAGGGAAGGGGAGGAAGGGAAGGGGAAGGGAAAATCTGTTGTAGTTGTTTTGTGAGCACGAGTAGCAAGAAAGACATGCAGAGCAACAAACACAGCAAGCCTCTCGCTTTCTTCATCAACAAACTCAATCCTTAGGCACACTCAGAAAGGTTCAGCATCTACAGATCATGGGCCTAGGCTCAAAAAGGAATGTTTCTTCTCCACATGGACACAAACTCAGGAAATAACACTAGTGGCAATGGTGCTGACAGGGAGAGAGATGACGAGAGGCACTTCCAAAGGGAGCATGTTGCAGCTTGACCTGCCCAGGGACCACCGCCTCCCATTACAGAAAGACATTTCAAAAGGAGCATTTGCCTGGCACTTTCACCATTCAAATGCTACATGCACATTAACAAAGGACTACATACTATTCCACCTCCCAGGTTTTCCCAGCAAGTTTAATGTTTCCACCATGTGAAGGATTGCAAAACAAGTTTTCCATAGAGCAGAGCAATCAAGAAACAAGAACTTCCTCCCACACCAATCACAAGCTTGTCGCCATACTTACTTGGTGAAACTGTGAACCAAGCACACTCGGACAAAGCAGAAAAAACCTTCCCGATTTCACAAGGGCAAGGAAGTAGAATCACTGTCACCTCAAAGGTACTCAAGGGCAATTTATATCCATTGATGGTTACGCATACATTAGCCATCTTTTTTCTCTTGGATTTCAACGAAAAAGTAAAATGGGATGGAAGCTGGCTTGCTTTCTAACATCTAGACAGGTGGATGGAATGGAGCCCAGGGAGACAGGCAGTTGGGGCAGAGCAGCCTGCGCAGGGAATCCTCCCAGTTTCACTTGGGCACAGCAAGGCTCTTGGAAAAACACACAGACACCTGCCCCTTTGACAAGCCTCACTTTGCCCTAAGACACTGCATGTAATAAGTAACTAAAGGTGATTTGCTGATCAAACAAGTTAAACAAGAGGAACGAACCCATTGTGGCAGTCTTGAGAACTCCGTGTTTAACCAGAAGAGACATGCCCACAATGTTATCTTGCTACACCAACATGGGAACTCCTGTTTGACAAAAAGCTTAACCACAGTGTTATCAGAATGTATTCTTTTGAGCTGATTCTGTGACCAACATTTTATCTAAACTACCTCAAGCAAGAAGCTACAGAGGGGCGTACCGAAGATGTCGAAACCGACCTCCATGAAGATAAAAAGAGCTGCTCAGCTTGCTTGAATTGGCGAGCCTTTGGTGGAGCTGCGACTCCCCGGCCGCCCAGCGCTGCTTTTGCCTTCCTACCTCAATAAGTATTTATTGAATCTATTTTGGACTCGATTTATTTTAAATTCAACTATAACAAATTTGGTGCTGTGACTCGGATCCAGACAGCCAACTCAGAATTCAACTCTGGGAGGGCGCCCCATCTTCGGATGGTCCCGGAGGAGATTCCGACTTAGCTCACCTGGATTTTCCGAACTGAGATAGGAAAGCAAAAAGAAAAGAGAAAGGAGATACTGCAGTTCCCCGTAATTTTTGTGCACAAAGAGTCGGACGAAGACTCGGGAGTGAGTAAGTATATTGCGGTTCCGTTCGGTCGGGGATTGGGTACCCGGGTGCGAGTGACTGAGACGTCCACTGGGCTTAGTAGCCCACCGGATAAAGTGAGTGTGGACCTCCTAATAGTGTGGTTCCCATTGTCCGCGAGGGCATGGGCCACGAACAGAGGGAAGTGAGTGAATTTTGACTGAAAGAAGGCACTTTCGGAAGATGGGACAGAAGAAAAGTAGGACTTCTGGTTCCATGCAGGAGATACGGGGTGGGCTCCCCGATATACCCCAAGATAGCCCGTTAGGCCTAATGATTCGATATTGGGGTAGTTCCCCTTCTCGAAAAGGGAAGTCCAAGGAGAAACTGGTCTATTATTGTATGGAGGTATGGGGAAGAAAACAGATAAGAAAAGATTTATATTGGCCAATTCATGGATCCTTAGAGGATTGGATATGCCAACATATCTGCAACATATGCAAACACATATCTTAACAACAAACGACCATTTAATAAGGAGGTGAGCGAATACGCCTTTTTATGGATCCTGGGCACGGCTCAGGCCGCTAATTTGTTTCCATTAAAAGAAAAGAAAAATGATAGAAAGAAAAGGTGGGATGTAGACGAACCTCCAGCGTCTCCCCCACCCTATGTCCCCCCTCCGCAAGGTCCTGAGCAAGATCTCCCTCCAACAGCCCCCACAGAACCTGGGGAAGACGCTCCTCCTTCTAATCGAAGAATAACTAGAAGTCAAACTAGAGAAAGGAGGGAGGAAAACTTGTTGTATCCCTTAAGGGAGACTGCTATGGGGGGACCACAACCCGGAGTTGGATTTGTATCTGTACCCCTCAGCTCCGGGGATGTGAGGGAATTTAAGAAAGAAATGGGACACTTGTTAGAGGACCCATTAGGGGTAGCAGAACATTTTGATCAATTCCTCGGGCCTAACATTTATACTTGGGACGAGATGGAGTCTATTTTAAAGATCTTGTTCACAAACGAAGAACGAGGAATGATCAGAACGGCAGGCATGAGGCATTGGGACCAGAGGCATCAGCATGGTCCCGCCGGAGATGTAAAATGGCCCTTACAGGGGCCCAATTGGGACAATCAAGACCCCGCACATAGAAATAACATGATTGATCTCCGGGATATGATAATTCAGGGGATTAGAGATTCTGTACCCAGAGGGCAAAATATTAATAAGGCCTTTAATGAACAACAAAAGAAAGATGAAACCCCCACCGAATGGCTGGAAAGATTGAGAAAAAGTTTACAGCTATATTCTGGGTTAGACCCCGAGAGCCAAGTGGCTCAAGCCCTGCTGAAAACTCAGTTTGTAGCTAAATCTTGGACAGATATAAGGAGAAAGTTAGAGAAAGTAGAAGACTGGCAGGAAAGGGGGTTAGATGAATTATTACGAGAAGCTCAGAAGGTGTATGTGAGAAGGGAGGAAGAAAATCAGAAGAAACAAGCCAGAATCCTGATGGCAGCTGTAAGGGAAGGACAAAATCAGGGCAGGAGAGGAGAAAGTCCCCGGAAGGGCCCAGTAGAACCGAGAAGAAGAAGATTTAGTTTGCAGGACACAGAATGTTTTTATTGTCGCAAGAAGGGACATCTACAGAAAAACTGTTGGAAAAGAATGCAGGATGAGGAGATTTTTAAGGAAGATTAGGGGGGTCAGGGGCTCTATTTGCTGGGGACCCCTAAGGTTACCGAGCCCTTGATAAAATTGAAATTGGGTCCTCAGCACGAAGCGTTCGAGGTCCTTGTGGACTCGGGTGCCGAAAGATCAACAGTCCAAAAGTTACCATCTGGATGTGTTGAATCAAAGGATAAACTCCAAGTAGTTGGTGCAAAGGGGGAACCTTTTAAGGTGCCCCTGATAAGGAATGTAACAATAGAAACCCCAAATAAATATGGAGTGGGAACATTTTTATTGGTCCCAGAAGCTGAGTATAACCTCTTGGGACGAGACCTGATGGTGGAATTAGGAATCAATTTGGAAGTAGAGCAAGAGAAATTAAAAGTAAGATTATGCTTATTAACTGCACAAGATGAAGCCAAGATTAATCCAGAAACTTGGTATAGCCCAGGGTCGGTGGGAAAATTAAATATCAAACCGATCACGGTCTCCATAAAAGACCCAGACCAGCCAATTAGGATAAAACAGTATCCCATCTCTAGAGAGGGGAAGTGAAGGGTTGCAGCCAGTAATTGAGAGACTTTTGGCCCAAGGGCTTTTGGAACCCTGTATGTCTCCCCACAATACTCCCATATTGCCCGTAAAGAAGCCGGATGGGTCCTATCGTTTAGTACAAGATCCGAGAGCCGTAAATGAACGAACCATTACCCGGTTCCCTGTGGTGGCTAACCCGCACACTATACTTAATCAGTTAAGTCCAGATTATAAATGGTATAGTGTTATAGATTTAAAAGATGCTTTTGGGGCTTGTCCCTTAGAAGGAAAATGTAGGGACTATTTTGCTTTCGAGTGGGAGAACCCCAAGACCCATAGAAAACAACAATTACGGTGGACCGTTTTGCCCCAGGGATTTACAGAGTCTCCGAACTTGTTTGGACAAGCTCTGGAACAGTTACTGGAATCTTATGAATTAAGTCAGGGACTAATTCTAATACAATACGTGGATGATTTATTGATCGCTGGAAGAACTCAAGAAGGAGTCAGAAATGAGAGCATCAAATTATTGAACTTTTTAGGCCTCAAGGGATTAGAGGTTTCTAAGTCCAAATTACAGTTTACTGAAGAAGAGGTAAAATATTTGGGGCATTGGCTCATAAAGGGACACAAGAAATTAGATCCCGAAAGAGTAAAAGGAATTTTGTCTCTAACAGCGCCCACTAATAAAAGACAGATAAGACAGTTATTGGGATTACTAGGGTATTGTCAACAGTGGATAGAAAATTACAGCAGTAAAGTAAAATTCTTGTACGAAAAATTAACTAAAAACGGTTGGTAAAATGGTCCCCTGAAGATGAGAATCGTTGGGAAAATATAAAAAGAGATCTGGTAGAAGCACCTGTCCTCAGTTTACCCAATATCTGTAAACCCTTTCAACTCTTTATCAATGTAGATAACGGGACAGCTTATGGGGTTCTGACCCAAGGATGGGCAGGGCAGAGAAAGCCTGTAGGATATTATTCTAAAATACTGGATCCTGTAAGCCACGGGTGGCCCACCTGCTTGCAAGCAATAGTGGTCACTGCATTAGTAGTGGAAGAAGTTGGAAAAGTCACCTTAGGAGGTGAACTAAAAGTATACACCCCCCATAACATTTGAGGAGTATTGCAACAACGGGCTGATAAGTGGCTTACAGATAGTCAATTGCTAAAATATGAGGGAATTTTAATTAACTCCCCTCGACTAGAAATGGAAACCACTTCTATTCAGAATCCTGCCCAATTTTTATACGGAGAACCTAAAGAAGATTTGACACATGACTGCCTCCAACAAATAAATTTGCAGACTAAAATAAGGGAGGACTTAGAAGACGATGAATTAGACGAAGGAGAAAAATTATTTGTGGACGGCTCCTCACGAGTGGTTGAAGGACAACGGAAATCAGGTTATGCTATTGTGGATGGGTATACTTTTAAGATAAAAGAATCAGGACCATTAAGTGAAGCCTGGTCCGCACAAGCGTGTGAGTTATATGCTATGCTAAGGGCATTAAACCTCTTAGAAAATAAAGTTGGAACTATTTATACAGATTCAAAGTATACCTTTGGGGTGGTACATACTTTTGGAAAAATTTGGGAAGAGAGAGGCTTAATTAACACCCGGGGAAAAGGATTAGTCCATGAAAAGCTAATTTTAGAAGTTTTAAAGGCATTAAGAGGTCCACTAAAGATAGCCATAGTCCATGTAAAAGGACATCAGAAGGGACTAACCCATACTGTAAGAGGAAACAATCTAGCCAACGCGGAGGCAAAACGGGCTGCATTATTAATGGTTCAGACCTTGAGAGAGGAACCTGGAAGGCTAAAATTAGATAAAACTTTCACTCTCCAAGAACTGGAGAAGCTAAAACAAATTGGAGCAAAAAGAGATGGTGATAAATGGCTGCTACCAGACGGCAGGGAAATTCTTCCAAAAGGATTAGCTCGGGGAATACTGAATAAATTACACCATAAAACTCATTGGGGAATTCAAGCTTTAGTGGATCAGTTTGAGACAAACTATGCCTGTGTCGGAATATACGGTCTAGCTAAAAGGATTTTAGAGGGATGTTTAACCTGTCACAAAGTGAATAAACGACAACTTAGGGAAAAGGTTCAAGGAGGTCGTGAATTGGCTAAAAGACCCTTTCAGAAAATACAGGTGGATTTTACCGAATTGCCAAAGGTGGGGAGATATCAGTATTTATTGGTCTTGGCTGATCACCTTACGCACTTTGTAGAAGCCTTTCCAGTGGTAAGAGCTACTGCAAAGACAGTTATTAAGATTCTCTTGGAAGAAATTATTCCAAGATATGGGACTGTTGTGGTAATTGACTCAGACCGAGGTCCACATTTCACATCCAAAGTAATTAAAGAGACAACTGAATTGTTCGGTACAAAATGGGAATACCATACTCCCTGGCACCCACAGAGTTCTGGGAAAGTAGAAAGAATGAATGGGGAGATAAAGAAACACCTAACCAAACTTATGGTGGAAACAAAAATGAACTGGGTTAAATGTTTCCCATTGGCTTTGCTTTACATTAGAACTCAGCCAAGAACAGATACTGGTATATCCCCCTTTGAAATGTTGTATGGAATGCCTTATGACTTTGGATTATTAGTGGAACACCCAAAAGTCGAGGATAAACTTTTAACAGAATATATTTTAGAACTTACAAAAAGAAGACAGGAACTAAGAAAGAAGGGCTTGGTAGTACAAAGACCTCCCTTGGACATTTCCATACACCGAATCCAGCCCGGAGACCAGGTACTAATCAAAACCTGGAAAGAAACCTCCCTAACACCTCGTTGGGAAGGACCCTTTCTTGTTTTACTTACCACAGATACGGCTGTACGGACAGCAGAAAAAGGATGGACTCACGCTAGTAGGATTAAGGGACCTACCTTCCCAGAGAAGTGGACTGTGACATCGGAACCAGGAGATCTTCGAGTAAAGATAAGGAAAAGCGAGACCGGTAAATGAACCACTCCAGAAGGGAAGTAAGAGATAGTTTATATCGATGGTTCCAAATACCGCCAGGAAATACTCTACGAAAGGTATATTTTGCACCTTGGAGTGAAGAAAGGATAGCGGACCAAACAGGGTGGGGTGGATTATACAAACTAACAGGAACTCCCCAGGTTTTTCCATTTTGTTGCGAAACAGAGACGGAGATACCCGAATCACCTGGAATAGGAGATCTCTGGGGAATACCCTGCTTAGAACACCCTACTTCCGGACATTTATGTTGGGTTGTTTGCCGATGTCTAAATTGTAATAGAGATTGGTCCTGTGTTTCATTTAAGAGACAACCCTACTGTATGAAATGTCGCAATGATTTGATACATGCCAGGGGACCAGAGGATCCAGTGGAAACTCATAAATTATTTTGTGGGTGGGAACTGTCAGTACCTGAACTTTGGGAAGTATATGAAACAGACTGGTATAGAGTTTTAAGACAGTGTGCTATAAGATTCGCCTGGAAATGGGCACAACAACCACATAGGTGGAAATAGATTTGAGAGATAACTAACTCTTTAGACCTTGGAAATTATTGACAGGATAACAGCAAAATTCCCCTGAAGACTATCTGCTGCTGCCGAGAAGATCTTGATATCCCGTTGCTCTCTGCAAAGGAGTAGACGAGGAAGGCAGAGAGGTACTAAACAGTAGGGAAATGAAAGCTGGTATCCTATTAATGGTATTGATTACCATGACGCTAGAAAATGAACATCAACCCTTCAATTGGACCTTAGGTCGATGGGAAGATTCAATGGAAGTTCGGTATAATGTGACAGCCGGACCCCCAGAATTCCAAGTTAAATTGGAAGATTTAGTCTTTTATGAACTAGACCCACCTGGCCGACGAGAAAGAGCAATAAAACCTTTTTATCTCTGCCCCAGTTCGAATCCAGGGAAAAGCTATTGCAATTTCCCTAATCACTATTACTGTGCATATTGGGGATGTGAAACCATAGCTTCAAACTGGGACGTAGCCATTAAAGATAGATTTCTAACTATAACATGGGGACCCAGAGGATGCAACCCGCCAGCTCCTAGCTGGGATGGACACATAGAGGGCCCCCACCTTGGCAACTGTAAGCATGTTTTACTAGAAATCCTGCAGCCTAATGACCACGGATGGTTATTTGGACGAACCTGGGGAATGCGATATTGGGAATCTGGAACTGATAGAGGAGGACTAATATTCATTCAAAAACGGGAAGTTAAAATGCCACAAGCAGTAGGGCCCAATCGAGTCATCACAAAGCAAAAAGGGAAAAAGAAGAAGCCAAAGGTAGGAAACTCCACAGCCTCAGTCACCCCAGGGACATACCTAACCTCTACAAATAAAGTGGAGAAAATACCCAAAGACCGTGAATCCTTATGGGCTGTAATGCAGGCAGCCTATCAAGCTTTAAATACAACAAATCCAAATTTTACCATTTCCTGTTGGTTATGTTATGACATAAAGCCCCCTTTTTATGAGGGGATAGCTGTGTCATCTCCTTTTAATACCTCTACCGAGGACAATCCCTCCAGATGTAACTGGAAGGAACGGAAGGCGGGGATTACTCTCCAACAGGTCAGAGGGAGCGGTTGGTGTATAGGAAAGGTAACGAACGAGAGAAGAACTCTATGTACTAACCAGACTCAAAACTTTACATCTAATACTAAATGGGTTCTGCCTAGTCCTGGGGCATGGTGGGTCTGCTCCATAACCGGATTAACACCCTGTTTGTCCACTGCTGTTCTCAAGAAAAGTATCTCAGAATTTTGTGTACAGGTTACCGTGGTACCTAGAATCCTCTTACATGGGGAAGAAACTATGTATTTACATTGGAGCAATTTAGGACATAAAATCAACAAAAGAGAGCCAATATCTACAACTACTACAGCTACTCTACTTGGTTTAGGGGTCGCTGGGACCGCCACTGGCATAACCTCCTTGATGCAACAATAGCAGAGTCTAACATCTCTAAGAGCTGCAGTAGACGAAGATTTGGCCCGAATAGAAAAATCTATTTCCTATTTAGAGAAATCATTGACTTCATTGTCGGAAGTAGTTTTACGGAATCGAAGAGGATTGGACCTTTTGTTCTTGCAAAAGGGAGGATTATGTGCTGCCCTAGGTGAAGAATGTTGCTTTTATGCTGACCATACAGGGGTAGTAAGAGATTCGTTAGCTAAACTGAGAGAGGGATTAGAGAAAAGAAAACAAGAGCGAGAGGCTCAGTCCTCCTGGTGTGAATCTTAGTTTAATCAGTCACCATGGCTGACTACCTTAATTTCTACTTTGGCGGGACCCCTCATGATGTTGCTATTGGCTCTGACTTTTGGACCGTGTGTCATTACTAAATTTGTAACCTTTGTTGAAAGCAGGTTAGAAAAAGTGCAGCTAATGGTGATGAAGCAATCAGAACTGGCAATGAAAATTATACCGAACGAAAATCCTGAATTAGATGCAGCTTGTGAGGTATTGTCTAGGTTTGATCAGCAAATCACTTATAAATAAAAGAAGGGGGGGATTGTAATAAGTAACTAAAGGTGATTTGCTGATCAAACAAGTTAAACAAGAGGAAAGAACGCATTGTGGCAGTCTTGAGAACTCCCTGTTTAACCAGAAGAGACATGCCCACAATGTTATCTTGCTACACCAACATGGGAACTCCTGTTTGACAAAAAGCTTAACCACAATGTTATCAGAATGTATTCTTTTGAGCTGATTCTGTGACCAACATTTTATCTAAACTACCTCAAGCAAGAAGCTACAGAGGGGCGTACCGAAGATGTCGAAACCAACCTCCATGAAGATAAAAAGAGCTGCTCAGCTTGCTTGAATTTGCGAGCCTTTGGTGGAGCTGCGACTCCCTGGCCGCCCAGCACTGCTTTTGCCTTCCTACCTCAATAAATATTTACTGAATCTATTTTGGACTCGACTTATTTTAAATTCAACTATAACACTGCACACAAACAAGAAACTGCACTCTTCAAACAGCTACAACAACCAGTCCCAAAACTCCTCGTACCTCCTCACATCCTTCCCTGCGCCAGCAGGGCGTAAAACCCAATTAAAAGACCAAGGGAAAAAAACAAAACAAAACAAAACAACACAAGAGAAACAAATTTAAAGAACAATTTTAAAATTATTTCTGCTCTCTTGAGTTTAGATCTAGCCAAAGTTAGTCTGCAGGAAGCCCTGCAAATTGCTAACTTATGTTTCTACATAGAACACGTACAATAGCAGCAGAAAGAATTCAATGGACTTGTGGATGCCTGCTGTGCCATACACTAATCGAAGAATGTCTCAGGGAGTACATTTGTCGTCCTTGCTCTCATAAGATCACCCACGGAATTCCCAATTCAGAGCACATCCTAACACTAACTCAAGAAGTGACAACATTTTTCTCTAAGCCTATTTCCGTAGGCTCCAATTCACATCTCACTCACAACAGTGGACTTTAGGAAGACCTTCGCAGATGTCAATGAAGTACATAAAACTACTTGGAGAAAACAAACAGACAATTCGCATCTGAGAAAGATGTACAAAGGGCTATTTGCTCCTGTTTCTAATGAGAGAAGGAACAGAAAGGAAACTTCTCAGAACAAGCCACAGAAACATGCCCAGAAATATTGCTGTCAACAGAAGAAGACAGGAACAGACTTTGACAGATCTTCTCCAACAGCAAGAGAATACGTCTAAATCTATCTAAGAATTGCTTGCTCAAGGGAAAATAATCCGTGCTAACAAAAGCAGGCAAAAGCATCGAGCCGGGGGGCTTTTTTCATTTTTATGTGCTCAAGAGATGTCTACCTGAGAACGGGCTTTGTTTCCTCAGTCATTTCTCTTTGCCTTGACGTGAAAGCGACAAGTTCTTTGACAAATGGACCCAAACACCCTCCCATCCTCCACCCCCAGAGGAGCTACCTCTCAAGTACCATTTCCCCCTCGCATTAAGGGCTGTTTGGGAATAACTTACCGGCACAAGGCGAGCTGGCGCCGGGCAATGCCTGCACCAATCCAAACCGCGCCGCCTGCAGCAAGGGAGGAGAAAGGAGCGGGGGAGAAGGCAAAACCCCGGCAAAGCAGAGGCTGTCACCCACCGCAGCAGCAGGCCCAGCGGAGCCGCGCTGCCTCCGGAGAAAAGCCGCTCCCGCCCCGGCCCCGACGCTCCCGCACCAGCTGCCCCAGAGGACGCCGCTGCCGGCGGCTCCGGGCCGGGCCGGGCCGGGCCGGGCGGGGGGTGCCCGGGGGCCGCGTTCCCCCTTCGGCCCCGCAGCCCAGGGCCGCCGCCTTCCCCCGCCTCTGCCCATGGCCGCCGGCTGCCTGAGGGGGTGTCCGCTCCCCCGGCACCCTCGGGCGGTCCGTGCCTGCGGAGGGCCCGGCCGGCGGGCGGCTGGGCTCCCCCGAGGGGCGGCCGAGAGCCGGGGGGGGCCGGCGCTCCCCGCCGGTGGCTGACAGGGGCGGGAAGCCGCCGACGAGCTGCCCCTGAGCAGCGCCGGCCCCCGGCAGCGGCCGCTGGCGCGGCAAGGGCAGCGGGGGCTGCAGCCCCGACGGCCGCCCCAGCCGGCTGGTGGCCCCGCAAGCCCGCCCGGCAGCCCGAGGCCTGCGGAGAAGGAGGAGGGCTCGCTGGGCAGCGCTCTGGGCCTGGCGGAGAGCAGGCGAGGGCCGGGCTCGGCAGCGGCCTGCCCGGGGGCCGCCGCCCTCACAGGCCTTCGGGCGGGGAAGGTGCTGCCCGGGCGGGGGCTGCACAGGCCGCGCCGCCCCTCCCGAGCCTCCGCCTGTGGCCGCAGACAGGCCTCTGCTTTGTTCAGAACAGTATGCTCACTAAAATGTTGCTTGTTTCTTACCCACCTTCTGACTGTGTGAGAAAATAGCTCATTCCTGACCTGACTGTGTGAGAAAACAGTTGGTCGCTGAGCTGATGTTACAGACAGTGATAATGAGGAGACAAACAGAAGTAGCTCCTCACCCAGGATGGGATAACAAGAAGTCGTTAATCACTTCAAGGCTCTTTTATGCATCACGTGTGTACTCCTGTACCCATTAGGACAGAGCCGTGGCTACTTCAAGGAACATCCTTAGCATCCTCAAGAAGTTGGCAAACTTACAGTAGACGTTTACTGTCCTGAGACGACTCAATACCTCAAAAGGATAATGTGAGGAAGGGTCTCCTTACCCAAACGACCACCGAGAAGCTCACACTTGTGCAGAAGTGTTTTGCCGACACAGCAAAATTTCACACACATGTGCAAAAAGATGACTCTGTAAGCCTAGGTGGCTTCTGTCTTAGGCAGGCGGAATTCTGAGACTATTTTGTGTATAAATAATGGGTGAATATCCCCGGTAAGGTGTGCTAGATTTGTGGGTTTTCCCCCTGGCACCCAACGTCGAATAAAGCACTATCTCCTCTCTAAACTACTTTTGGTTTCGAGAGCTTTTATTTCAGGTAACAATTCCCTGACTGCGCTTCACCCCCCTCCATCTCCCAGGACTGATGCAAAGCGACTGTGCCTTGGGCTGTAGTTGTGTGAGGCAAAGTTCAGGGAGAAGCCGTGGGATTTCGGGGAAAAGTGAGAGGCTGGCACATCACTGTTGGGGACGCAGGTGACAATCCCAGCTGTCGCTGGCTCAAACCCCAAACCAAAATGGCCCGTAGGTGCCTTTTGGAGCAAACCTTGGGGAGGGTTCAGCGTGCAGAGACCCCAGCGACTTTCCTCCTCTTGCCTGTTAGTCTGAGCACCATTCCTCTCCCCAAAACATGCCAGAATTAACCTTTTTCTGAAGGCTGCTCAGGATACAGTCAGAAAAGGCCTTTTGCTGCAACAGCCTGGACATATTTGCCATTTGCAGGGGAAGAAACCCATCTCTTCTACCCCGCTTTTTCATTTTCATTAGCAGGCACTGCGGACTCCATCTGGAGTGGTCTAAGTGGACCACAGTGGTTCAAGGATATAAATCAGGTAGAACATGAGAGAGAGGTGCCTGCCAGCAGACTTGGTGTTCTAGAAGTCCAACCAGTGGGATGGTGGCGCTTCCAGGTGCTGCACGGGGCTGTGGAGGAGCCGGCACAAACACTGGAGCTTCTCCAAGCTTGGGAAAAGGACACAAGCTCTTTGGGGGGCTCTTGGCAGAGGAAGGGGGAGCCCCAGATGATCTCCCGTGGCTGCCCATCTCCAAAGCTGGCTCTTTCTCCTTGACAGTCTGCTCAGCCTCCTCTCCCTCTCCCTCTCCTCCAATTTTGGTGCCCAACCCCCCCGCCCTCCTCCAGCCGGTCCCAGCCTCTGCTCTGGCAGCCGGGGGCTCAGTCGTGGCCATAACCATCTTTTTCCACTGGCCACGTGCAGAGCTCAAAGCAGCCCAGGCCTCACCTCCAGACTCCTTGGCCCTCCATGCTTTATGGACAACTCATCATTTTCACCAGAATGCAGGAAGCCCAGGAAAACCCAGGAAAGTCTCCTGTGTTTCCTGGCCAGATGCAGCCTGCTGTAGATCAGGTCTTGTAGCCTCTTTGAAGCCTTCAAGTAGCCCTGGGCCTGCCTTGTCCTTTGGCGTGACAGCACGGGATGCACCACACACAGCTTAATTTTCTTTTAATCCTCCATCAATTCCTGTGACTTCTGGAAATGATTCCGCGATTGACTAGACACTGGATCCCTTTCGGGCAGGTACGGTGTTGACAGGAGAGAGAGGAATATTCAAAAGCGGCGTAAAACTGCTGCGACTGGGCAATGTTGTGGGTCCGTGTAGACTCATGACGGCTGCTGTAAAAGACCTGGATCTGGGTATTTTCAGACGGGCAGCTTATGATCCAGAGGAATGCTGGATTAACAGACAGCCAGAATGTAGAGCTGCGACAGAAAGATGGACAGCTTTTGGCAGGATATTTTTGTACTCGGGTATCTGAATGTATCTCCTGAAATTGCAGTTTAGTCAACGAGGCAAACCTGGGTGACGTGTGGGAAATTGGCCCCCCTGCTTAACATTGTAATAAGTAACTAAAGGTGATTTGCTGATCGAACAAGTTAAGCAAGAGGAACGAACCCATTGTGGCAGTCTTGAGAACTCCCTGTTTAACCAGAAGAGACATGCCCACAATGTTATCTTGCTACACCAACATGGGAACTCCCTGTTTGACAAAAAGCTTAACCACAGTGTTATCAGAATGTATTGTTTTGAGCTGATTCTGTGACCAACATTTTATCTAAACTACCTCAAGCAAGAAGCTACAGAGGGGCGTACCGAAGATGTCGAAACCAACCTCCATGAAGATAAAAAGAGCTGCTCAGCTTGCTTGAATTTGCGAGCCTTTGGTGGAGCTGCGACTCCCTGGCCGCCCAGCGCTGCTTTTGCCTTCCTACCTCAATAAATATTTATTGAATCTATTTCGGACTCGATTTATTTTAAATTCAACTATAACAACATCAGCCTCACGGTTTCACCCTGGTTTTCCTTTTCTGATTCTGAGCTAAAATTCTGGAGGCTTTGGGACAAACTGTGTTCTCAGGTGTCCGTCAGAACTGGATATGCCCCAGCACAACCAGGAATGGCAGTTTTGTAGTTTTAGTATATTTGCGGTGCTTGGAGTTGTAGTCACAATTAGGGAACCCAGTTTAATTACTTGAAGAAGTGGAGATGATGGAAATAGCCTACTTACTTTGGTGTGGTACCCAGAGCACGAGGGATTTGGGGACCACTTACTACTGTGTGCAGTTGGTAACTTCTTGCTTGAGGGTCACTGAGCATGTGAATTTGCCTGTTTTACCCAGGCCAGTTCTCCTCGACTTTGTAGCTTTTAGGTACGTCATGAATCCTTCACCTGAAAAGCTGCTCCGGATGCTCTGGTGGGACCAAAGCTTCATCCATTTTGGTGTCCCCTGCTGTCTCTCTGCATCAGGGTGCTCATGGGTGCTTGCCCTGGAAGTCCTGCTCTGTGTGCTCTGCAGAGCACCTGTGGGCCATTTACAATATTATCTAACGATTATTGCTGGATTTAGCAACTACTTCAAAAAGGGTGTGGTTGCTGCAACAATTAGTGGTGTCCCTGGTCATGCAGTGATTCACCTCAACACAGTTGACTCCGGGCAGGGAGCGAGAGCGGGCGTAGATGGAGCTGGGAGCGTGCAAGGAGCAGAGAGCAGGGCTGGTCCGAGGGGGCGTGCGTGTCCTGCGGAGGGGCAGAGGTCAGCTTGCTTTAATTGCAATTATTTTCTCTGGTTTAGCTATAGAAAAGCAATGTGTGTGCTGAACTTTTTGTTTTGCAGGCTGGGGGTGATTCTTCACCTGGCTAAAGGAAGACATGTCTTTTAAAGTGAAATCAATTGTGTGTCTACACGAAAGAGTTGGAGTTCCCTTTAATGGCAGATGTTTGGCAGCAGAGGCATGGCTTTCTCATGGAGGCCAGCTCCATGTGAGCGTGTGCACAGAGCGCAGGAGCTGGGAAAAGGAGAGGAAGCTGAGAAAGGCAATGAGAAGACAGATGTATGCGCTGAGTATTTGATGAGCCATCCACAGGGCTCACAGTTAATCTAACGCGGTAAGGTGAAGCAAATGCCAACATTTCCTCTGGATACGGTGGGCCACAGAGGTGCTCACAGCAGACCTGGTGGGTGTTTTCCCAAATTGGAGAGAAACCCCCTTAGGCTAGCCAGAGCGGATGCCCGAGGGCTGTACTGGGTTGCCCACTGATGGCACCGGGGGTTGTCCAGGGTGGGATCAAGTTGCCCAGGAAGGGCACTAGGTTGCCCAGAGTGTGCACTGAGTTGCCCACAGGTGGCACTAGGTTGCCCACTGAGGGCATTGAGTTCATAGGATCACAGAACATCTCAAGGAGAAGGAGAACCATAAGGATCATCGCATCCACATCCCTGCTCCTTGCAGGACTACCTAAAAGTGAATCATATGACTAAGAAGGTTGTCCATCTGCTCGACAGTTGCCCAACAGCTGCACCTGGCTGCCCAGGGACTGCACCAGGTTGCCCAGCGAGGGCCAATAGGTTGTCCAGGGCAGGAACTAAGATGCCATGTGAGGGTATTTTCTGGCCCAGGTGTGGCCCCGGCTTGCCCATCAAGAGCACCGGCTTGCCCAGTGGCTGCATCCGGTTGCCATAGCGGCTGCAGGGAGTTGCCCAGACAGAACCCAGTTACTGAGCACCCTGTGCCCCTGGCAACGCTGCCCTGGTTCTGTGTCACGGACGGCACTGGGGATGCTGCAGTGTCTGGCAGTGCTGCCACCGAACCCAAGAGCACCACAGTGAGTAGCAGCCCCCCTGGGCACCCGCAAGCCTCTGGAGGCTCAGGGTGAGTATGTACTTTTTTAAGTATGTACTTATGGGAGGGGAGGACTGAAAAAGCAAGCATTTCTCCTAGTGCTCCCCAGTACCTCTTCTGTTGCCCAGACGTACCCAAAGTAGGTGGTCGGGGCTCCCATCGTGTGTCTGTGTTCAGGGGTGGCAGAAAGTGTCACCCTGGGATGGCTTATCCCCAGGGGGATGCAGGGGCTTTTACTTCAGCTGGAAATGCAGGGAAAGGTGACTGTGGTCCATTCCCAAGGGGTTTTCCTCTCTTTCCTAAACAAAAGGGAACTGGCACTCACAGTGGTTTTTGTTGGGCCTGAGCACAGACATTTCTCCCTCAGTTCTGCCAAACTGGCTCGCAGGGTCGTGATTGTGAAAGCGTTTTAGCTTTCTTTGGAGGGTGGGAGTTTCCTGCTGCCTGTCCCACAGCCTCTTCGGCCAGGCTGGATCCTGGGGCGAGACTCGGTGCCCGCGGCTCTGCTGCTGCTCTCAAGTCAGGCCCCAGGGCAGCCCATGCCAGCATGGCCAAAACTGGGCAAGGCTTGTAACTGGAGTCCTCAAAGTTCCGTGATTTCCCAGCTGCAGGCTGTGCACTTGTGCCCTCTGACTCATCCTGATTTTCCTGGGATTTGCCCTAACTAAAGGACCTGTTATTCTCCTGCATTCGCTGTTCATTTATTTAGTAGCTGCATTTGGAGACAGTGTTCTTCTGAATGCATCAAACCGTTATGGGCAGGTTTATTCCCTGCAAACATGCCATTTTTAAAGGAATGGAGTGGCTTTCATGCTGTTACAAATAGGATTGAGCACAAGTTTTATGTCCTACCCCACTCCCATCCAGGGATCTTATGTCCTAATCTTTCACTGGGGCTCTGAGCCAGGCTGGGAGCAGTGGGGATGGGATGGTGTTGGGAGAAGGGCACGTCCAGCTGGCTACGGCAGCCACAGGGACTTATTCCTGCCCGTGGGTGACACTTGCAACCTTACAAGAGCTTCCCACCCAGCATAACTTACCCTCCTGAGTGTTTGTCCTCACATTCGGTGTGTTAGGTGCAGTTGGTGGCCCTCTGCATTATGTTTCTGATAACAACTGACTGATAACCTCAATCTGAAAAGAGCAATAGCACCCGCAGTTCTTGGTATCAAAATCTTCACGTGTGGCCATTCCTCCTAGGGCTACTGCAAGGCTGGTGTTTACAAAGCCCTCTGAAAGGACTTGGTGGGATATCTCCTTTCCAAGCGCAGTGATTTTACATCAGGTGAGCCATGGACATTTTTCTTCTTTTGCAAGACAGAGATGGCTGTTCTTTTGAGGCTGAAATAGATTCCGGGGGAGGGGACGGGGTGTGTGTGTGTGTGTGTGTGTGTGTGTGTGTGTGTTCAAATTTGGATATAGTCCTGCAAAGCCCTGCTCACCTGCAGACTGCTCACTTGAGCATTTAATGCAAGTGAATATGGAGGGATGAGGATGGAGTCCCTCACCCACAAATCGCGCTGGGCTGGTAGCAGCTGTGTGTCCAAAGGGGCGCAGCTCTCGGGGCTGGTAATGGCACTTTGAAAGAGAAAATGACACGTGGAGTACTAGAAGATCAGCAGATACCAAACCCAGCCAAAAGAAGCAGATGAACAGCAGAGAATCAGCAGCTACAGTTTCACGGGACTGACAGACTAAAGGAAAATGAGGGCACAATATCTGTCACTCTCTTGAGCAGCCATGATTTGTTTTTTTCCCCATTTCAAGACCTGATGCGAGATATGAACAACAAAGTCAGATCTTTCTCTAGATACAAATGCTTGGGACGCTGTCAGAAGGGATTTGCTTTCAAGAGTTTTAGGTCTGCACAGGCAATGTGTAGGTGCTGTGTGCATCGCTGTTTGTGTTCCAAGTTGCACGTGTTGCTGTAAGAAGGAAGGCAAGTGCAGGAGCTTACTGAGTGTGGTTGTCTTCTCTCTGCTCCTCTGTGCAGGACACGTACCTGAAGAGCAGTGTTCAAGAATGCAGCCTGGTCGATCTCCCTTAACGGCAACGTACGCCCATCCACGATCAACACCTAGCAAGTTTCTGCCTGCCATCAGTGCCATGGCTTCAAGCTATAAGGCCCGTTTTCCTTACTACCCGCTGCCTCAGAGCTCCGGCCTCCCCTGGATGCCCAGCACCTACTACAAACCAGCTGCCATCAACCCAACTTTGGCTCCCTTTTCCAAAAGTTCCCAGGGGATGACCGCCAGCAAGAAGCTTCCTGTCATTGCCAACAGAACAACCTTCATCACCCGGTACACCCCTGAGGACTGGCACAGGTCCAACCTGACCAACTACACAGAGTCAGAAACTTGCCAGCACAACGCGGAGCGTCTGAGAGTTGATACCTCCCGCATGATTCAGGATAAATATCAGCAGACAGAGAAGACACAAGGAGAAAGCACCAAGAACCTGGGAGTTCGTGCCAATGATATTGGATTTTGGAAATCGGAGCTCTGCCGTGAGCTGGATGAGATGATCGGGGAGACCAACGCCCTCACGGACTTGAAGAAAAGGCTGGAGAGAGCCTTGGCCGAGACGGAGGCCCCTCTCCAGGTAAGCACCCTGTGCAGTGGCCTGCAAGCTGTAGCCCACTGCTGAAACATCTGCAGCCACTCAGACGTCCAGTTAAGTTTCACTGCAGCTCCGTAACATCTAGAAAGCTTTTAGGAAGAGACCATTAGTTAGTGATCAACAAATCCCTTGCCATCTGCTGCATCTCCTATCAGCACATTCTGAGCCCATCAGAACCCACTATTTTTATAAGCAGCTCATCCAAAATCCTGGTTTGGGAGACACAAGCCCACGTCTTGCTATAAGGCTCTGGCGAGGTCAGCATCAAGGCTGACACAGGGCCCTGCATTCAGCTGCGGCTGCACCAGGGACACGTGTGCTCCCTCATGTTGCTTTAACGCTGATGTTGCAGCTCGGCTGCTCATTGTCAGCTAAACCAGCTGCCCAGGGCACTTTTTTCTTCCCTTTTCTTCCCATCTTGAGATGGGGACTATCCCTCTAGAGAACCCTGCCCCTGCAGCCAACAGTCATGGCATGTCCTCAACAGGTCGCTCAGGAGTGCTTGCTTCAGCGGGAGAAGAGGATGGGCATCGACCTCGTCCATGATGACGTGGAGAAACAGCTCTTCACAGTAAGCTTGGCAACTCAGATCATGTGTGAAAGCTATTTTTACGTAAACTGCCCTGAGGAGGCTTTGCAGCCTTGTTCCCTACCTGTCTCCTTACTGCTGGTGAGGTGCTCAACCCTTCCAACCCCCAAAACCCGCTGGGCCAGGGGACGGTGTTCCCCCATGCAGCAGCTCTCTTAGTTGGTCTAATAAAAGAGATGACATCATTACATGTTTTGCCTTTGCCCAGGAAGTGGATGTCATCAGGTCGTGCCAGGAGAGGATGCAGCAGTACCTGGATAAGACAAAAGCCCAGCTCATGTAAGGAGAAGCTCCTTATCTCATGCCGTAGGGCTGATGGGCCTTTGCAGTTGGGATGTGAACCCCCAGCAGACCCCGACCTCTACCCACACCCCGCAGCTGTAAAACCCACGCAGGCTCCATGGGAAGTGGGCGGTGATGCTCATGGGAGGACAGAGCTGCCCGGGCGGGAGCTGCGGGGAAGTGGAACGGGGAAGAAGCCGTTCCACCCGTACATCCCCACCGATGGCTGTTCTTTGCATGTTGAAGGTCCAACAGGGTGGCCCAGCACGAGCTGGAGAGAGACCTGGCTAACAAGCAGGTGGCCCACCGCATCGATGACAAGTGCCACCACCTGAGGAACACCTCCCACGGCATCAGCTACTACCGAGGGGTGGAGCAGGTCGATGCCACGTGAGTGCATGCCGGGTGGCACGCGAGCAGCAAGCCGTCCCGGGGATGCGCGGTGCCTTTCCCTGGCAGGGAGCTGCTGGTCCCCAGCCCACTGTAAAGGCAGGTCCGTCCTGCCTGGAGACACCGGCTTCAGAGGGGCCATTTCTCTCTGCTCATTATTATTATTATTATTATTATTATTATTATTATTATTATTATTATTATTATCATCATCATTATTATTCTCATTCTTATTCTATTGTTGCTGTTCTTTTCCTTTCTGTTATTGTTCTTCTACTTAACTGTCTTTTCTCTCCACACACAAGTTCTCCCTTGCCTTTCCCCTCCTATTCTGCTTCTTCTCCTTGCCCTTCTGGAGGAAAGGGGGAGAACTGCACAAGTGGCTGCATGGTCCTAGCTGCCGGCTGGGGTTAAAACACGACCTATGGTCAAAATAAAAGCACAGATTAAAGCTACATTTGACCCACGCTGCTCCCTGGCAGGGACCTTGCCTGCCCACGTCCAGCTTCAGCAGCACAGGCTTACCAGGGACCTCTCCTTCCTCCCAGGATCTCGGTGCCGGAGTCCTGGGCCAAATTCACGGACGGCAACATCCTCCGCTCCCAGAGCGAACGGGCGGCCTCTGCCAAGCTGCGGGACAACACCAGGAACCTGCTGGAGGTGACGGCCAACGAGATGCGGTGCCAGTTCAACAGGGTGAACGTCGCCTTCACCAGCCGCATCGCCGAGACAGCCGACGCCAAGAGCAAGATTCAGACCCACCTGGCCAAGGTAGCCTGAACCCCTCCCTTTGGGTGTGACACTGTCACTTCCCAGGGACACCTCCGAAGCAGGACCCTCCACGCAGACCTGGCCCAAGCAGAGGAACGGTGGCCGCAGGAAGCTGGTTATAGCGTCATTTTCTGTTAGAAACTCCAAGTCCTGGGGACTTTCTTCTTGGAGCAGGAGGAGCTGGCACTGTGATTTCATCTCAAGGGATTCTGTCTTTTGCTAGCGCATCCTAGCTGACAGCCTGGCAGCACAGGGATTTCCAGCAGAAAAGGCCACCGCTGGTTGCATCTCCTGGGAGTTACTTCAGAAGTGCTGGCTGCCCTGCAGAGAGTCTTTGCTGGGCCTCTGCTGGGCTGCCTGCCGGGGGGTTCGCAGGCTTGCTTCTCCCCCAAGGACGTGCTTTCACTCTCAGTGCTCTGTGGTTGCTGCACGGGTATCCGTGTGCTTGCTCTGCCAAGCAGAGGAGGTGGAGAGCAGTGACGGGCACCTGGCTCGGACCAGTGGGTCTCATGGAAAGCCTCCTGAAAAGTGCTCGACACCGTATTGATTCACTGAGCGGAGACTGGGCTGGAAGCGTTGCGGGCTGGTGCCACGTCCTTCAGTGAAAAATGAAAATTTTTCATGCCTGAAAAACCTTCCCTCTCTGAGTTGCTATTGATGGATGATCAGTTTCTGCAAGCAGTAGCTTCGGGAAGCTGGTAACTCACTGTGTCCATCACTGCTCCAACACCTCCTCTGACGTGACAGCACCAGCAAAGACAGGCTTGTTTTTTCTGCAGACGGACAGGAGAAAAAGGAAATTATGTTGTCACTTGAGAAGGTATTTTTTCATTCATCCATGTGTTTCTTTTTTACGGCAGACGCTGCGGGAAATCTTCCAAATGGAGATGAACATGGAAGCCATCAAAAAAGCCATGAGGGACCAAGGACCTCCGTTCAAAGTGGCTCAGACCCGGCTGGAAGAGCGCACACGGAGACCAAACATGGAGCTGTGCCGGGACACTGCCCAGCTCCGGTAAGGCAGGAGCACGGGGCCAGCAGGGTCCTTGAGGAGTCCCGGGTAGTAGCACTCAGGAGCATCACTGGATGACAAAAGTAGTCATGGGATTCTTTTCCTAAATAGTCCTGCCAGAAGGGCTCTGCTCTAATCAAAAGGAATGAGCAGGTATCCCAGCCTTTGGGTGCTGGGAGAGCTCTGCACCCACAAAGGAGGCTGTACACCATGGCTGGGAGCAGCCTGATGCCACCCCGTGAGGGGCTGGGTTTTTCCCACTTGGGTAAACCTCATCTTCTCTCCTGCCTGCTTCCTGGCAGTTGGATGTGCTCAGTTTTTTAGGATAAGCCTTTACTCTCCAAGAGGCTTGCGCTGAGAGCACTTAGGTCCTTCCTTTTGGGGAACCTCAAGGAAGGGTGCACCCTCTGGAGAAGGAGTAAGGGCTGTCCTCACCTCCCCTGGGGACAAACCCTTTCAAGGACATTGTGAGCTCTGTGGGATTGCACCCCGAGGGGCTGTGGAGGAGCAGGCTGCCCTGAGTGCCCAGCAGCACCTCCTGTGAGGCACCCCAAACTTCACACCTCCTCCGGGGAGCCCGCTGGGCAAGACTCTAGATGGAGCCTTTTAGAAGCAAGTGAAACCCAGCCCCAGAGCCTGTTTAGCATCTCGCACACCGTTGTTTTCTCCATCCTCCGCTTGTTTCCCATTCAATTTTCGCCTCTCCCAGCTGTCCTGTTTCGCTGTGTGTGCATCCGTGGGTGTGGGCAGGACCCCTGCACAGGGAAGTCCAGGAGGGGGACCCAACAAACCTGCAAAACCAAAGGGGAACAGGACAACACAGCTGCTCATCCCTCTTCTCGGTGGCACGAGCTGCTCTGGGAGACGTGCCTGCGCGTTGCCAAAGCCTTCGCGCAGACTTAGCCATGCCTCCCCGCTGAGGTCTGGAGGAGCTCTGCCCTCAGCTTTCCCATGCATCTGCCAGAAACGGGGGGTCCGAGTTAGTCTGAGCGCGCTGAAGGGGGAAATCCTGTGCCCAAGGCGCCCTTCAGCGGGACCAGGCTCGAAACCACCCACGTGATGGGACCATTAATCAGGGTTCCTTGCTGTTTTCCAGCCTTGTCAACGAGGTCCACAAAATTGATGAGACGGTCCAGAGCCTTCAGCAGCAGCTGAGAGACACTGAGGACACCCTGCAAATGCTGGCTCGTGCCAAGTCGGTCTTGCAGCATGACCTGGCCATCAAAGCCAACTCGCTCTTCATCGACCAGGAGAAGTGCATGGGAATGCGCAAGACCTTTCCCAGCACTGCGCGGCTGCTGGGTTCTGTTTAGGCTGGGCTCAGCCAACCTCACGTTCTCTGTTGCGGGAGGGATCCCCAGTGTTGATAAGATGCTTTGAAAATCCATGATTAGATTTTCACTTCCTGATGAAAGCCCCGAGTAGAAATTAAACGCTCATTTGGTGTGTTAAATTTTGTGGTTAAATGGCAGTACTCCAGGTGGGGTCTCACGAGAGCAGAGTAGAGGGGGAGAATCACCTCTCTCGACCTGCTGGCCACGCTTCTTTTGATGCAGCCCAGGATGCGATTGGCCTTCTGGGCTGCAAGTGCACATCGTTGGCTCACGTTCAGCTTTTCATCAACCAGCACCCCCAAGTCCTTTTCTGCAGGGCTGCTCTATCACATCAACCCCCAGCCTGTATTGATAAGGAGGATTGTCCCGACCCAAGTGCAGGACCTTGCACTTGGCCTTCTTGAACTTCATGAGGTTTGCACAGGTCCACCTCTCTGGCTTGTCCAGGTCCCTCTGGATGACAACCCATCCCTCTGGCATGTCGACCGCACCATTCAGCTTGGTGTCACCTGCAAACTTGCTGAGGGTGCACTTGATCCCACTGTCTAAATCATTGATGAAGATATTAAACAGCACTGGTCCCAGTACAGATCCCTGAGGGACACCGCCTGTCACTCCTCTCCAACTGGACATCGAGCCATTGACCACCACCCTCTGGATGCGACCACTCAGCCAGTTTCTTTCCCACTGAACAGTCCGCCCATCAAATGCGTATCTCTCCAACTTAGAGAGAAGGGTGTTGTGGGGAACCGTGTCAAAGGCCTTGCAGAAGTCCAGATAGATGATGTCCCTTGCCCTTCCCTTGTCCACTGATGCAGACTCTGCATTTTATTCAGGCCCCGGTGCTCGGTGGATCCCCACACATCAAGCACAGCCCATGCCGGTTTCCTCCGTGTATTTAGACACCAAAGTCACAAGGCAGTACACTCCCAGTTACAAGGGCTGCTCAGGAATTTACACACCAGTCTCATATCTTCAATCACTGCTCCTGCCTGGAGGAAGGGTCTTCACCTGGGCAAGGGGCTTCTTGGCCTGCAGCTGTGTTTTTTAGTATTATTATGAAGATGGTTCAGTCAAGGACGGCTGGACTTGGGTATTCACTGCCAAAGTGGCATTGTTGGGAGAAACATCTTGATTAGATGTTCAGTTAAGGTCTTAGTGTCCCAGGTAGACCAAATAATTAGGCTACAGATGTTCCTTCAAACAATTCCCTTTGATCCTCTCCTTAGCAACTACCTGCAATCATCCTTAACTATTGTGTCGCGGATGAAAATACTTGACATGGTTATGATTTAGCAAAAGTTATTAATGATGTAAGGTAGACTGAGAGGTTGAATTTTAGCAGCATTTAATCATTAACTGATTTAGGGATTCACAAAGTGAGCAAACAAAATAATTTAATATCTAAGCACACACACGTACAGGTCTGCCATCGGGAATTTCTTAATAGCAGGCAATGCCAGTGAGCCAAAAGGTGCCGCTTTTAGGTCCTGCACACGCATGGGTGGACAGAAGAGCATCCCCATGTAGGAATGTATCTGAGAGAAAATGGCTATGTGAGCCAGCCTCCCTACTGTGAGAGATTAGATTAAGGGCAAAACAGGTGGTAGAAGATGGAATTAGTACATGGGAAAAACGGGAACTGAGAAGGTAGAAAACATGTTGTGCTAATGACTAAGCAATTTACTATGTGAATTCTTGTAACCAATCTGATGTGTGAACGAACTGCATGCACAGCGCGTGGACAGTGTAACTAGCTAATCAGAAATAAGCAAGTGGCATATACAGGGTATAAAAGATGATGATCTGTGCTTAATAAACGGCTTCTGTTGATTCACATTGGATTGTCTGGAGTCCAGTTATTTCTCCTCAGATAGTGACCCCGATGTGATACCGATCGGCGCTTGGCTTGAGCAATGGAACGCGAGGGGCGGAAGACCCAGAAGGAGATCCACCGGCTGGAGGACGGCTCAGCTGGACTGAGACCGGGTGGACTAGGCGGCAATCCAGAATAAACAGACGACGTGGCCACGGACACCCAGGGCGGGAGATGGGGCAACAAGTAACAAAAGAAGAAGGGGCTATATTAAGACTTCTCCTGCATATCCTCTCTAAGAGAGGGGTGAAATACGACGAGCGTATGCTCCGAAGGTTGTCAATATGGTGCAGAGAGAACGGATTCGCACCAGAGCCCCAGACAGCTTTTAAACCAGAAATATGGGAGGCTGTTGGGAAAAAACTGTGGGAAGTGATAAGTTAACGGAGGCAAAGAGGCATCACCGTTAGCGACGACATGGTGGTTGGTGTTATCGACCTTACAAGACATGAAGGCGGAGCGAGCCACGGCAGCTGGGGCTTTTGCAGCATTACAGCCCACGGGAGGGGGATCGAACAGGCCAGGTCTGAAGGTCTGGGACGATCCCCTGCTGATCCCCTCTGCTCCACCTGAGGCCGATGGAGGAGGCAGAATGTCAGCAGAGAAGGACAGAGCCGGAGCTGTTTGCTCCTGCCATTGCCCGCCTCGCCCCCTCCCCTCCCCAGTCGTCTCCCTGAGATAGAAGTGCTGGTTTTATAGTCTGCTGTGTAAGTGTGTGTGGGCGCCAGCTTGTACCTGCTGATCAGCATCTGTGCTACTGTTTGCTTTTGTTGTGTGCAGTGTCATTAGTGACTCCCCTTGAGCAGGTGTTCTGCCCGGTGTGGTACTGTTCTCGTATGTAACTAGGGCTGACACTCCGTCAAGTGAAGAAGTTTGTATATACACAGTGTTTAGACGTAAGGCGAGCGCGCCCCAGGTAGATACACCAGGATGGGCCGTAGAACCGATGGAAGTCCTGAAATATTGGGGGAGTTTTCACCAGCCGACATGTTTACGGTCTTGGGAACGGCTCGCCTGTGCAGGGCGTATCGCTGGTTGTTGTTTGTCTGTAAGATCATGGTTGATTGGGAAAAGGAGTTGAGCCAAAATCTATAGGATGCTCTGTAGGAAAATGAGAAACTTAAGGAAAAATGAGAAACTGAGCTCTTGTTGCAAAGGCAGACTTTTATGTCAGCCGTAAGTGATGGAAGGAAAAAAAAAAAAAGAAAAAAAAGAAAAAGAAAGAAAAAAAAAAGAAACCAAACAGGACCAATTAGATTCGAAATGTGCCACGTTAGCACAAAAGTATGCCATACGCATTACGAGAAAGCATCAGAAAAAGAGAAATAGGACACCTGATTCAAAGCAGTACCATAGAGATATGTTTTTGTTTTTTTTCTATATGTGTCTATGTTATTGCATGCCTTAGTAGATTGCTCTCTGTTATACCCTGCGAGACTAAAATGAACCCAGCAGAAGCGGTCTCTTGAGCAAGGGGGTGGAATATGGGAAAGCAATGGAAGATCGGCGAGGAGGATTGTAAATACACTCAAGGGACTCGCACCTGGGTGCTGGAAAACACATATATCACACCAATTGTTATTCAGTCTCGGGTGCTTGCAAGAAAAACATTTGGATGACATAAGCCTGTAATGGACTCACAGACATCTTATCCAGTTGCTTGAGAATCTTGGCCTGTTGTGGAAAAAGATCAAAGCACAGTACCAGCAAGAACAGGGAGTCCGCATGCGCTCTTGCTAACAAGGACTCTTTTGCTGCCAAGGATTCGTGATAACAAGGACTCTCTTGCTGCCAAGGATAAGTTTAACAATGCCACTAGTACCGCTATTTCTGAGTTATTGCTAGACGTAGATAGTATTCGATATGCGACGCTGCAAAACAGAGCTGCTACTGATTTTTTGCTTTCAGCTTACAGACACGGTTGTCAAGATTTTAAAGGACTGTATTGTATGAATCTAAGTGACCACTCCAAATCCATCCATGCCCAGCTGCAGGAACTGCACCGACCGAACCAGCAACTTGTGGAGACCTCTGGGTGAAATCTCTTTGCTGGATGGACTTGGGGGTGGGGCTGGTTGAAGCAAATTATACTCATTGCCTGTGTGGAAGGAATTTGTCTGTTATGTTTAGTATGCTGTTTGCCGTGTTTAATAAGCATTATATGATCAGCTGTAAATGCCGCTTTGCATCGTACCCTTGTACGAGTTGTAGAATATGTTGCTCTAAAAACTATGTGTGTATCCATGAGAACCTGACCTTCACAGAAGAAGATAACAAGAAGGGATTACAACAATGTAGACACGTATCAGACAGCCGCTGTTAGCAAAGCTGGATCATGAGTTTGGTGAGACTCGCTGCATACGTTGGCCACGTGTGCAGCGACTCTGGCCTGTACTTTTCTACTCAGTCCAGTGCAGGAGACTCTGGTGGGACTTGCTGCATGCACTGGCCACGCATGCAGCGACTCTAGCCTGTACTTCTCCACTCAATCCAGTGCAGGATATAGGGGGGCTGTCTCGGGTCAGAGAGGGGGAGAGAGACATGAGCGAGGGGGAGAGAGACATGAGCGCACTTTGAAGATACAGGGGATGCCCTGAAGCACTGTGCCTGCCCCCGCCCCCCCCATAGGTTCTATGTTCATTAACCCCAACAGCTCCGAAGGCATTACAGCATGTTGCAGATAAGATATAGTCTACTACTGCTGCAAGACGCATTGGACACCTTCCTACAAGAATTTCAACTTTATGCCCTGACAGGACAGTGGGATGATGCACTCGCAAAGAGCCTGACTGCATTAGAGTGGGTATTTTTGCCGATTGTCAGCAGCTGGCTCCTCTGCCATCATTTGCGGGGGTTAACCCACGAGGGCTTACACCTGATGAACTTTGGCAATCCGATGTTACGCGCATTACGGAATTTGGACATGTTTCAGTTGATTTGTTTTCTCACTTTGTTGTAGCTACTGCGCATACAGGAGAGAAGGCTTGTGATGTTATTCGACATTGGTTGCAATGCATTGCAGTCATGGGAGTACCGAAAACTATAAAAACTGATAATGAACCAGTTTATGTGTCCGCTAAAGTACAGACCTTTTCTTTTACAGATATGAGGTATTAAACGTGTCACCAGTATTCCCCATTCCCCGACTGGGCAAGCAATTGTGGAGCGTATGCATCAAACTTTAAAAACCATGCTTGCTAAACAAAAAAGGGTGAATCCCGTAGGTATGACACCTCAAGAGTGATTGTATAAAGCAACTCATGTTTTAAATTTTCTAAACATGTCTTCTTTGCCATCCACAGCAGTAGATCGACATTTTGTAAGAACTGTTGAATGGCCTGAACAACCGAAGGTGTATTATAAGCACCTTAAGTCGGGGTGCATGCTAACCACAGATAATACTGCAACAAATAGAAGTTGTGAGCAAGAAAATTCTGTAATGATCTGTACTTCTCATCCGTATGTTTGCTTTGGCTCAAAGTGCAAGTATACAAGAATGTAATCAATCTTATTGTGTAAATTTAACGCGAGTAAGGTATAAAACAGCAGTAATATGGATAGGGAATCGGCAAAATGCATTAAAAACACGTCTTTCTCTGTATTGTGATCGGGAGTACAACTCTCGAAGACTTTGTGTTACATCTCTCCCCTGGAATACGTTGCTACATGGCTGAGAAATGGTTAAACACCATCTCCAAGGTGCTTTTGACATGTCGTTGCAACAAAATATTCGTCCTTTACATGATCAGCTAAAAGCTCAAATACTAAAGATTCAAGACTTAACGAACCGCAATGTATTTGAAATATTACAGAAGGATTTCTCGTGGGTAAATCCAAAGAAATTGGCTTTCTGGGCTAAATTTAGGAATCTGGGTATTTATTGCCTTAGCAGGGTTCTTTTTGATTCTGTTTTTAATTGTGTTTAGTATATAACCTGCTGTGGAATAATTACTAAATTGGCCAAGAATACAAAAATACAGCATTGTTCACACATTAAGGAAAGTCATAAAATCGAGAGGCTTCTGAGGTAGAATACAGCCGCAGCTAGCACATGAAGAATGCAACATCTGTGATTCCCTGTACAAGGTTGTTTGCGAAACTACACGAGGGATGGAACGGAACACGCTTGTTCCGTGGCCTTCCCTTGTGACGAATAGCAGATATGGGGACGAGATGGTACTACGGAACTGATAAGTGGCCTACACGCTACCCGAGCCAACATTTCGTCAAATGTTGATGAAATGCTGTCCTTTTGTGCGAACTTTGCTCACCACAATGTACCAAAACACACCTCCATCCCGGAGGCTATCCGCCCCCGAGGCGTGAACACTCCTCCTTGAATACATTAATCATAATAAAAGTACGTATGACTAAAGTCACTCAAACTCCACTTTGAAGATAAAAAAATAATATAAAAATAGCCCAAGAGAGAGGGGATGTCAGGGAAGACACCATCGCGAAGAATTCCACCGCTGATTTCCGGGATCAGTCGACGGGCTGAGCCTCTCTTCCCCCCCATAGGGACGCCTTTGGGTAAGACTTCGATTACACCGAGCGCTTTCTCGGGGACTTAGAAATTTCTCTAGAGAATCTCTACCCTACATTTATAGCCAGGCTGTATCGTTTATAATTTTGTCGCGCGTTTGTATACTTAGCAATATCTTTATTTGCACGTGCTTTGCAGACAGTGTATTTATCACCGGCAATCCAAAAGAACCTGTATATCTGTTGTTTAAATAAACTGCACTGTTTAAGTAGCTAGCCGTTTCGCTTTCTCACTGAACGCGACCAAAACTTGAGAGAGGCCGTGCTAGTTCAGGAGTACGACTAGACTGAAGGTGCAGTCCACTATTAGTGTATCCAAATCGTAATAGTTTAATACACATTAAACGCGATTGGACTGATAGTGCTGAATTGGGCATCACTCAGAATTTAAACCTAGCCGCACCTAGCCTCCCACCTCGGTGAGGAGTGTTAGAACGCAAGGGGGTTTATCTTCTGCCAAAACCGCTTGGCCCCGTTTCACGCGACAGAATTTGGCGTAGTCCGGCGGGATTGCCATGGATAAACTGCTGCAAAAATACGATTGTGCCCCTTCCCAGGCTGGGAAGGAGTGGGCCCAAAAATTTTGGAAGGATGAAGAGAAAGTGGTGGAACGTATTGAAGAGTGTCGGGTTTCACAGAAGCTCAGAGCGGGGAAAGGCAAGGGTGTGATTTGTGCTGTGTTAGGCGCCTGTTTATCTTGTGCACAACAAGAAGCTAGAGAAACCCCTGCTCCTAATCTGATTTCAGCTGTAGAATATGCAACCCTGAAATCGGAGAATGAGGTGCTGAAGTCATCATTAGCCTTGCAAAAGGAGACAGGAGAAAAATTAAGAACTCAAGTTGATAAGCTTGTAAGTGAGAATGAATATTTAGGAAACCAGAATTCTCAACTTAAAATATTATTAGAAAGGGTGACTGGGCTCTTAGATAAAATGCAGCCCTCGACCCAGGTCCAACAGATTCGTAAGTTAATGTGTTATCCAAATTCCGTAACCCAGACCGGAGATTTTTTGTCTAATAGTGAGGATGACGAAGAAGATGAGGAGGAAAGGACTTTTACTTTGAAATCCCAAGTTTTTCCTTTACGTCCTCTGGTTAAAACTGAAACTGCGGTTGATGATGATGATGAAATTCACACCACTGTGCGTACCGTTCCATGGACACCAACCGAGTTAACAAAAATAAGGGAGAAATATTCGAGGCGACCAGAAGAGTCAGCTGTTGAGTACGTGTGGCGAGTTTCTTCTGAAGGGAGGGACAGAATTATGCTGAGTGAGGAAGAAGCAGGAGACTCTTGGGGACCAGGAGTGTTTTTAACCACTATGCCTGGGGATCATAATTATTCCCTAACTGCTCGAGCAGCCTATTGGGCAGGGGGTATGGATCCGCGAGAGAGGGGGGAGCCGTTAGAGATTAGAGCTACAGGCTACTCTGATCTGTTTGCGGCTGTACGGAAAGCAGCTTGTCTGCAAGCCATGTATGACAGAGAGGAATTTCGGAAATCCCCAATGTCAGCCCCTATCGACGCCGATCGATTAGCCCCTCTCATCCGTGGTCTTCCCGATTGCCTGAAACCGTTCCTTGTTCGTACTCAAGATCGTATACGAGAGGCTCGGGGTGCTCATGGGCGGGGCCGTCGTCACTACATGCCCACCTGGAATGAATATGTACAGGAAATAGATCAATATGGGCGTCGAATGGGCTGGGCCAGCCTAACTAGTGAGAAATCCTCCGAACACCCCCGAAAGGTTCGCCAAGTCCGAACCCACACTAAAAACCCTAAATCGGAGGAAAGGTTTAAGCCTGATAAGGACAGGAATGAGTTGTGGCGTAAAGCCCTACAATTAGGGGTGCCCCGACAATTCTTGCACGGTGTCCCTACAGGAGATCTCCGTACACTAGTCCAATCTCTAACTAGAAAGAATAATGCGGCTGGGGAGAAAAGTCTAACCAGAGAATCCCCAAGTCGTGAGAAAATTGTGCCTTCTGCACCGGAACGTAACTTGATTGATTTGACAGAGTCTCAGCCAAAAAACTCCTATCCCCGGGGAGGGCAGTGAGCCACCCTGTCCGGCAGGTACTAGCAATTCAATGGCTCTCTCATAAAGACTCCGAACCCGTTATTGTCATTCCTGTTGGACCCCGGAAGATATTGGTAAATTTTATTATCGATACCGGAGCCCAAATGTCTGCAATCACTAACGAAACAGCACAACTTCTAGGTATAAATCCCACCCGACGCAGAGTCAACTTCACAGGAATTGATGGTGTGGTAAAAACATGCCCCACTGCAAAAATTAACCTCTGGTTGCCGGGAGAGCAGCGAATGACTAGGGCAGAAGTGTTAGTGGGTGCCTCACATACTAACCTCCTAGGATTTGACGTGCTGCGTGGGCGAATGTGGAAATTCCCGGATGGAACTGTGTGGAGTTTTGCAGGACGCAAAAAAGGATTAGACACAGTTAAACTGGGCCTATTAGAAACATCTATACCTTTGCCTCCCTCTAAAATTACCAACGTCCGACAGTACCCACTGCCTGCAGCTGCACTTGCAGGAGCAGACGGGGTGGTATCAGATTTAGAAAAAAGAAACATCATTAAGAGGACTCACTCGCCTTATAATTCACCGGTGTGGCCAGTAAAGAAACCAACCGGGCAATGGCGTTTCACAGTAGATTACCGAAAGTTAAACGCCAACACTGCACCCCTGACCGCTGCGGTTCCGAGTATCGCGGAAATTGTGACAATGATAAAAGGAGCTGCCCATCCTTGGATGGCTGCCTTAGATGTAAAAGACATGTTTTTTATGATTCCCCTCCTTGAGCAAGACAAAGCGCAGTTTGCATTCACGTGGAAAGGAGTCCAATATACCTTTAACCGACTTCCACAAGGATACAAACATTCCCCCACCATTGCTCATAATGCTTTAGCTAAAGTGCTATCAGAGATTCCTGTTTCACAGGGATGTACAGTATACCAATATATTGACGACATCTTAATAGGGGGAGAGAGCCAAGAAAGTGTACAAGACATGATGCAAAACATCCGAAAAACATTATCAGATTTGGGATTGGAAATTCCAGACTCAAAATGTCAGGGACCCGCACAGGAAGTTAAATTCCTGGGGGTCTGGTGGATTAAGGGAGCTGCTTCTGTCCCTCAGGATACCCTGAAAAAAATAGAACATGGACAGAATCCTTCCAGCACGAAGGAGTTACAGCAAGTTCTGGGAACTTTAAGTTATTGGCGTAAACACATCCCTGGCTTTTCCATCATTGCTCGCCCCCTTTATTGTTTGCTCAAAAAAGGTAAATCCTGGGAGTGGACTGAACAACATACTAATGCACTAGAATTGCTAATAAAAGAGCTGAGGTTATTCCAACAACTTGGCCCCATACATCCAACTGACCCTGTCCATGTAGAATGGGGGTTCAGCGAACATGGTTCTCATTGTAACTTATGGCAAAAGGGACCAGCAGGACCGGAGAGACCATTAGAATTTAGCTCTCACTCCTTTAATGATACTGAGAGCAGATATTCAGACCTTGAGAAGGGTTTACTGTCCCTGGTGCGAGCATTGCAACGAGCAGAGCAGATAAGGAGAGAACAGAGCGTGATTGTTCGGGGCCCTTTTCGTCTCCTAGATGTGGTCCGTAAAGGGACAGCACCACCAGCCGGCATTGCCCAGAAACCCACAGTTCGAAAGTGGTATGCTTATTTAGAAGGCATTAATGATATCATGCCAATCTCTGAAGGTAGTATCAAAGTATCCAAGCTCCAGAAGGATATAGATGGTGCCCTATTGTTCCAATCCCCACCAAACAGACCATCTCCAATCCAAGAAGCACCTCCTCTGAAAGAAGGCAGTGATCTTACAGGAGTGTGGTTTACTGATGCGTCATCTCACCGTGAGAACAATAAGTGGAAATACAAGGCCGTAGCACTGGAAGTAGCAACGGGGGAAAGAGCAATTGAAACAGGAGAAGGTAGCGCACAAGTAGGGGAACTCAGAGCCGTCCTACTAGCTGCACAACATGGGGCTACTTACATTTACACTGACTCATATGCTGTTTTTAAAGGAGCCACTGAATGGATAGGACACTGGGCAGCCAATGATTGGCAGGTGAATAGAGTCCCAATCTGGGAGACAGATAGTTGGAAGCAACTGTTGGAAATGGGAGGACAGAGAACATTGCACATTGGTTGGGTAAAAGGCCATGATCGTTCGAACTCGATCACTGCTCAATTCAACCAACAGGTAGATAGCCTCACGCGGCTGCAGCAAATTGACATTGTAGATGATGGTCGGGAATGGGAACGCTTACTCGAATGGTTACATATTAAGCGTGGCCATACAGGCCGTGCTGATCTCTATCAGGAAGGTCTAGCCCGGGGGTGGCCTGTGTCGGTTAAGCTGTGTGAACAAGTAGTAACCGCCTGTTCACAATGTCGCCTACGACTCAATAAAGATCATCCGAGTAAGGCGCCTCCTTTACACATTCGGGACAAGAAAACATTGTGGCATTCATGGCAAATTGATTATATTGGGCCCTTGAGAACATCAGGTGAGAAAAGATACGTCCTAGTCGGAGTGGAGATTATCTCTGGCCTCACTATGGCCACCAGCTTCAAATCAGCTACTGGGGACAACACAGTGAAAGGCCTAAAAGGGTGGTTCAGCACACTTCCCCTTCCTGAGGAAATCCAAAGTGATAACGGTTCACACTTTACCGCTACAGTGGTACAAGATTGGGCCAAAGAAGAAGGGATTCGATGGGTATTTCATACTCCCTATTATCCTCAGGCTAATGGCATTGTTGAACGCACCAATGGATTGGTTAAGCGTTTTGCAAAAACTCATGAACCTGGTTGGCATTTGCGATTGGATGATGCCATCTATCAATTAAATAACAGATGGAGTGGAGATGGCTGTCCTAAAATGAAAGCTTTCTGTGTATCTGCTGATATCATCACTCCAAAAGTTCCCAATGAACCACGAAAATACCTAGGACAATTTCACCCTGGGCAACCTGTGTTAGTGAAAATGCCTCAAATTGGCACAGTACCAATGGTGCTAGCTACTCCCAAAAACCCCCATGCATGGGAAGCCAAAGACTGTTCAGGGAAGATACACCGGATCAGCACCCGGTGGATCTCGCCCTCTTTTTAACCCCGTCGGTCAAGTGAGACCGAGCAGATTTTCTTTTCCTTTGTGTCTTACAGGAACCTTGGAAGAACTGTACGTGGACAGACGCATTGGCCTACCTAACCTCGAGTGTCTCCAGGGAATCCTGACATTGATTCTGGCAATAATATTATTTTGTTATGTATGGCCATCTGGAGGCCTAAATTTTAGAATGACGAATTGGCAGATGGAATTGACGCTATTCAGTTTTATCTTTTTACTCCCTGTTGTTTGTAGTCAAAGAGACCCAGAATGGCCGTGGTCTCAAGCTTATGTAAAACACAATGCGATGGCAGAAACAGGAAAAGGAAAATTGAGCCTGGCCACTGTAGTCCTACATGAAAATGAGGTGTTTTCAAAACATGAGATAGATCAAAGCATAGATATAGTCGAACCTGACTCAACTCCACAGTCTAGTCTGGTTCCACTGCCACTATCTGAAACCCCCGACAATGACACCTTATTGAGCGGACTTAAGAATCTGCCCCTTGATGATGAGCTTTGGGATAATGCACTGTCACGATACACTGCAAGCACTGAGACACTAGAAAACATGAGGGATTTAAATCTCTCCACTCTGGTTATACAAGGAAGTGAAGTATATTCCAGAGATAAATGGAGTTGGAAAGACTCACTCCAAATGGCTAAGCTTGAAGCCGCCCCAGGAAAGAAAATACAAATTAGCTGCCGAGTAATCAATGGGTCTGCTCACCATAGACCAACTGTAATTGAAACCATCCATGTAGACTCTACTAAACCAGACAAATATAACACTGATTGTTACAAAATTATAGAGCCAAACTCAGATTGCTGGCACAACTTCACCTTTATCAAACCTATCATAGTATATTGTATTTGGGGCTACAGGGGCACGGAATTGTTATTTGAATTTATGATTGACTCAAATACATCTGAACCTGTTGAAATGAATCCAAAACCTACACCCCCACAAACTTTCAAGGGTGTAGCTACTCAGCCCTCCATTAGTCTAACTCCTTACACCTTTAACATTGGCCCTTATGCCATTAAACACACAGGTCAACAACAAATACTGTTTAACCCAACATATTCCCTCAAACGAGTAGAATTGTCAATGCAGATTAATATCTCTGCGATCAAACCCACCTGCTCACCATTCCTGAGTACATCTTATGCAGGATGGTCAGCATGGTTAGGCCGGCGAACTGTTGCCACCTCACAACGACTGAAGAGAGAGGTGACTGGAATCTTAGGAACAGGACTGGGAGTCTTAAATAGTATAGATGCTGAGATACTTGCAAACAAACTAGTCACAACTACTAGTGATCTAGACAAATTAAAACATCCTCTACAGTCCTCTCTATCAGCACTGGGAAATCACCAATGGCTTTTATCGAATATATTGCCTCAGTGGGAGGAAACAGGTGAAAAAGACCATCAGCTGATCACAAATGCACTTGGTACAACCCAAACCAATGTTTCCTTGGCCCTTAGTTGTATCCAAGCCCAACTGTGGATGCAATCTATGACAGCCGCAATTATAAGGGAAGGTGAAGAAGGCACCTTGCCCACCGAAATTCGAAAAGTAATATGGGATAATGCAATTGAGTTTGAGAGAAAATTTCAATCCTGGTGGTATCTGGTTAATTTCACCTATGATCCCACTGAGAGCAAAGCCACAGCTTTTGTCTTAACGATACGCAATGCCTCAGTATACACCATATACCCAATCATCGCACTGGGGTTGAATCACCATGGAGCTATACTCCATCCGGTAGAGCATAGAGTGTGGGCACAACAAAACGAGAATAAATGGCAAACTGTTGATGTTGAAGCATGCATTTCACGAGATCAACAAGGATTCATTTGTGAGAGTAATACTCTCAAGGCACAAGACATTTGTCTTGACACCAACCAGAATGTTTGTCATTTTGAGATACAACCTGATGAAACCCCAGAAACTGTGCTTGTGTATATTGGGAAAGGGTGTGTTTGCATGAGGTCTCCCTGTACTTTTGTATTCGTAGATGACATAGCAGTAGATATAAGTAATAACTCAAATCTTTGTGTTTGTAACTTTACTAACGTCATTGGATGTGACTTCAGTTATTCAGCTCCTGTTACGTCTTTTCAATTGCTACAATCTAATTACACATTGATTCGAGATTTGCTGCCTACCCCTATCGGAATGAATCTCTCACTAGTGAAGAAGTTGCTACAACACGATGAATTGAAGCGATTGTTGAAAGAGGCCCAAGAAAATGGACAAAGAACTCTGATTACTGTCCATCATGATGTTGAAGAAATACACCATGTACTGGAAAGGGTCAAGAGAGACGGAGGACATGAATGGTGGGACACCCTCTTTGGATGGTCACCAACAGCTACAGGACTTTATAACAAGATGCTCCATCCTGTTGTTGTTCTACTAGTACTCACTGTATTGTGCTTTGCTTTGACAATTGTTTTGTATGTTAGACTTTGGATTATGATGAAACGCTTAACTCGCTTAATCACCCCACAAGAAGTATTTGCACTTGATATCCCTCGCCATAAGATGGCATGTGATATTCCCCATCAGTATTGATTATCGTGGAGCTTGAGTGACTGTAGTCACGGGGTGGATTATGTGGAATAATTACTAAATTGGCCAAGAATACAAAAATACAGCATTGTTCACACATTAAGGAAAGTCATAAAATCGAGAGGCTTCTGAGGTAGAATACAGCCGCAGCTAGCACATGAAGAATGCAACATCTGTGATTCCCTGTACAAGGTTGTTTGCGAAACTACACGAGGGATGGAACGGAACACGCTTGTTCCGTGGCCTTCCCTTGTGACGAATAGCAGATATGGGGACGAGATGGTACTACGGAACTGATAAGTGGCCTACACGCTACCCGAGCCAACATTTCGTCAAATGTTGATGAAATGCTGTCCTTTTGTGCGAACTTTGCTCACCACAATGTACCAAAACACACCTCCATCCCGGAGGCTATCCGCCCCCGAGGCGTGAACACTCCTCCTTGAATACATTAATCATAATAAAAGTACGTATGACTAAAGTCACTCAAACTCCACTTTGAAGATAAAAAAATAATATAAAAATAGCCCAAGAGAGAGGGGATGTCAGGGAAGACACCATCGCGAAGAATTCCACCGCTGATTTCCGGGATCAGTCGACGGGCTGAGCCTCTCTTCCCCCCCATAGGGACGCCTTTGGGTAAGACTTCGATTACACCGAGCGCTTTCTCGGGGACTTAGAAATTTCTCTAGAGAATCTCTACCCTACATTTATAGCCAGGCTGTATCGTTTATAATTTTGTCGCGCGTTTGTATACTTAGCAATATCTTTATTTGCACGTGCTTTGCAGACAGTGTATTTATCACCGGCAATCCAAAAGAACCTGTATATCTGTTGTTTAAATAAACTGCACTGTTTAAGTAGCTAGCCGTTTCGCTTTCTCACTGAACGCGACCAAAACTTGAGAGAGGCCGTGCTAGTTCAGGAGTACGACTAGACTGAAGGTGCAGTCCACTATTAGTGTATCCAAATCGTAATAGTTTAATACACATTAAACGCGATTGGACTGATAGTGCTGAATTGGGCATCACTCAGAATTTAAACCTAGCCGCACCTAGCCTCCCACCTCGGTGAGGAGTGTTAGAACGCAAGGGGGTTTATCTTCTGCCAAAACCGCTTGGCCCCGTTTCACGCGACACCTGCTAAGAGCGTCACCACGAGTAGAAGCACAAGTCATGGCGACCTTGTTAATAAATGGTCTGGTGTTAAACAAAAAAGGGGGAGATGTGGCAGATCTACAAGCAGAGGCCTGCGTACGGCCAAAGACACAGTGAGCAGAGCACACAGGAACCACAGAGCCAAGAGAACAGTTCATACCTTCACTCCATCCTGTGATGACCATATAACATTTTCGAATCTCGGACAAAGAACAGGGCTAAGTATTCTTCCTTCGCTAGGAAAAGCAACGGCATTAAATATGTTGAATAAGATAGGGTGTTGGGCAAGTAAACAGATAAACCTTACAATTGAAATCCTATCTAACTTGCTTACTGATGTTGATAGCATTCAGCATGCTACGTTGCAAAATCGAGCGGCTATTGACTTTTTGCTATTGGCTCAGGGTCATGGATGTGAAGATTTTGAAGGTATGTGTTGTATGAACCTTTCCGACCACTCATCATCCATTCATAAGCAGTTATGGGATCTGAAGGATAACATGCTTAAATTAAAAGTGGTCAAAAATGGTTTCGATGATTGGTTAAGCTCATGGGGTATAACGGGATGGTTATCAGACTTACTAAAGCAAGGGCTGATGCTATTGTTGGTTATATTATTATTGATTATGGTAGCCTCGTGTGTTCTCCACAAAGTGACTGACATGATAGAAAATGCCATGCATAAGGTCTGGCTGGCTCAAGAAGAAAAAGGGGGTATTGTAGGAATGTATCTGAGAGAAAATGGCCGTGTGAGCCAGCCTCCCTACTGTGAGAGATTAGATTAAGGGCAAAACAGGTGGTAGAAGATGGAATTAGTACATGGGAAAAACGGGAACTGAGAAGGTAGAAAACATGTTGTGCTAATGACTAAGCAATTTACTATGTGAATTCTTGTAACCAATCTGATGTGTGAACGAACTGCATGCACAGCGCGTGGACAGTGTAACTAGCTAATCAGAAATAAGCAAGTGGCATATACAGGGTATAAAAGATGATGATCTGTGCTTAATAAACGGCTTCTGTTGATTCACATTGGATCATCTGGAGTCCAGTTATTTCTCCTCAGTGACCCACTTAGTGGATGAGGGAAAAGCTGTGGATGTTATCTACCTGGATTTTTGCAAAGCTTTTGACACCGTTTCCCACAGCATTCTCCTGGAGAAACGGGCTGCTCATGGCCTGGACAGGTGTACTCTTCACTGGGTAAAAAACTGGCTGGATGGCCGTGCCCAGAGAGTGGTGGTAAATG